>NC_090936.1:947680119-948305119 GCF_040938575.1 Ambystoma mexicanum
TAATCACGTAACTCCTTTCCTAACAATTCTGCAGTTGTCTGGGCATCACTTCTAGTTCTAGAAAGAGGTGTGAGAGGTGTCCTCATTGGCCTCCCTGTCACTATCTCGTGGGGGGTAAGATGGTGGTCTGAACCTGGCTGATTCATCAACGCACACAATGCCAGTGGTAGACAACACAACCATCCTTTCTTCAGGGTAAGCTTTAATTTGGCTATTCTCTCTTTAAGCAAGCCGTTGAGTCTCTCACAGATCCCTTTCCCTTGCAGGTGATATGCTGCTGAAAACTTGTGCTTTAAACTAAGCAACAAGCTTATTATTTCAAAGACTTCATTAACAACATGAGGGTCTTTTTCTGATCTTAATACTTCACATATTCCCCATCTAGGAAATACTTCTCCTACTAAAAATGTTGCTGCACAGGTGGAGTCTAGATGTATACACAGTCCAGCTTCAATCCACTTCGAGAAAGGACATACCACTACAATGATATATCTGTATCCATTACATACTTGCAGCATGTTGACATTGTCGATATGCAAATGCTGAAAGGGTCCATTAGGTCTTGGAATAACTCCTCTAATTGTGCGCAATGTGTGCCCAGCAGCAAACTTTTGACACACGATAAAATTTACTACATAAAATGCAACATGTTCTACTGTGTATGGAACGAATCAATCCTCTGCAAGCGTTGCGGCGAGGCTCTCTCTAGTAACAAGCGAAGGGTAGTGTTGCTGTTCCAACACCACCCTGAATAAGGCTACAGGCTTCACCGGTTTACCAGTACTGTCTTGTTGCCACAATGCTTCAGAGGGGTTTAAAGAACACGCTCTCTGCATCCACAAGTCTTTCTCTTCTTGGGGTGCTTCCCCTTGGATCTCTGTTAGCTGAGTGCTAGACAAGTTATAATAAGACTTAGACACACACATCATCACCACCATGCTTTCATTCACATCACGCATATCAAATGACCTAATCGTTTCTGAACATGCAATTCACTTGGCTCCCTTGTCTGCTTTTTGATTTTCACGTGAGATAAAATCTGCCCTTTTAGTGTGCTGTGCAATGGCTACTAGGAGTTGTAGTGCTTTAATGAGTCTATCCAATAAGGCTGCATGCTGCACTGGAGTGCCATCAGCTCGGAGGGAGCCCCTCCTTTTCCTACATGCTAGCCCTGCGTGCACTGTTGACGTCACATAGGCAGAGTCACAATACACCATTACTTCCTGGTCTGCGTGTCTCTCGAGCGCAATAATCAGCGCCACCAATTCTGCAGCCTGTGCTGAAAACTGAGACGGTAATCGTGTGCTTATCAGTACTTCCAACTCTCCATTGGCCGTGTGCTTCACCACACCGGCACCTGTATATCTCTGTCTGTCATTTTGATCGATTCTTGATGAACCGTCAATAATAAGAATCTCCCCAGCTGCCAATGCATTTTCCTTCACCCTCAGGAGTTCATAATAGAATTCCTTATAGTTCGAGCAATCATGTGCATGCTCGTCCTCTGCCAGTGGTTCTGCTACAAACATGGCAGGATTCACTATTCTGCATCAGACAGTTTTAATCGCCCTTTGAGATGTCAACGCGCCTTTAGGTTTTTCCAGAATGGCAAACAATACATGTTCAACAAATAACGTCATGGACCATCCCATCAGTACGCTGGCAGCCTTCTTAATGGTGAATGCGGTGACAGCTAAAGAGTGTTTGCACGGAAAGTGACCTCCCATTACTGGGTCTAGAATCCCACTGTAATATGCAAGGTGCTTGTACCTCAATGTGGTTCTCTGTGTGAGTACTGCTGTCATAACAGTGCCTTTCGTGTGCGAGAACAAAAATAATTCCTCAGTATAAATGGGAATCCCTAAAAATGGAGCTGTGCATATTGCCTTTTTCAACATATCAAACCATTCTTCCATTTCCTCTGTCCAAATAACTCTCTCCTGATTTACCTTTGCTATCTTGAGAGCTTGCAACAACGGCCTTATGTATGAACTGTAATCAAAGACCCATGTTCTTAAATAGTTACAACAAAAAAAAACAGCCCTCTGAGGAGTAACTTTCTTTCCCTCATGCAAAATTAGCTGGCCTATGTACAGCACTTCCTCTTGACAATACTGCAATTTCTCCTTGTCTACTTTATATACTTTCTCTGCAAGGTCATCAGTTGCACTGAATTGCGTGTTCACTCTAAATTGAGGTGCGACAGACCAATATGTCATCCGCGTACTGCAACACACCACAAATCAATATTGCTTAAGTCCATCTGTAGGACTCTATTGGGGTAAATTAGTGCTTTTCAGACAACTTTGTCTGAACATAAGTTACGTCAAATCTTCCGAGTCTTTATGTCATGGGATTGAAAAAAAATGCATCTTTTAAGTCAATCACTGTGAAATATCATGCCTTAACAGGAATATTACACATAATTGTTGCAGGATTAGGAACTAAATGGAACTCGGCCACTACAATCTGGTTAATCGGGTGAAGATCTTGAATTAAACACCACAACCCCCATTCCCTTTTTTAATCGCATAAATTGCAGTATTACATGGTGACTCCGACGTCACTAAGGTGCCCTGTTCCATCATAGCGGATATCTCCTTAAAAATACCTTGATCTGCCCCTCGAGACATGGGATACTGTTGTGCTCTAGGTAATATTGATCCTGGTTTCAATGTAATCTTCACTTCCCTAGCTCCCTTCAATAGGCCTACGTCATAGGGGCCTATTGTCCATAATGAGACTGGCACTTTCACCATGTCGTCATCAAAATGCTCGGGGCACTTCCATGCTAGCATCCTTTTCTGAGGAACCTCGTGTTTAATTGCTCTCACCCAATATGTAATACTCATCTCAAATATTACATCGTCATCTGATAGATGATCTCCAAACATATCCTCATCAGTAATGTCAGCCAATCTGTAACCTTCCCCAAAGGTAATCACTGTGCACCATCGTCTCCTGTCATGATCATGCCCATCAAGCAAAGCCATTTCTCCTCTCACTATGGCTGCTTGTAATTCTAAATGAAAAATTGCCCTTCCTCATCATCCATAGGTATCGTTGGCCTGAATAAGAATTCATCAGGTATTCTCATAGTTCTGCCCACTAAACCTGGTAGCCATGTCAACAGAATGCATACCCCATAATGAAAAACATCTGGTTCTAATGGTACTCCTCGCATGACCACTTGTCCTGCAAATGCCGTAATAAATTCACTCACGTTTAAATAATGCATTCCTGGTGTTGAACACACTATGCCTTCATCAGTGAACGATATCATCATGTTGAACTTGGTCATTAAATCTTGACCTAATATATTGACAGGTGTCTGCCTTGAATATAACAATGATATGATATGATATGATATGGCATTTGTAACGCGCCTATACACAGGTGTTTCAAGGCGCGACGAGGAAGGGAGGGGAGGAACAAGGGGAGACAGACAACGATCCTACTAGGCCAGGTGTCATTCAGATCGCGCAAGTGCAGGGGTGGGGGAGGGGGAAAAGTGCAAGGGGAAGGGGAGGGGGGAAGTGCAGTACAAGGTAAGTGGCGTAAAGTAATAAATAAATAGGGCCAGCTGGTGGCAAGTGCAAGGTAAGTGCAGAACAAGTGCTGGGAAAGGGGGGGGGCTGTAGGGATACAGAGACAGCCCCGCAGTGCAGAGGGGTTCCAGTGCATCAGTGCAAGTGGAGAGTGGCTGGGCCCAGGACCGAGGCCGTTAAGAGTGGTCCAGTTGCAGAATCAGTGCAGTTTCAGTGAAGGATATTAGCTGTTCAGCAGGGGAGAGGGAGAGAGAAAGCAGAAGCAAAGAGGAAGGTTTTGAGGTGCTTCCGGAACCGGAGATGGTTCTCCTCAAGTTTCAGGGAGGCAGGAAGGCTGTTCCAGAGGGAGGCCCCTGCCGCGGAGAGAGATCTACCCCCAGCTCGTTGCTTCGAGAAGCGGCTGACCCTGAGGGAGTTGGAGGCGGATGAGCGAAGGGCTCGGGAAGGAAGATATTTGGGAAGAGAGAGTTGAAGGTATTTAGGACCCAGGCCCCAGAAGGCCTTGTGGACAATGCAGAGGGTTTTGAACTTTATCCTCGCAGCCACTGGGAGCCAGTGTAGAGATTTCAGTCCTGGAGAGATACGGTCCCTGGGCTTGAGGCCAAGGACAAGTCTCGCAGTTCTGTTCTGGATGAGTTACAGAGGGCGGAGAGTGGAGGCATGCAGATTAAGATAGAGGCTGTTACAGTAATCCAGCTTCGAGAGAGCCAGGGCTCGGGAGACAGTGAGCTTCTGGGGGAAGGAGAGGAAGGGAAGAATACCTCTGAGGAGGTGCAGCTGGTAGTGTGACTTCTTAGCAACGTCAGAAATATGAGGAGAGAAGGAGAGTGTGGAGTCGAAGATGACCCCAAGGTTTTTTGCCTTGCAGGTAGGAGCAGGGAGGGGGCCAAGGGAGGCAGGCCAGAGAGCTGCAGGGAAGGAGGGAGTGGGTGTACCGATGAGTAGAATCTCAGTCTTACTGGCATTAAGGCAGAGGTCATTGGCGGCACACCATTCCTGGATAGCAGACAGACAGTCAGAGATGAGGGAAGGAGAGGGGGAGGCTGAGGGTAGCCTGAAAATGAGCTGGGTATCGTCCGCATAGCACTGGAAATTAGGGCAGAGAGCGGCGATGCGGTGAGCAAGGAGTGCCAGATACTGGTTGAACAGCCAGGGAGAGAGATTAGATCCCTGGGGGACACCACAGGTGGAGAAAAAGATGTCGGAGAGGAAGGACCCCAGTTGGACCTGGGAGGGTTGATTTAAAAGGAAAGAGGTCAGCCACGCCAGAGCCTGACCAGTTATACCCAGGTTATCACGGAGACGGTTGAGCAGGATGGCATGGTTGACAGTGTCAAAGGCAGAGGAGAGATCGAGCAGAATGAGAACACACGGAGTGTTGGAATCGAGGTTCAAGAGCAGGTCTTCACGGATGTTCAGGAGAGCAGTTTCCGTGCTTCTGGCAGCTCTAAAGCCAGATTGATGGTCATGAAGACTACCAACAGATTCAGCATGGAGGTTAAGCTGGGAGATGGCCAGTTTCTCCAGGAGCTTGCCCAGGAAGGGAGTGATGGAGATAGGGCGATAGTTAGCCGGGCAGGAGGGGTCGGAAGAGGGTTTCTTGAGAAGAGGGTGCACAAGGGAGTGCTTGAGGGGGGAAGGGAAGACTCCAGAGGCGAAGGAGTGGTTGCAAAAGTCAGCCAGGGCAGGAGCCAGGGAGTCGATGTGGTCCTTGATAGTTTTGGAGGAACAGGGGTGAACCTGTTTAGATGAGACTTTCATAGATCGGACTTGTCTGGAAACCTCGTCAGCAGAGAAAAGTGGAAAGGCAGAGAAAGAGGGAGGAGGGGTGACTGCAGAAGGGCCAGAGGAAGAGCCGGGAAGGGAGGGAGGGAGGTGAAAGGAAGAGAGCGAGGACAGGATGTCCTGAGTTTTAGAGATGAAGTGAGAGGCCAGTGCAGTGCAGAGGGCCTGGGAGGGGACAGGAGAGGTAAAGACTGCAACAGGGTTGGCCAGCTCCTTGCAGATTTTAAAGAGTTCGGCAGAGTTGTTAGATGCCGCAGAGATGCGGGCTTGGATAAGGGCTCTCTTCTTGGTGAGAACGGAGAGCCGGTACTGCCTTTGGAGCAGGCGGCAGGCCAGTTTGTCAGAGGATGAACATGAAGCACGCCATTTCCTCTCTGCAACCCTGCACTTGCGTTTTAGGGTGACGAGATCCGAGTCATACCAGGAGTTACATTTGGCTTTGGGCTTCAGGCGGATTCTCATGACGGGGCAAGGATATCAAGAGTAACAGATATAGCAGAGTGGAGCATGGAGAGGGCTGTGTCAGGGTGGGAGTCAGCCGAAGGGGCAGGGGGGGCGAGAAGGTAGCAGCGAAAGCCTCAACTGACACACGCTTCATGGGTCGGATGACCGAGAAGGTGGGTGGCAGTGAAGAGGGTGGCTTTGCCTATGGAGTAGGGAGGGTGAGGTGGGAGGATAGGAGAAAGTGATCACTCCAGGAGAGAGGAGTGGAGAGAGGGACGGAGAGGGGAAGGTCAGAAGAGATCAGAGCATCAAGAGTGTGCCCAGCAGAGTGAGTAGGCCCAGACGGGAGAATAGAGAGTGAGAGAGAGTCGCAGAGGTCACGAAAGAGACCAGTGGGGGGACTGGAGGCATGAAGGTGGATGTTGAAGTCGCCAAGTAAGAGGAGTTGAGTGGTTGAGGACAGGAGTGAGGAGGAGAGGTCAGCCCACTCAGAGAGGAAAGAGGAAATTTGACCAGGTGGCCGATAGATAGTAGCCAAGGTAAGGGAATGGCTAGGAGAGAGAGAGAGTCGGCAGACAAGACATTCAAAAGAGGAGTAGGTCTGCGTAGGAGTGACAGTGGCAGGAATCCACTCAGGGAAGATAAGGGCAACACCACCCCCTGCACGGTTAGGCCTGGGCATGGAGAGGATCTTGTAACCGTCAGGTAGGAGTGTGTCAAAGCTGGTGGCAGAGCTGGCTGTGAACCATGTCTCAGTGAGACAGAGGACGTCGAGGTCCAGTTCCTCAAGAAGGTGACAGATATCAGAGGAGTGCTTGATGGCAGAGCGAGAATTTAGAGTGGCAATGTGGAGAAGGTTGCCATCCTTGAAGAACTTCCGGGGAGGGGTACAGATCAGAGGTACGCCCTGTGGAGCTGTTGAAGAAGGAGGTGAAGAAGGAGCATGAGAGGGGGCAGGGAGGGAGGGTAGAGGCAAGGTAGCCAAGGATAGAGGAGGGGGGACAGCAGGAGAGGAGAGGAAGTTGATGAGGTGTGGGAAGCGTCTATCAAAGAGGTGAAGGTTGGCCTGAGGGCCTTGGACCAAGATGGTCCCATTAGCGTAGACATTAATGATGGCCTTAGAGGAGCGGAAGGGGGCCAAGAGGACATCCCAACGGGTGCCACCATTAATGGGAGAGGAGGAGAAAGGAGAGAGCAAAGAGACCATATGAAGGGTCCATAGGTCAGACGAAGGCATGAAAAAGAGGATGTCAGTGAGAGTTTCCTTAGAGCAGGCACTAGTGTAGGTGTCAGCGATAGGGAGGCCTGGGTTGGAGACCAGGATGTCCTTTTTAAACTTTTTCCTACCAGATTTAGTGAGGAGAGCAGGATAGTCAATGGAGAAGCAGTTAGAGAAGATAGGCGAGACAGAGAGCACCATGGAGTAGGAGAGAGGGGGGGGGAGACAGACGAAACGAGAGCACGCAGACAGGAAGTGAGCGGCAGGCACAAGTTACCACAATTAGAGCAAACAAACAGTAATGCGTATTAGGTACCGGGCCACCTAAGTTTGAGAATCCTGCGAGGGGAGAAAAAAACACCCTAGTTTACCTCAACTGTGAATACAGTGAGGCAAGGCCCCATGCGGATGTAACCAGGAGTAGGAGGGGTGGGCTGGGGAACGGAGAACAGGTGGAACTGGCGCCTGGCGTCCCCTGCGGACACCTGCAGACACACAGGGAGCTGCACTGTAGGAGTGGCCCTTGGCGTGGGGCCCTTAGCCGCGGGGGGCTGCCGGGCAGAGGGCTGCCCAGGAGGGGGGAGGTTATAGGCAGAGGGAGAGGAAGGGGGGGTGGGCGGGCAGGGAGGCGGGGAGGGAGAGGAGGACCAGGATGTGGGAGGGGGAGCAGGAGCAGGCCAAACACCGCGCTCAGAGCGCGAAAAAGCAATTATTCAATATTTTACATCAAAACACTCACGGAGGCCCAGGCAGGGCTTCCCAGGCCTGCTGTTCCCCTTGGGCTACCGGCGACCGCTCTCCACGCTCAGCTGAAGAAAGAAGCGAGCGGGGGGAACGGCCGTCGAGTAGGCCAGAGGGGAAGCAGGCACACAGCCAATCAGAGGGGGGGGTGGGCGGGCAGGGAGGCGGGGAGGGAGAGGAGAACCAGGAAGTGGGAGGGGGGAGCAGGAGCAGGCCAAACACCACGCTCAGAGCGCGAAAAAGCAATTGTTCAATATTTTACATCAAAACACTCACGGAGGCCCAGGCAGGGCTTCCCAGGCCTGCTGTTCCCCTTGGGCTACCGGCGACCGCTCTCCACGCTCAGCTGAAGAAAGAAGCGAGCGGGGGGAACGGGCGTCGAGTAGGCCAGAGGGGAAGCAGGCACAGAGCCAATCAGAGGGGGGGGGTGGGCGGGCAGGGAGGCGGGGAGGGAGAGGAGGACCAGGAAGTGGGAGGGGGGAGCAGGAGCAGGCCAAACACCACGCTCAGAGCGTGAAAAAGCAATTATTCAATATTTTACATCAAAACACTCACGGAGGCCCAGGCAGGGCTTCCCAGGCCTGCTGTTCCCCTTGGGCTACCGGCGACCGCTCTCCACGCTCAGCTGAAGAAAGAAGCGAGCGGGGGGAACGGCCATCGAGTAGGCCAGAGGGGAAGCAGGCACACAGCCAATCAGAGGGGGGGTGGGCGGGCAGGGAGGCGGGGAGGGAGAGGAGGACCAGGAAGTGGGAGGGGGGAGCAGGAGCAGGCCAAACACCGCGCTCAGAGCGCGAAAAAGCAATTATGCAATATTTTACATCAAAACACTCATGGAGGCCCAGGCAGGACATGTCACACTCTCCTATAGAAACTGGCAATTCTTCAGTAAAAGGAACTCTACTTGTAGCTCCTGTGAAACCATTTCCAGAATTCAAAAATGTCCCCTCTTGTATATAAGAGCTTGTTGCAGCCATGTCTACTAAAAACGAAAAAGATTTGTCTCCTATATTGACATCAACCCTTGGTTACTCTTGAGGATTAGGCATCACAGATAGTATCAAACACATGAAATCTTCCAATTAGCTGTCCTATTGTGGATACATTCACATCCCCGTGCCTGTGAAAGAATTCCCTCCATCAACAGTGACACCCCCTATTCTAGGAGTCATAAATTGTCCTGTGTTTGTGCTTTGCTGTGTCTGCTTTGGTGACTGCTGTGACTGCCCTTGTGGCGAATTCATTGTTGCCTGCTGTGTTTGAAAATCTTGTTGTATTCTCTGCACTTGTGTCTGCTGCACTGTTTGAATCTGAGCAAACCCACCTCCATTCTGCTGTGAATATGCAGGCGGGTTTGTAGTACCCTCTTTTGAGAACTACCCATTCTGCACAAATCCTTGACATCTACACATGCGAGAAAGGTGCCCTGACATACCACACGCCCAACATATAGGAGGAGGTCTCCTAGGTTGCCCCTCATGCATGCCTTGACTATCATTCTGTGTGTTCTGAAACCCACTTTGATAATTTTGGACGTTTCCCTGATTATTCTGGAAGCCTCTACCTCGAAAGCCTCCCCTTCCCCGTGGTGGAAATCTCCACTATTATTCTGATCAAACTGCCTTTGGTTATTTACCTGCGGCATGTTCGCTGCTTGTTGTGAAACCGACCCGTCTCCACTAGTCAGCATTGCCCCTTCAAGGGCATACTTTGACAGTTTCTTCTGCACTAACTTTACATCTTCCCCTTTCCTAGCATCGCCTTTCTTTCAATTCTTCGCTTGCAAAAGTGTGCAATAATGCACAATGGTCATGTGTATTTCTGACCACAGCTTTGCTTCCATGCTTTGCTTTGCTTCCATGCCCATCAATTTCTTGTGCTGCTTCTGTATTAACTCTGGTAGCCCTTTTCACAATATATGATAAAACACATGTATAGATTTCCCCCAAGATTCCTATGTCTCCAAGGTCCACTGCTCTTGGAAATTCTGAAAGTAAACAAGAGGATTATCCCCTTCCTGCATCTTTCTTGCCATTATAACTCCCATATCTGACGTGTCCGGATACAGTACTCTACGCTTTCCAGACAGCCGCTCTATAGTTATTGAACTGTGCTACATCATGAGCAGTGTTCACCCTGGTAACACAAGAATACCCTGCTCTTAACCAAAACGTCATCAGCCCTTTCCTCAAAGATAGCAATCAGGACATGTTTAATGTCCCCTAATGCTAACATGTTTCCACCTGTCATCTTCTCTAATTCATGTATCCATTTCCCAGCGCCGGAAGTTAAACTCGGGAGTTTACACCTTAAATTATCCTTATCCATCTTTGGCCAAGGTATATACTATGGCATAGATCCTCCCTTTTCTAACCAAGTAAAATGCAAGATCCCAACCATTTGTCTCTTTTCGTCTGTCTGTCCATAACAGGGACAATAGTTCCGCTCCATCTTGCACTTGCACTTTAAACTGCACACATACAGTGGCGAGGCCCCCCCCGCACATGACGCCCGAGATTTGGGTAGGTCTAGATCCGACCATCTTACTTCCTTATTAATGGAAAAACACCCTTCAGGGACACATGCGTTGTCTTCCTCTTCCCCACAGAAGGTTGCTCTGTCCTCATCTGACAAATCATGTCCCCAGCTTGTGTGACTTCTCTCCTCTTTGTCTCTATTCAGAGTCAGTCTATCTAAAGACAGCTCCTTTGGCTCAAAACTAAAAGAAGCTCCCTCTTTATTGTACAACTGCATTCTCTCGAGTCTATCATTTTTACCCTTCTCTTGCAGCACTTTCTTAGTCCTCATATCATAATAGACTTCATTAATAGAATCCCCAATGCTTCTCAAGTCAACCTCATCCTCTAGATTTGCTCTAGGCGCACGTGCTATTGGCTCATGTGCTGGGAAGAATTATTCTGTGTCTTCCCATGCCGCTACTGGATTAGGATCCATTACTTCCATTTCCATACGATCAATGTCGCATCCTCTTTGCATTCTCTTTTGTTCTAGCTCATCATCAAATTCTCTTTGGTTTCTTGCTTCTTCTCTCACCCTTCATTCCTCTTTTCTCTTCATGTCTCTTCTCTCATTTGCCCTTTGTATTTCTTCATCTCCATGTCTTTGCATTCTTTTATCCCTTAATTTCTGTTCCTCTTCCTTCATTCTTTTCCTTTTTAATATTTCTCTTTCTTCGATAACCCTCTGTCTGTTGTTATACTTTCTCTGCTCCTCTGTTCTTTCCTGCTTTCTCAGTTGCTCCTCTTGATACAACTGTTCCTGCATTTGTCTATCCTTTCTTTTCATCCCATCTTCTTTCAATCTTTCCTCTCTGTCTTTATCCTTTTTATCTTGCTCATCTCAATCTTCCCTTTGCCTTACATCCTCGATGCTCTTACCATCAAGTTTGGGCAAAATCTGACCAACCATCCATTTGTTCTTTATAAGCGCAAACTCGACAGTTTTATCTTTTTCTCCTTTATTCTCTTTATTACTTGTCCTAAATCTAAGGATGTACTTGGTCACTCACTTCTTTCTTTATCGTGTCTCTCCTTGTCCCTCTGGACCTTAGAGATTATATCTCTCTCAGTATTTTTCTCTGGGCCCTCGTTGCTGCTTTGCGCAGGCGACTCATATGCCAGGTTACTATACCCTGTCGCTGCCTTAAGCTCCCTTAATGGGTACAGCCCATCATCTTTCTTACTATCGCCGTCTGCTTCAGGCACGCGGGTGGAGCAGAAGGCTGCTCACCCCCTTCTTTGCATACATTAAGTATCCAATCTACAGGAGGCAGCTCTTCTCTCTCCTCCTGGTAAATCTTCCAGAGGTCTAAGCTCGCTAGTCCCTTGTCTAACTTTTTTCCTGTATATGCAACATGCAAATATGTCATCATATGATGCAAAACTACCTTCGATAGTGATCCCCCTTGTGGTTATGGTATGAACATTTTGTCTGCTGTACCCGTAACCCAATCTGCACTGTACTGTCTAAGCTTGAGCATGTGCTTGGGTAACTGCTTACAGTGGTCTATAAGCAGAGTAATATCCTCCATTTTGACACATCACTCTTGACTGTCAATACTCACCTTTACTCTTTGCAAATTTCAAAAGTAAGTTGCAGAAAAACAAAACAATATGAGTGTGCACCAATCGACGCAGGCTCCAAACCCTCCATATCACGTTTTTTACTTTAATCTATGTTTTCACTAAACACCATCAATTCAATTCCAACAAATAAATAATTAATTTCTCAAATCACATGTGTTCTTTTCACATTTATCAATTCCTCTATTATTTTGTCACCATATTCAGTCACATAAAACAAACAGACAAACGGGCATACCTGACTGGCTACATATATCTCAGTCTTTTCTTCAAGACCTGTCCTTCCCTTAAAAATACCCCGATATGGGATATGCATCAACCTCTTCAAACTCGTCTTTAATCGAGTTTGTTGCCTACATCACCTGTAAATTCCTTCAGTTCCATTCTTTAAAACGTAGGAATACCTGGGCGTATCCTTTATCGTGGCCTCTCCTCATGATACCTCTTAATTGCTTGGCCTCCCTCAAGTCAATTACTTAATATTCAATGCTCATTGTTCTCAAGTTACTTTACCCCAGCCTCCCTCTGTTACTTCATTTTCCCTCTTCACCCATGGCCCATTCACACTTTTGCCACCTCACTCAGTTTTACTCACCATTCGTGGTTTCAACTTCTGACTCTCTGGATCGTACACTTCCTTAGTAGCCTCTTCAACTTTCCATCCGTTCAGCTTCCTCTAAACTCCGGGAGGGGATTCTGCGGAAACCGGGGGACCCGTCTCAACCTTGCTTGCAAGTCTAAAGTTTAAAAACTGATACCGCTATCTATAGGGAGCTTCACATCCTTTCAGCCAAATGGCAGACGTTGTGCAATATTTCCCAGAACTCCAAAGCCTACTCTCTCAATGGGTATCTAAACATCATCTATGCTACCACATGAACTGGAGGCTTCCAGCCTTTTAAGACGAGATAGCAATACCCTTGAGATGCATGGGGATGCAGAATTTACTCAAACATCAATAATTGAAACGAATCAGGTAGTTGGCAAAAGGATAACTGTTTGAATATCAATTATCTAAAACAGGGAGTACAACAGACATCAATGGACGTCCCTGCTTAAGATCTCTCAATGAATCTTAAACAAGTATTCTTTTATAGCAAAAAATCCTCATTGATGACGTAAACTTACATATTACTAACGTCATCCTACGTGGCAAACTACAAAAACCTAGTGGCAATTGTGATAGGCTCTTAAGGAACATCAAAGTATACAAACCATACTCATCTAAAAGAGTAAAAAACAGTGATAGGTTTCTTAACATCAGGTGGCCCTCCCCTTAAACTGGTCATTATGAACATCACCAAATACACAATGTTCCATCGGTTACACAAACTGTAGGACCCTTAATCACGCAGCCCCCTACCATTGGTTGCCACTCTAACCTCCATCAGTACTTTTCCATCTATGTTAGCAGCATGCAGACTGGCCTTTCAGGTGCTGATGAGCTAGTCTTCAACAATAGCTTCCCACCAATTACCATATTCATCTATCATCTCCTCAGTGGTCTTCTGTCAATTAGGGCTTTGAACTTGTCCTTGGGAGTGTTCTTTTGCTCTGGAGAATTCAGGGGAGTGAAGACACGCTCTGCCCTCATGCGTAGGTGTGACCATCATGTTCGTCCAACTTCATCCTTCCACGTGACTGAAGACCAAAAAATCGAGCTCTAGTGTATTTAAAATAACATTTTCTAATAGACCTCTGATGTCTTCTTTGTTTTTGTCCATGCCTTGTGAACAAGAGTTTCATTCTTTCACACAATTTGTATCCAATGTCTGCTCACCCCATCCTTATGAGACCTTGGCTTCTTGGCTCGTCCAGTCTCGCGTTTCTGAGTTTCACTGTTGTTAATTCACTTGTTTTTCAACTATGACACACTTGAAAAGAGGCCTTCCTTTTTTAGCCCAGCTCTGCTATGATACGTAGTGGAATCATCCATTCTTTACACACTTCAATATATATGTATATGTTGGTGCATGCTACAATCTATTCTCTATAAATCTAGCCTTAAGAATACTTCATCTGCTTGCATTTCTTTGCATATATACACGTGTAAAATTACTTGACATCTTCATCATTTCTGTAGAATAAGTTTCTTCATCTTGATCTCAAGATGCCACTTATCTTCAATACTTTCTTGATGCCTTATAGAATGTCTGCATTCTTCCATGTAGGTCAGCTCGACTTTGCATGATGTCACCATTCTTCTTTGCCATTCATTGGTCCTGCTTCTTCCGGGATTTCATTCAAATGGCCATCGTACTGTCTCATATGCAGGTATGGTTTTCTCAATGGGAACCTTGCCTCCAGGATTCTCCTTGGTATCAGTATTTTCACTGGTACCGCACATGACTCACACTCTGGTTCCCAACATATAGGCAATATGGGCGAAGTGGTTGAGGTGGGGGTACTTAGCTCCTTCTCTACAACATTTATACCAAATATTATTGGTTATAGATCATAGATCTGCATCGTTTATCCCTCCAGATGAATTGGACCACAACTACCATCAGCTGTAACCTGATTATGGAAGGGTGAGGGTCATTGGAGTTGTAGTTAGATACATTTGGAGAGCCACAGGTTTCAGACTCCTGTTATAGATAGTATTGAAGTAAGCTGGGCTCTCATCATGAATCTTGAAGGTACTTGATCGCCAGCACGCCTTCTTGCACAACGCTGACTTTTCTTTCTCCCACTCTTGATTTCACAATGTATAGCCCACTATGATATAATAGTGATATGATATGATAGTTTATTTATAAAACGCCTATACACAATGTGTTTTAAAGCGCTTCAAGGCAAGGGAGGGAACAAGGGAAAATCCAATGACATTCTTACAGGCCATGAACAGTAAGGATGTGACATTAACTATTGTACTTGGCCTGACGACATTTCGGATAGTGCAAGAGCTAAAATATAAATAAGGAAGCGAGGGGGAAGGAAAAGGAAACCGACAGGTGACTACCGTACTAGGCCTGACATAATTTCTGGTACAGCCGGAGAAAACAAAAGTTGAGGGAGAGGAGTGCAGGAAGGGAGGGGAGGAACAAAACAAGTGGCTATTGTACTAGGCCTGACGACATTTCAGATAGTGCTGAGGGGGTAAGGGGAGGAAAATAGCAAGTAGGGGGGGGGCAGACAAGGTTGCTATCATACTAGGTCCAGGGAAAATTCTGATAAAGTGCATAGAAGCAAGTAAGGGGAGGAGGGGAGGAGATAGGAAAAGGGAGAAGGGGAGAGGAGGAGAGAACAAAGAGTAAGCAGTCAAAAAAGAGTGGAGAAGCAAGAGGGGAGAGCGAATACAATTGCAGAAGTCAGTAGTAACACATAATGTTGCAAGCCTGGATAAAAGATGAAGATGGGAACAGCATGATTCAGGGCCACCATGAGAAAGGGTGATGCACCGTGAATCAATGAACTCCATAAAAGTCAAATCCGCCACTGGCCACAAGACAGTGATGGTGAAACCAGAATGTATTAGGACAGACTCCTGCAGAAGTAGGCTGGAGAGGGATAGGGGGGAGCAGGGTAGAAGAATCAAGCAAAACAGGCAACACCTGTGTGAAGGAAGTGCGGGGCACAAGGGAACATCACAGGGGGACCAGAGGGGTGGGGATCCTGTGGGGACAGAGGGAGTAAACACATGTTGGTGCAGGCTTGTCTGCTGTCTGAGCAGGGGTCCAGGCCCTGGATCCTCCTGGTCCTCCTGGTCCAAACAGGACTTACCATTTTCTTTGCCAACCCTTCACTTCGGAGGCCCGGGTGAGGGAAGCCCTTGATCTAAGAGTTAAGAGGAGGACGGAAGAGGCAGGACTAAAAAGGTGGGTGGTGCTTAGGCCAGGTGACCAAGATCCCCTAGCACCTGCTCCCCATCTGCTGTTGTGTATGTTGTTAATTTGAACCTAACTGTGCTTTTAAATCTGTGCATCCCCCATTTTGTGCTCTTTGCTAAATTCGAATTTAGGTGTGCTTTTAAATTTGAGCATCCCACATTTTGCGCTGTACTTAGTGCTCTTTGGTAAATTCGAATGCAGGGGTGTTTTTAAATCTGTGCATCCCGTATTCTCTGCTGTACTAAGTGCACTTTGCGTCTTCTTGCCTCCCTTGACTGCTAGGCCACCCGGTGAGTTTGCCTGTGCATTGTGCAGCCTCTCCAACTGTCCCTTTTTCCTCCACCTCAATGGCACTCTCCATCTCCCCCATCTATTCTAACTGCTACCATATAACCTGTCCTTCCTCCCTCACAAAGTCTGGTAGAAAAAAGTTAACAAATATCTCTTGGCCTCTAATCCTGACCTACCTATTGCTGGCACATAAATTAGTGCCACTTCCAGACAGACTCTCACGGATATCCTCATCTCTATCTCACCTCCAGACATTTGGACCTCCTACATGATCTCTACACTCTCCCCTTTTTCCTCTTCAACCTTAAATGTTGGAACTAGATGGGAAGTGCTCTTGGTGCACTTCTCATCATTTAGGTGCATCATTAATGTCTATCTCCATGGCACTGTCATGCTCCAGGGTCCTCAACCCAATCTGATTCTCTTTGACCACCACCTGCCGGCTCACATCAACTTCCCACCTTCTCCTGCTACTCCTCCTTCCTCTCTGCACCTCCATCATCACCTCTGATGGGTATACCACCTCCCCAAACACTCCTCAGAAAACCTTCAAAGGTGGTGATGAGCTACACTTAGCCACTCTAAACGGTCAATCTGCTGTCAAACATTCTTCTAACATCTGCCTCCTTTTTTGAAGACTTTGATCTCGACGTGCTCGCTTTCACCAAGACGTGTTTCAATACAAGCTCATTCACTGCGTTCGATTCCCTTCTCTGTGATGGCTACAAGATCCTCTCCAAGCATCGGGCCAACTGATCTGGTGGTGAAGTAGCCCTTATCTTCCCTGAGTGGGTGCCTACCACTCTCATACCCACCCGGCTCTACTCCTCCTTTGAATGTCTTGTCTGCAAGCTTGACGTCTCTCTGATTGTCTCTCTCACCCATGCCACTATCTATAGGCCCCCTGGTCCTGTGTCTGTTTTCCTTTCGGAATGGACTGACTTCACCTCCTTTCTTCTGAATTCTACATCAACACTCCTCCTCCTTGGAGACGTCCACATCCACCTTGACTCCACTGTCCCTGACTCCTCACTCTTCTGTAATATCTGTACTTCCCCCTCACTCACTATTCTCCCCTCCGGCCCTAGCCACTCTGCCGGACAGGATCTACATGATTACCGCAAAGCTGGAAATTACAGATCCGAAAAAAAACGAATTGCAAAATCCCACTGTACAGTCATCACGTGATATGATATGATATGGCACTTATAACGCACCTATACGCAAGTGTTTCAAGGCGTGACAAGGCATGGGAGGGGAAACAGATGGAGACCAAGACAACGATCCTACTAGGCCAGGTGACTTGAGATTGCGCTAGCACAGGGGAGGGCAGAAGGGGAAAAGTGTGGAGGGAAAGTGCAGTACATAGGAGAACAGTAAGATAAATAAAGACAATAAATAGATAAATAGTGCAACCAGCAGGTGGCAAGTGCAAGGTTAAGTGCAGCCATCAGGTGTCAAGTGCTAATGGGGCTGTAGGGATACAGAACAGTCCCGAGTACAAGGGTTGCCAGGGGGGCATAGCAGGTGAGCAACTGGCAGGGGTTCCTAGTGATTGCATCGACAGCCAAACCAACGACAACCATACCATTGACAAAAAAGCATCTAAAAAAAGCATTGAATGCATTTTTTTATGGGTGAGTTCACCCCAACCCCATTTTTAAAACCATGAAAACACTTGTTAACTAAACTAAACCCTTTACCATTGAAAGAAATGCATTTGATGGGGGTTTTTTTTCGATGCATTTATTTCAATGGTATGGTCTGTCAATGCTTTGTATTCAATGCAATGACCATATACCACTGGCAGGGAGGGACCTGGGCCCATGATCAGAGGGTAGCCAGGTAACCAGTCAGGAGATCAGCAGGGGAGAGGAGGAGAGAAAGCAGAAGCAAAGAGGAAGGTCTTCAGGTGCTTCCAGAACTGGGGGTGGTTCTCCTAAAGTTTCAGGGGGGCTGGGAGGCTGCTCCAGAGGGAGGCCCCAGCAGAAGAAATGGATCTACCACCAACTTGCCGTTTGGAAAAGCAACTTACCCTGAGGGAGTTGTAGGTGGATGAGCGAAGATCTTGAGAGGGAAGATATTTAGGAAGAGCGAGTTGAAGGTATTGAGGTCCCAGTCCCCAGAAGGCCTTGTGGACAATGCAGAGGGTTTTTAACTTAATCCTCGCCACCAATGGGAGACAGTGCAGTGATTTCAGTCCTGGAGAGATATGATTACTGGGCTTGAGGCCAAGGAGAAGTCCTGAAGTCCTGTTTTGAATGAGTTGCAGAGGGCAGAGAGTAGTGGCAGGCAGATTTAGCAAGAGGCTTTTGCAGTAGTCCAGCCTAGAGAGAACCAGAACACTGGAGACAGTGAGCTTCTGGGGGAAGGAGAGGAAAGGAAGAATACCTTTGAGGAGGTACAGCTGGTAGTGTGACATCTTAGAGACGTCAGAGATGTGAGAAGAGAAGGAAAGTGGGGAGTTGAAGATGACCGCAAGGTTTTTAGCATAGATCACGGTCGTCGACATCCTGTATACCTTACCCCTCCCGCCATACTTACTTTTTTGGCGGCACACACAAAAGTGTCCCGCAGACTCTCTTGTATCCTTGCATCAACAGTTCCGACTCACATTAGTGGATTGAAGCTGGCGTTGCATGGTCCCTTTTTCTGTTTTTATTTGTCTTTCTTTTTGTCCCCTGCTGCCATTGGCATGAATGTGGGGGACACCGTTGCATCCCCTGAAGCCCATAATGCCGAACATGGGAGCCAGAGACACCCCCGCAATCTCCACTCCTCATGTTAGGCATTATGAGATCCAATATTTTTGTACGAGTCAAATGCACAGTAAATGTGCATTCAGCTTTCTTTCTCGCTGTTTTCAGGCAATACTGCTGGACACACTCTTGATCCTTTCAGACCCGCTGATCTCCCGTTCTCCAATCCTCTCACTACCCCTCTCTCCTGGTATGAGCACTTTCTCCTCTCTTCTCACCTTGCACCTCTCTGCCCCCTAACTGAGCCTCCACCAGCACTGCGAGCCTCCTTTGCAGTCATCCGACCAATGAAATGAGTGTCTGCTGCTGCATTTGCCTCAACCTTCTCCCCTCCTCCTTCCCCTCCTCTTGTCTCTGTTCTTGCCAAACTTCATGTTGCTATTACTAGCACTCTTGACATTCTTGCCCCTGTCATGAAGATCCACCCGAAACCTGCCTCCAAGCATAACAGATGGTACGACTCAGAACTAGCCACTCTGAAATACAAGTGCAGAGTTGCTGGATGGAAGTGGCAGACCTCAGGCTCATCCTCTGACAAACTGGCCTGTCACCTCCTCCAAATGCAATACTATCTCTCTATCCACTCCAGGAAGAGAGCCCAGATCCAGGCACATATCTCTGGAGCCATTAGCAACATGGCTGAACTCTTCAATATCTGCAAGGAACTAGCCAATCCATCTGCGGTCTCCACCTCCCCTCATCCCTCTCAGGCCATCTGTACTGCACTGGCCACCGATTTCAACTCTAAAAAACATTCTGACCTCTCTCTCTTCTTACCCATCCTCCATTCCTCACCCTGTCCCCCTGCCTCCATTGGCCTCTCCCTCACCTCCACCCACTCTCTTCTCCTTCTCACCTATCAAACTGGATGAGGTCTCTAAAATAGTCTGCATTAAGGAAAGCATATCCTCCCTCGCTCTGGCTCCTGCTGACTTATGCAACCACTCATTAGCATCTGGCTCTTTCCCTTATTCCCCTCAAGCACTCCCTTGTACAACCCCTCCTAAAAAAGCCTTGATATGACCCCTCATGTCCGTGCAACTACCACCCCACCTCTACTACACCCTTCCATGGAAAACTCCTGGGGAAGTTGTTCTTCCCGGTACTGACCCAAAGCACTGAGCTCGTAGGTTGTCTACATGACCATCAATCTGGATTCCGAGCATCCAGAGGCACATAAACTGCTATCCTGAACACCCGTGAATAACTGCTTGCAAATCTTGACTGGAAATCTCCTGCTGTTGACATTTTTCTTGACCTCTCTTTCACCTTTGTCATGGCCAACCATCCTATCCTCATAAAGCGGCTTCAAGATACTCTTTGTATCTCAGAACGGGCACTGGATTGGTTGACCTCTTTCCTCACTTTACATGTGGTGTTCCCCAGGGCTCTATCTTCTCGCCTTGGTTTTTCAGCATCTACCTTGCACCTCTTGCTCTCCTGATATCTGCAGTCTCTCCTCAGTGTTAGGCAGATGACACACAACTCTTCTTCAAGCTTCCCTCTTCCTCCTCCCTTTTCACCTCTATCATCCCTGACTGCCTGTCTGCTATTCAGTCTTGGTGCTCCTCCAATGATCTCTGTCTTAATGCCAGTAAGCACAAGATTCTTCCTATCGGTACACCTCCTCCCCATTTCCTCCTGCACTCTGGCCACTCTCTCTGAGCTCACCTCCCTCTCCTTCCAGGCCAGAAACCTTGGGGTCAACTTTGACTCATCTCTCTCCTTCACTCCTCACATCTTGGACATTGCAAAAAAGGCCCACTTTCAACTGCACCTCCTTAGAGGCATTCTCCCTTTCCTCACCTTCCCCCAGAAGCTGAATGTCTCTAGAGTGCTGGTCCTCTCCATGCTAGATTACTGTACCAGCCTCTTTCTCAACCTGACTCTTTCTTTGCTCTGTCCTTTTCAACTAATCCAGAATGGAGCTGCAAGACTTATCCTTGGCATCAAGACCTGGCACTGTATCTCTCCAGCTCTGAAATCTCTCCACTGGCTCCTGGTTGTTGCAAGGATCCAATTTAAGACCCTTTGCATCACCCATAAGGCTGTCTGGGGCCTGGGATCACGCTACCTGCAACTCTCTCTCACTAAATACTCTCCTTCTAGATCCCTTTGTTCTTCTTGTTCCAAATCTCTGCTGATCAAACGCTTCCCCAAGCAGAGAGCTGGGGGTAGATCTCTCTTCTCAGCAGGCTCCCTCCTATGGAGCAGTCTCCCTCTCTCTCTTCATCCTTAACCTGACCACCTCAAGTTCTGCAAACATCTCAAGACATTTCTTTTCTCCCCCTCCTTCCCTCTCCCGTGCTAACATCCCCTCTGTCGCTGAGATTCGAGGCCTGGCCCCTCAAGAGTCCAATAGGGTCCTGGCCTCTGCCCAATCGCCCCCAGGACCGCCCACACTTCCCTCTGGGCCCAAACCTGCCTGTCAGGGGGTTTGCTTCCATCCTGAACTTATCTGTCTGGGCGGTAGACCTCCCTCTTGGCCTGGGATGTCTCAACCTTTGCATGTAACTTTTGCCTCATCAACGGTCACCTCCGGCACTTCCTCCACTAGGGCACCCTAATAGCACTTGCCCCCTTCATCCCCCTTTTTTCATTTTTCTTTTAACTGAACTTGCATGCTCTGAATGCTACAAGACCTAATTGGACCGCTGTTCTTTTCTATTTTATTAATTGTCTTTTTTAATTGTTTATTTGCTCCCTTGTTCCCTTCCCTTGTGCCTTGTGGCACTTTGAAACACTGTCTTGCATAAGCGCTTTATACATATCCTATGAATAAATAAAATGTACCTGGCTGCATACCAATATAAAATATCTTTAATTGTGTGTAATGATGTATTATTCCATGAATTCTTTGGTGCTACTCAATGCTTTAAAAAATGTTAGACCAATGTTAGGGCATTTTCTGTAACACAAAAATATAGCTGGCAATAGGTGTTGATATATTTGCTGTGCAGGAACTTTAGCTGGTTAATGATTTACTTTTAGGTTTTGATACAGGGTAGGGGCAAAATGGACTATAAAAAATAAGAGGGGAATGCCCAAACACTCTGTGCCACCAACAGTTTGTATTGTGTAGGTATGGTCAATCGATTATTTTTTAAATTTTAATTTTTTTATTTGTATTTAATTGACATTTTTACACATGTAGCAAGTAAATCTTTGAAGTGTATCTAAAAAGAAGAAAATATGAGTCACATTGTCTATTGCAATTGAGCGTGTGCTGGTTGTTTTGCTGAAAGGAAAGAATTGTCTATGTGTTGGAGAATTTTGTATGTAGCCAATAACCACAAAGTTTTATCTCCCAACATCATTTACGATCAGCATCTCAATGGAAAGTCGGAAAATATGTGTCTCAAGTAGTTCCCTCTTATGCTTGCTGTGCCAGAACAAGGGAGAAGTAAGTGGCAAAAAGACTCTCCCGCTTCTGGCGAGTCACAAAAACGGCACCCATTGGTGACTGCCAGCCCCGTATGGTTAAGATTTTGTTTGTATGTAATAGGTTGAATCTGGCTCTCAATAGAAGATTTTGAGACTTTTTCTAGGGAAACTTCTTAATGAATGGTTGCAGTTCGTTCAGTTTCCTGGGATTGTTTGGTAGATGTTGGGTCAATTTGTTGGCGGTTGCTGCTTCACCTGTTGCGGTCCAATCTAGCTCCTTTACTCTGTTCAAAACATTCACCGGGTTAGTATGGAGTACCTCTTCATCCATGGCAACTTCATATAAAGTTTGTAAGTTCTGTTTTGTCCAGCGATTTAGCATCTTACAACTTGAACCCAGACTTTCTTGCAAGATAAGGTTGAATATTAAAGGTTTTTCTGACATCCTGCATTTTCAAAAAAGCATCAAAGTATTGCATTTTACCATGGCCGCAAGGGATAGCAGGCTGAGTTCTTTTCTAATACAGACTATAAAACTACAGTTCAGTAAACCAAGCATCTTTCTCCAGAACAGAGCCTCCAATTTGTGTCACAGTGACGTATGGTTGTTAGGCATTGCATCTGCTCCGTAAGTCAGCGCTGGTACCACTTTCATTTTATAAAAGTTCAGCACAGGAATCAGTGAAAAGTGACCACATTTCTTGTCGATAGCAGATGCTTGTGCCTCCAGTTTTTTGTTTTTTTCTTTCAGAAATGTTTGCATGGCTATTTCGCTCTTAGAGTTGTCGAGTATTACTCCTAAGTATCTGAACTCGAATACTTTTTCTATAAGTCTGCCTTCCAATCCCAGTTTTATCGTTTCTCTTCTTTTTGCTCCTGCGGACATGATCATGAATTTAGCTTTATTTTCGTTGATCTCCAAGTTGTTGTTTGTGATATATTTCTCTAGGTTGCTGAGCTGATGTTGCAGACCTATCGGTGTGTAGTCGACGGGAATTTGGTCATCCGCATACAGAAGCCTATTTATGGGAGTTTTGCCCATTTTCAGAGGGAAACAACCTATCTCTGTGTCTGAATCTTTGATGTCACCTATGAAGGCCAAGAACAAAGCCGGTGCCAACGGGCATCCCTGCTTTACTCCTCTTAGGGTTGGAATTTCTACTGAGAGTAGCCCTTGATGCTTCAGTCACTCTCTCATATTTGTATCAGTGTACAGGGCTTTGATTGGTTTCAGTAGTGAGGTAGGGCAGTTCCAGGCCGCTAATTTCTCCCAGAGGCGTGACCTGTCCACATAGTGAAATGCCTGGGTACGGTCAATGAAGGCAATAAATATCTGCAGACCCCCTTCCAAGACCATGTTCTTTAGGACGTTTATCACCAAGATGTTAACTGCTGTTCCTAGGTCTTACTTAAAACCTGTTCTGTTTGCAGGTAGTCCTCACACAGGGCCGCTTTTGACCATGCCTTGATTTTTTTTAGGAGCATGGACCCAAACACCTTTCCAATGCAGTCCAGTATGGAAGTCGGTCGGTAGTTGGCCGGATTGCTCTTTGTTCCTTTTTTAAAGATTGGCACCACTGTTGCCTATTTCCACGATGGAGGGACCGATTTCAGCTCTGCACATCTTTGGAATATTTTGCTCAAGAAGTCTGCCTATTCCGCTGGATATGCCTTCAGGTCAATGTTCGTAATTCCATCAGGCCCTGGCAATCTGGAAATCTTGAGTTTCTTGATCAACAGGGTTATCTCTTCTTTATCATCTAAACAGGCCCATTCTTGCAACTTCAATCTCTGGTTCGGTGTTGGGCTATTCTTCGGGCGTTGAAACAAAGTTTTAAAGAAGTTGACCCAGATTGATTCTCCTATGCTGGTGAGTATTGACGATTCTTCTGTTGGTCTGGTCGAGTTCAAAAGAGACCAAAATTCTCTACTTTTATTGCCACTTATAGGTCTTTGAATGTTTTCTGCGTCTTGTTGGTACAGCGCAATACAATGGTTTTTGAGCCATGTTTTGTATCTTCACATGGCAACTATCACTACCAGGTTTGCCCTTGCTGACCCTAAGAGTTTGGCTTCCCTCTTTACTTTTCTTAGTTCTTTTCTTTTGTCCACCAAGGTTTTATCGTACACATGTCTTTTTGGTCCTGCACAATTTTGTTTTTGCTGTGGCTTTTTGCAGATCAAAAGTAAAGGTAAATAATCGATCTGTCTTGAAGCTTTCGTGTAGTCTTGAGCTAAGTATTTGATCTTCAAATCACTTATTGTGACGGCCGACATTTTTAGTCTTGTACCTTAGTTGCTTGTCTCCAAATGCGGGGCAGATATCATAGTTGTAGTGAGTTTGCTGGCCAAGTGGTGCTCAGCAGATTATGGTCACTTGCAGCAGTGCGTATCATCTCGAACAAAGTTATGATTTGTGCTAACTGGCACGCTGCGAATATGTAGTCAATTGTTGCTATTGATGATTCCCATTCCCACGTGGGTATTCGTTTGGTAGCACATCATCTATATTATGCAGCTCCCGTGATGTCATTAGGTTTGTCCATGCGGCCCCTCTTAGGTCTACTGCAGAAGCCTTCTTGGTTGAAGGGGCTACCCCAGTTCTGAGTTTTCATGTCGAGTTTATGTCTCCACATATCAGCAAGTTCCGAGCCAGATTTACTGCTGTCGCCTCATCTATGGCGTTTTCAATCATCCCAAGAAATTGGCAGGTGTCAGTCGCTGCTGGGTTCCACTATGTATTCATAATGATGATTGTTGTCTTTGTTTCCTTTGTTGTATTGTTTCCTGTATGGGTCCATGCTGCCTTGACCAGCCAAAGGGATTGGTTTCTTATTAGCATTTCTGCTGAAGATATTCCACAACCGTGACAGATGGCCGTCAATTTTCCCGATGAGCGGTGGCCCAAAGGTCCCTTTTTGCTGGTGATAAGATTTCATAACCGTCTAATGACAGTAGCTCTATCAACCAGGTCTCTTGTAGGCATAGGATGTCGTCATTACCCAATTTTATGTCGCTTGGAGCTGTCAAATGTGTGTGGCCCCTTGTGTTCCATGAGCATAGCCTAATTTGCTTTGTTGACTTGTTTGGGATTGTATTCACTTGTTTGCTACGCTCAGTAATCGGGAATTTCTATCTTTTTGCTGTATTGACAAGGCTTTCGGTAGCCAGAACCAGAGACTTTGTGTAGAGAATTTCTTGACAAGGTTTTCGCAAGTATCCTGTTTTCCTAGTGTGTCTTGGCTAGTTGTTCTTTTGGTTTCTCGATGGACAAGAGAAAGAGCCCGTTTGTTGCTCTTTGTTAGGCAGAAACCTGTGCAGTTCCCTCTGGGACCACTGCAAAAGATTTAAGACTACAGGTGTTTGGCAGTAAACCCACTTGGTAGCATCTGTACCACACAGATTCACTTGGTAGCTGTGGCTGAGCAGTCAGACTTCCCTCAAGAAGAGTTAGGCAGTATACAGAGTATTCACAATAGGTCAAAAGAACATAGTAGAACAAGCAAACACTGACCAGAGCTTGGTGTAAAAGAGATATAATTATTTATTTAAAACAACATCTAGTAAAACACACAGGCACTAATATTAAGCAGTTCAAAAACACGGTCAATAAAAGATATACACTCCCTTAAAAGAATATTAGACAAGTCTTAAGTAAAGCCCCAGTTATTTTCAGACAGCGGTCAGCGCTTAACGCAGATGGCACTCTAATAATTTGTTTTAAAAGGGAGAGAGAAGCAGAGCATAAATTGAAACAGATCCCAACACTTTCACAAGAACACAACAAGAGAGGAAGGCAGAGTCAAACCATGAAGTTAGAGTTCAGAAAGCCGGATCCACTTTAAGAGGATCAGAACGAAATGTGTCCAAGGTCACACAGTTGAAAAGTGCACAAAAGTCTCGAAAAGGTTCAGAAAGAGTTGAACCAAAAGAAAGGGACCAGTTAGATGGTCAAGGCGGCCAGCCCAGTCCAGAAGGTTAAGGGATTATTATTACCTTGTAGCAATCTTTAGAAAGGGAGGCCTGGCGGACCCGGTACCTTAAAGTGGTGAGTATACTCCAGCGGGGGCAGTTGTTCCTGGCAGCGGATGCAAGTTGGTGCTTCGTCCGGGGGAAGAGAGGATCTCATCGGGGAGGAAGACAGGAGTCCGTTGCACTGCCAGGGAAGAAACCAGCCGCGGAGTTCTCAGTTAAAAGGAGCGGTCCTTTTATTCGCTGTCTAGTGGTAAGTGGCTATCTGGTTGCCGGGGTGCTTGGCACAGGCAATTCGACCACAAGACGTCCTGGGATGCGAGGAAAAGAAGGTAGACTGGTTGTGCCCACCAGTCAGGGGAAGAAGACTCTCCAGCAGCGAGATCTTCTCTGTCGTCGGGAAGTGCTGAGTCGGTTCCACAGGGCTCCACCGGTGGTGTTGTCGTAGCAGGTCCGCTCAGCTTCTCCCTCATCGGATTCTCAGGTCCTGTGGCGACTTCTGAAGTTCCAGTCCCCAAAGCCCTGCTTTTATGCAGCACACCCACATTCACTCAGCCTAGCTGTCAATCAAACATGCTAAGTGGTGAGCCGGCCTGCTCACCACTTGGGCCAATCACACAAGAGTGCAACTTGAGTTACCAAGGTAACTAAACCCCTCCCACACCCCTGTGGTACCCAGACAGAGTGGCACCACTTTTGTCTGGGTACCACAGGGGTGGAACAAAGGGCTCGACATGGGTTGGAGTCACAGAAGAGAACACAAACGCCATTTTAGAATCGAGTCCTAGCAAAAAATACCAACCGGCGAATTAATATAAAATAAATAAACCGGTGGTATGTTCGAGGCTATGAGAATTAAATAATTAAAGTTGGTAGCCTCGAACAATGGGAAAATCCCATAGGGATATATTTGCGGTCGAATATAAAAAGTAGTATCCACTGCCACCAGCCAAAACTCGATCAGGGGGGATGGAGACATGCCCCCTCTACTAACAGACCCCGGGGCAATCAAATTGGCCCGACCAGTACGTCCACAATATGATGGTTTGTACTTGTTTCTGTTCATAATTTGGGACTAGTAAAGCCAATGGTGACTTTACATGCCTTGGAAGACAGTAGTCAATCCCAGGGTATGGAGTCTATGGTGGGGTATCACTAGGAGACCCCTGTGTCACTGCACGGAGGGTGCTGTGTAACACACATAGTAAAAACACATGAGACCCTATGGAGTAAAGGATCCCATAGCCCATAAAACACATTAGCAGTCAAAGGAACACCATATATCATGTCCAAGAGTGGGAGAAAAAGAGTCTCACTCTTGGCAGGAGAAAAAAACAAACTCCAGAAATCCAGGAAAGCTGCTGGGGCGCTCACTAGGTTAGGAAATTCAGCCTAAACAGAGAATTCTCCCTAACACTCTTCGCACTGCTCTCCCTGTTTTTATTGGGTAATGGAGTGACATGTCTCATTAGCTCTTTTGATTGGGACTTTGAGTGTTTCATCCTGCGACGTTCTCTAGTTTTCCTAGAAGCACTATTTTTTTTGTTTACTATAAAATGCTCGTTTTGGGCCTCCCACGTTATATACGGTTGTGTATATGTTGAGCGTTTTCTTGGCTTTGTGTCGCACCAACTGTAAAGTTGACTAAGTACGACCTTGTCTTTGTGGTCACCACTCTGGTGGATTCAGTGAGATCATAGCCCATTTTTAATAGGCTTTTTGTTTCCTGTCTTAGTTGGTGTTTTACTGTTGACGAGGCGATGTACAAATATGCTAAGGCTTTCTGGTTTCTTTGGCTTGGGTCAACGGTGAGTAGAAACTCTGATTTTAAGCATTGCAGGTTTGGAATGTAGCTAAATAGGGCTAGCACCGATCTTCGATTGAGGATGACTTTGTCGTAGTTTCCCTCGATTTGCTCCAACTTTAGAATCCATCTAGTGGCGTCCTTTTTCTTAGTGACCTTATTATAGGTTTCCGTTTTTGATATATAGTGAATTTTAGTGGGACTATTTCGGAAATTCGGGCAATTAGGTGACGCTCTATAAGTTTGAGAACTCTTTTAATTATCTCTATGCAACGAGAATGGCTTTGAAGATCTCTCGTGCTGATGTCTTGCGTCGTCCCTAGGTTTTTGCATGTATTTGTTCTCCCTCGAAGCCCTTGTTTTCCAAGGTCATTCTGCGAGGTGTCCAAGTGTGTTGTTTCCATTCCCTCTCCCTTTTGGTTTTCTTTCTTTGTCTTCTTGAGAGTGGGTTTCTTTTTCTTCCTCTCACACTTTGTATCGGACAGAGGTTTTGGTCTGTCTAACCTGTTCCTGGGGTGGCCTGTGCTCCTTTGCTGCCCTCTCTTCCGAGGTCGATTTGTCATCAAGGTGTAGGCTCATGTTCATCAGGTCATCATTCTTAAAAAATGTGTCAATTGTTTTCGGCGAGTTTGAAGAGACTGTATTTGTTTCCACCGTTATGGTTTCTTCTAGAGCTAATGTCATCCCCCCTGCACAAGTGTGGTTTGCCATTTGTCTTGTTTCTTTAAGAAGGTCCTCATGGGGCCGATTAAGTATAAAGACTGGTTCCTGCACATTGGTCTTCATGAGCCTCTCTAGTTTTTCCAGATTTTTCTTTTCACTTCTGGGGGGGGGGATTTTCTTTTAGTGTCCACTTTTAGGTCGATCATCGCTGTTGTTTGAGACCCTACCTCTTTAAAGGATACGGTTTGTACCTGTATAGCTAGTATTGGCTTTGGTGGCGGCTGTTGAGTCAAAGGCTGTCTTTTTTCTTTATTGTCCAAAGCCATGATGTAGGCCTCCTAAAAGGTGAGCTTGCCATGCATCATGGCCTATATCGATGTGTGGTCCTTCAAGGTGTCGCTGATCGCTTCAAACAGCTTCATAAACGGTACCAGCGCAATCGTTACTGTCGACATTTTCGAGAGCATATCCGGTTTCTTTATCAGAGTAGCCTCCTGGTTTAAATCTGTAAGGACGTGATGTCTTCCTTTCGAGGGTGAATCAATCCACAGTGGAGACGGTGCTGGCTGTTGAGAGCTGGATGTTCTATGTGGTTCCAGCAAGTTTTTTCGGTTTGCGGCCACATTTAGCGGGTCCCAGGGGACAAGTTCACTACGTGATCTCTGAAGGCTCACTTTTTCGTGTGTCGAGTTTCCGCTCCTTTGTGGTCTAATTTTTTGCAAAGGGTTGTTAATGCCAGCTCCCCCTAACATACCCTATTCTCTACGTGGTTGGAGAATATCAGCTTGGTCTTTCATAACTTCGTCCTACACAAAAGGAGCATCTTATATATCAGGTTTCTCGTGTTCCAGAGGAATTTCCTTAATAACATCGGCCGATGTCTCAATTGTAGTGGCCACTTCTTTTAGCATCTGTATGGCAGCTGAGTCATTTAGTACTGGATTTGAGCCAGGCAGCAATGAAGGCAGCCCTATTTGCGTTGTTGAAATCTCGTTGGTCGCTGTGGTTGTGGGAGGCAGAATAGGGAGACTGGGCGGGCTGTCTCTAGGTTGATCCGATGTAATGGGAGTCTGAGTAGTTTTTTCGCTGTCTTTGTTTGATGGCACATTTGTTTGTGTTGAGTCGCCCTCAATTCGTCGTTGTTTTGAAAAAGGCAAACATTCATTGAGGGCCTTAAGGATTTCTGTGTCAGTAATTTCCTCTCTATGAAGGTTTTTTGCATAAGGTCTAAAGTTGAAAAAATCTCTTTTGGAGCCCCAATCTTTTGCTCTCTGACGCTGCTTGGATGCTTATTTTAAGTCTCTGGTGCTGCAGTTTGTTTTTCCTGCATGCTCCTTTGATAGGTCGAGGCAGTCTTTTTGTGTGCTCCCCAGACCCTGTATAGTCTGTATTTCTGTGTCACTTTTATTTTTATTCAAAGTGTCTTTCTTAGTGGTGATCTCGTCCAAATTGGAGGTGGCTGAGCCCAATGGTTGAGTAGCCTTTAGTGGCTGCCTTTCAAGTTCTGCCACTATCTGTATGTACGAGTGCCTTGATGGTTAATGATTGTGTGGGGAGGGGCCAAGTGCTCGTCCGGCAGAACAGCCGGGTCTGCGCTTGCAGAAATCTGGCTTGCTGGGCATCCCTCATGGCGTTTGCAGGTTCAATTCTCTCCGGTATCTGGACCCGGCCCCCCCCAGAGCTAGTCTGTCCTGGTGACACTGCCCCGGGGGTGCAGTCTCTGCCTCATCATTGTGCCCCGAGCCTGCTCCCGGACCTATGCTCTATGCTCGAAGAGGCCCCGCCTGCCACGTCACACGGCGGCCCCCCTTCGGGATCGGTAGAGGAGAACGCAGAGGCTGGGGACTCGGAACAAGCGAAGCCAGGCAGACGCGGGCTGTATACGCTTCCGATTCCCCCGAAGCTGCCATGTCCAACGAGGTTTCACCCAGCGTCGGATGCATGCGGATCTGCGCAGGTTAGTGGCAATGAAAAAATGTAATTCTAATTCCATTGCAGGAATCAAAGTTTTACCTCTCAGCATTAAAATTAGTTGCTGGTCATTCCTCGGTTTTGTTCGCTCTTCCAGCATCTTTTTGTCCGTTGTTGCTCTTGGGTGGGTACTTCTCAGATGGCATCCTTCGTCCTCTTCTTGGGGGGGAGAGGTGGGAGTGAGGCGCATTTTCACCCTGCCTGCCCTGCATGCCTGGACTGTAGGACTGTCACTCTCCGTCACTCCGCGGCCGCTCCACGGTTGCATGCAGTGTTTGTACTGTGGATCCAGGTTTGAATCACGGAGAGCAGTCTTCCCAGCAGATGCAGGACTGTCACTCTCCGTCACTCCGCGGCCGCTCCACAGTTGCAGGCAGTGTTTGTACTGTGGATCCAGGTTTGAATCACGGAGAGCAGTCTTCCCAGCAGATGCAGGACTGTCACTCTCCGTTCGATTATATAGGGCTTTGGCATCTGAGTTCTTTCTACAGGTATTTACTCATGCCAGAGATAAATGTCCTGCAATACATTAAAGACATCAAGCATAAACAAGCGTGAACATAAGAAATGGTAGAATATACAAGTATATGTGGAAATTCAGCCGTGAAATCTACAAAAAACAGGGTGACAAATGCATGTGCTGTTCTGTTCATTTTGGCCAACACAACCATAAGCATTCAGTTTTACTGGAATTCAGCACTTGTAACGTTTGTAGTTAATGGGCATTGCTAACTTTACATATGCGGTTTCATTCCGTAGAAGATGATGGGCCTTAGCAGTTTAATATGACAGATTGATGTGTTGAAACAACTTTCTTTGGCACCCCATCCTTGTCACTTAACACTTCAGTTTCATTATTGTCATTGATAAAAGCCCCACAACTTTAACCCTAATGAAAATACAGGTGTGCCCTTGACAACAAGGTCTCTCCCTCCCATACGACGAATCAATGAAATGCAAATCCCACTTCCTTTCCCTTTTCGAGATGAGCCAAAATATGTAAGTGACCTGAGCTTCAGTTCTAAGCAACCTAGGGTCTTGCAAACGTTTCTAGCTATGTATCAACGAAGGAGCCTTCCAACAGTTGCAGCTTAACAATTAGAAAATTCTCTATTGAAACGACCTCAAACTTCATGACCGCATTTCATTAGGGCTTAAGGCCCTCAAATGGCTGTTGAATGATGATATTATTACCATAAAATCAATGTGGCAGCACACAAAGTCTCCAACATACATGATACTAGCATCTGGATCTCCTCATAAAACCCTTGTATCCATCGTGGAGACTCAGTTCAGCCAAACAGATTAGACTCAGTGGTGGCAGATTTCAAATATATTTTTAGTCATGTTTATGAAATGTATAGTCGTGTGCTATTGGTTACTCTTTCTGTCTTTTTGGTTTGGCTTGGATCTAGTAGCAGAGACAACACATGTGTTTTATCATTACTAAGAAAGCTGCTTTCATCAACGTTATAGTATGGCTTGTAAGACCTCCATTTTAAGACTGGACCTATATTATTCATTGCGCTGGGACATGAAGGGTCTGATTTACAAACATGTTTTAACATGGGAGATCCCATTGAAGAAATGTTTGTAAATCTTGCCATACATCTTTACATGGAACCGTTTGGAACCCTCATCGCTCCACAAAACATCCACATCCACCAACATGCAGATGACACCTCCAGATATTCTCCATTGAAAATGTCTTCCAGCTCATGGCCTGCCTCTAATTGATCTAGTCATAGATGTCCAGTGCATATGTGAAGCTAAGCACCTCCAAGACTGAATTCCTACTGCTGACCAAAAACACTGAACACCCAGCCACCCAGACATGGTAATCTGGTATGTACCTTGAGGCAGTGGTCCAAGTGTATGAAAAGAAGTAGTTAATACTATGTTCCCTACTGGCCTTCCGCGCTTTTCGCAAACCTTATCACCATGCCTCCTCCCACACACAATACAAACCCTCAAACAAATGTGCCTGCTGTTTAATGGAATGTTCATTGCAGTGCACTGATGTGCAAGTTTCAATTGCTTCCTACACTTTTATTTTAAAACAAAACAATTCCGGAACGGTTTCCTTTTAAAATAAAAGTATACGAACAGTAGAACCAAAATAAAAAAGCAGAGGAGCACCGCTCAAACCACTCCTGCCCACTTCGACCAATGCCTTGATGACTGCACACCCCAGCTGGACACCTGCACCAAGTCCCTTTGGTTTGACATTGACAAACACATTTCCTTCAAACAAGACACAGCAAGGATGACATAAATGGCTTGTCACCAGCTTTCCCTCATGCAAAATTCAAGTCATTCAGCCCTGAAAGTCATTTCAGATCTGCTCTCCAAGCTGTAGCCCTCTCCCAACTGGATGGTGACAAGGCGTTTTTTGGAAGGCCTTATGGCGACTACCCTGGTACCTCTGAGATGTGTTCTACATGCTGCAGCCTGACTCATCAAAGTATTTTGCAAATTCAACCACATCGCCCGACCATCAACAGACTGTACTGGGTCCCACTGCAAGCCTGTACAATTTTCAAATCCCGCTGCACCATCTTCAAGGCTGTCATCCTGGCGTCCCCAAGCTACCTCACTGAGAAACTCTCCATCTCCGGAGGCCTACGATCCACCAAAAGTAAGTACATGTGCAGACTTGAACTCCACCGGTGCAGGAAAGAAAGAACCAGAGGACAGGCCTTATCTGTCTATGTGCCAAGACTCTGGGACCTCCTCCCCATCAACATCAGACTCAACCCCTCGCTTCTACAATTCAGTAAGGAGTTCAAGACCCTCCTCTTCAAGGAATGGCTTCTCCCTAATGCCTAGTTCAACACACCCTCCACTACCCACGCTGCTTGAAACTGGGTGATCTAATCCCCCCTGTTTCCTCCCATGGCTGCTTGTATATCCATTGCTGACAAATGGCCCACCCACCTCTGTTGTTAGATTCCCACTCCATTGTTTCTCTGCTTCCCTAACCATGCAGGACACCAGCGGCCCAGGTTTATATCAGGTGATTCCTCACCTAGGAAATGCTAGATCTCTTTTCAGTGAGGTTCAGGCACTATTCCCACGATGCAAGCAGCCAAATCATCCACAGTTGTTGCCAATATAAGTTGATCAGGGGCACCATCTCTGTCTATCTCTAGATCTCTTATCAACCTCCTGTTATTCAATCTTTTTTCTGACTTTTCTTCCTTGTCCTTGTCCCCCATGAATCACTCCTTCAACTCCCCTTGTAGCTTCTCTCCTTCTCCCCTAATGATTCTGTTCTTTTACCCATCTGTACCAATCCTCTTCTAGCCTTGCTCTTCACATATATGCAATCCCCTCTCTCTCTCTCTCTTTGATTCTTCCTTCCTGGGTATTCCACTTCCCCTATTCTTCTATATCAATCCTCTATGTGATCTTCACATTCTCCACTCAACTCTCCACCTTTCCTTCTCTGTGTTCCCATCTCCGTGTCTTTCCTCTCTTCTTTCTGCTTTTCAACTCCTCCTCCTCACATCCCCAGGTCTTTCATATCTCCCTTCTCCCTCTTTTAACTTTGTCCCTCCACTTTTTCCTTTCTCTATGCTGCTGATCTCAACAATTCTTCCCCGTCTAATTCCCACACCACGGGCTAACTAAAGACTGCTTCTTAGCAGCGTAGGCCAGCATTTCAGGGCTGTTTGACCTTAATTTCTCTCTTCTGCCGCAGGGGCAAAGCAGGAGACTAGGCCGCAGGATTGCAAAATATTTTTCCCAATTTTGTTGAAATGTTCCATTCCTGTGGCATACCTCTGCAGACCAAGTGCTTAAGAGGGTTGTCTGCCATTTGGGATTACAGCTTAGCCCAGTGTGCGTTGTCTCTTGTCTGCACTTCTGTATATGTTACTTAACATTTGAGTCATGATGAATGTTTGTTGTTTGCAGACAGTGTGAAATCTTGTGATTGCCTTTTAACGGAGCAGTAGACAAATCCCATTTGCTGCAGAGATATCTGTTCTTACACTGGTCGTTGCATCTCTCAGAGTCTTAGGTGCAGGCAAGGATTTTGGCTTTCAGCAAGGATTCACCAGTATGTTTGGCAGGTGGTAAGAGACCAGGTTAGGATGAAAGGCTTGGCACCACAGATTAGAGATGGACTTGGGAGCCACAGGTATCCTTCTTTACCTATTTTGAGGCACGCATCTCTTAGCAGGTGGTGGAACCTGGACACATGTCCTCTCCAGCTCAGTAGTTTTATTGCCAAACATGTAACCTCATCAGGTGGTAATGGACTTTGGAAAATAATTGTCCATAACACGTTGGCCAGATATTGGTTTCAGACCCAGGGTGGAAATAGGATTTTGAAACCGAGGAACCCGCACACCTCTTTCAGAGAGATGGCATTGGACTTGATGTACCCCATGCGATGCGGCCTTGCTGCATGGAAAATGTTACAAGGGCTAATTTTTCCACAGGGACGAAACAAGAGGATGGGAAATATGGCCTTGATCAGCTAGTAAATTCGTCCCCACATCCTGATTATGGAAACTTGGCGGTGTCACATGAATAAAGATACAAGGGGAAGTCAGCTTAGATTTGGATGCATGTAGGATTTATTTTCTTGGCACAGTTGAAAGTGATTGCGCCAATTCTGACTCCAGCTCGCCCATTTCAGTTAACTCTGTGGAATGGCCCATGGTAGGAGCCATTAAGAGGCTTTGGGAGGCTATCAACTCTGGATCACCCCCACTGAGTAAGCCAGAACGCATAGTATATTCTGGTAGATATTGATTCAGGTAAATACGTAATCCCTAGGTCAAAGGGGAGTGCCAGTAAAAAAATAAAATAAATGGCAGACCCCCACAGTCCCCAGGGGAACCCAGACAGGATCCGCTGACTAGGCAGAGACTTAACACCTTAACTAATGGCAAGACAATAGCCCAGTGGGTGCTAGATGAGTCTCAAGGGATAGATCCAATATGTAGCACAAAGAAAAGAAATCTGAGCAAAGCCAAGCGTAATGCAAGAAGTGTGGTTCAAAGGACCAAGTCCCGCAGTCACCACAACCTCGAAGCCTCCATACACTGTGGCTATATATGATGGATCCGCCAGATGACATAGTACAGTTATCGACAGGTACAACAGGTATTGTTGAAAAACATTAGAGACCAGTGCTAAATGCCAAGCCGGCTCAGCTGCTTTACTGCAATCACCACCCTCAAACAAAGTACAGGGGAATACCACCTTAGGTGCTGCTCAGTTGCTAAGTACTTAAAGTTCAAAAAAGATATTTCCACCCGGGGTTAGGGCCAGCCCAATGGTCGAATAGACACATAGGATAGCAATACAATTTACCCCTTCTGAGAGGGTCCTCACAAGCAGTCTGATCCCCATGTGCCACCAGAAGTCACTGGCACCGAACACACCCAATCAGCCCAGATGGATGTAAGTAGCCCGCCGTCAGCGACCAGCACTAAACACTAGACAATGCACCCCCTTGACTAGCGCTGGCTTCACACCGCGAGGGCGGCTGTATTGCAAATAAATACCCTTCGCTTCCTGGATGGGCGGAGCTACACTTGTCATAGCTTTTAAGGCAACAGTGCCTTATTTCCCTGCAGTGCTTGGAGTTCAAATAGCTTCAATAGAAGTGGTAGTGCAAAACACACAAACATGCCCTGTTCGTGCTACGTGCTACGTGCTACGTGCTTGCAGGAAACACATGGAAGGCTCTTGACAGGAGACACAGCAGGTAAGAGCAGCACAACACAGCCAAACAGCAGACAATGCACGCCTTTGACTAGCGCAGGCTTCAGGTCGGGGTAGGGGGCTGTAGAATACAGAAACAGCCCCAGAGTTCAAGGGTTGCCAGGGGGCAGTGCAGGTGTGCAACTGGCGGGCGGGGGACCTGGGCCCGAGATCAGAGGGTAGCCAGGTAGCCAGTGCGGTTTCAGTTTCAGCCGGGAGGTCAGCAGGAGAGAGGAGGAGAGAAATCAGAAGCAAAGAGGAAGGTCTTGAGGTGCTCCCGGAACCGGAGATGGTTCTCCTCAAGTTTCAGAGAGGCAGGGAGGCTGCTCCAGAGGGAGGCCCTAGCCGAAGAAAGAGATCTGCCACCAAGTCATTGCTTGGAGAAGCAACTGACCCTGAGGGAGTTGGAGGCGCATGAGCGAAGACCTCGAGAAGGAAGATATTTGAGAAGAGAGAGTTGAAGTTATTGAGGCCTCAGGCCCCAGAAGGCCTTGTGGACCATTCAGAGGGTTTTGAACTTAATTGTCGCAGCCACTGGGAGCCAGTACAGAGATTTCAGTTCTGGAGAGATGCGATCCCTGGGCTTCGGGCCAAGGACAAGTCTTGCAGTCCTGTTCAGGATGAGTTGCAGAGGGCGGAGAGTAGAAGCAGGCAGATTTAGAAAGGAACTGTTGCAATAGTCCAGCCTAGAGAGAACCAGTGCTCTGGAGACAGTGAGCTTCTGGGGGAAAGAAAGGAAAGGAAGAATACCTCTGAGGAGGTGTAGCTGGTTGTGTGACATTTTAAAGACGTCAGAGATGTGAGGAGAGAAGGAGAGTGTTGAGTCGAAGATGACCCCAAGGTTTTTTGCCTAACATATGGTAGCAGGAAGAGGGCCAAGAGACAGAGAGTGACAGGAAAGGAGGGAGCAGGTGTGCTGATGAGGATAATCTCGGTCATACTGACATTAAGACAGAGATCATTGGCGGACACCACTCCTGGATAGAAGACAGACAGTCAGAGATGAGAGAAGAAGAAGAGGTGATATGATACATGATATGATATGATATGGCATTTATAACGCACCTATACACACGTGTTTCAAGGCGTGACGAGGCAAGGGAGGTGGAACAGAGGGAAGACAGACAACAATCCTACTAGGCCAGGTGTCATTCAGATCATGCAAGTACATGGGAAGGGGGAAAGGGGAAATTGTGGGGGTTGAGGGGAGGGGACAGTGCAGTATAGTGAATAATTGAATAAATAACAGGGTACGCCTTCCTTTCATCGCCGGAATTGTTAACGCCTGCAATTTAAACATGTACATGATTACGAAAATGTACAGAACATTTTTTAGGGGGGTGGGAAAGGGAAGATAAGGAGTTGGGGGTAGGCAACAGGTAAAAATAGGTGGGGAGGGGGTGAACCCCACAAAAATAAAAATTCTATGTACATTTTCGGAATTATGTACACGTTTAAATTGCAGATGTTTACATTTCCGGCGATGAAAGAACATAGAACCAATAACACTAAGTAAATACGGCCAGCAGGTGGCAAGTGCAGGTGTAAAGTGCTGGTACTGGGACTGTAGGGATATAGAAAACAGTCCCCTGGTGCGGGGGTTGCCAGAAAGCAAGTTCAGGTGTGCGACTGGTGGGGGAGGGGACCTGGGCCCAAGAGGGTGGTCAGGTAACCCGTGCAGTTTCAGTTTCAGCCAGGAAGTCAGAAGGGGAGAGGAGGAGAAAAAAGGAGAAGCAAAGAGAAAGGTTTTGAGGTGCTTCTGGAACCAGAGATGATTCTCCTCCAGTTTCAGGGAGGCAGTGAGGCTGTTCCAGAGGGAGGCCCCAGCTGAAGAAAGAGATCTACCACCAACTCGTTGCTTGGAGAAGCGACTGACCCTGAGGGAGTTGGAGGCGCATGAGTGAAGAGCTTGAGAAGATATTTTGGAAGAGAGAGTTGAAGGTATTGAGGCCCTAGGCCCCAGAAGGCCTTGTGGACGATGCAGAAGGTGTTGAACTTAATCCTCACAGCCAGTGGGAGCCAGTGCAGAGATTTCAGTCCTGTAGAGATACTATCCCTGGGCTTGAGGCCAAGGACAAGTCTCACAGTCCTGCTCTGGATGAGTTGCAGAGGGCGGAGAGTAGAAGCAGGCAGATTTAGAAAGAGGCTGTTGGAATAGAACAGCCTAGAGAGAACCAGAGCTCTGGACACAGGAGGTGCAGCTGGTAGTGTGCCTTCTTAGGGACTTCAGAGATGTGAGGAGAGAAGGAGAGTGTGGAGTAGGAGATGACCCAGGGTTTTTAGCCTCACAGGTGGGAGCAGGAAGAGGGCCAAGAGAGACCGCCCAGAGAGTGACAGGAAAGTAGGGAGCGAGTGTGCTGATGAGGAGAATCCAGTTCTTACTGGCATTAATGCAGAGATCATTGGATACACACCACTCCTGGACGGCGGACAGACAGTCAGAGATGAGAGAAGGAGAAGAGGTGGCTGAGGGTAGCCTGAAAATGAGCTGAGTGTCATCCGCATAGCACTGGAAGTTGGGGCAGAGCGAGGCTGTCACGTTGCTCAGGTACAAGGCATAGGAGCGGCGCAGAACCAACCACCCCCTCTATGGTCTTGGTGCCTGTAAGTCAGAGTTCACACAGACTTCCTTGACTAGAGCGTGGAAGGAGGGTCAGGGTCTCAATGATTGGATAGGTAGGGGGATTTTAGGAAAACCAGATTGAGGGTTAGGTAGGGGTTGTGGGTAGGACTGAGGGAATTAGGAAAGGGTTGATGATTGCACACTTTTGTTCTGCCAATGTTTTTGGCATAGATATAGATAAAGTAACAAATACACTTTAACCACCACATTACATGTATGGCTGCTGCCCCTCACTCACTACCCCAGGTACATAAAGTCAAAACATATGCCAGTCTTCACGAGCCCAAGGAGTAACAAACATGCACATGCACACTTATGCACACTTAGCTTTTAGTCTTAGTGTCCTGTCCAGCAAGGGCCGTCAAGTCCTGTGCTACGTCTGTGTTGTCGGAACGACTGGTTCAAGCTAAACGAAAGAAAGGACAAGCATTAGCGTGTGCTTTCTGAGTTCGCAGTCATTCTTTGTTCGTGCCACGTTCAACACGCATCCAGCATGCATTAGTTCAAGGTTCTCAGATCCCAATCATGTGTGCTGCCACACGTGGGTTGTTGCGCCAATTATCAATAGTTTGTCACAGAGGGTCTTTCCTCAGACCCCAGCAGATGCACAAAATAAACATGTGCGCTGTTACAATTGCTTTCCTCTCATGCTCCTGTTTGGCGTGAGGTTCCACGAGGCGGAAACACGTGAATGTTACACAAGCACCAAAGCTCTCATAATTCCAAAACAAATTGATGCGGGCAGTGACAAGCGCTGCCGCACGGCACCGAAAACCATGACCACTTTGCTTAGCTTGGAGTTGCAAGTGCTTTGGAGGGGCTAGTGGTGGCCCCCTGCGCTTTCCCCATCACCCTTGCAGGCTCCCGAGACAATGAAGCACTTATTTTACAAAGGCGAGGGGCTGGATTGCCACTCCTGTGGGGCTGTGCCCCTCGCGTGTGTTTGCTGGGGAGCTGCTGGGCACATGTCTTCTCTCGTCGGTGTCTCAAGCACTTGTGCATACGCGTTAGCGTGCCACACCCGGCTCGGCTCCTCATTGGCCCAGGTGTTTGCAAAGCACGCTGGGTATTGTAGTTCTGGTGTGCTTTCTGGTGGGACATGTAGTTTTGGAGTGCCTTTCCCCTACAGAAAGGGCAAAGCAGTCTTCTATAAGGCCCTTGAATGAGGTTTGCACAGCTTGTGTAGGTTTTTTAACTGGTGCAAGTATGACAGCCCCAACAATCCCTTTGTGTTTCACCTGTCCTTGTCCTTGTCTGCCCCTGACAGCAGCAATGCGGTGGGCAAGAAGTGCCAGGTATTGTTTGAACAGCCAGGGAGAGAGGTTAGACCCGTGGGGAACACAACTGGTAGAGCTAGAGATGGAGGAGGAAGGTGGTGGAAGGGAGTCTGAAAATGAGTTTGAGTGTCATCCGCATAGCACTGAAAATTAGGGCAGAGAGCAGCAATGCAGTGGGCAAGAAGTGCAAGGTATTGGTTGAACAGCCAGGGAGAAAGGTTAGACCCCTGGGGAACACAACAGGTAGAGATTGAGATGGAGGAGAGGAAGGACCCAAGTTGGACCTGGGAGGGTCGATTCGAGAGGAAAGAAGTCAGCCATGCCAGGGCCTGGTCGGTGACCCGGGTTATCATAGAGACGGTTGAGCAGGATGGCATGGTTGACCGTGTCAAAGGCAGAAGAGAGATCAGGTAACATGAGGACACCGGAGGGGATGTTGTAAACAAGGTTGGACATCAAGTCTTCACGGATGTTCAGGAGAGCAGTTTCCTTGTTTGTGGCAGCGCTAAAGCCAGATTGATGGTCATGGAGACAACAAACTAACAGATTCAGTGTGAAGATTAATCTGGGAGATGGCCAGGTTTTCCAGGAGTTTGCCCGGGAAAGGAGTGATGAAGATTGGGCGATAGTTAGCCGGGCAGGACGGGTCGGCAATGGATTTCTTAAGAAAAGGGTACACAAGGAAGTGCTTGGGGGCAGGGGGAATAAAAACTCAAGCCACGAAGGCGTGATTGCAGAAGTCAGCCGAAGCAGGAGCCAGGGTGTCAATATGGTCCATTTTAGAGGAACAAGGGAGAGCCTGTTTTGACGAGACTTTCACAGATCAGACTTGTATAGAAACTTGTATAGAAACGTTGTCTGGGGAGAAGAGGGGAATGGCAGAGAAGAAGGGAGGAGAGGTGGCCACAGAAGGGCCAGATGAATAGAGGGAAGTAGAGATAGGAGGAGGGGAGGAAGAGAGAGAGGACAGGATGACCTGAATTTTAGAGATGAAATGAGAAGCTAGGGCCATGCAGAGGGCCTGGGATGGGACAGGCGAGGTAGAGACTGCAGCAGGATTGGCCAGCTCCTTGCAGATTTTAAGGAGTTTGGCCGAGTTGTTGGATGCCGCAGAGACACAGGCTTGGATGAGGGCTCTCTTCTTGGTACGGACAGTATTGTCTTTGAAGCAGGAGGCAGGCCAGTTTGTCCGAGGATGTACAAGAAGCACGCTATTTCCTCTCAGCAACCGTGCACTTGAGTTTAAGGGTGACGAGGTCTGAGTCATACCAGGAATTGCATTTTGCATTGGGCTTTGAGCAGATCCTCGTGACAGGGGCAGGAACATCAAGAGTGTCAGATATAGCAGAGTGGAGCAAATAAAGGGTTGTGTCAGGGTGTGAGTCAGCCAGAGGAGGAGGGGGACAAAGTGGCGGCAGAAGCCTCAACTGACACACGCTTCATGGGTTGGATAACCAAGAAGGTTGTGGCAGTGCTGGAGTTGGCTTGGTATTAAATAACATAACCCCAGTATAGACATCATTGACATAATCCAATTGAGCAGAAATAATGGTCTTTGCCATGGTGCCTAAATGATGTATCTCTAAAGAATGCTGAATTTGACAAAATATATGCAGGAAATATCTAGAACATCTTTCAAAAATATTTATCTACTGAGCCTTATGAAGATATGAATCTGAGTATATTTGAAAGGCCTTGACTTTAGACTGAATCAGAGTGGGTTGATTATCCAGAGGAAAAAAAAGGAAACCGTTAGCTGATCAAAGCTAAACTTCCTATTGGGCTCAGATTTGACCAACAATATCTCTCTTTTATTGGTGTTGAGACAAAGCCAGTTGTCTTGCATCCATGCCTAAATAGTAAAAATAGACTTAAAGTAGTTATTATCATTGTTTGAGGCACTACTTAATTAAAAGAACAGCTGTAAATCTTTAGCATGGGAGTGGAACATAAATATTGTACTAGTTTCAATATAAGGATTAAATGATATGGGCAACAAGGCGGCTCCATGAGGAACCAATGTACCCGAAAATGGTGGAGAAATGAATTTGTCGATCATGACCTGACTGGTTCAATTAGTTAAAAAGGCCTCAAACCATTTTTAAGTCCTTATATACATTCTTTCAGTGAAATGTAGTTTTTGTAAAATAATTCTGTGGTCAAGGTTGTTAAAGGCAACCAAAATATTAAGTTTATTAAGAAATGACCTGTCCTGAAGTCTAATTGATGCTCACCAAGCAGATTGTGGAACTCATCAAAGATTAGAGTTGGAAAGTAACAACTTTTTCTATGACTTTAAAAATAAATGGAATGTTGCTAATAGGTTGATACTTTTCTATTTAATCAGGATTCAGATTGTTATGTTTTAGCAATAGCGTGAGCCGAGATTGTTTAAGGAATGAGAGAAGAATGCCCAAATCGAGGGAATCATCAACAATGGGCTTTTGTCACACATGAAGGGCCACACACACGGCTACAAACACTGAAGCCAATGAAATGCATTCCATTAAAAATTGTAGCAATGTCCACAATTGTGTTTTAACAAATCCATTAAAAAACAACTAAAATGGGCATCGAGATTCAGAAATATATTGGGCATAGAAGAGGGAAAATACTTGGATTGTTGGTCAATCTGAAGTAACCTTCACCATAATGAACACTTCTGCTAATCAATTGTGCACAATCCAGAATAAAACAAAATACCCAGTGGATAGGTGCATGCCCACAACTTAAGATGGCCACCCCGATGTGAGCGTCAAATCACCTCACATCACTGAGCTTGAAAATGACTCATTCATCACCATCTCTTCCATTATTTTCTGGATCAGGGGGTGTGTGTTTGTCCGCTATTGCATATGCAGCTCTTAATTGGAGTAACAAAGTGGTGCTCATGTGAGGGGCTGTTGGTGGCGGTGAAGTTCCGCTCTTTGTGTTTCATCGATTGACAGTGGGGTTGTCATTGGATGCACGGTTAACTCACTTATTGGTCATTGTAATTCCTTGTGTAGCTTGTTCCTGTTTTTTATCCACACTACGTTTCTGAACTGCTGCACTATGAGAAAGGAGGAGGCCATGTATGCCTAATACAAGGGGTGACTGCGAAGTGCGATCGAAAAGACTACATCTGAGAGGAGTTTTCTTTTCTCTGACTCTACTCATTAATGGAATGTACTTAGAGAACATCCTTTACAGTTTGTTTTCTTGCTTGATCACTCATTCAATGTATTGTCACAGCTTTTGGTCTCTGTATTCAACTAATAACCTCCTGGTCTTCTGGCGACCGTGTGACATCTCGTCTATCTACATTAATATAGCTATTATTAGTTGATGCAGTTGTTCACTTAGAATTGAAAGGGAGAACATTTGATCCAATTACTCACTTGTGGGAACTGTAAGACATGATCTCCAGACAAACAGAGCTCCTGGTTTGTTCAAAGCAAAACATGGCATTCTAATGAAAGATATTGTCACTCATGATGCACACAATATACAGTGTTCATCCCCCACCCTCATTGGCTACCGCCTACATACATACTTCCAGTCTCCAATGGTCCCTTTGCCGATTGCCCACATTCTAATCAACTCCTGCCCTCTAACATATGGTCTCCTACTCTGTCACCTTTGGTTCCTGCTATCTGATTGGGGGACCTCCTAGAATGTCATCCTCCCCATGGTCCTAGTCACATGGTGTGCACCTGCTTGTTAACATGAACTCAGTAAATACTTTCGAAGTCAAATTGTGATGGATTTAGGTATTCTGGTTGACGGGTGTCTGGCAGTTCAAATTGAATGGCCATTTTTCTTCAGGGTGCAAATGATCTAAATCTAGGCCAGGCCTTTAGGCAGCTCAAGACCTTTCCTGTGGCTCCCATGAGTTTTTCCTCCTGGACGGGTGCAGCCCTGCCAATGCTCAGTCATTCACATTCCTTTCCGGTTTTGCAGGCTCATAGCTCGATACCATTAAATTTCTGAAGGCCTCTGTGTTCGATTTCACTACTAGCACTTGGTATGGGAAGGTGATTCAAAACTTGTTGCTGCACTATGCTGCTACTTTCAGCAGGGCCTGCACATACTAGTCCTTACTTAAAATATGGCAGCGCTTCAGTATTTCTCACGTCAGGGTCCAGGGCCTAAGTTTGCATCTGTGTCCACTATATTTTAACTACTTACTTTCAATATTACTCGTGCCCTATGCCGGGGCCTATCTATGTTTGCATAACTGCTACAAAACACTATATTTGTTATTCCCACTTTGCATCTTTCACCACCCTACAGCAATACACGTACATTATTTTGCACACTATTATACTTTCCACAGCCTAAATTGTTTGGTAGGGCATGGGAGGTGAACATGAATCCCAACAGTCCCCTTCTTAGTTATTCCTTCATTAACTAACCCAGCTCCTTCTCTTTTACTACCAGTATCATCTTTGGGTACCCATGCCCGACACACATGACATAAACTTCCCCCACCCTGCTCATACCGTTCTGAGATACATGGGATGAAAAGATAGTCCCCATACCCCTCTAAATCAATATACTTTATAATTATCAGGGTCCTGTGTGGTGATATTAGGTACCAAGGGGTTGCAGGGACCGGTCAATTGATATCATATGCAATGTATTAGGATTCTCTAGGCGTGCCTGTCTTTTGTGATTGCAGGACCACTACCTGCCCATATAGAGAGCATCATCATCGCACTGTTCGGGAAAGTTTTTGTGCTGCACCGAAGTTTCATTTGGCACATGCAGAACAAAACCAGCAGGAGCACATTGATAGGAACCAGAATCTTCACTGCAGCTCCTAGCCATTTTGGTGCCCACAAGAACATTGTATCACACCAATCTTCAGCCTCCACTCCTGCTTCAGTCTTCATGCTTATCTTTAGCTTGTCTAGTGCCCCTATAATGTGTGACAGGGACACATTTTAGCATCATTTTGGGGGGTTCAATGTGCAACATGACAATTTGATCTCCTTGCACAAGCCCCCCTCTGTAGCCATCAGTAAGTCCAGAACATATCGTTTTGGAAGGTCATCAACTGAATCACACACATCTCGCTTTTGATCAAATTCAACCCTATTTCTGTGACGTTAGCCAAATGGTTCATTTTCCAATGCATGATTTGAAGCCATTTGGAGTTGGCTGCATCCTGGACCCCTGGTAGTAGAAGAGAGGCAAAGAACACTTATGTTTTGGTACATTGGCGGTATTTATCTGGAAGTGCAACTTGGAGGAATCTTCAGACAGGTATTTTGATCACTTTTTGTCTTCTTAATGACTGCTTCCTCTGCTTTGCTTGTGAGGGTTGGGATAGATGTGGCTGCTCTATGGCAAGTGTGTGCCTAGTGCCAGGTGGGCATCAGGAACCAGTACAATTCCTGAGTGCAAGGTTGCTAATGAGAATGATCCTCACCATGAAGGGGGAGATGCATGTATGCCCACTGGCCGCACTCCCATAAAAATGTCCATGAGGTCTGCTGTGGCTTTATTCACTTCAAGGATGAATGTTTTCTTAAGCTTTCTGTTAGCTCCCACAGAAACAGTTTTATGTCCTCGAAAACAGAACTCATATACATCTGCTGCTTGCACTTTCACTGGAGTTTCCCTTGTTTCACTGCATGTTAATGTTGACACATATGCGGCCCATAGGGTGAGACAGTCTTGTTCACATTCCATATGATCTCTTTATTGAATCCTGCCAAACCCCTCCTACACAGCTTATTACTGCCACCTTCAATCTGTTTTCTTTGAACAACACTCCATCCATCTTGAGCAATGAGCGTGCCTTGCATCTGTGATCTTTTTAATCCTTTTCCCATTTTCTTTCATTTTTGTCCGTCAACACAACTCACAGTCTGTGCCCCTGGAACATTCTTTCGAACCTGACACAGTGCTAAATGATCCAAACACAGGGCATCTAGAGGTGGCATCTGTTGCGGTACTAACATTTTGGGTGCCCCTGACATATGCAAAGTTGAGAGAGCAGACGTAGCAGCTACGATTTGACATCTGCTTCCCTACTGAGCGCATGTGACTGTACCAAAGGTTACTAAATTCTAGATAGTGCACATCAGTCATTGGGCATCATTAGGAGCATGGTGGTAGCCATGCCTGTATGGCAGGCATGGCTACTGCCATGCTTGCTACCGGTACCGCCTCCCACGATTGGGCAAAAAACGTTCCATTACGAGATGAAGGGGCCGGTAATTGCCCATTTGCGGGAGGTGGTAATGCCAGGCTCCCGATCCATATTCTGCCCCGTAGGGCACAATGGGGGTCAGGAGCATGGTTGCACCGGTAACGTTTATAATGGTGCCGGTGCAATTACGGGTTTCCCTCGCGGGTGCCGCACAGCCCACCAGGTAAGACCTGGCAGGCTGTCAGGAACCCACAAGGGACACTCGGAATGAGGCAGTATGGTATGGACGGTGCTGGTGCCATACCAGCACCGTCCATCCCGTACCGCCAGGGTCGTAATGAGGCACATTGAGTCAAATCCAACACCTTTATGTTGTTGGTCATACTCCTTTTCTTCTTCAACCCTACTTTAAACTTGAGGCTTCCATTGCCACGTAACTGTATCAACTGCCTGGGTTATTTTAATATCTATTAGGCCATTTTGGAGAACTTCATTGCAGACAATACCATACTCAAAAATGTCATGTTTGATACACCCTATATTACACCCCACCCTTTATATGTCCCAACTATATAAACTGGCTGAGGGAGTATATACATAATCCTGAAACAAATCCCACAGCTATATACAATATAGACATTATTACGCAATACTTGTGATGAAAAATCTGCAATATTCATATAATTACTCATGTTACATAAAGTTAAAATGATTGCTTTGTACCATTGGACGAATATGGTCCTGAAAGGGAAACACATAATTTGACTGTACTTTTATTTACACAAAATGGCAAGAAGTATTAACAGCAAGAGATAGTAGCAGTATTCAGAATAGCAGGAGATGATATCTTTAGTTAGATGGACCCGGAGAATTTGGCGAAGGGGGCCATGTATGGGGATACCTTTAGACATCAGAGAGGTGCACCCAATACCACAACTCTTGACCTTTACTGCAAACGAGATAGCATTGACCACATTGTAAGGGCTGTTAAATGCATCTCACTCCATCTTCTGATAAAAGTATGGACATATATGGTATCTCCAATCAATAGTTTTAATGTTGGTGAGCTTTCAGATTCTGATGCAGTGCTGTTATCCTCTTCTGCTCTTCTTGGCGCTATCTGGCAAGAGAGATACTTAACCTCTTAACTGCTGAGATTTAATCAAGTCTATGCAAAATGGACAAGCATACTCGTCTTTAGCACTTGATTTTGTTAACTGATGTTGTTATACTGTAGATTCCTGTCCTAGAACAGCCAAAGGCCTGTGAGCATCATATGCACTATGTGTAGGTGAAAGTGGAGTGTTCATTCTCCTCCCTGTTACTATCTCGTGAGGTGAGTGGTGATGGACTTTGTAGGGCTGCATCCTCAAATTTAATACGGCCAGCTGAAAACATTGAACCCAATTCTTCAATATTTATAATTTCCTCTTTAAAAGGCTGTTTATCTTCTCAACAATGCCATTGGCTTGTAGATGATAAATGGAACACATCCTTTGCCTAATGCCTAATATAGCAGCTATTTCTTTGAATAGCTCATTGAAGAAGTTTGTGCCATTATCTGAATTTAATACTTTGCACCCCTCCAGAGGGGGAAAACTTCTCAAGCGAATATTTTGGCAGCTGACTTAGCATACGTATGTACGGATGGCCCTGCCCCAGTTCAATGGGAGAACGAGTAGACAACAACAAGAAGATAACTATATATGTTGCACCGCTCTCCCATGTCAGCAAAGATGATATGTAACTCTCAAAACAGTCCACTGGGGCTTGGTAATGTGCCTTGCAGTGTCCTTAATTTGTGCCCCCTATTGTATTTGTGTCAAGTAGTACAACTAGCAATGAACAGGTTTAATAATTCTTGAACATTTGGCAAAAACCAGTCGTCTGTTAAATCGTAATTGGGGCAAAAATACTTCGCCATCCTCAAGAGCACAATGCCATGCTTCAAGTATGGCATTCTCTGGGCTCTTGTATGTGATACAGTCATGTACATCATTGTCCTCAGAGATTGGTTCAGTGATGAATGTGGCTAGGTTCACTGTCTTACACCTAGCAATGTGAATGGACCGGTGGATGGTATCACCTTGTATACTGATGCCCTTTGTGTTGTCAACCTGGACATACAGTGTTGCGAACACTGTATGTTCTATGTACAATGTCACTGAACACCCCATTGTGATAGTGGCAGATATTTTTATTGCGAAGGCAGCTGCTCTCAGAGCATGTGCACAAGGGAACTGACCTTGCATTACTGAGTCCAGCATGCCACTGAATTAGGACAAAAGTTTGCGGGCCATAGTGCTTTTTTCTGTGTTAGTACTGCCATCATAATCTGTCCTTCTGTGTGTGAAAACAAATACAATTCCTATGAATAGTCAGGGGATGCTAAAACTAGGGCTGTACTAATAACGTTCTTGAACTCTTGGAAACTTGTGAGCATCTCTTCAGTCCATGTGATGGGGCTTTTTGTCTTTTGGGCATCTTTGAATGCATGCAATTATGGTCTTGAGTATGTGGTGTAATTGAAAATCCAAGCCCTGCAGAAATTGCACAACCTTAGAAACTTCTGCATGTCTTTTACTGTGACTGGCTGGGGGGGTGCTGCACACTGCAGCTGCTCACTCAGGTGACACCTTCTTGCCATCCATGGAAATCAGTTGACCTAAATATAATACTTCCTGCTTACAGTACTGCATCTTCACTCTGTCTACTTTGTACCCTTTGTCTGCAAGCAATGTCAACAGTGTGATGGAGTCCTCCCTGCACTTTTGCCCATCGGCATTACACACCCATGAATCACCAACCTAGTGAATGATGGTACTGGACTCATGTATGTTACCTACATCTTTGCAGAGTACCCTGAAGATACTGAGGGACTCACAGTGCCCCTGGGGGAGCATTGTATTTTGTGATTGCATCCCGCAATATCTAAATTCGGTGAGATATTGGGAATGGGGATGCAAAAGGATGGAGAAGATTGCATTCTCTAGGTCAATATCAGTGCAATGGGTTTCTGCAATGGGTACATTACAGAGTATCATTTCTGGGTAATGGGACAACAGGGAACTCATCCTGCACTATGCTGTTTAGGGGGCACAACTCCTGAATGATGCTCCAACTTGATTCCTTTGATTTTTTTGACAGAGTATATCTCAGTGTTGCAGGGGGTGTTTGATGGTAGTATAATGCCCTAATGTAACAAAACTGTGATTGTGTCATGTATGCCCATATCTGCCTCTTTGGACAATGGGTACTCTCATACTCTGGACACTACTGCGCCTGATTTAATAGTAATGTGCATTGGTGCTACACTCCATAAGAGCCCTACGTCATGAGAGTTGCTTGTCCACAGGCTGTCGGGCACCTGCTCTAGATCACTTGGGGCAGACTGTGGGCCATTCCATGCTAGCATCATGGGTCATGGGACATTTCGATACTGGAACATTACTTCACATGGGACACAGACTGTGAATATTATCTCTCTGTGGGGCGACGCTGTTGCGCATGACAAAGATTGCTGCCTGAAACACGAGCTACGCTGCCCGGCATCGATGCACGCCTAATATCCTTCTTTTAAGGATGCGTTATTCAAGAAATGTGGTTTGCTATGCTCAAAACACCTATGCCTTTGAACCGTCCTGGTCTGATGTGGTCAGCTGCCCAAGGAGATCGCTGGATCCCTGTGGGCCTGAAGGCACGCTGATGGCTGTGTGCCCTTCTTCCCCCACAGTGTTCGCCCACCAGAGCTGGCGAGTGTGACACATTGGTTGCTCTGAGATCCCTGACCTCTGTGCCGCTATCAAGAAGGACAAAAATTCCAGGGGATGCGAATCTGCCACATATCTCCTCCGAGGGCAGTCCCATTTCTGCCTCCGGGCAGTCCCGTGCACTCTGCCCTTGCAACGGGTTCGGCTGTTGCCACCACTTGTCCCCGCAGTCTGGGGGTGTTGCTGCCTGACCCTGTATGGCTGAATGGAGGGCCTCCCAAGCTGGATGAGCACACGGCCACCCCATCACCACAATCTGAGGGCCTCCAGCATTTCCCCCATTCAAAGTGCTCATAATTGACATGGTAAATCCTGCTTACTGCAAGGAGCAGTACAATTCTCTGGCCACCAGCCCCGATCCCTGCTAAATCATCACAGGGTCCTCTGCTGCCTGTGTGTACTGCTGCATCTCGACCGGGCCACACACCCCATCCTTTCCCTGCAACCCACTGCCCAGACATGCTGCTGAACTGCAAGATACTGCCCTGTCCTGGCTAGATGGGTTGAGCGCCTTCACAAGCAGGAGGCACCAAGCGTAGTTCGCTACCTCGCTGTGTGTGCTGCAATAAATTCTCTGCCCCCATTAACAGTTTAAGGCTGCAACAAATCAAAGAACAATAGCGGGATACCCCCTGCAACTATCATATTCCACTAGGTGCAATACTTCTTCATGCCAACCCTGGTGTCTACCTAATTGAAAATCTTGTGTGGCCACCCGACTTCTCCTTGCGCCCACGGTATAGAACACCCTATGACCACACAGCCACACTATCATCACAAGCCCTTGAACCTGCAGTACCTCCTACATCCCTGCCACTTTCAGCAATCATAATAGGTAAGGAGGGTCTGCTTGCTGTGAGAGACACCAGCACGTCCTGGTCAATAGCCCTGATTCCTGCCAATCTATCAGGAGGGCTCCAGGTCCGTTTCTACCGGTGGGGTGCATTGCTGTGACTGCTTTTACGTACCTCAGAACTGTAGGGCGCTATCTTGTCCTGACCGGGAAAGGAGACTCCACAAGCAGTGGCAACCAAGCTCAGTTCATTGTCTTGTTGAGTTGCTGTACTACACTTTTCACCCCCACTAACCACTTAATAATAGCGGAATACTCCCTACAGCAACTACAACCCCACTGGAGTATAATACTTCTTCAAACCAGCTCTAGCACCGCTCTTTTTGAACACTTTGCTTGACAACTTGATTGCTCCTTGCACTCACTGCACGGGGTGCCCTGTTATCTCTGCTACTGCCTCTAGCAACTGAAATTCACACCTGCAACTCATGACATCCCGGCAGGTCCTCTTGTCATCAGATTAGTACCATTGTCATCGTTGCCGGACCCAATTCTCTTACCTGTTGCCACACCACATTTCCCAGTCTAAGTAACAGAGTAATGATGACCAAAAGAACTGGTAAAAGTCAGAGCTTGATAAATATGTTCACCAAACTCACACCCAAGGCAGCAGATGGAGCTGATGCTATGGAGGGTGCGGCCGGTGGGGTGTCTGAGCTAGCAAACCCAGCAAACTTCACTGGGTGAGGGAGTTGTAGAGAAGCAGCCGAATGCCTCTGCAAGAAGTCCTGCCCCCATCCTTCTATATGTTGGATGCCAGATATTGCACCATGCATGACACCAGTGAGTGTGCCTATTCCACCAAGAGTCTTTGAGAAAAGGTATACACTAAGAAAACCCTATCTGATGTATCCTCGTAGAGATGACAATCTCTTGGAAGCGATCCTCAAATGAATATTAGGATGAAAGAGAAGTTGGTAACGTCACAAGAAGCAAGAGTGAACCACTGAAAAGAGTGGCTGAAGAAGAGGATGTATAGATTTTATGGAATCTGATGATGAAGTAAGGAATCAAGTAAACTTTCATGTGTGAAGTGACGATTGAATGTGTGAAAAGCAATGTAGAAAATATAAGCCGTTTATTAACTGTACAGACGCAGTAATGTAAGTAGATCAAGTAATCTTGGAAGCTAGCTACACATACTAAATAGACTGCAGGCGGTGCCGCCATTATATAGAATCTGGACATCAGTGTCACATATTTAGTAAGCTCAGAACCCTGGAGAAAGACGGAACCAAAGTGTGTTGCAGAAAGAAACCAGTTGGAATTGAGGAGAGACAGAGAAAAGTTGTCTGGCCTGGTGTCAAAGGCTGGAGCGGCCAAGAACTGGTTATGCATCCTTGAAGACAAGTCAACATGAGAAACTGAATCATCCCTTGTTAAGGTGCAAAGAAAAAACACTATGAGTCCCATTTAATATAATGAATTTTGGAAAAGGAGCTGAATTGTGGTCTCCTGTCATGTGGGCTATGGATAGAAATAGAAGGTGGCCATGAGGCGCTGAAGTTAAGATAGCGTATGCTCACCCTCCCTTATATTCCTAGGAGCAAGGATACTTTGTGAAGCCAATTTCAAAGGCAATCTCCATGGCAGAAGGCATGGATGATGAGAGATGTTGGGCTAATTGGGTGGGGAGACACGGTCAAGTCCACCCACTGACACCTGGGGTACCAGCTTGGGTGCTGCTAGTGTGCAGAATGTTTCCGGAAGGGTACAAGCATGGAAACCAATTATAGAAGACCATATAACAAATAGCCTTATATTTTGATAGCCAATGGTGTACCATGTGTCAAATAATTTTTGAAGATGACTTCCACTATGGGATGGCATTAGTTGTCCACCTCACTGTAGAGATCCAATCTCAGCCCGATCCCTTATGGAAAGTATACTTAAATTATCCATTTAAGCCGACCACAACACCCCATAGGTTTTTCTTGTTTACCACGTAGTATGACATCACATATGGTGAATTTTTACTATATAAATGTCATTGTTTATGAAATGTTTTGTTTTGTTTGTTTGTTTTGTTTTGTTCATTATTTATAGTGCGCACCACACCCAGAGGATATGCAGATTCATAGTTACACACAGAAAATATACAATACAAAATACATGAATAAATACAGTCATTTACAAACATTATTTACAGTAAAGGTTATGTACAAATGAGGAAGGCATTGTCGTGGTGTGTACTAGGTATTTACAGTCTATGTAAGTTGATCGGCTGATACTGTACAGGGATCAGGTTAAGGAGGCCTAGTGGGACTAGCAGGGTGCATCATTGGTGATAATCCAATTCTTCATATCTTTCCTGAATTTATGGAAGAACTGGTCAGATCTAAGTGCCGTGAGTAGTGAATTCCAGAGTTGGGCGGCCAAGACTGGGAAGCTGTTGCTGCCTGCTTTTTGAGTGTGTATCTAGATACTTGTAAACACCCTGAGTTGGAAGATCTAGTTAATCAGGCACAGTGGGTTTTGGAGAATTTATCCATAAGATACTGAGGGGCTAGGTTGTTGAGGCATTTATGAGTTAGGGATGCTGTTTTAAGTCGGATTCTTTCCTCAATAGAGAGCCAGTTGTTGTCCCGTCTAGTTGAAGAGATGTGTTGTCTGCGAGGAATGCTCAGGGCTTTTCTGAGTGCATTGTTCTACAGGATCTGTAATTTCTTAATTATATATTTATTGGCATCTAAGTATAGTGCATTACAATAGTCTATTTTGAATAGTAGTAAGGCTCTGGCCAAAGTAATACAGCTTTTGTGGAAAGGAAGGGTTTGCAGGCTTGGATGAGTCTAGGTAGAAACCTAGCATTTTTACTTGGGTGGCGACCACAATATTGTTTCCGTTGATATTAAAGGAACAGTATTGATCACCCATTTAGTAGAGTTAATAGGGGTAGCTAGGAGGAGCAACTCAGTTTTCTCATCATTCAGGCATAGACCATGTGTGGCCATCCATGCCTAAATGATGAGATAGATTCTGTTAACAAAGGCCAGCTCTTTATCATAGTCGCCTGTCAGAGGTATAAGGAGCTAGGTGTCATCTGCATAATTTGTGTAGGTGACACCCAGATGGTCACAATCCCCAAACAGTGATCCCTGTGGGACACCACAAGATATGGGGATCGAGTCAGCTGCAGTCGACAAGGACAAGACTCTCATTGACCTATTGTTTAAGAAGGAATTGATCCAGGCTGTTGCTTCTGTTGAAAAATGGACTGATTTGGAAAGATGCTTGCTCAAAACCATATGATCAACCAGATCAAAGGCAGGTAAACATTTTGAGAATGATTAGGCTCTGTGATGTCTGTTGATGTCCTTTGTAACTCCCTGTTTTAGAAAATTGATATTAAAACAGTCAGACGAGACTTTTTGCCAACTTCTTGAGTCGGTCTGATTATTTGGTGTACGGGTTACTCTGCTTCCCATTTTTGCATAATATGCTACCTATTTAAGGGCCATAAGCCAACACTTGGTAGCAGAGGATGGTTACACCCATCGACTAAGTAACTGCAGTATTTCGGACGATCGGACATCCTCTGCCATCTAGCTGAAAGTTTGCAGGGTTTCCTGTGGAGAACGGCCAAATAGAAATATTGCAAAACAAATTGAGACAGTGGGCAGGGTCTCTCTTTGATGAAATCCCTACCTGGTTTTCACAGGCACTTTGCGGTCGGAATACGAAAGTGGTCAATTGAGGAGGAGATATACCAAAGGCCTCGAGCCAACCGAGCGAATGGTGAGTAGACTAAGGGGAATGGCAAATTAAGGGAACAGGGTTGTGGTAATTTCAAAAGTAATAAAAGTAAAATGAGTAACAAGAGTATCGGGAAATATTGTGTAATGAGAAAGAGATATAGCGCCTGAGTATCCTAAGCCAAGAGGGTTTATAACAGGTCGTCTTACACCCCAGCGGTGGTCCCTAGGATATGTGTAAACAGGTTTACATAAGAAGATGAGCTAAACTCTGTGATCAGAGTATTGATTAGAGGTCGAAGAAAAAGAGTGATCACCATGGTTTGAATGTGAAAAGGCAACTAGTTTGTCTGTTTATGTATTGGCGTAGAATTAAGGTGTTGAAGAGAGATATGAACAATTGTGAACAAATTGAGATAAAGTCAAGACGTTTTAGGATCTATCTAGGGAGGTGGCTGGTACCAATCTAGAGGTGGACAGAGAATATTTGAGAAATAGAGGTTTTGAGCGGTGATTGTTGGAGAACGTTCAGATTTGTTGTTTTTGGTTAAAAAATCATCTGACAACTGATGTTCTTATTTTGATTTCTAACAAGAACCGCGTTGAGGGTGAGACACTGTGTGTTGATCAGTACTAGTGCTCAGCTTGAATGTGACAGACGCATTGGCTTAGGGTAAAGCCAATAGCTGCATCCCTGAAATAGAGGAACTGCTGCTCCGATAGGTTCAGATGAGACTTGTGTGCGATATTGTGTTGGATTGAAGCATGTTCATACCCTAATGATGACGGCTAAATTCGAACATTTACTATAGTATTATGAATGCATGTATTCAACCTATTGGGCCTCATTAAGAGTGAGCCAGTCCAGAAAATAAAGGTGCTGGTAACAGGTTACTAGCACCTTTTCCACATGGGTTCACTCCATGTTTGCACGTAGGGGTTTTGAACTACCGGCAGATCTGCCAGCATGGTCTTCACTAAAGCAGTGGCACCGTTAACAATGGTGCCGGTGCTTCAGGATTCCCACTCCCATGGAGACCTATGGGATTCCATGGGAATGGGAACTTACCGTACCACCACCACTTGTGATATCCTGGTATCACTGGGATGTCAGGTGGCAGTAACAGTAACACGGGGTTGGTGACAACCTGCTGAAAGCACCGCAGGTTACCACCAACCTCGTAATGAGGGCTATTGTCTTGAGCTTCACAGGTTGTATTTCACTGTCTACAACAATTGAATGGGTTGTCAAAATGACAAGATATTCCAAATGTTGTTAGCATGTGTACTTTATCTATTGGTTTGCCATGCTTGACAGCTTCCAGGGCAGAGTGTATATAGTGTTGAAGCTGTACCATTTATCCATATTTCATATTGAACCATATTATTACTGATCACAATACATCTGAAATTCTGAAATAGTAATGAAGTTCTGAGACATCACATAATTATCGGGTTAATTCATAGAATTTCGCATACAAGTGGTTCACGTGGCTGGCGCACAGTGTGCGCATGCAAATGTCTGCGCCAGCCGCGTGCGCTAAGATCGATTTCCGCGCACAGCGATTTCAGGGTTTTAGCCTCCAAAACAGCCGTGGTGCAAAGTGGCGCAGCGACCCTGCAGCAGCGCGAGTTACGCCCCCAAGAACGCCCTCACGCAAGGAAAAGCCATCAAAATCCCCAATCCAGTGCAAAGGGCTGCGCTAACCCTGGACCAGTTTACAGGGCTGCCAAACAGCAAATGCCAAGCGGGGAACGTGTATTACTGGGGTTCACGTGAAGTTTCACACGCAAAAGGGCCTGTGCAAGTGGGGTACGTATATAGCTGGGGTTTGCGTGAAGTTTCACACGCGATTGGAGTAGGGTACGTGTATTACGGGGGTTCGCAGAAAGTTTCACACGCGAAAGGCACTGTGCGAGTGGGGTATGTGTATAACTGAGGTTCGTGGGAAGTTTCACACGCGATAGGCCCTGTGCGAGCGGGGTACGTGTATTACTGGGGTTTGCGGGAAGTTTCACACGTGATTGGAACAGGGTACATGTATTACGGGGTTCGCGGGAAGTTTCACACGTGAAAGGGCCTGTGTGAGTGGGGTACGTGTATAACTGGGGTTCTCAGGAAGTTTCACACGCGATTGGAGCACGGTACGTGTATTACGGGGGTTCACGGGAAGTCTCACACGCGATTGGAGCAGGGTATGTGTATAACTGGGTTTCGCGGGAAGTTTCACACGCGATAGGCCCTGTGCGAGCAGGGTACGTGTATTACGGGGGTTCACTGGAAGTTTCACACACTATTGGAGCAGGGTACCTGTATTATGGGGATCGCAGGAAGTTTCACACGCGAAAGCGCCTGTGCGAGTGGGGTACGTGTATAACTGGGGTTTGCGGGAAGTCTCACACGCAATTTCAGCAGGGTACGTCTATTACGGGGGTGCGCGGGAAGTTTCACACGCGAAAGGGCCTGTGCGAGTGGGGTACGTGTATTCCTGGGGTTCGCGTGAAGTTTTACACGCAAAAGGGCCCTGTGCGAGTGGGGTACATCTATTCCTGGGGTTCGCGTGAAGTTTTACACGCGAAAGGGCAATGCCCGTGCGCGATACGTCACAGACGCGCTTACGTGCTAAGGGCCTTTGGTCCAATGAAATCGCGTACGTGTGCTGACCCGCTTACGCGCTAAGGGCCTTTCCTCGAATTACACGCTGACGCGAAATTTATTCACATGCAAAATCACTCCGTATCAAGCTGGCCACGCATACACACACAGAAGACCACGCTCCTGCCCTGAAGGCCATTTTCCTGCCCCCCAGAGCACCGAGCACGCTCCCACCTGCCATCTGCTGCTGCCTAACTGTCTGCTGCCCACGTGCCCTGCTATTTGGTGCCTGCACATCAGCCATCTGCAGGGGTCCAGTTGCTGTGTCCACCCCTGCTGGAACAGAAGACTCCCGACTGGGATACCATCGCTCCACAGCCCAGCCCCAGGACCCAGTTGCCCACCCACTCCTGCCTCTGGGATTGCCATGTCGGGCACATCTCCATCTGGCACCACTGGCAACCCCCAGCCAGAGAGGCAGATGGCCACCAGCTTCACTGCCACCGAAGTTGGTGTCCTGGTGGAGCATGTCCTAGGGCATTATGATGCCCTCTTCGGATCATCACGCTCCAACAAGGAAGGACGGGAGAGGATCTGGGACGACGTAGTGGTTGCCATCAACGTGAGGGGGTGGCAACCCACGACATTAAGCACGTCAAGAAGCGCTGGGAGGACTTCAGGTCCAGGACCCTCCACAAGGCCCGGCGCCTCGTGGAGGGGGGCCGGGCACGCATGAGTAACATCCAGATGAGGGTCCTGGAACGCGTAGGCCCAGCACTCCACACCCAGATCTTTCGGAGGCAGACCGTTCTGGAGTTGAGCAGTAAGTGGCCAAGCATTGCTGTGTGAGACAGGGCATGGTGCTGGTAGTCTGATATTTGCCTGTATGTGTGACATAGGCAATGTATGGATGTGTGTGTGCAGGGACATCATGGTCATGCATGTGAGACCAACTATGTGTGAACTACATGGTTGGTGCATGTGTTTTAATGCAACATGGGGAGCTCTATGCGGAATGCACACATGAAAGCATGGCTGTCTCTGTTCCTGGACATGGAGGGGGGTGAGGAATGGGTGCTTATGTCATGTACATGTATGGTGCACATGTGTGTGTGAGTGCCTGAGAAGTGTGTGTGTGACTTTGAAACGCCATGGATGCATGTGACTTTGAAGGCAACATCTTGGTTGACAAGGGACCTTCCACATGGATGTTGATGCTGATTGCAGACGCCAGGACTGTTTCTGCATGTGTGTTGTGTGCATTCACCCATGTGTTGTGGAATGACAGGATGGAAGTGACATTTGACAGTGCCACTCATGTGTTATTGCTTCCTGTCTAGGGTATTTTGTACTGTACCCTGATGCTTGTGTTCTATGTCTCCCTCTACGCAGCGTCAAGTGAAGTAGAGGGCGGAGACGGCGCTGTGGAGCCAAGCTGCTGGGATGTCTCCACTGGGCGGCGACGCAAGGCCCAGCCACCTTCCCAGGAATTATCATCATCCAGGAGCGAGGGGGCTGGTGCTGCGTCTGCCACAACGGCTGTGGCGGAAGGGCCGGTGAGCCCCCACAGGGGCTTCCAATGGCGGAAGACGGTGTGGAGACATCCAGGTTGGTGGTCTCCACAGAGGAGGAGGAGCCCGCTACTGAGCCGCACATGGGGCCTGGTGGGGGTAGTACCACTGGTGCAAGTGGTGCAGTCCAGGGCCAGGGTCAGGAGGCAGCACAGGTCACCGTGGAGGGGCCTGTGCATGTCGCTGTCCCTGTGACTGCACCACCATGCACCAGCAGGGAGGCCCCTTCCTAGGCCCGTCCGCAGGTAGGGGAGAGTGCCATGTCATCTGCCTCTCCACTACCTGTGGACGAGGGGTCCCACGAACGTATGGGCTCCATCCTGGTTGGTGGGATCCTACATGTGTCGCGCGCTCTGGCGGACCTCTCCTTCTCTGTGGAGACTATGCGCCAGTCGTTCTCCACACCGTCTTCCGGGCCAGATTCCACCAGGGCCCCCTGTGGACCTGGCCCGACCAACACAGCCAGCTTGGTGGAGCTCACATCCCTGCCACAGTCGGGAGTCGGCGGCCCAGCAGGGGTGGACACCACAACTGGAGACCAGCTGATGGAGGATGTGCAGGCACCATCAGACATGGCACATGGACAGCAGCAGCAGGAGCAGGCTCTAGGTGGGAGCAATGATGGCTCGGGGCCATCAACATCAGAGGGGCAGGCATCGGCCAGAGGGCAGGAGGACCCAGGAATGGGAGTGTCTTCCGTGTGGCACTGGTTGGGCCAGCAGATAGGTGCGGAGCAGCGGCGGGTGGAATAGGCGCGGCTCACCATGGTCAGGGCGGAGTTCTCCATGCGTCGGGCTTTGAGGCGGGCAGAGTGCCTCGAGGCAACTTGCAGGGAGTTGGAAAAGGCCATGAGTGCCTCCCTGCGAGACCTCGGGGCCAGGACAGAGGCCCGCCTCCAGCAAATAGACATGGAGTTCGATGATGCCCTGGCCCGGGACACCACAGAGTGAGCCGTTGAACTTGCCCGCCGCCATTGTATATAGGTAGATAGTGTTAGGTTTCCTTGCATTTTTTCTTTATTTTGGTTGCGCTTGGACAATGCACCACGTTTTTGTATATAGTTTTTTATTAGGCAGTATTTTTGATAGGTTTAATTTCATCAGTTGGGCTCATGTACCCTGGATTGTTCATCTGTACATAGTTCACCATTGGATTGTTCTCTTTTTTTATTTTCACCATGGAGCAATGGTTTTCACTTTCTTTTTTCTCTTGGATTTGCTTTGTTGGACTTTGACTTTGGACACCATTTCTTTTAGATTTCTTTGGATTATAATTTCTTGTTTTTTATTCTTTTATGAACACGCAGCTTTTCTTTCATTATTCCCATTGTTGTGTGTTGGATTTAGATTACATTCATGTTGTGTTCAATACATTTTTTTCTTCATACTTTGATGTGTGGTATTATCTCATTGGTTTCATGCATGTCATGATATGGGTTTTCACATTAACTTGCACCCATTGTGTGTGTGTGACGGACATGTGTTCATTTACATACTTGCCATTGCGGTTGTATCATGTATCATGTAACCACCCCCCAGCAGTGCAGGGCACCTTCCAGCAGGCCCCCACTCATGTCCCACTCATGTCCCCTTGCACCCCCACCCCCCAGCACTGAGGGGCACCTGCCAGTAGGCCCCCACTCATGTCCCCCTGCACCCCCACCCCCCAGCAGTGCAGGGAACCTGCCAGCAGGCCCCCATTCATGTCCCCTTGCACCCCCACCCCCAGCAGTGCAGGACACCTGCCAGCAGGCCCCCACTCATGTCCCACTCATGTCCCCTTGCACCTCCGCCCCCAGCAGTGCAGGGCTCCTGCCAGCAGGCCCCCACTCATCTCCCCTTGCACCTCCACCCCCCAGCAGTGCAGGGCACCTGCCAGCAGGCCCCCACTCATGTCCCACTCATGTCCCCTTGCACCCCCACCTCCCAGCAGTGCAGGGCACCTGCCAGCAGGCCCTCACTCATGTCCCACTCATGTCCCCCTGCACTCCCACCCCCCAGCACTGAGGGGCACCTGCCAGCAGGCCCCCACTCATGTCCCCCTGCACCACCACCCCCCAGCAGTGAAATGCCGATCTCATGACACAAACCAAAAGTCAACTATGTACATCAACACATGTCCGTCACACACATACACTGGTTGGCATTGCTTGTGTAAACCCACATTTTCACATGCATCAACCCAATGAGCGAATCCCACACATGGAACTAAAAAATGAAAATGTATTATGTACATGAAATCAAAAATTAAATGAAAGCATACCAAAATATGAAACATGAAATGAAAAGCATGTGCAAAAGATGATTGAATGAAAATGATAACCAATCCAAAAAAATTTGAAAGAAAAACAGTCCAAAGTCACCCTCCAACAACCCAAATCCAAAGGAAATGTAAAAAGAAATCTCCATTGCTTCATGTTCATAATTAAAAAAAAAGAGAAATCAATCCATAGTCCAACTATTTACAATCCATTGTCCGGAAAAAATAAATCCATTGCTCCATGTCTATAATGCAAAAAAAAAAAAAAATATGAATACATGATGAAACTATATACAATCCATTGTAAAAGGATGTAAAGGGTCCATGATCCCAACCAAAGAAATGAAACCTACCTAACAAACTACCTAAAAATATAACTATATACACATTTGTGTGGCATTGTCCATTGACCACAAATAAAAGGAAAACGAAAAGGAAACCTAAGTCTAAAAACTATTTACAAGGGCAGTGGGCTAGTCCGACGGCTCGCTTTTGGATGTCCCAGGCCAGGGCATCATCGAACTCCTGCTCAATGTCCTGGAGGAGGTCCTCTTCATTGGCCCCGAGGGTTCGCAGGGACGATGACATGTTCTCCTCCAACTCGCTGCGAATTGCCTCGAGGCACTCGGCCCGCCTCAGGGCCCTCTGCATGGAGTTCTCCGCCCTGACCATCGTGAGCCGTGCCTCTTCTGCCCGCTGCCGCTCCGCATCTATAGCATGGCCTAACCGCTGCCACACGGAAGACACTTCCAGTCCTGGGTCCTCATGCCCTCGGGCCGATGCCTGCCCCTCCGATGTCGAAGGCCCCGAGCCATGATGGCTCCCACCTTGTTGCTGCTGCTGCAGTGCCTCTGCCTGTGCCCTGGCTCTTGCTGCCTGCACATTCTCCTCCGGCTGCGGTGCAGTTGTTGAGGTGGCCACCCCTGCTGGACATCCGACTCCCGACTGTGGAAGGGATGTGTTCTCCACCAGCCTGGCCACAGGGTCAGAGGCAGCTCCACAGGGTACCCAGGTGATACATGGGTGGGAAGATGGCATGGAGTATGACTGGCGCATAGGGGGTTCAGTTGAGGAGGGGGTCAGAACAAGGTCCAGCAAACGAAGGAATCCGTCCCTGGTGAGCTGTCCCAGTAGGTCAACGCGGTCAACGAGCCATTCGAGATGACGTGCAGTCTCTTCATGAAAAGACTGCAGGTCACCTCGCATGGCCCGTTGACGCAAAGCCACCCCACACAGGACAGGCTCAACCCAGTCCCGGATAGCCACGTCCGCAGGGAGAGGAAGGCCAGTTGCTGTAAGCAGATCCCCTCCCTGAAAACGGGTCTGGATGTAGGCATCCCTGCTGGTGCGGGATGATGCAGTCACAGGATCATGGACAGGATTACACACAGGCACCTCCGTGGTGGCCGGTGCTGCCTCCTGTCCCTGCCCCTGCACTGCACCACTAGCACCAGTGGAATCCCCACCTCCAGACCCCGTGTCTGTCCCTTGCACAGCCTCCTCCTCCACCAAACCCCCTACCAACCTGGATGACTCTGTGCCATCTTCCTCCATTGCACCCTGTGGGGTCTCAGCGGCCCCTTCTGCTGCCCCAAGTATGCAGGGTGGGGAGGCTGCAGGGGCAGCTGCAGCTCCATCCGCCCCAGCTCTGACTCTCCCATCCAGGACAGTGTCAGTCCCAGTCCATCAAACCGACGTTCCCCCTGCCAACATTACCCTGCAACCTATGCCTGCATCAAGACCTATGGTCATTGTGCATTCCCACACTCCTACTGCCCAGTCCACTGGTGATTCTGCCCCTCCTGACCAGAGCGGCATAAGCCACCCTGGCTCTGTTCCACCTTTAAAGAAGAGGAAGAAGGGTGCTCTGGCACGACAGGCTGAGACCCCAGACATGGCTACACACTCCGGTACCTCAAGGAAGCCTTGCTTTAATGATCCGGAACTTGATGCACTTGTGGCCTATGTGTCAGCACATAGCCGTGAAATGGTGGTGACTGCAGGATGCAAGACCACACCTGGTCAACGTAGGGCACACTGGCAGACCATCGCGGACCGCATAAGTGCCCTTGGATTTGTGAGGCGCATAGCTGATGATTGCTACAAGCGGTGGAATGACCTGAAGCGCAGAGCAAAGAACAAGATGGCCTCAAATCATGCCGCTACTCTGGTGACTGGCGGTGGGTCTCCACAAGAGGACAACAAACTCACTGAACATGAGTCTGTTGCTGGTGCCTTCGTCACAGAGGAACAGATCCAAGGTGTGGGAGAACTACCTGATTATGATGCATTGTCCGGTGAGTGCCCATGCATGTGTGTGTAATGCATGTGTATGTTGTTTGGGTGACGGGTTCTGATTGGGTGCCAGGTGAGGGTGTGTGTGCCTGAGTGGTATGGATCACCCATGTGCTTCATCCAAAACATTCAGCGGCCTTGGATTTGGGTGTGACAGTATCCCTTCTGCCCACAGTAGTAATTTAGCGCAACATTATAGCAGTTGCCCTTGAAGTGGCATCTTGCAACAACATTGTTTGTATTTTTCAGTGTTCGTTCAGGCTGATTGTTTCAATTCTCCCACTTTTGCTACGCATTCCTCAGCCCTATTGTCACATTTGTGACATGCTTCTGTCATTGATGAACCCCACATTGGCCCACATGTGTAACCTTCTTAGGTGAATGATTTGACCATTCAGGCTGATTGAGTATTGGCCTAATCACATACATTTTTGGGGCCTGTTTGAATGTGGAACATGATAGTTGTTTCCTGTCATGTTGAAGTGCACAACCATTGATGTGTACATGGGCCTGCAATCACTGTATTTTTGTACACTGGATGTGTTGCAGTGTGTGGCACATGCCTATTTTGTCACACTATGTAGCATTTTCCATCTCATCATGTCCATCTCACATGGATGGCTGACAGTATTCATTCACTGACATATGGAGGTACTTGTGGAATGTACCATGGCTATGGTACATGCCATTTGTGTGATGGCATGTGTCATGTATGTGTATTGGATAGGCCACTCACAGGCCAATATGTGATGGCAGTGCTACCCAGCATGCAGCAAATGTGTTGCTCTTCCATCATGGTGTCATCAGTGTCTGCCTTTTTCCTCCCCTTCCAACTCATTGACAGTGCATGCATGGGAGGGTTATAGTCATGTGGGACATGTGTAAATCATGTACTGCTTCTGTAGCATGTCAGGCCTATTTGTGTGCTATGGTGCTAATGCCTGTTTCCATTTTTTGTCCTTCATGTTTTTACAGTGACGCACTTGATGCTGTTGAGGTTGAGAAGATGGTGCAGACCCAGGAGGGATCTCAGGCACGACCGGGCACCAGTGGGGGATGTGGTGTGGGGGTGGGTGAGAACCCAATCTTGCTGCAGACCATTCTGTCCAGGGGTGTCTCTGGGTGCACCTCCCCAGACCTCTATTCAGGTGCTGATTCGGATGATGAGACCTATGTGGCGTTGCAGGTAAGTGTTTCTGGCAGGGATTCTGTTCTGTCCAACCCACCTGCACCAGGGGTAGAAGCCTCTATGGGGATGTCAGTGTTGGTAAATCTGATTTTGGCGGTTACGGATGCAGGGTCACACTCCAAAACATCTGATCCTGTTCCTGGGCCAGCAGATCAGAGGGGGAAATCAGTCCTGCAGCCTCAGGCAGTGCCGGCACAGCAAGGCACAAATCGCCTTGCCCCAAACAGGTGTGGTGCCCGCCGACACAGTGGCCATACGCCACCAGGCAATACCGCATGGGAACAATCCATGTACGGTATGGCAACCCAACAGGCAGCATCAGTTGAGATGATGGCTCAAGCAATGGAGAGGGTGGCCACTTCCATTGTCCCCCCTGAAAGGCAGATGGAGCAACTACAGCAGGCAACAGACTCCATTTGCCAATCACACAGGGAGGACATGTTGGCGTCCAACAGGGACAGACGGGCGGCACTGGAGACTCTACACCAATCAACACCAATAGAGTCCCAGGGCCACAGGGAAGCCCTGAGGGTAGAACTCCATCAACTCAGGGAGACTCTTGTTGACCTTGAGGCTTCCACTAACTTGAGGACAGAACAGCAGCTGGAGCGGCTCACATTTTCGCTCTCAGCTGAGATGCAGGCAACTCGGGAGGAGATCCGGGCATCACATCAGGTGGTGCATGGGGATCTCCGCACTATAATCCTCCAGAACGAGACCTTCCACACCCGCAGGCTTGCTGCCATGGAGGACCATACCAGGGCTTTGCGTGGGCTGCCTCTCATAGCACCACCACCTCCTGTGGCAGCAGCAGAGGGTGATGAGAGCGACAGCAGCAGTTCTCCCTCAATGGCATAGCCGTGCAGTCCATGAGCCCATGGAGGTGTTTTTTTCCCAACATCCACACAGGTGGCTGTTGGTGCGCACCCTGTCCTCGGACCTCCTGGGTGGCCTGCCCCCACCCCGGCCCCCACATGGCCATTTATGATTTTTGAATTTTTTTTTTTCACAGTGTGTTGCCTTGTGTGGCTCTGGTGGGCATCCACTGTATTCCGGCTGGGCACATGCAGGCTTGTCCTGAGTTTGGGTTAGATGCTTGGGTTCGTGAGACACACACCCCTCCTGCTTCCCATTTCCATGGGCTTGCAAAGTGTGTGCCCAAGTGACAGTGACTTACACAGTGATGTTGGACTCCCATGAGCTGTGTGGGCCGTCTGTAGTCAATACTGTGTATACATTCCTAGTGGATATTGTTGTTGTATTGTACACTGCATGGTGTATTGATATGTGCTTGTGCATCCATGTCTTCCTCCTAATTTGCAGGTTCATTCCTCATGTCTTCACAAGGCCGTCTACTTTGGAGATGGAGTTCATGTTGTAAGCAGTGCACTGACACATTTGCGTGGCAGCAGCACTGTACAGTTGGAAGTGGTCGATGTGCTGGCATAATCAGTTTGTAAGACTAACACTACTTTAACTTAGTACTGTCATGTTTATTCTATGTTTGAGGTTGTGTAGATGCATTGTATTGTTGGTAAGTATTTGGTCATGTGTGTTGTTAGTTCTACATTACTGGGAGCATATTGTGTGTGGCCAGTTTCCATAAGAGACACTGTACTTTGTGACACTTGTGTCATGTTTTGGAGATTGCTTTGTTTGCTCTCACATAGCATGACATGCCATGGTGTGTTGGGTGGCGGTGCTGGGGAGGGGTTGGGTGACATGGCACTGTTGTCATTTTGTATTTTGCAAGGGGGTAATGAATTTAACAGCATAGAAGTGTATCTTTTGATGACACAGCATTGGTGGTGTTTGTGTAGGTAGGGATGCACACAATGTAACACTTCCAGGTGACCAATCTCAGGCTGGTATGGTTGTGACAGTTGACTGTCCCTTATTTCACCATCATTGATTGTCAGATGGTATGTGCTAGGGCTGTGTGCACTCCACAGGGGCGTGATTTTAGGTGAAGTAATTTGCTACCAGCTGCGTACGGGCTGCCTCACCCCTTGCCCTTTCCCCTCCCATGCGCAGCAGGCGTGTATGTGGTTGGGGATGTGGGGGCACCACCATGTCCACGGGCAGGTCCGGCATGTTGCTACATTATGCAGGACACATGCTGCCACTATGATCCTGCACACTACTGGGGGAGCGTATAACAGCTGCCCGCCAGAACGGTCAAGGGAGCGAAAGCGTGACTTGAGCACTCCGAATGTGCGCTCCACTATGCCCCGGGTTGCAATGTGGGCTGTGTTGTATCTTACCTCGGGTGGCATGGTGGGGTTCCAAATTGGCGTCATCATGTGGGTGCTCAGAGGGTAGGCACTGTCCCCTGGGGAGGTGGTGATGGGTATCATTAATGGGGTTGTGACATTACTCAGTATCTGACATGCATGCATGTGCTGTGGCATTTATACTCACCGAGCAGCCATGTATCGCCATGCCGCCCAGCTTCTAAGTCCTGGTTTAGGGTTGACATTCTGTAAATAGAACTGTCGTGGGTGGACCCTGGATAGTTGGCATATACTGAGGTGATGATTCCCTTGGCATCACATACTACCTGGACGTTGATGGAATGCCAGTGCTTGCGGTTTCTATAGATGTGCTCTGATGCCCTGGGGGGACATAGAGCCACATGGGTGCAATCAATGGCACCTAGGACTTTGGGGAATTGTGCCACCCCGTAGAAATCCTGGACGGCAGCCTGCCTTTCTGCAGGTGTTCTGGGCAGGTATATGTGCCTCCGGACTGATGGGCGTGCAGTCATGATGGCCAAGACCTGGTGTAGGCAGCGTGACTGCGTGGCCTGTGAAACCCCCCCCACTATAGCACTTGTCTGCTGAAATGATCCAGTGGCCAAGAAGTGCAGTACATTGAGGACCTTCTCCAGGGGGCTGAGTGCTTGGGAGCACAGGGTGGGTGATGTGAGGTCATCCTCCCACTCACTGACCAGGTCGAGTATTATGTGAGGTGGAAACCTGCACCTCCCATACACCTGGTCATCAGGCATCCCAAAAAGGCTGGTTCTGGGTGTGAAAATTCTGTGCCTGACTATCCTCCTCTTCCTCCTGCGGTATCCCATGACCACTGCTGCTAGGAACGGTATATTTATCCTGGCGTCTGAGCTTGTTTGTTGTTTGCGCGCACTTTTATGCTGCGCGGGTCCACGTACGCCTACTTCCGGCTGGCGTACGTGTTTCTAGATTAGCGTGTCTTTTTTGGCACACGCGTTAGCCCCGTTCGAATCCATGAATACGTGTTTTGAAAGTGTGTGTGGGCGTTCCGCACATTTGCATCCTGTACCTCCCCCGTGACGCCCACATTTTCACGCGTTGTTCCCCATTCCGCGTGTCACGCCCTCTGTTCCTCCTACTTTTGTTATGTGCGCCGCGCTATGTGTGACTTAGCTGTGCGCGTAGCGCATGCTGTTTGGAGAGTTGTGCGGCAGCATGCACCACGCAGAATTTTGGCGCACATCCTGGGATTTACACGCGCACGGACTTCCATGAATCGCTGTGCGTGGGTTTCGCTGCGATATTCGCACTTGCACTGAGAATCGCACGCTTTCGCACACTTTTGCAGGCTTTTGCACGCTTGCGCAGAAAACTTCAGCGCACATTAATTCCATGAATCGGCCTGATACCTTTACACATTGATAAATACATGTAATTCATTGTGTGTGTTAAGACCATAGCTAATTGTTTTCAATTCAAAGATAAGCCTGGCCTCTTTTTGCCACATTGCATATTCACTGTCAGTTTAATGTCTTGACTCTGATGTTCACAAAGCCAGTGATTAACAAGTGGGTATTTCAGTCTTAAATTCAGCTAAAGTTGAACAATTGCGCCTCAACTGTACAAATGGAGTATTAGAAACCGTTTTATGAAGAACCAAAGTATTAATCCCATCATGAGTAATACCAACCTCCACATCCAAGAAAACTATACAGGAATTTGCTATGCATTCTGTGAAGGGCAACTTCAGATTATTAGAACTGAGAAATTGTAAAAATTCTAACCATTCTTTTTTATTTTAATTACGAGATTTAATCACTGAGGTGATTTTTACAACCATTCTGTTACTGCACCTTTCCAAATGATAACCAGGTCATCAATGAACCTCAGCCAGCAGACTATTTTTCAGCAAATCTGTCATTCTCAAGGGAACAAGCTACATTCAAATATATATATATATATATATATATATATATATATATATATATATATATATATATATATTCAGTGAAAAAACTTTGTTAAAGGGACGTTATGGTTCCAAGTAAAACCGAAAAACCCTTGAAATTCGCCAGTTATGGTAAGCTAAGCAACCATAACTCGCGCCACCACCGTGCACTGCTAAGACTAACACCCAGGACATCAAAGATGACATCACAAATGGGGTATGTTTGATTGTTATATCATAATATAGGAACATTTAACAAATTCAAAAAGCAGCACACAAACACATTATATATAGTAATACATAAGAAATGTAACCCATATATGTAACACACTAACCATTCATTTAAATACAATATGTTCTGAAATGGAATTTACCACAAGAACATAAATTGGCTTCCAACATAATTACCTCACAGACACAACAGAACTGAGAACAAGACCAGACCCACTGAATACATAAGGATTTATCTTACCAGAAATAGTAAGTGTACTTCATTTTACTCATATATTTATAAACTTTCTGTATTAGATTAAAAAATATATTATCTTTATTTTTTATTTTTCTCACAGTACTCTGGAATGGCTAGAGGACAATTTCCCACATGAAGAAATGTCACAAGATAGTGAAACTAATGGTAAACACTTTATAATATAAACCATTTAAATATTATTATTTTGTATACATTTAACATATATATTTTTTTTTGTACAGAGCATAACACAATAGAAACTACCTCTGAAGAAGCTGTTATGGAAAACACGCTTGACAACATAAAAGAAAAAATTGATTTACTGTTGACCAATTTTAATAATTTGAAAACTTTTGTTGAAGATCATTTTAAAACAAAAACGTCATACCATTGCACCACATGTACTTGTCCCTCCTCACCATATCCCAGTCAATTATCCCCAAACCCTCTCCATAATCCAAAACGTTTTGATGAGATTTCCATCCCTTCTTCAACTAATACCAATCATGTTGAAACCCCAAATTCTCCTGTTTTTGTTTCTGTTTCTGCCTCACCTTCTCTGTCATAAATTATTAATATATGTTAAATAAAGTTTAATTTTTTATATTGTATTGTGAATAGTTTCCGTTTTTTTTTTTAAAAAACAATAAAAGTGTCCGCGGACAGTGCGAGTGTTCTGAAATGTTCGTACATAAACGAAAATGGAGGTGTCCTGAAGAACACCACACCTGTTCGTATTGTTCGCTAGCAAGTTGAAACTGTTCTAAGAACACACGTGGTGTCCTGAAATGTTCGTAAAGAAACAAAAATTAAAGTGTTCTAAAGAACACTATATCTGTCCGTAATGTTCGCTATGAACTTAAAACTGTCCTAAGAACACAATTGCTGTCCTGAAATGTTCGTAAATAAACGAAAATGATGTGTCCTGAACAACAGTACAACTGTTCGTAGTGTTCGCTAGCAACATGAAACTGTACTAAGAACACACGCGGTGTCCTGAATTGTTCGTAAACAAACAAAAATTAAAGTGTCCTAAAGAACACTATACCTGTCCGGTACTGTTCGCTAGCAAGTTCAAACTGTTCTAAGAACCCTATTGGTGTCCTGAAATGTTCGTACGTAAACGAAAATGGAGGTGTCCTGAAGAACACTATACCTGTGCGTAATGTTCGCTACCCAATTGAAACTGTTCTAAGAACACAATTGGTGTCCTGAAATGTTTGTACATAAACTAAATTACACGTGTCCTGAAGAACACTATATCTGTCCTTACTGTTCGCTACCAAGTTTAAACTGTTCTAAGAACACACGCGGTGTCCTGAAATGTTCGTTTCACGTGTGACGCACTTTTAATTACTTCAGAACCCGAACAGTGTCCGTAGGACATCAATACGCATGCGCTAACCAATCTCCGTGCACTTGGTGTCCTGCGGACAGGCGCTTCCTTCGCAGACTAGTTCGCAAACAGATCATATGACCGCGCCCACGCTCATCGTGTGTCCTGAAATGCGGACACTGTTCGTGTCCCCAAACAATTTAAAAGTACATTTTCAGTTAATCCATAATATTTTTCAATAAAATCTCACCATGCCACAAGTCCCACATAGCAATCTTGAGTTTCTATATACCTTTTGAAACTTTCCGATCCTTTTTTTGTGTTCGATCTGTCCGCGTACAGTGCGCATGTCCGCGGACCGCGCACAAGCACCCCTATAAAAGACCACGCCCAAGAGCTTATTCCCATTGTGTTTCTGGCTATTCTTCAGAACACAGTGATTTTTGCTGCCACCTGCAGACTACACCATCATCGAGATGGCATCCTTGGCTGCTGAACTGCCACTTGGTGCTGCACCTGCTTCAGCACCACCACCACCCCCTCCACCACCACCACCTCCCCAAGGGCCTGAAGAGGGGAACAGGACTGAGGATGCGGAGGAGGAAGAAGAGGATGATGAGAATGAGGTAGAGGAAATCCCTACTACCCGCTCTAGGCGTGAGTCTTGGGTGTGGCGGTTATTTACCATTCATGGGAATGGTCCTAAGGCTCGTGCGAACCATGTTACCTGCAATGAGTGCAAAATGATACTCAGTCGCGGGAAGCACGGTAACTACAGCTTTGGGACCACTACTATGAAGCGACACCTGAGGTCATTTCACTCTGGGGCTATTCGCAGGGTTGTACCTTGCGAAGAACGTAGCAGGTTGATTTCCTCTACATCATCCTCTGTTTCTGATCCTGTCACCACAAGGACCACCTCTGTGGGACAGCGTCTGTCTCAAGCTGCCTCACAGGCCATACAGAATGCTGATGACCCTTACCTTTCGAGGGTCACAGTTGTATGTATGTACTGTGACACAGTACTCTGCAGGGGGGAGCGACTTTGGAGTGCTTTTGAGACTATCGTCTCAGAGCATGAGAAGACCTGCTCACTACCCAAATAAAACCCACTCTACATCTTCCTCTCTCAGCTCACCCTTTCTTATCCCTGTGATTGGTGTCCCCCCCTTTACCCTCCTTTACCCTCCTCTCCTAGTGTGTCGTGTCTGAAAAACCAAAAAAAATACAAAATTACAAAAATCAAAAAAAATAAGGCTCTTTTCAGAGCCGCCTTTCCCAGTTAAAAAATAGAAGTGAAAATAAATGAAGCAGGGCTCTTTGTATTTTTTAGAAGTCCGCGGACAGTTTGCAAGCATTAAAAAAATTGGGTTGCTACTCCATCACAAACATTTTAATTTTCTCTGGAAAGAAGTGGTGGCTCTGAAAAGAGCCTTTGGGTGGTGTTTGTAAGTCAAAAATTGTAAATGCTTAACATCTACTTCAAAATTGTTGTAATTCCAAAAAAGGTCGCAATGCATTTTGTACATTTCTCAGAAAAATCTGATTGCCAGCATAAGTAAGATAGACTCCATCTCTGCTAAAAATGTATGTACTAGAAAACATAATATTTACATTGTGAAAAGAAGACATGCCAAAATCTCTTAGAAAGCCACAAACAGCCTTATTAACATTGCGCCTTGCTTTTTCCATTTGTGGACCAAATGAAAAAGAACGAAGCCACATTTGTCTCTGCGCAATCCGTGAAAATATCACTTGAGAATTAGGAAACATGTCCATAACCTTCCTCAGTCCTTCTTTCATAGCAAATTGCAAAAAAATTCCAGTCACATGTCCTAAACTGTTCCCTCCACAATGAATTACAATTATGTCTGGATGTTGCTCTGTCTCCAAAGTAGCACAGAGAGGTAGCAAGTCCAACCACTTCATTCCACGTACTCCATGCCAGTGTACTTCCACATGTGGGAATCCAAGATCTACAGCTACTCCACAGCTTTCTGCATGCACCTTCAACCAATGTATCCACGAATCTCCTAAAATCCAAACAATCTGTTTTCTGAAACACACAGCCATAGCTATCTTTTGTTCTCTCAACAAAAAGAGTATCTGAGAAAATCTCTCCTGGAACAACACACCCACCAAACTTTCCTGACCAATCCCTTTCAGTGCTTATTCTCATTTGCATGACTTCTGAACCCAAAAATCCCCGGATGTAACTCCTGATGTCCGCGAACTACCGCCATGTCCGCGGACATATCGTTACATGAACAGCCCTTCTACCATTTCCACTACACTCTCTCTGCCATTCCCTCATTCGATGTACCTCAAAAATCACATGACCATGCATCAATCACATTCAAGACCTCTACATCTAACTGCATCATCATAGATCAGCACTGCAAATGTACTCTGAATCTCTCTGAGTACAAGTGTCATATCATTGGCAAGCAGCATCTACCAGAAATACTGTACAAGTCTTCAAGATTTCTACTTGCAGCTCCATGCATATCCATATGCATGAACACAAACTTCAGGTATGCATATTTTCTGTATAGTAGATGACATAGCTCTCAACCATTTTTGTTTTACAGGCGGGTGAAATCACTCGATTTTGTTTTTGGCGGGTGAGACGCCCATTGGAATGAATGTGCGTGCAGGAGGCTTGGCGGGTGAGTCTGCCCTTTACAAGGCGTGTGACACCCGCCAAAAGCGTGTGAGTTGAGAGCTATGGTAGATGAACACATTTTCAAACAGACTTTTACCATGTAAAATCTGTAAAATGAATTTACTGTACTTTTTTCAATTTCCTAAAATCAACTATCACTTATAAACCTTTATACTTTTTACTTTCTTTATACACACACACTCAAATCATGTTAAACTAACATTTTTTAAATGAAATATATAGACTACATATATTCAAACAAAATTTCATGCAAACACAATCTATGTTTAAACCTTTATAAAAATGCTTATACAATTTCATATTTTTTGTTTTTATTTATTTATTTACTTAATTACTTTAAATTAGACATGACATTGAGGCGCTATTACCTAGAACAGTTTACTTACAGAAATAGTGGTATTCACTAATATATTATAAATTTCACAAGACATAGTAAAGATATTTTTTTTTTGCTACAGTTAGTCATTCAATACAATTTGTTCATTAAGAACATATCCTATGTACTGAACTGATGCAATGTATCTTATGTAAATAAATTAGTTTAATGGTTTTACAGAAGGCACTGAGGATTTCAATTAAAAAAATCAATATCTAAATTAAAAACAGTGCTATATACAAACAAAGTTACTAATTTGAAGCTTTTACAATTGCAGTGAAGACCAGTTTCCTGAAAAGAAGCAGCCGAATTCGAAGAAGAAAGAAAAACTAAGAAGTTACCTTTTAATTAAAAAAAAAAAGTAAGTAAAATATCACCATAATATTTGTATTATTAATCAAATATACTATAACATTAATACGAGCTATTTTGGTTTCTTAAAATAGAGATTTTGTACCATTTTGTCCAAAAATTTCCATGTCTTAAACAGCGATTTACAGCCAGAACGGCCCACAAATTTCTATTTTTGGACACACAAATTAGCCAACTGAACCACTACAATTTTCATATTATAGAACAAACAACTGCTTTAATTGTATACATTAGATTTACTATTTGTACTTTTCCACACCACTAGCTTACTTTTTTTTGTCATCTGAACCCCAGTTTAGTAACACATGAATTCAAGAATACCTATCCCTACTAGTTTTAGTTCCCAATGCACAATCACACACCATTACATACATCTTTATCATCTTACTCAAACACTCATGCACACAGCACACATACATTCCAGAACACCCCAACCCATATCTTCTTTATTTTTTTCAACAGACCTTAAAGAATGCCTACCAAAAGACAACTCCGTAGAAAGCAACGCAAAATTAGAACAAATGAAAATAAAGGTGTCCAACATAAGCATCCATCTCTAGCAGAATTTGTAAAAAAAGTTGAAACAAAACAGCTAATACAATCATTTAGTGAAACACAAGAAGTTTCAAGTACAACAACTTCGCTTCCTCTATCAAAATGTAAAACAAACCAAAAAACAATTAACAGAAAATCAGCTATCAGTACAGATAAAACTACTTCTTCAAATTTTAATATAGTGCAAAGTAAGCATACCAAGAAAAGTATTTTAGCCAAAATATACCGTCACAAAGTCCTTCAAAATCTTATAAAAACAGGAGAGAAATCAGGTTCAAAGCTTAATACCTATCGTAGGAAATTAATCTTAGAAGCATTGATGGACAGTGCAATTCTTCTCAAAAGAAATGTATTTATTTTACTGTTAAACAAAATGAAACCACTAACAAAACTAATAACTAAATTACAAAAAAGACTTCTCAATAAGCGAAATGTCAACAGAAAGAACTTCTTAAGTATCTGCGGAGGAGAATGGAATCACACTACGAGCACAGGACCATATTTTAATGAAGAAGCGTACAAACAAAAGCAAACAAATACAATTGCCATAAATAGCAGTGGTCGAGGTTATGAAAAAGTGAATAATACCATAATGGAACAAGAAGTACTCCTTACAAAAATATGCCCTGAAAACTTAGAATTACCCCTCCATTCAACTGAATCAGAACGTCTAGTGTACAAATGGCCATGCACGTCAATGTGTAACATTCCCAAACAATGTTTCAAATCTTTACACCAATTCCTCAATAAATATGTAAAAAGCAAAGACAAAATCAAAATTAAATTACTGCAAAATATAGATACCTGTCCAGTGCGCAAGTACACAGGACTACAAGGACATTCATTGGCCTGCATTACAGGACCTACTTGTAAAACCACTTTCAATGATATCAAAAGGATATCAACACATCATTCAACTATAAGAAATCTAGTCTATAAACTGTACTATGCTAAAAGTCCTGCTTTAGCACTAGCAAAGTTAAATAACATCCTTCTACATGGTACAGCAAAAGACCTACTTGAAGAAATTCATTAGTCCAGAAAAAATATTTTGGAAGTGAAAGCCATTTATAGAATGAAATAGCTTTAAACCAATTAAGCAACAATTCTACAAATGGCAACCTTTTGCTAAACACATACAAAAAAGAAATACTAAAATTTAAAAGTACATCAGCTGAAGTACCAAACCATGTATGTGTATGTTGCCGTAGAATTTTTTATAAAAGTAACACAAAAACTGTGGACCTAGCATACAAAATAGAAGACAATGAAGATTTTAAATGGTTTGAATTAGCTCTCTACCTTCTAGCAGAAAACAAATATGAAATAACTGAGCCCTTAATACTTTGCAGTTATTGCACTACAAAACTTGACAACAACCAAACTCCTTCATGTTCTATCACAAATAATTTGGAATTATACCCAGTACCAAAACCTCTACTACAACTTAATTTATATGAGAGCATCATAATTCAAACAGTACACCCATTTCAAGCAATAATACGCCTTCAACCAAAAACAGCAAAATTACCTCCCTCTGAATTGGTAAAAGGCATTCGTGGAAAAGTAGTTTATTTACCATTAAATCTAAAAGAAAATGTGCATTCTCTAGGAGTGCAACGTCCAATGCAGCAATCTTTAATTATATTAGTAAATGGAGTACCTACAAAAGACAAAAAAATATGGCAACAGCTGGTAGATGTATATAAAGTTAGACAAGAATTCCAATATCTTAAAGAGAATAATGAATATTACAAAGAAATTAATATTGAAGAAAACTTGAAAGATACAACTGAAATAATTCAAGAAACACAAGAAGCTGGTCAATTTGAGCTACTAGATCCTGCTACAATATCAAATACTTTAGACCATTATACAATTCATCCTTTGCACTGTAATGACACTGTACAAGATGTACTGGAAACTTACCAAATGCGTCAAACAAAAGGATCGCCAATCAGTATATGGGAATAAAGTATAGAAGCACGTGCTTTTCCTCTACTCTTTCCTACTGGCAAAGGAGGAAGGTATGATGATAGACCTATTCAAATATCAGCTTAAGAATACCGCTCATTACGGATGTATTCTGAAGATCCCAGATTTAGACAAAATGTGGAATACATATTCCACCTACTCTTTGAAAGTGAACTAGCAACTTTATGTTACGGAGTTGCACACATATTAAAATCAGGATCACACTTTCAAAATATGACAGCTACACAATTATTAGAGAAAGTGCAACAAAAGGATGAGGTTTTACAATCAAATATTACAAATCTATTAGTATATATGCGTGGTACTAAAGAGTACTGGTTTCGATGTCATGGAGATGTACGTTGTATGATCAGAAACCTTGGCCCACCCATTTGGTTTGTTACATTAAGTTGTGCAGGATATGCATGGGAAGATTTACATGATTTCCTACGCATATCAAATAAAAACAAAACAAACATAGATATTCTAACACCTGGAGAACTTTGTTCTTTGGATCCTGTTAATGTTTCAAGATATTTTCACCATCGCTTCATTGCTATGATACATTTTATTTGTAATAAAACTGTTCCTCCCCTTGGAGAAGTGCAATACTTCTTTTGGAGAAAAGAATACCAAGCCAGAGGAGCACCACATATCCACATGCTTTTATGGATTAAAGATGCTTCTAAATTTGGTCAAGACAGTGATGCCACTGTTTTACAGTTTATTGAAAAATATGTCACTTGTGAAATTCCATCAGAAGCAACAAATAGTGATCTTCGTGCACAAATTTTACAATTTCAAAGACACAAATGTGGAAAATATTGTCGTCGCAAATACAAAAACAAAGGCAAATACTACACCAAATGCCGATTTGGTTTCCCTAGACCAGTTACAAATACAGGTCAAGTAAACAACCTCATGTCTTCAGTTAGACATAGTGTTAAAGGAATGTCACCTAAAAATACATATTACATAAAAAGAAAAGAAGAAGAAACATATATCAATGATTATAATGCAATCATTGCCCACTTATGGAATGCAAACATAGATGTGCAGTACATTGCAGACAATTCTACTGCAGTTGCACGATATGTCACAGCATACTTAACTAAAGCAGAAAAGACAGAGCTCCAAGACCTCTGGAATGACCTGTCATCAGATAAAACAGTATCTCAGAAATTATACAGCTTGGGCATAAAAATGCTCACCCATAGAGAATGTGGATCTTATGAAGCAGCTGATCGTTTAACTGGTACTTCATTGTATGGTAAATCTGAAAATATAGTATGGCTAAGTCTTGGTCCAGCTAAATCTAGAAAAAGAGTTCTAAAATCATATGAAGATATAGAAACAATAGCCAAACATGATCCCAACAGCCAAGACATTTTAAAAAACAATTTATTGGACACATACTACCCAAACAGAAGCAATACTTTGGAAAACATGTGTCTATACCAAATAGCCCAAAACTACACATACAAAAATAATATGAAACCTGATGAAAAAAAAGGTAAATATAGAGTGACAGACTGTGAAGGCAGCTTAGTTAAACTCACTAAACCAAATTTAATTAATCATATCAAATTGTCATTGAAGACTCCTCAGCATAAAGAAGTATATTACATGTCCCTGCTACAACTCTTCAAACCATGGAGAAAAGAAGAACAATTACTAGATAACTATGACTCATATGAGGCTGCTTTCAAAGCAAATGAAAGCACTATAACTGATGTAAACTTTACACAGTACAAAACAATGTTGCACAATGAACAGCAACATGAAGAAGAACTCCAAGCCCAACTAGATAAGGATACTCCTGACAGTAGTCAACCTTCTGTAACAGGAAACCAAGAACCACTGGGAGAACCACTAATAACAAATGAGGCAGAATTAGCTATGATAGAAGTAGAAAACACCATGTGTCAGTATGAAGATAAGGAAAACTTAACTATACTACAATCACAACTAAACAATGAGCAAAGTAGCATTTTTAAAGAAGTAACAAAACAAATTGCACATGGTGTAAAACATGAAAATAAAGAATGTTCCTGCCATAATTATAAACCTATACTACTGTACGTCAGTGGTGAAGCTGGTTCTGGCAAAACATTCCTAATCAAAATCATCAGTAAGTTCCTTCAACAATTGACAAACAACAAACTGTCAGCTGTTGTCACTGCCCCCACAGGTTTAGCTGCCTACAACATACGTGGTGTTACATTACACCGATTACTACTATTACCAGTAGAACACCAGAACAAATTAGACTATTACAAACTTTCTGCAGAAGCTGCAATGGAATTACGCAGAGTATTGAAACAAATGAAAATGCTACTAATAGATGAAGTGAGCATGGTCTCCAACCTGATGTTAGCTTTGATTCGCCTCAGATTACAAGAAGTACTCAAAACAGACTATGAAGAGCTCTTTGCAGGAAAACACATTATTGTTTTTGGAGATCTGCTTCAATTCACACTAGGAAAAGGTGAACCTATTTTTGAAACATTAGGGCACAAACTCTGCCGTAAAACTGTTGGCAGCATTGGAAATGTCAACCTTTGGCAACATTTCCAATACAGAGAATTAACAGAAAACATGCGCCAATCTGCAGATCTAACTTATGTCAACATTTTAAAAAGTTTGTATACTTTCTAAAGAAGCAGAAGCAACATTGAAAACCCGGCACATTAATGCACTTTATGGCGATAATGCATGTGCTACAGATGTTATGGAACAATTAGCCCACAAAAATGTCAATTGTATGGCCTTAATGCCAACTCTTGCAAGCTGTTTCAAATTCAATGAAATCATGCTAAGTAAAGAAATGCAACCAATAATGGAAATTAGCGCCACAGACAAACTAGATGTACATGGTTTGACACTACCCATGTTTGACCAAGCCACAACAAGACTAAATAATTTAGAAAAATCAATCTCAAACACAACAGGCTTAGAAAAGATGTTAAAATTATCCTTAAATTGCAGAGTAATGCTTAAACGTAACCTTGACGTTGACCAAGGACTAATTAATGGAGCACTGGGTACAGTTGTTGGCTTTCAAACATACCCACGTGACAACAAAATTCAGTTTGTCAATATACTCTTTGACAAACTTTCAGAAGTAAAACGGATAGGACGCTCAACAGCTAGATTCCTTCTCTTCAAAGATATGTATGTACGCAGAGAACAATTTTCTCTAACTCTTGCATACGCAGTCACGATTCATAAATCACAAGGTCTTACCCTAGACAAAGCAATGATAGATATTGGTAACACAGTCTTTAAAGAAGGCATGAGCTACGTAGCACTATCACCCTTACGTACACTTGACGGTCTATTTCTAATCAACTTTGATGCAAGTAAAGTAAACGCTGATATTCCTTGCATTTTAGAATATAATAGACTTTGCTCACTATACACTCCCCATCTAAACACATATTCTGTTCCACAAAAACTAAAACGTTGTAAAAGAAAACTAAATCAAACAGAAATGCAACAGGACGTCACTGCAAATCCTCCAAAGAGAGTAAAAGAAACTAATACTTCATCAAGTACCACAAAAAAAAAAAAGAATCAATTAGAGAAAGTAAACCAGGTACTTCTTTAAAGAAGGAAGACAAACTCCAAAAAAAGCAGTTAGATACAGAACTACCTGGACCATTTAAATTCTCAAATATAGTTGATGTAAGTTGCTATGCAAATGTAGCAATGAATATTCTCTTTCAATTACCACCAATTGTTGACAACATTTACTCACACAGTACAGACCCATTGTGTTTGCAAATGTTAGTACTTCACAGAAATGCAGCAAACAATCCTGACAACACATATAGTGTTTTTGGAATAAGGCGACAATTGGACTTCTGTGCTGGAATGGTGAAATTCACTATAAACTCACAGGAAGATCCACAAGAATTTCTAATGTACTTCAAGTACTGGAAAACAAAAACATACCTATAAATGAAATTTTTCAGATTTCATACATGTGGAAACATACATGCACTCTCTGCAACAATGTGACACAAGAAGAAATCCCCAATGAACGCTTCATGTATATATCAATACCAAATTGTGAATCCATTCCATTTCAGCAACTTGTACAAAATGCAAACCATGGTAGATTATGCTCTACCTGCAATTCAGATAATCGCTCCACGTTAGTAATACAAACACATAGTAAATACGTAATACTAATGCTTCTACGTTACAATGCAGATGGTACCAAAAACAAATGCAAGCTGACTGGATTCACACATGGTCAAATATCACTTGGTAAGAAAACCTTCACAACAATAGGTATAATCTACCACGCAGGAGCCACAACCAATTCAGGGCACTACACTGCATATATAAAAAAGAAATGTGGATGGTTTGAATGTAATGATAGTACCATTACTCTAAAGCAGAGATTACCAGCAAATCTTACAAACGCTTATTTGATGTTCTTAAAACCAAAATTTGATAAATAAACTGTATTTAAACCTTTAAGTAAATTTGTGTTACAAAAATATAAACTGTTAGAATACTCCAAAAGCTATCTAACTGCTCAAAGATTCTACAACTACTAATCAGATAAATGAATACCACTAAATTAAACCAAAAATACAGTTAGAATACGCCAATTGGTATCTAACTGTCCCAAAATTATAAATTTGTGTTAAAATAATATAAACTGTTAGAAGACTCCAAAAGCTATCTAACAGCTCAAAGATTCTACAACAACTAATCAGATAAATGAATACCACTAAATTAGGCCAAAAAATACACAGTTAGAATACGCCAATTGGTATGTAACTGTCCCAAAATTTAACAATATCCAAATAGATAAATCAAAACCACTGAAATATATTAAAAAAATAGTCAGTTAGAATACGCCAATTGGTATCTAACTGCTCCAAAATTTGATAATATCAATACAAATGAAGAATCTGTTACTGCTCCAAAAAAAATACAACAAAGCAAAGTATAAAGCATTAGCCAGAAACAACAAGTGAACACTGAAAACAAACAAACAAATAAACTGTAGCATAACAGAAAAAGGTTTTTTTTAATCCAACATGGATTTTTTTTTCTCCCACAGACCCAATGATTTTAGCAACAAATACAGAAACTGAGCAAATTGCACAGTACTATGATTTGTACTCTACTAAATATGAGGGTCGAAAAAAAATAAAAGTATATTGCTTATACAATGTAATAAGTCATTACAAAATACTAATACTAACATGCTATTTTCTTTTATCACAGAAATGAAGAAGAAAAACATGGACTCCCATTACTAGACCAAACAGTAAGTATACAATAATAAGGACAACCATAGCAGCATATCACATCCATAGTATCTAATACCTTTGTTCCTTATACATTTGTTTTTCACCCAAAGTTATAAGCAAATATGAATGTGATATGCTGCGGTGGTTGTTGCCAGGGCATAGAGTCTTGGGTGCATGGCCAAATGGCCAAATGGCCATGCACCCAAGACTCTATGCCCTGGCAACAACCACCGCAGCATATCACATCCATAGAGTCAAACATTTGAACTATGATCTATGGGAAACTTTTAATGTCCGCGAACAATGTGAGTGTTCTTAGAACACTTTGAACTTGCCAGTGAACAATACGGACACCGTTTTCAGGACACCCCCTACGAACATTTCAGAACAACGCGATAGTTCTTAGAACACTTTCAATTTAACAACGAACAATACGGACAGCGTCCTCAGGACACCCCCTACGAACACTCCCAGGACACCGCAAGTATTCTTAGAAGCGTCTTCAGAACACCCCCATTTTGTTTATTTGCGAACATTTCAGGACACCGCGAGTGTTCTTAGGACACATTCAACTTGACAGAGAACAATACGGACAGCGTCCTCAGGACACCCCCTACGAACACTCCCCGGACACCGCGAGTATTCTTAGAAGCGTCTTCAGAACACCCCCATTTTGTTTATTTGCGAACATTTCAGGACACTGCAAGTGTTCTTAGGACACATTCAACTTGACAGAGAACAATACGGACAGCGTCCTCAGGACACCCCCTACGAACACTCCCCGGACACCGCGAGTATTCTTAGAAGCGTCTTCAGAACACCCCCATTTTGTTTATTTGCGAACATTTCAGGACACCGCAAGTGTTCTTAGGACACATTCAACTTGACAGAGAACAATACGGACAGCGTCCTCAGGACACCCCCTACGAACACTCCCCGGACACCGCGAGTATTCTTAGAAGCGTCTTCAGAACACCACCATTTTGTTTATTTGCGAACATTTCAGGACACTGCGAGTGTTCTTAGAAAACATTCAACTTGACAGAGAACAATACGGACAGCGTCCTCAGAACAACCCCTACAAACATTTCAGGACACCGGGAGTGTTCTCAAAAACGTCTTCAGAACACCCCCATTTTGTTTATTTGCGAACATTTCAGGACACCGCGCGTGTTCTTAGAACACATTCAACTTGACAGAGAACAATACGGACAGCGTCCTCAGGACACCACCTACGAACACTCCCCGGACACCGCGAGTGTTCTTAGAACAGTTTCATTTTGCTTGTGAACAAAACGGACACATATTGACTCCTTAGAACACCCCCTAGTCAGTTTATTTAGAACATTTCAGAACACCCGTGATGGCCGCAAACAAATCGAACACAAAAAGAACGTCTAACACATAAAAAACACAACTTTCTTCCTATCTCATACACTCCCACCCTCCCCAAACACTCCTACACACCAACACACTCTACAAAATACACATTTTGAACAAAGTTTCACAGCGCTGTCTGGGGACATCCGCGAATCCAAGATGGCGGGCGCTACCGAAAAATCTGACACGCTTCACGCTCCACGCCGTCCAATCAGCGAACACTTTGCATGTCCGCGAACATCACGCAAGACGATTGGCCAATCAGGACACTTTCCGCGGAGCGAACAGGGAAGTGTATCCGCAAACCGAACACAGATATCACTAATTTTTTTTTACCTACTTTTTGGTCATTTTAAAAAAAAACTACTGGACGGATTTTCACCAAATTTGCAAAAGCACGCTTTCGGGACCAAGCCGCTGCTCCTGGTCCAAATTTGGTGGAAATCCGTCCAGCGGTTTGGGCTGTAGGCGCGAGCAAAATTCTTTTCCCATTCACTCTATGGAGAGTGAGTATAATGTATACAAATATGAGCATATAGAGGGAAGGTAGAGTAATAAAAATAAAACTATGAGAAAGTGCTGATAACCATAATGATTATCTTCATGCACAAAAAGGATTGCTCTCTTTCAAGCCTGTATCTTCCGCTATGTATATGTTTCATATGATGTGACTGGACCCTAAGTCTACAAATATAGTACCTTTTCAATTTTTACTTCCTGACTGTTACTGAAGAAAACTATGTGGCTTCGATATGTCAGTAAAGGATAAAAAGGGAGAGCCAGCCATGTGATGTCATCAGTGATGTCATCAATGACATTTGTGATGTCATCTTTGATGTCCTGGGTGTTAGTGTTAGCAGTGCACGGTGGCGCGAGTTATGGTTGCTTATGTTGCCATAACTGCCGAATTTCAGGGGTTTTTCGGTTTTACTTTGAGCCATAACGTCCCTTTAACAAAGTTTTTTCACTGAATTTCATAGGTTTCTAGTCGCGCAACTTAACCATAATGTCCCTTTAACAAAGTTTTTTTAATATCACGCAAACAATATACAAACATGGCGTGCAAAAACCAACTTCTACAGATGGCTTTACACAGAATGTTGCAAAGTAAGAATTTATGCTCGTTCACAGTGAAGGTCAGCTGCTTCCACAACTTCTACAGATGGCTTTACACAGAATGTTGCAAAGTAAGAATTTATGCTCGTTCACAGTGAAGGTCAGCTGCTTCCATTTTTTTCTCGGGCCGCGGAGAGGCTCACGAAGCGGACTATAAGGATGTATTGTGTTTTGACCTTGACAGACAGAGATTGTGATGAAAGACTTCTCTTGAAGGAGTGTTGCTAAAACGTAAGAGAAGATAAAGATGAAATTTCTGAAACGAAACCACTTTTATATATTATATCACTATGTGAAAGATTGTTGGAACACGCAGAGTCGTATTTTGGGACTGCACCACTCGTAGACAATGGAAATTGCAATTGTACTGTAAGTAACCCTTTAGATTACTTTATACCAAATATACTTACAATAGCGTAGCATTAAAGACCGCTCAAGTTGAACTTGTTCGTTGAAAGTGGCATAATGTTTTCTACCGCGCACTATCACCGCCGAATTGATCCCGTGGCGTTTAGAGAGCTCTGAAAAAGGCAGACGACACAGGGTTGGTTAATAGAAATAATTTAACCGGTCTATAGGCGGTCAAGCGCTCTACTCGCTGTGCCACTTCACTGTAGCCTGTCAAGTGGCACAGCAAGTACAGCGCTCGCTTTGACATCCGTGCACAGCTTGTCAGAACAGCTGTGTTCTCCGCAGACAAATCGAACGCAACAAAAAGGTCTAGCACATAAAAAACAAAACATTGAACCTATGTGTCATTTTTGTTCGCAAGGAAGGTAAAAATGAGCTATGAACACTCGCGGTGTACTTAATTGTTCATAACTACACAAACTGGGGGTGTCCTCAGGACGCTGTCCGTATTGTAATCTGTCTAGTTGAATGTGTTCTAAGAACACTCGCAGTGTCCCGAAATGGTTGCAATTACACAAAATGGGGGTGTTCTGAGAACGTTGTTTGTATTGTTCGTTGTCAGGGTGAAAGTGTTTTAAGACCACTCCTTTTGTCCGCTAATAGTACAATTTCCTAGGGGCGTCAACCGACTTTTTGTCCACTAAAGAAACAATAAATCCGGCTGGTGTGCGCCGACATTATGTGATAATCCTATGACTGGCGCTATTGACCTGGCTGACTTGCTTTTGCGACACTAAATCATATCTCCCACCCCTAAGCCTGATATTATCAAAGCATTCATATTCCCCGCCTCTCTCCGTGACATTACAGGGTGCGTAATCAAACGCGCCCAGTCGTCTCCAGTCCTACGCGACTTTACACAGAACCCAGAAGACAACACATATTATGTCACAACACAGCGCGCCACAATTCGGAATATGAAACTGTGATTTAAAAGCAAACAGCAAGATTGTAAATGTTGTAAAGTACATTTATTTGACATCAAATGTTTAGAGAATATTCAGCAATTTGCATTTGTCTTTGTTGTCGATCCGCAAAAGTTCATGTTGAGGCACGCGATGTTCCTTTGCGGTACAGAGGGTGTTAGATCAGCTTACTACTCAGTGCGCCACAATTCTGAATATGAAACTGTGATTTAAAAGTAAACAGCAGGATTGTACATTTGGTAAAGTACATTTATTTCACATGAAATGTTTAGTGAATATTCAGCGATTTGCTATTGTCTCTGCTGTCGATCAGCAAAAGTTTATTTGAAGCCACGCGTTGTTCCTTTGCGGTAGATAGGCTGTTGGTTTATGATAAAAGCAGTAAATGGTCGCTCTGATAATCGGAAGGTTGCTCCAACAACGAGCCATTAGACCACCCTATTGGTTGGTATGTTGTTTGTAGCCGCTAGTACTGCATAAGGGCATATTGGTCCTTGGCGATTGTCCCATAAAATGGTGAGGGTCATGAAGTTGCATATTTGGACCTGCACCTGGCAGTTGAAGACCTCATCCGCTGGAGTCTGTAAATCGTGACATAGGCAAAATGGAGCAACATACCTGTTTTAAAAAACATAAATTAGTCTCACCAGCCGATCTTCATTAAAAATCATCATTTTATTTATTAGGGCGTGAAACTATTTGCTATCAAAGATAGTGCAACAGAGTATGCTAATAATAAAATAATAATATTTTCCCATTCATATAGCGCTAAGAACCGTGAAGTATCTAAGCGGTGCTTATTATTAACCATGGTGTGTGTTGCTCATTTATCGACCACGGAATGATGAAAGGCTGAGTTGGGCCTTGCCGGGATTCAAACTTGCATTAGCAAGCTGTGCACGGATGTCAAAGCGAGCGCTGTACTCGCTGTGCCACTTGACAGGCTACAGTGAAGTGGCACAGCGAGTAGAGCGCTTGACCGCCTATAGACCGGTTAAATTATTTCTATTAACCAACCCTGTGTCGTCTGCCTTTTTCAGAGCCCTCTAAACGACAGGGGATCAATTCGGCGGTGATAGTGCACGGTAGAAAACATTATGCCACTTTCAACGAACAAGTTCAACTTGAGCGGTCTTTAATGCTACGCTATTGTAATTATATTTGGTATAAAATAATCTAAAGGGTTACTTACAGTACAATTGCAATTCCATTGTCTACGAGTGGTGCAGTCCCAAAATACGACTCCGCGTGTGCCAACGATATTTCACATAGTGATATAATATATAAAAGTGGTTTCGTTTCAGAAATGTCATCTTTATCTTCTCTTATGTTTTAGCAACACTCCTTCAAGAGAAGTCTTTCATCACAATCTCTGTCTGTCAAGGTCAAAACACAATACAACCTTATAGTTCACGTCGTGAGCCTCTCTGGGGCCCGAGAAACAAATGGAAGCAGCTGACCTTCACTGTGAACGAGCATAAATTCTTACTTTGAAACATTCTGTGTAAAGCCATCTGTAGAAGTTGTGGAAGCAGCTGACCTTCACTGTGAACAAGCATAAATTCTTACTTTGCAACATTCTGTGTAAAGCCATCTGTAGAAGTTGGTTTTTGCACGCAATGTTTGTATATTGTTTGCGTGATATTAAAAAAAGTTTGTTTAAAGGACGTTATGGTTCTAAGTACAGCCGAAAGATCCCTGAAAATCACAAGTTATGGTAAGCTTTGAAAAATAACTGGCGCCACCACCGTGCACTGCTAAGACTAACACCCAGGACATCAAAGATGACATCGCAAATGTCATTGATGAAATCACTGATGACATCACGTGTGTATGTACTTTTCATGGAATTTGTGTACTTGGGATTTTTATTATAATGTTGCGAAAAAAGTGTCAAGGATATTGCAATAAATATCATACCGTTATTAGTGCTTTGAACGATGCATTGATATAAATAGCATTGTATTATGGAATTCTATCTAGTATACTGAGCTACTAATGGAGAAACATAGCATTGTGTGCAGAGTACAAGATGAAAGTATAATATTTGTAATGTTAATATGTTGAATAATGAAATAATAATTGTCCTGAAATGTTCGAAAATTCACAAAATGGGGTTGTTCTGAGGACGTTATTCGTATGGTGTGATTGCTTAGCTGTATGCAATGAGGGAATGGCACAGAGAGTAAAGTGGACGCCGTCCGCAGACACCGCGGCTGTTCGTGGACAGGGCGTGCTACATCCTGGTTTTTCCAGGAAATCCAACATGGAAAGAAGACTGTACGGATCAGCCAATCAGATGTCGAGGTTGTGGATTTGTGTTGAAAGAGACTGTGTGTGGTGAAGATGGCAGAAGTGGAGAAAGTCAGGGTGTTGGTGCTCGGAGATATGTTTGTGCATGGTTTACAGCAGTACGCTGAATGCAGGCATGTTGCAAAGAACTTTGATGTGAAAGGAGTGGAGGAGGTGTGGAGCAGTGTGCCTGATTGCAATGTACAGGGAATTGTACAAGTTTGTGAGGATATGGCCACGATGAACAGTCCGCATGTGGTAGTTTTGCACTATGGTGCTTTCCATTTGGGCAACGTCAGTGCCCCTACTTTGTTGGCTGATTTGGAACGCTTGGTTCAAGCCGTAATGAAGATCCTTCCAAATGCAAAAGTAATTTTTTCTGGATTACTACCTAGGGCAATATGGGACAATAGTTCAGTTTTTTGTCCTCAGCAAAATATTGCTAGGTGTGTCATCAACCGAGGCATGTGTGCCTTCATGCTTAGAGCTGGTATGTTCTTCTGTAACAATGAGAATATTGATGCCAGTAATGCTGTTAATTTTAAAGAAGATGGCATTTCTTTATCTTTTACGGGAAATGCCTTTCTATTTTGGAATGTAAGGGTTGCTTTGGAGAAGGTTATGTGAAGATTTTAGGAGTAAAGTAAGAAAAAAAAACAAGAAAAAAAATACAAAATTACAGGTGTCTGTCAAGCATCTGTAAAAAAAAAAAAAACTGCTCTTTTCAGAGCCAACTTCAAAGGGGAAATGGGGCACACTATTTAAATTTACATTCACCACGCTCAGATTTTCGATGTGTCCGCGGACATGGCGGTAGTCCGCGGACATGAAAATCACTACGAGGGGGTTAGTATGTTCTATGTTACATGTATATGAAGTCAGGGATATTATGGTTAAGTTGTGCTACTAAAAACCTATGAAATTCAGTGAAAAAACTTTGTTAAAGGGACGTTATGGCTCAAAGTAAAACCGAAAAACCCCTGAAATTCGGCAGTTATGGTAACATAAGCAACCATAACTCGCGCCACCGGGCACTGCTAACACTAACACCCAGGACATCAAAGATGACATCACAAATGTCATTGTTGACATCACTGATGACATCACATGGCTGGCTCTCCCTTTTTATCCTTTACTGACATATCGAAGCCACATAGTTTTCTTCAGTAACAGTCAGGAAGTAAAAATTGAAAAGGTACTATATTTGTAGACTTAGGGTCCAGTCACATCATATGAAACATATACATAGCGGAAGATACAGGCTTGAAAGAGAGCAATCCTTTCTGTGCATGAAGATAATCATTATGGTTATCAGCACTTTCTCATAGTTTTATTTTTATTACTCTACCTTCCCTCTATATGCTCATATTTGTATACATTATACTCACTCTCCATAGAGTGAATGGGAAAACAATTTTGCTCGCGCCTACAGCCCAAACCGCTTTACGATTTCCACCAAATTTGGACCAGGAGCAGCGGCTTGGACCCGAAAGCGTGCTTTTGCAAATTTGGTGAAAATCCGTCCAGTAGTTTTTTTTAAAATGACCAAAAAGTAGGTAAGAAAAAAATAGTGATATCTGTGTTCGGTTCGCGGACACATTCCCTGTTCGCTCCGCGGACAGTGTCCTGATTGGCCAATCGTCTTGCGTGATGTTCGCGGATATGCAACGTGTTTGCTGATTGGACGGCGTGGAGCGTGAAGCGCATCAGATTTTTCGGTAGCGCCCGCCATCTTGGATTTGCGGACGTCCCCAGACAGCGCGGTGAAACTTTGTTCAAAATGTGTATTTTGTAGAGTGTGTTGGTGTGCAGGAGTGTTTGGGGAGGGTGGGAGTGTATGAGATAGGATGAAAGTTGTGTTTTTTATGTGTTAGACGTTCTTTTTGTGTTCGATTTGTTTGCGGCCATCACGGGTGTTCTGAAATGTTCTAAATAAACTGACTAGGGGGTGTTCTAAGGAGTCAATATGTGTCCGTTTTGTTCGCAAGCAAAGTGAAACTGTTCTAAGAACACTCGCGGTGTCCAGGGAGTTTTCGTAGGGGGTGTCCTGAGGACGCTGTCCGTATTGTTCTCTGTCAAGTTGAATGTGTTTTAAGAACACGCGCGATGTCCTGAAATGTTCGCAAATAAAGAAAATGGGGGTGTTCTGAAGACGTTTTTGAGAACACTCCCAGTGTCCTGAAATGTTTGTAGGGGGTGTCCTGAGGACGCTATCCGTATTGTTCTCTGTCAAGTTGAATGTGTTCTAAGAACACTCGCGGTGTACTGAAATGTTCGCAAATAAACAAAATGGGGGTGTTCTGAAGACGCTTCTAAGAACACTCGCGGTGTCCGGGGAGTGTTCGTAGGGGGTGTCCTGAGGACGCTGTCTGTATTGTTCTCTGTCAAGTTGAATGTGTCCTAAGAACACTCGCGGTGTCCTGAAATGTTCGCAAATAAACAAAATGGGGGTGTTCTGAAGACGCTTCTAAGAACACTCGGGGTGTCCGGGGAGTGTTCGTAGGGGGTGTCCTGAGGACGCTGTCCGTATTGTTCTTTGTCAAGTTGAATGTGTCCTAAGAACACTCGCGGTGTCCTGAAATGTTCGCAAATAAACAAGATGGTGGTGTTCTGAAGACGCTTCTAAGAACACTCCCGGTGTGCGGGGAGTGTTCGTAGGTGGTGTCCTGAGGGCGCTGTCCGTATTGTTCTTTGTCAAGTTGAATGTGTCCTAAGAACACTCGCGGTGTCCTGAAATGTTCGCAAATAAACAAGATGGTGGTGTTCTGAAGACGCTTCTAAGAACACTCCCGGTGTCCTGGAATGTTCATAGTGGGTGTCCTTAGGACGCTGTCCGTATTGTTCGTTGTTAAGTTGAAAGTGTTCTAAGAACTATCGCGTTGTTCTGAAATGTTCGTAGGGGGTGTCCTGAAAACGGTGTCCGTATTGTTCACTGGCAAGTTCAAAGTGTTCTAAGAACACTCACATTGTTCGCGGACATTAAAAGTTTCCCATAGATCATAGTTCAAATGTTTGACTCTATGGATGTGATATGCTGCGGTGGTTGTTGCCAGGGGATAGAGTCTTGGGTGCATGGCCATTTGGCCATTTGGCCATGCACCCAAGACTCTATGCCCTGGCAACAACCACCGCAGCATATCACATTCATATTTGCTTATAACTTTGGGTGAAAAACAAATGTATAAGGAACAAAGGTATTAGATACTATGGATGTGATATGCTGCTATGGTTGTCCTTATTATTGTATACTTACTGTTTGGTCTAGTAATGGGAGTCCATGTTTTTCTTCTTCATTTCTGTGATAAAAGAAAATAGCATGTTAGAATTAGTATTTTGTAAGGACTTATTACATTGTATAAGCAATATACTTTTATTTTTTTTCGACCCTCATATTTAGTAGAGTACAAATCAGAGTACTGTGCAATTTGCTCAGTTTCTGTATTTGTTGCTAAAATCATTGGGTCTGTGGGAGAAAAAAAAATCCATGTTGGATTAAAAAAAACCCTTTTTCTGTTCTGCTACAGTTTATTTGTTTGTTTGTTTTCAGTGTTCACTTGTTGTTTCTGGCTAATGCTTTATACTTTGCTTTGTTGTATTTTTTTTGGAGCAGTAACAGATTCTTCATTTGTATTGATATTATAAAATTTTGGAGCAGTTAGATACCAATTGGCGTATTCTAACTGACTATTTTTTGAATATATTTCAGTGGTTTTGATTTATCTATTTGGATATTGTTAAATTTTGGGACAGTTACATACCAATTGGCGTATTCTAACTGTGTATTATTTGGCCAAATTTAGTGGTATTCATTTATCTGATTAGTTGTTGTAGAATCTTTGAGCTGTTAGATAGCTTTTGGATTATTCTAACAGTTTATATTATTTTAACACAAATTTATAATATTGGGACAGTTAGATACCAATTGGCGTATTCTAACTGTGTATTTTTTGGTCTAATTTAGTGGTATTCATTTATCTGATTAGTAGTTGTAGAATCTTTGAGCAGTTAGATAGCTTTTGGAGTATTCTAACAGTTTATATTTTTGTAACACAAATTTACTTAAAGGTTTAAATACAGTTTATTTATCAAATTTTGGTTTTAAGAACATCAAATAAGCGTTTGTAAGATTTGCTGGTAATCTCTGCTTTAGAGTAATGGTACTATCATTACATTCAAACCATCCACATTTCTTTTTTATATATGCAGTGTAGTGCCCTGAATTGGTTGTGGCTCCTGCGTGGTAGATTATACCTATTGTTGTGAAGGTTTTCTTACCAAGTGATATTTGACCATGTGTGAACCCAGTCAGCTTGCAGTTGTTTTTGGTACCATCTGCATTGTAACGTAGAAGCATTAGTATTACGTATTTACTATGTGTTTGTATTACTAATGTGGAGCGATTATCTGAATTTCAGGTAAAGCATAATCTACCATGGTTTGCATTTTGTACAAGTTGCTGAAATGGAATGGATTCACAATTTGGTATTGATATATACATGAAGCGTTCATTGGGGATTTCTTCTTGTGTCACATTGTTGCAGAGAGTGCATGTATGTTTCCACATGAATGAAATCTGAAACATTTCATTTATAGGTATGTTTTCGTTTCCCAGTACTTGTAGTAAGTACATTAGAAATTCTTGTGGATCTTCCTGTGAGTTTATAGTGAATTTCACCATTTCAGCACAGTAGTCCAATTGTCGCCTTATTCCAAAAACACTATATGTGTTTTCAGGATTGTTTGCTGCATTTCTGTGAAGTACTAACATTTGCAAACAGAATGGGTCTGTACTGTGTGAGTAAATGTTGTCAACAATTGGTGGTAATTGAAAGAGAATATTCATTGCTACATTTGCATAGCAACTTACACCAACTATATTTGAGAATTTAAATGGTCCAGGTAGTTCTGTATCTAACTGCTTTTTTTGGAGTTTGTCTTCCTTCTTTAAAGAAGTACCTGGTTTACTTTCTCTAATTGATTCTTTTTTGTTTGTGGTACTTGATGAAGTATTAGTTTCTTTTACTCTCTTTGGAGGATTTGCAGTGACGTACTGTTGCATTTCTGTTTGATTTAGTTTTCTTTTACAACGTTTTAGTTTTTGTGGAACAGAATATGTGTTTAGATGGGGAGTGTATAGTGAGCGAAGTCTATTATATTCTAAAATGCAAGGAATATCAGCGTTTACTTTAATTGCATCAAAGTTGATTAGAAATAGACCGTCAAGTGTGCGTAAGCGTGATAGTGCTACGTAGCTCATGCCTTCTTTAAAGACTGTGTTACCAATATCTATCATTGCTTTGTCTAGGGTAAGACCTTGTGATTTATGAATCGTGACTGCGTATGCAAGAGTTAGAGAAAATTGTTCTCTGCGTACATACATATCTTTGAAGAGAAGGATTCTAGCTGTTGAGCATCCTATCCGTTTTACTTCTGAAAGTTTGTCAAAGAGTATATTGACAAACTGAATTTTGTTGTCACGTGGGTATGTTTGAAAGCCAACAACTGTACCCAGTGCTCCATTAATTAGTCCTTGGTCCACGTCAAGGTTACGTTTAAGCATTACTCTGCAATTTAAGGATAATTTTAACATCTTTTCTAAGCCTGCTGTGTTTGAGATTGATTTTTCTAAATTATTTAGTCTTGTTGTGGCTTGGTCACACATGGGTAGTGTCATACCATGTACAACTAGTTTGTCTGTGGCGCTAATTTCCATTATTGGTTGCATTTCTTTACTTAGCATGATTTCATTGAATTTGAAACAGCTTGCAAGAGTTGGCATTAAGGCCATACAATTGACATTTTTGTGGGCTAATTGTTCCATAACATCTGTAGCACATGCATTATCGCCATAAAGTGCATTAATGTGCCAGGTTTTCAATGTTGCTTCTGCTTCTTTAGAAAGTATACCAACTCTCAAACTTTTTAAAATGTTGACATAAGTTAGATCTGCAGATTGGCGCATGTTTTCTGTTAATTCTCTGTATTGGAAATGTTGCCAAAGGTTGACATTTCCAATGCTGCCAACAGTTTTACGGCAGAGTTTGTGCCCTAATGTTTTAAAAATAGGTTCACCTTTTCCTGGTGTTAATTGAAGCAGATCTCCAAAAACAATAATGTGTTTTCCTGCAAAGAGCTCTTCATAGTCTGTTTTGAGTACTTCTTGTAATCTGAGGCGAATCAAAGCTAACATCAGGTTGGAGACCATGCTCACTTCATCTATTAGTAGCATTTTCATTTGTTTCAATACTCTGCGTAATTCCATTGCAGCTTCTGCAGAAAGTTTGTAATAGTCTAATTTGTTCTGGTGTTCTACTGGTAATAGTAGTAAACGGTGTAATGTAACACCACGTATGTTGTAGACAGCTACACCTGTGGGGGCAGTGACAACAGCTGACAGTTTGTTGTTTGTCAATTGTTGAAGGAACTTACTAATGATTTTGATTAGGAATGTTTTGCCAGAACCAGCTTCACCACTGACGTACAGTAGTATAGGTTTATAATTATGGCAGGAACATTCTTTATTTTCATGTTTTACACCATGTGCAATTTGTTTTGTTACTTCTTTAAAAATGCTACTTTGCTCATTGTTTAGTTGTGATTGTAGTATAGTTAAGTTTTCCTTATCTTCATATTGACACATGGTGTTTTCTACTTCTATCATAGCTAATTCTGCCTCATTTGTTATTAGTGGTTCTCCCAGTGGTTCTTGGCTTCCTGTTACAGAAGGTTGACTACTGTCAGGAGAATCCTTATCTAGTTGGGCTTGGAGTTCTTCTTCATGTTGCTGTTCATTGTGCAACATTGTTTTGTACTGTGTAAAGTTTACATCAGTTATAGTGCTTTCATTTGCTTTGAAAGCAGCCTCATATGAGTCATAGTTATCTAGTAATTGTTCTTCTTTTCTCCATGGTTTGAAGAGTTGTAGCAGGGACATGTAATATACTTCTTTATGTTGAGGAGTCTTCAATGACAATTTGATATGATTAATTAAATTTGGTTTAGTGAGTTTAACTAAGCTGCCTTCACAGTCTGTCACTCTATATTTACCTTTTTTTTCATCAGGTTTCATATTATTTTTGTATATGTAGTTTTGGGCTATTTGGTATAGACACATGTTTTCCAAAGTATTGCTTCTGTTTGGGTAGTATGTGTCCAATAAATTGTTTTTTAAAATGTCTTGGCTGTTGGGATCATGTTTGGCTATTGTTTCTATATCTTTTTCTAGATTTAGCTGGACCAAGACTTAGCCATACTATATTTTCAGATTTACCATACAATGAAGTACCAGTTAAACGATCAGCTGCTTCATAAGATCCATATTCTCTATGGGTGAGCATTTTTATGCCCAAGCTGTATAATTTCTGAGATACTGTTTTATCTGATGACAGGTCATTTCAGAGGTCTTGGAGCTCTGTCTTTTCTGCTTTAGTTAAGTATGCTGTGACATATCGTGCAACTGCAGTAGAATTGTCTGCAATGTACTGCACATCTATGTTTGCATTCCATAAGTGGGCAATGATTGCATTATAATCATTGATATATGTTTCTTCTTCTTTTCTTTTTATGTAATATGTATTTTTAGGTGACATTCCTTTAACACTATGTCTAACTGAAGACATGAGGTTGTTTACTTGACCTGTATTTGTAACTGGTCTAGGGAAACCAAATCGGCATTTGGTGTAGTATTTGCCTTTGTTTTTGTATTTGCGACAACAATATTTTCCACATTTGTGTCTTTGAAATTGTAAAATTTGTGCACGAAGATCACTATTTGTGGCTTCTGATGGAATTTCACAAGTGACATATTTTTCAATAAACTGTAAAACAGTGGCATCACTGTCTTGACCAAATTTAGGAGCATCTTTAATCCATAAAAGCATGTGGATATGTGGTGCTCCTCTGGCTTGGTATTCTTTTCTCCAAAAGAAGTGTTGCACTTCTCTAAGGGGAGGAACAGTTTTATTACAAATAAAATGTAGCATAGCAATGAAGCAATGGTGAAAATATCTTGAAACATTAACAGGATCCAAAGAACAAAGTTCTCCAGGTGTTAGAATATCTATGTTTGTTTTGTTTTTATTTGATATGCGTAGGAAATCATGTAAATCTTCCCATGCATATCCTGCACAACTTAATGTAACAAACCAAATGGGTGGGCCAAGGTTTCTGATCATACAACGTACATCTCCATGACGTCGAAACCAGTACTCTTTAGTACCACGCATATTTGCTAATAGATTTGTAATATTTGATTGTAAAACCTCATCCTTTTGTTGCACTTTCTCTAATAATTGTGTAGCTGTCATATTTTGAAAGTGTGATCCTGATTTTAATATGTGTGCAACTCCGTAACATAAAGTTGCTAGTTCACTTTCAAAGAGTAGGTGGAATATGTATTCCACATTTTGTCTAAATCTGGGATCTTCAGAATACATCCGTAATGAGCGGTATTCTGAAGCTGATATTTGAATAGGTCTATCATCATACCTTCCTCCTTTGCCAGTAGGAAAGAGTAGAGGAAAAGCACGTGCTTCTATACTTTTTTCCCATATACTGATTGGCGATCCTTTTGTTTGACGCATTTGGTAAGTTTCCAGTACATCTTGTACGGTGTCATTACAGTGCAAAGGATGAATTGTATAATGGTCTAAAGTATTTGATATTGTAGCAGGATCTAGTAGCTCAAATTGACCAGCTTCTTGTGTTTCTTGAATTATTTCAGTTGTATTTTTCAAGTTTTCTTCAATATTAATTTCTTTGTAATATTCATTATTCTCTTTAAGATATTGGAAGGCTTGTCTAACTTTATATAAATCTACCAGCTGTTGCCATATTTGTTTGTCTTTTGTCGGTACTCCATTTACTAATATAATTAAAGATTGCTGCATTGGACGTTGCACTCCTAGAGTATGCACATTTTCTTTTAGATTTAATGGTAAATAAACTACTTTTCCACGAATGCCTTTTACCAATTCAGAGGGAGGTAATTTTGCTGTTTTTGGTTGAAGGCGTATTATTGCTTGAAATGGGTGTACTGTTTGAATTATGATGCTCTCATATAAATTAAGTTGTTGTAGAGGTTTTGGTACTGGGTATAATTCCAAATTATTTGTGATAGAACGTGAAGGAGTTTGGTTGTTGTCAAGTTTTGTAGTGCAATAACTGCAAAGTATTAAGGGCTCAGTTATTTCATATTTGTTTTCTGCTAGAAGGTAGAGAGCTAATTCAAACCATTTAGAATCTTCATTGTCTTCTATTTTGTATGATAGGTCCACAGTTTTTGTGTTACTTTTATAAGAAATTCTACGGCAACATACACATACATGGTTTGGTACTTCAGCTGATGTACTTTTAAATTTTAGTATTTCTTTTTTGTATGTGTTTAGCAAAAGGTTGCCATGTGTAGAATTGTTGCTTAATTGGTTTAAAGCTATTTCATTCTGTAAATGGCTTTCACTTCCAAAACATTTTTTCTGGATATAGTGAATTTCTTCAAGTAGGTCTTTTGCTGTACCATGTAGAAGGATGTTATTTAACTTTGCTAGTGCTAAAGCAGGACTTTTAGCATAGTACAGTTTATAGACTAGATTTCTTATAGTTGAATGATGTGTTGATATCCTTTTGATATCATGGAAAGTGGTTTTACAAGTAGGTCCTGTAATGCAGGCCAATGAATGTCCTTGTAGTCCTGTGTACTTGCGTACTGGACAGGTATCAATATTTTGCAGTAATTTAATTTTGATTTTGTCTTTGCTTTTTACATATTTATTGAGGAATTGGTGTAAAGATTTGAAACATTGTTTGGGAATGTCACACATTGACGTGCATGGCCATTTGTACACTAGACGTTCTGATTCAGTTGAATGGAGGTGTAATTCTAAGTTTTCAGGGCATATTTTTGTAAGGAGTACTTCTTGTTCCATTATGGTATTATTCACTTTTTCATAACCTCGACCACTGCTATTTATGGCAATTGTATTTGTTTGCTTTTGTTTGTACGCTTCTTCATTAAAATATGGTCCTGTGCTCGTAGTGTGATTCAATTCACCTCCGCAGATACTTAAGAAGTTCTTTCTGTTGACATTTTGCTTATTGAGATGTCTTTTTTGTAATTTAGTTATTAGTTTTGTTAGTGCTTTCATTTTGTTTAACAGTAAAATAAATACATTTCTTTTGAGAAGAATTGCACTGTCCATCAATGCTTCTAAGATTAATTTCCTACGATAGGTATTAAGCTTTGAACCTGATTTCTCTCCTGTTTTTATAAGATTTTGAAGGACTTTGTGACGGTATATTTTGGCTAAAATACCTTTCTTGGTATGCTTACTTTGCACTATATTAAAATTTGAAGAAGTAGTTTTATCTGTACTGATAGCTGATTTTCTGTTAATTGTTATTTGGTTTGTTTTACATTTTGATAGAGGAAGCGAAGTTGTTGTACTTGAAACTTCTTGTGTTTCACTAAATGATTGTATTAGCTGTTTTGTTTCAACTTTTTTTACAAATTCTTCTAGATATGGATGCTTATATTGGACACCTTTATTTTCATTTGTTCTAATTTTGCGTTGCTTTCTACAGAGTTGTCTTTTGGTAGGCATTCTTTAGGGTCTGTTGAAAAAAATAAAGAAGATATGGGTTGGGGTGTTCTGGAATGTATGTGTGCTGTGTGCATGAGTGTTTGAGTAAGATGATAAAGATGTATGTAATGGTGTGTGATTGTGCATTGGGAACTAAAACTAGTAGGGATAGGTATTCTTGAATTTATGTGTTACTAAACTGGGGTTCAGATGACAAAAAAAAGTAAGCTAGTGGTGTGGAAAAGTACAAATAGTAAATCTAATGTATACAATTAAAACAGTTGTTTGTTCTATAATATGAAAATTGTAGTGGTTCAGTTGGCTAATTTGTGTGTCGAAAAATAGAAATTTGTGGGCCATTCTGGTTGTAAATCGCTGTTTAAGACATGGACATTTTTGGACAAAATGGTACAAAATCTCTATTTTAAGAAACCAAAATAGCTCGTATTAATGTTATAGTATATTTGATTAATAATATAAATATTATGGTGATATTTTACTTACTTTTTTTAAAAATTAACAGGTAGGTTCTTAGTTTTTCTTTCTTCTTCGAATTCGGCTGCTTCTTTTCAGGAAACTGGCCTTCACTGCAACTGTAAAAGCTTCAAATTAGTAACTTTGTTTGTATATAGCACGGTTTTTAATTTAGATATTGATTTTTTTAATTGAAATCATCAGTGCCTTCTGTAAAACCATTAAACTAATTTTTTTACATAAGATACATTGCATCAGTTCAGTACATATGATATGTTCTTAATGAACAAATTGTATTGAATGACTAACTGTAGCAAAAATAAAATATCTTTACTATGTCTTGTGAAATTTATAATATATTAGTGAATACCACTATTTCTGTAAGTAAACTGTCCTAGGTAATAGCGCCTCAATGTCATGTCTAATTTAAAGTAATTAAGTAAATAAATAAATAAAAACAAAAAATATGAAATTGTATAAGTATTTTTATAAAGGTTTAAACATAGATTGTGTTTGCATGCAATTTTGTTTGAATATATGCAGTCTATATATTTCATTTAAAAAATGTTAGTTTAACATGATTTGAGTGTGTGTGTATAAAGAAAGTAAAAAGTATAAAGGTGTATAAACGATAGTTAATTTTAGGAAATTGAAAAAAGTACAGTAAATTCATTTTACAGATTTTACAAGGTAAAAGTCTGTTTGAAAATGTGTTCATCTAGCATAGCTCTCAACTCACACGCTTTTCGCGGGTGTCACGTGCCTTGTAAAGGGCAGACTCACCCGTCAAGCCTCCTGCACGCCCATTCATTCCAATGGGCGTCTCACCCGCCAAAAACAAAATCGGGTGATTTCACCCGCCTGTAAAACAAAAATGGTTGAGAGCTATGTCATCTACTATACAGAAAATATGCATACCTGAAGTTTGTGTTCATGCATATGAATATGCATGGAGCTGCAAGTAGAAATCTTGAAGACTTGTACAGTATTTCTGGTAGATGCTGCTTGCCAATGATATGACACTTGTACTCAGAGAGATTCAGAGTACATTTGCAGTGCTGATCTATGATGATGCAGTTAGATGTAGAGGTCTTGAATGTGATTGGTGCATGGTCATGTGATTTTTGAGGTACATCCAATGAGGGAATGGCAGAGAGAGTGTAGTGGAAATGGTAGAAGGGCTGTTCATGTTACGATATGTCCGCGGACATGGCGGTAGTTCCCGGACATCGGGAGTTACATCCGGGGATTTTTGGGTTCAGAAGTCATGCAAATGAGAATAAGCACTGAAAGGGATTGGTCAGGAAAGTTTGGTGGGTGTGTTGTGCCAGGAGAGATTTTCTCAGATACTCTTTTTGTTGAGAGAACAAAAGATAGCTATGGCTGTGTGTTTCAGAAAACAGATTGTTTGGATTTTAGGAGAATCATGGATACATTGGTTGAAGGTGCATGCAGAAAGCTGTGGAGTAGCTGCAGATCTTGGATTCCCACATGTGGAAGTACACTGGCATGGAGTACGTGGAATGAAGTGGTTGGACTTGCTACCTCTCTGTGCTACTTTGGAGACAGAGCAACATCCAGACATAATTGTAATTCATTGTGGAGGGAACAGTTTAGGACATGTGACTGGAATTTTTTTGCAATTTGTTATGAAAGAAGGACTGAGGAATGTTATGGACATGTTTCCTAATTCTCAAGTGATATTTTCACGGATTGCGCAGAGACAAATGTGGCTTCGTTCTTCTTCATTTGGTCCACAAATGGAAAAAGCAAGGCTCAATGTTAATAAGGCTGTTTGTGGCTTTCTAAGAGATTTTGGCATGTCTTCTTTTCACAATGAAAATATTATGTTTTGTAGTACATACATTTTTCGCAGAGATGGAGTCCATCTTACTTATGCTGGCAATCAGATTTTTCTGAGCAATGTACAAAATGCATTGAGACCTTTTTTGGAATTACAACAACGATTTTGAAGTAGATGTTAAGCATTTACAATTTTTGACTTACAAACACCACCCAAAGGCTCTTTTCAGAGCCACCACTTCTTTCCAGAGAAAATTACAATGTTTGTGATGGAGTAGCAACCCAATATTTTTAATATTCGCGAACTGTCCGCGCACTTCTAAAAAATACAAAGAGTCCTGCTTCATTTATTTTCACTTCTATTTTTTAACTGGGAAAGGCGGCTCTGAAAAGAGCCTTATTTTTTTTTGATTTTTGTAATTTTGTTTTTTTTTTTGGTTTTTCAGACAGGACACACTAGGAGAGGAGGGTAAAGGAGGGTAAAGGGGGGGACACCAACCACAGGGATAAGAAAGGGCGAGCTGAGAGAGGAAGATGTAGAGTGGGTTTTATTTGGGTAGTGAGCAGGTCTTCAGGTGCTCTGAGACGATAGTCTCAAAAGCACTCCAAAGTCGTTCCCCCCTGCAGAGTACTGTGTCACAGTACATACATACAACTGTGACCCTCGAAAGGTAAGGGTCATCAGCATTCTGTATGGCCTGTGAGGCAGCTTGAGAAAGACGCTGTCCCACAGAGGTGGTCCTTGTGGTGACAGGATCAGAAACAGAGGATGAAGTAGAGGAAATCAACCTGCTACGTTCTTCGCAAAGTACAACCCTGCGAATAGCCCCAGAGTGAAATGACCACAGGTGTCGCTTCATAGTAGTGGTCCCAAATCTGTAGTTACCGTGCTTCCCGCGACTGAGTATCATTTTGCACTCATTGCAGGTAACATGGTTCGCACGAGCCATAGGACCATTCCCATGAATGGTAAATAACCGCCACACCCAAGACTCATGCCTAGTGCGGGTAGTAGGGATTTCCTCTATCTCATTCTCATCATCCTCTTCTTCCTCCTTCGCATCCTCAGTCCTGTTCCCCTCTTCAGGCCCTTGGGGAGGTGGTGGTGGTGGAGGGGGTGGTGGTGGTGCTGAAGCAGGTGCAGCACTAAGTGGCAGTTCAGCAGCCAAGGATGCCATGTCGATGATGGTGTAGTCTGCAGGTGGCAGCAAAAATCACTGTGTTCTGAAGAATAGCCAGAAACACAATGGGAATAAGCTCTTGGGCGTGGTCTTTTATAGGGGTGCTTGTGCGCGGTCCGCGGACATGCGCACTGTGCCCGGACAGATCGAACACAAAAAAAGGATAGGAAAGTTTCAAAAGGTATATAGAAACTCAAGATTGCTAGGTGGGACTTGTGGCATGGTGAGATTTTATTGAAAAATATTATGGATTAACTGAAAATGTACTTTTAAATTGTTCGGGGACACGAACAGTGTGTGCATTTCAGGACACACGATGAGCGTGGGCGCGGTCATATGATCTGGTTGCGAACTAGTCTGCGAAGGAAGCGCCTGTCCGCAGGACACCAAGTGCACCGAGATTGGTTAGCGCATGCGCATTGATGTCCCACAGACACTGTTCGGGTTCTGAAGTAATTAAAAGTGCGTCACACGTGAAACGAACATTTCAGGACACTGCGTGTGTTCTTAGAACAGTTTAAACTTGGTAGCGAACAGTAAGGACAGATATAGTGTTCTTCAGGACACGTGTTATTTAGTTTATGTACGAACATTTCAGGACACCAATTGTGTTCTTAGAATACTTTCAATTGGATAGCGAACACTACAAACAGTTGTACTGTTGTTCAGGACACATAATTTTCGTTTATTTACGAACATTTCAGGACACCAATTGTGTTCTTAGGACAGTTTTAGGTTGATAGCGAACATTACTGACAGATATAGTGTTCTTTAGAACACTTTAATTTTTGTTTCTTTACGAACATTTCAGGACACTACGTGTGTTCTTAGAACAATTTGAACTTGCATGAGAACATTACGGACAGATGTAGTGTCCTCAGGACAGTTACATTTTCGTTTCTTTACGAACATTTCCGAACAACCGCGGTGTCCGTGGACACCTAAATTGGTTTTATCACAAGGAACTGAAAGTAATTACAACACAATATAAGAAAAGTAACTTTATTTCATATATATATATATATATATACAATTATGACTGGGAAGGTGGGGCAGAAACGGAAACAAAAACAGGAGAATTAGGGATTTCTAGATAACTGGGATCAGGTGAAGAAGGGAAGGAAATCTCATCGAAACGCTTTGGTCCATAGACAGGGTTTGGGGTTAACTGCGTGGGATAGGGTGAGGGGGGACAAGTGCAGGTTGGACAATGGTGTGCTGTTGGGGGTTTCACATAATTTTCCACAAAGTTTTTCAAATCCATAAAATTTTGCATAAGGTCGTCCATTTTTTGATTAATCTGCTGTAGAGTGATATCCTCTGATTGTTGTTGTGAGATGCTTGGAATTTGTGTATGGTCTGTAATAAAAAAAAATGTATATGCTAAATGTATACAAAATAATATTTATTAATTGGTTTATATAGTAAAGTGTGTACCATTAGGTGGACTATTTTCTAACATTTCCTCTCGTGGGAAATGCTCCTCTAGCCAGTCGAGAGTACTACACATTTCTGTGAGAAAACAAAAAAGTAATATTTTTTTTTTCTAATATAGAAAGTTTATAAATATATGAGTAAAAAGAAGTGTCTGGTGAGATATGTAATCAGTAGTGTATACATCTGGTCTTGCTGTTGGTTGTGGAGCGTCTGTGAGCTAATTATGGTGGAAGCCACTTTATCTTCTTTTGGTATATTCCATTTTAAAACATATTGTATTTACATGAATGGTTAGTGTGTTACATATATGGGTAACATTTTTTAAGTATTACTACATATACTTTGTATGTGTGCTGCTTTGTGAATTTGTTAAATGTTCCTATGTTATGATATAACTATTACACATACCTCCCCAGAGTTTTTAGGTGGTGGTACTGTTATCCAAACATGTTTGCGGACAGTCAAATTCAGTAGAAAGGGTTCAGTATGTTCCATATTAAATGTACATAAAGTCAAAGTTATTATTGTTAAGTTGTGCTACTAAAAAACTATGAAATTCAGAAAAAAAACTTTGTTAAAGGGACGTTATGGTTAAGTTGCGCTACTAAAAACCTATGAAATTCAGTAAAAAAAACTTTGTTAAAGGGACGTTATGGTTAAGTTGCGCTACTAAAAACCTATCAAATTCAGTGAAAAAACTTTGTTAAAGGGACGTTATGGTTCAAAGTAAAACCGAAAACCCCCTGAAATTCGGCAGTTATGGTAAGATAAGCAACCATAACTCGCGCCGCCACCGTGCACTGCTAACACTAAGACCCAGGACATCAAAGATGACATCACAAATGTCATTGATGACATTACTGATGACATCACATGTGCATTTACCTTTCATGAAAAGTCTGTACAAGGCATTCTTAGTGTAATGTTAATAAAAAAAGTGTCAAAGATTATTGGAATAAATATCAAGTGCTAATCAGCGCATTAAGCTATGCATTGATATAAATAGCATTCTATTATTAACTTCAATCCAGTATACTAAGGTACTCATGTAGAAACATAGGCATTGTGTGCAGCATACATGATGGAGGTGCAATATTCATAAGCTTGCCATGTTGAATATTGAAATGATAGCTGTTTTCATATTGGAGTTTTGCGTACAGTGAAACTTGTGATAAGTAGGTAATAAAACCCACTTACTACATAATTGCATTACTATACACAAATCACAAAGAGACAACACCACATACAAATATGAATATATACAAGGGAATTGAAGCAGGAAAAAGAAACAGCAATAGTAGCAGAAAGTGTTCATAACCTAACTGATTACCTTTATGGAGAGAAATGATTGCTCTGTTTCAAAGCTGTTACTTACCCTATCTATATATATCACATGATGTGTCTGGACCCTAAGGAAAATAGTGTGAGTACAACATATAAAAATATGAGCATATACAGGGAAAGTACAGTAATAAAAAAACATCAAAAGTATCAGAAAGTGCTGATAAATCTACTGATAATTTTAATGCACAAAAAGGATTGCTGTCTTTCAAGGTTGTGACTTCTCCTATGTATATGTTTCATATGATATGACTGGACCATAAGGGAATTATTCTAAGAACATACTTGAAAGATAAGTCTACGAATATAGTAATTTACAATTTTTAGTTCCTGACTGTTACTGAAGAAAATCATGTGGCCTAGATATGTCAGGAAAGGAAAAAAAGGGAGAGCCAGCCATGTGATGTCATCAGTGATGTCATCAATGACATTTGTGATGTCATCTTTGATGTCCTGGGTGTTAGTGTTAGCAGTGCACGGTGGCGGCGCGAGTTATGGTTGCTTATCTTACCATAACTGCCGAATTTCAGGGGTTTTTCGGTTTTACTTTGAACCATAACGTCACTTTAACAAAGTTTTTTCACTGAATTTCATAGGTTTTTAGTAGCGCAACTTAACCATAACGTCCATTTAACAAAGTTTTTTTACTGAATATATATATATATACATACATATATATATTTATATATATTCAGTAAAAAAAACTATGTTAAAGGGACGTTATGGTTACGTTGCGCTACTAAAAACCTATGAAATTCAGTAAAAAAACTTTGTTAAAGGGACGTTATGGTTCCAAGTAACCTTCTAACCTTCCAATTATCCTTGACACTTTTTGGTCAACATTCTTTGTACAGAGTTTTCATGAAAACTAAATGCACATTTGATGTCATCAGTGATGTCATCAATGACATTTGTGATGTCATCTTTGATGTCCTGGGTGTTAGTCTTAGCAGTGCACGGTGGTGGTGCGAGTTATGGTTGCTTAGCTTACCATACTGGCGAGTTTCAAGGGTTTTTCGGTTTTACTTGGAACCATAACGTCCCTTTAACAAAGTTTTTTTACTAAATTTCATAGGTTTTTAATAGCACAACTTAACCATAATGTCCCTTTAACAAAGTTTTTTTAACTGAATTTCATAGGTTTTTAGTACCGCAAATTAACCATAACATCTCTTTAACAAAGTTTTTTTACTGAATATCCATTTTCATAGTGCAAATTTGATAGATGTGTACTAGGGTTCCCTTATTTTACATACAATTACCTTAGAACATACCGAACACCCGCTAATGATTTTGATGTCCGCGGATGGGCACAGACGACATCACCACTACACAAACATGCAGGGGGTATTTGAAATTGTTCTTTCATACCATATAAACACTACGCAAGTTGAAAAAACAGCACATATACACATTATATATATTAATAAATAAGCAGTGGAAACTACAAATTTAACACATCAAGCAGCCATTGAAATACGATATGTAATAAAATGGATTATACCATAACAAATAAGATATACTTCCAACATAATTACCTCACAGAAACTGCAGAGGTAGAAGCAACAGTAGACCTACACAACACAACGATTACAACTTTCCAGAAACTAGTAAGTAAACTTGATTTTTTGGTATATATTGCTGTACTTTTTGTGTGAGGTACAGTATAATTAATATATTTTTGTTTTTTACACAGAAATGTACAGTACTTTGAAGAGGCTGGAAGAACATTTTCCACATGAGGAAATGTCTGAAGAGAGTGATAATAATGGTAGACACTTGTCTATACAAGGAAATTAATAATCATTACCTAATGTGCATTTAACATATATATGTTTATTTTTTTACAGACCACACAAAGATTGAAAATGTGACTCCAAACTCCAAAAGACACAACGGAAAAGACTCTCGAACGCATTGAGCAAAAAAGTAGACATTCTTAAGGAACATTTTGATAGTTTGAAACAGTTAGTGGAGGATCACATCAAAGAAAAAAATAAGTACCATTGTCCCACCTGTACCTGTACCCCCTCTCCATGTCCCAGTGAACTATCCCCAAAATGTGAAAAACAAAATAAATGTTTGATGAGAATTCCATCCCTTCATCCCCTCCCATCCATCCTCTCCAAAACCCTAATTCCCCTATTTTGGTATCAGTTTCTGCTTCCCCCTCTCTTTCATAATTTGTGTATATATATATAAATAAAAAAATGTTATGTTTCTTGTAAGGAAATTCTTTGTATCTTATTTGTTTTTTTAAAGCAGTTGAAATGTCGGCGGACAGTGTGCCTGTCCGGCCTGTCCATAATTAACAAAATGTGGATGTCCTAAGTAAACTACACCTGTTCGTACCATTCACAACCAAGATGGAACTGTTCTTAGAACACACCAGCTGTCCGGGATGTCCGTAATGAACAAAATGGGGGTGTCCAAAGGACATTATACCTCTCCTTACTGTTCGCAACCAAGATGAAACTGTTCTTAGAACACACCAGGTGTCCGGGTTGTCCGTAAATGAACAAAATGGAGGTGTCCTAAGGACACTATACCTATCTGTGCCGTTCGTAACCAAGATGGAACTGTCTGTAGAACAGGCGCGGTGTCTGGGATGTGTGTAGTCAAACAAAATGGAGGTGTCCTAAGGACACCATACCTGGCCGTACAGTCTGTAGAACATCTACACACATGCGCACCATACCCATAAGTCCTGCGAACATCGTGCCTGTCCGTAGCTGTCCGTCTCACTTGTGTCACACTTTTAATTAGTTTCAGGACCCGAACACTGTCCGTAGAACAACCACCCGCATGCGCACGACCGCTCCTGCGCATTTGCTGTTCTACAGACACCCGTTCCCTTAGCGGACGTGTTCCTGACGTCATCATGTTGTCGGAATAGAAACAATATTGTGCCTCCCATTGTAACAATTGTATGTGTATTGGCCTACGCCAAGGTGTCTAAATATCATGTGCGAACAAACTCCACGGCAAGGTCTTGACCTTAGAGAAAGTAATGTAAGTCGCCATCTTGGATTGAGCCGCCATATTAGGTTCTCTTGTGATGTAGAAGTCACCCTGAACATCAAAATGGAGGCCAAATGACATTCTGAGTAAAACTCTGGCCGTTGTGACCTCCGTGCAACTGAATAATTAATATGCCTGAAGGCCACTTGTCGGGGTCGCAAACTGAGACCTTGTCCTACCGTTGATCTATATGTAAATGTACAACTATATCAGTGAAACTAATCGAAATGTATATATTAAAGGATTGACTTGGCAAGGAACCCAAAGACCTGTTTCGCAGAATGGTTAACCCACAAGAGGGTTGGCTCAGGGCTAGACAAATTGTATAAAAAGCCCGGGTATTCCAATATGCGGTCTCTCATTAACACATCGAACCCTCGTTAAATTTCGTTATGTTACTCAAGAGCCGAATAGCTATCCGTTTGTCAATTGACTTGGTAACTGTTGTAGCTTTTTAAATAAAGCATGTGTATGTTTCTTTGTAACCTGTGTTGGTGTGTTTCTTTTCGGGTTTCCCGGCCTCATATTATTTTTCTGTTTTCACAATGTGACCGCACCCACCCACGCTGGGCGTGTGTCCTAATTTGCGGACTCTGTCCGGATGCCCAACATTTTAAAAGAACTTATTTAGACAATTCAAATTATTTTACAGTAAAAAATCACCATTTCACATGTTCCAGACAATGGCTCTGGCTTTTCACATGTTTTATTTTTACTTTTTGAAGGCTTTTGAGTGTTTGATATGTTCTCGAGGTGCACCCCTTCACCCCTATAAAAGGCCACACCCCAGAGCTGATCTTCATTGTACTTCTGGCTATTGCAGATTGACTTTTGCTGCCTTTAGTGCTCTAGCTCAGATTACCGCATCAACCCTAATGGCATCCATAGCTGCTGTTGCTACATCAGCCTCAGCACCACCATAAACCCTCCACCACCACCACCTCCCCAAGGGCCTGCACAAGGGGAACATGCGTGAGGATGTAGAGAACGAGGATGAAGAGGATGAAGAGAATGAGGTTGAGGAACTCCTTACTACCAGCACTCGCCGGGAGTCTTGGATGTGGCGGTTATTTACCGTTTATGGTAGCGTACCAAAAGCATGTGCGGACAAGGTCACCTGTAACAAGTGCAAATTAGTGCTGAGTTGCGGGAGATGGGGTACATACAGCTTTGGTACGACATCCATGAAGCAACACCTAACTTCGTTCCACGGTGCGAACGTTCACAAGGTTGTACCTTGTGATGAACATAGTAGGTTGAGTTCCTCCACAGCATCCTCTGTTTCCGTTCCTCTCACCACAAGAGACACTCCTGTGGGAGAGCGCATCCCTCCAGCTGCTTCACAAGTCATTCACGATGCTGTTGCCCCTTTCCTTTCAAGGGTCACAATATTGTGTTTGTAATGCGATGGAGTAGCATTACAAACACAATATTTGTAGGGGGGAGAGTCTTTGAAGTGCTTTCAAGACTACGGTCACGGAGCACCAGAAGGCCTGCTACCTACCTAAATAAGGCCCACCCTACATCTTCCTCTCTCCACCTGCCCTTTCTTATCCCCGTGGTTGGTGTCCCCTCCTTACCCTCCTTTCCCCTCCTCTCCTAGTATGTTGTGTATAAAAAAGGAAAAATACTATAAAACCACAAAAATCCCCCAAAAAGCTCCTTTCAGAACCGCCTTTCACAGTTTAAAAATTAGAAGTATCAAATAAACAGTGCAGGGCCCCGCACATTTTTAAAAGTCTGTGGACAGTCCTAGGACAGATACAATTTTGGGGTGCTGCCCTGGCAAAACCAATGCACTTTTCTCTGGGAGTAAGTGGAGGCTCTGAAAAGAGCCTTTTGGTGGTGTTTTGTGTGTTTGAAAAACTTGGATTCGTCAAGATCTAATGCAAAATAGATGACTATAATTCCAAACAAGGTTGCAATGCATTTTATACATTTCTAAGGAAAATCTGATTGCCAGCATATGTAAGATGGACTGAATCTCTGCGAAAAATGTATGTGCTACGAAACATAATATTTTCATTGTGAAAAGAGGACATGCCAACATCTCTTAGAAAGGTACAAACAGCCTTATTGACATTGCACCTCGCTTCCTCCATTTGTGGACCAAATAAAGAAGAACGCAGCCACAATTGTCTTTGCGCAATACGAGAAAAAATGACTTTAGAATTTGGAAAAATGTCCATGAACTTCTCAAGTCCTTCTTTCATTGCAAATTGCAAAGAAATTCCAGACACATGTCCTAAACTGGTCCCTCCACAATGAATTATAATTATGTCAGGATGACGCTCTGTCTGTAAAGTAGCACAGAGAGGTACCAAGTTCAGCCACTTCATTCCACGCACTCCATGCCAGTGCACTTCCACATGAGGGAATCCAAGATCTGCAGATGCACCACAACGTTCTGCATGCACCTCCAACAGATGTATCCACGAGTCTCCCAAAATCCAGATAATCTGTTTTCAAAAACACACAGCCATAGCTATCTGTTCTTCTCTCAGGAAAAATACGTCCTCATTAAATCTCTCCTTGCACAACACACCCACTAAACTTTACTGACCAATCCCTAGCTCAGCTCATTGTCATGTGCATGCCTCTCCACCCCAGAATGCCCGTATGTATTACGCACTGTCCGCAGACTATCACCATGTCAGCTGACATGTATAAGATTGGAGCGTAGTGAATGTACATTTAAATAGTGTTCCCCATTTCCCCCTTTAAGGTGGGCTCTGAAAAGAGCAGTTTTTTTCTGGGTTTTTTGCAGATGCCTGACAGACACCTGTTATTTTGTATTTTTGGGTTTTTTTTTTCTTCTTAGTTTACTCCTAAAATCTTCACATAACCTGTTCCAACGCAACCCTTACATTCCAAAAGACCATGGCATTTCCCAAAAAAAGATAAAGAAACACCATCTGCTTCAAAATAAGCCACATTACTCAAAAAAATGTTCTTGTTGCTACAGAAAAACATACCAGCTCTTACCATGAAAGCACGCATGCCTCGATTGATTGCACACCTAGCAATGCTTTGATCAGGACAAAAAACAGAACTGTTGTCCCATTTTGCTGTAGGAAGTAATCCTGAAAAAATTACTTTTTCATTTGGAAGGATGTTGATTACTGCTTGATCCAACCGTTCCAAATCTCCCAACAAAGTAGGGGAACTCACATAGCCCAAATGGAAAGCACCATAGTGCAAAACTACCACATGGGGACTGTTCATCCTACGCATATCTCTGAAAACTTGGAGAATTGCCTCTACATTGCAGTCAATCGCAGCGCTCCACACCAGCTCCACTCCTCTAACATCGAAATTGTTTGGCGCATGCCTGCATTGAGAATACTGCTGTAAACCATGGACAAACATATCTCGGAGCACCGACACCCTGACTGCCTCCACATTTGCCATCTTCACTACACACACTCTCTTTCTACACAAATCAACAATGTCAACATCTGATTGGCTGATCCCTACAGTCCCCTTTCCATGCTGGATTTGCTTGAAAACCCTGTATGTGGCACACCCTACCCATGGACAGCTGCGGTGTCCGTGTGGCGCGTAACTCTTAGCCAGCCCTTTTACCCTTTCCACATCACTCGCGATTCCATTCCCTCATTGGACACAGCTAAGCACTCACACAACTATCCACCAATCACATCCAAGACCTCTACATCTAACTCCATCATCAGAGTTCCGCACTTCAAATGTACTGTTGATCACTCAGAATACAAGTCTCATATCATTGGAAAGCACCTACTACTAAAACTACTGTGCAAGTCTTAAAGATTTCTACTTGCAGCTCCATGCATATCCACATGCATGATTACAAAGTACAGGTATGGATATTTTATTCAGAGTACATAAACAACTCTTATGATTCCATATAAACAAAGTAATGCCATTAAATCTGCATAGCAAATACATACATGCCAACGCTCCCGATTTACGTGCGAAACTCGATTTTTCATTAAAAAATGTCACAATTTTTTACTGTCTCCTGCCTATATTAATACTAATCCCAATGCAATCGTATGAGAACAATAAATGTTCACGATTGCTGTGGTGAAATCTCCCTCTTAGGTGCTCCCGATTGTTCGCATGTCTAGTTATAATATGAACTTATTCACATTTGTCCCATCTACTATATTGAACTATCACTTCCAAACCTCTCTGCTATCTACAACACAGCTGCAAAAAAACAAGTGAATTGCATGAACTTAAAATTCTACTTATTTGCGAAGCAGGTTGAACTAACATACTGCAAATAACATATAAAGACTGCACATAGACAAATGAAATGCATGCATACACTATGTTCAGATATCAAACAAGAATACGACCACGAAAACATAAAAATCAACGTGTACATTAACATCAGTGCTATAAACACACAAAATTACTAACTTCTTCCTTTTACAATTGTAGTGAAGACCACTCTCCTGAAAATCAGCAGCATCTAAACTACAAACAACATATCCAAAGAAACCTGCTCATTCCACAAAAAAAGTAAGTACAATACTACCTTTATATTCTTACTGTTTCTCAAAGAGACTGTGTGGTTCATTCATGTAATTTGCGCACCAAAAAAACATCGATTTCTGAACCATTCTGCCCACAAATCCCCATTTATCAAACAGAGATTAGCAGGCAGAATGGCACACAAATCCCTGTTTTTTTGGAACACAAATAACATACTCAAGCCTTCGAATGTTAGTACTACAAAACAAAGAACTGTTTTAATTTTATACCATTACGTTTACCATTAATGCTTCTCCTCACCACTATCTCACTTTCTACTCTCATCTGAACCACAGTGTAGTAACATACAAACAGAAAAATAGCCTTCCCAACTCATTGTAACTGCCCAATGCACATTCACACACCACCACATACATCTTCCCCATCAAACTCATACACGCATGCACACAGCACACATACATTGTAAAACAGACCAACCCATACCTTCTTTTTTTTCAACAGACCCCAAAGAATGCCTACAATAAAGCAAGTCCATAGAAAGCAACGCAGAAATAGAGCAAATAAACGTGTCCAAAATAAGCATCCATCTCTACCAGAGTTTGTACAAAACGTTCAAACAAAACAGGTAATGCAGTCATTTACCGAAACAAAAGAAGCTTCTATTACAGAAATTTTTCCTCCTCTATCAAAATGTGAAACGAAACAGAAAATGCTTAACAAGAATTTGGCTACCACTACTGCTAACACTGCTCCTATAAATCGTCATATACTAGCAACTAACCATACTAAAAAACTATTTTAGTAAAAATGTTCCGCCACAGAGTCCTTCAGAATCTAATAAGAACAGGAGCAAAATCATGCACAACCCTTAAAACCTACCGTAGAAAATGAATCCTAGAAGCTCTCATAGACAGTGCAATCCTTCTCAAAAGGAAGTTATTTATTTTAGTTTTAAACAGGATGAAACCACTAAAAAAACTCCTTCATGTGCTATCACAAATAACTTGGAATTATTCCCACTACCAAAACCCCTGCAACAGCTCAATTTGTATGAGAGCGTCATAATTCAAACAGTACACCCATTTCAAGCAATAATACACCTTCAACCAAAAACAGCAAAATTACCTCCCTCTGAATTGGTGAAAGGCATTTGTGGCAAAGTAGTTTATTTACCATTAGATCTGACAGAAGATGTGCACACTCTAATAGTGCAACGTCCAATAAAGCAATCTTTAATTGTCTTACTAAATGGTGTCCCAACAAAAGAAAAATAAATTTGGCAACAACTTGTGGACTTACATAAAGTTAGACAAGCCTTGCAATATCTGAAAGACAATAATGAATACTACAAAGAAATAAATATTGATGAACGTTTAAGGAAAACAATTGAAATAATTCAAGAGTTACCAGAAACTGGTCAATTTGAACTTCTGGATCCTGCTGCAGTAACCAATATTTTGGACCATTATACAATTCATCCATTGCACTCTAATGACAGCATAGATGATGCACTAGAAACTTACCAAATGTGACAAACCAAAGGTTCACCAATAAACATATGGGAAAAAAGTATAGAAGCACATGCTTTTCCTCTACTATTTCCTACTGGCAAAGGCGGAAGATACGATGATAGACCCACTCAGATAACAGCATCAGAATACCGCTCATTACGAATGTATTCTGAAGATCCCAGATTTAGACAAAATGTGGAATACATATTCCACCTACTCTTTGAAAGTGAACTAGCAACCCTATGTTACGGAGTTGCACACATATTGAAATCGGGAACCCACTTTCAAAATATGTCAGCTACGCAATTAATACAAAAAGTGACAGAAAAAGATGAGGTTTTACAATCAAGCATAACAAATCTGTTTGCAAACATGTGTGGTACAAAAGAATACTGGTTCCGACTTCACAGAGATGTACGTTGTATGATCAGAAACCTTGGACCATCCACTTGCTTTGTTACATTAAGTTGTGCAGAATATGCATGGGAAGATTTACATGATTTCCTATGCATATCAAACAAAAACAAAACAAACATAGATATACTAACAACTGGAGAACTTTGCTCTCTAGATCCTGTTAATGTTTCAAGATATTTCCTCCATCGTTTCATTGCTATGCTGCACTTTATTTGTAATAAAACTATTCCTCCCCTCGGAGAAGTGCAACACTTCTTTTGGAGAAAAGAATACCAAGCCAGAGGAGCACCACATATCCACATGCTTTTATGGATTAATGGTGCTCCTAAATTTGGTCAGGACAATGATGCCACTGTTTTGCAGTTCATCCAAAAATATGTCACTTGTGAAATCTCTTCACAAGCGAGACATATTGACCTTCATGCACAAATTGAACAATTTCAAAGACACAAATGTGGCAAATATTGTTGTCGCAAATAAAAAAACAAAGGGAAATACTACACCAAATGCCGCTTTGGTTTCCCTAGACCAGTTACAGAAACAGGTAAAGTGAACAACTTCATGTCTTCAGTTAGACATAGTGTTAAAGGTAAATCACCTAAGAACACATATTACATAAAAAGAACAGACGAATCAAAATATATCAATGATTATAATGCAATCATCGCCCTCTTATGGAATGCAAACATAGATGTGCAGTACATTGCAGACAATTCCACTGCAGTTGCACAATATGTTACAGCATACTTAACAAAAGCAGAAAAAACAGAGCTTCAAGACCTGTGGAATGACCTATCATAAAACAAAACAATATCTCAGAAATAGCACAGCTTAGGCATAAAAATGCTCTCTCATAGAGAATGTGCTGCCTATGAAGATGAAAATCGTTTAACCGGTACTGCTTCGTATGGAAAATCTGAAAATATAGTATGGCTAAGTCTTGGTCCTGCTAAATCTAGAAAAAGAGTTCTCAAATCATATGAGGACATAGAAACAATAGCCAAAAATGATCCCAACAGCCAAGACATTTTGAAAAACGATTTACTAGACACATACTACACAAACAGGAGTACCACTTTGGAAACCATGTGTCTATACCACATAGCCCAAAACTTTGGGTACAAAAATATTATATAACCCAATGAAAACAAAGGTAGATATAGAGTGACATATTGTGAAGGCAGCTAGTGAAACTTACCAAATGAAGCTTAATTAATTATGTCAAACTGTCATTAAAAACTCCTCAACAATAAGAACTATATTACATTTCACTGCTACAACTTTTTAAACCATGGAGAACAGAAGCAGAGATAGTAGATAACTATAACTGCTATGAAGACACTTTCAAAGCAAATGAAAGCACTATCACCGATGTGAACTTTACACAGTACAAAACAATGTTGCACAATGAACACCAACACGAAGAAGAACTCAAAGCACAACCAGATAAGGACACCTCCAACAGTAGTCAGCCTTCTGTAACAGGAAGCCAAGAACCACTGGGACATAGCTAATTCTGCCTCATTTGCTATTAATAGCAAATGAGGCAGAATTAGCTATGACAGAAGTAGAAAACACCATGTGTCACTATGAAGAAGGAACAGAAGACTTAACTGTACTACAATCAAAACTTAACAAAGACACAATTTTTGAAGAAGTAACAAAAGAAATTGCACATGGTGTACAACACGAAAATAAAGAACGTACCTGCCAAAATTACAAACCTATACTGCGATACATCAGTGGTGAAGCTGGTTCAGGCAAAACATTCTTAATCAAAATCATCAGCAAGTTCCTTCAACAATTGACAAACAACAAACTGTCAGCTGTTGTAACTGCCCCCACAGGTTTAGCTGCCTACAACATAGGGGGTGTCACGTTACACCGATTACTACTCCTTCCAGTAGAACACCAAAACAAATTAGACTATTACATATTTTCTACAGAAGCTGCAATGGAACTACGCAGAGTATTAAAACAAATGAAAATTCTACTAATAGATGAAGTGAGCATGGTCTCCAACTTAATGTTTGCTTTGATTCGCTTCAGATTACAAGAAATTCTTAAAACAAACTATGAAGAACTTTTTGGAGGAAAACACATTATTGTTTTCGGAGATCTTCTGCAATTGACACACGTGAAAGGTGAACCTATTTTTAAAACCTTAGGACACAAACTCTGCCGTAAAACTGTTGGCAGCATAGGAAATGTCAACCTTTGGCAACATTTCCAATACAGAGAATTAACAGAAAACATGCGTCAATCTGCAGACCTCACTTACGCCAACATTCTGAAAAGTATTAGAGTTGGTGTACTATCTCAAGAAGCACAAGCAATATTGAAAACCCGGCACATCCATGCACTTTATGGCGATAACACATGTGCTACTGATGTTATGGAACAATTAGCGCACAAAAATGTCAATTGTATGGCCCTAATGCCAACTCTTGCTAGCTGTTCCAAATTCAATGAAACAATGTTGAAAAAAGAAATGCAACCAATAATAGAAATTTGTTCCACAGAAAAACTAGACGTACATGGTATGACACTACCCATGTGTCAACAAGCCACAAGACTAGGGGCCGATTCATGGAACAAACGTGCGCCGAAAATCGTTGCGCAAGCAGGCGCAAGCAGGCGCAAGCAGGCGCAAGCGCAAAGAAACAGGCGCACGCGCACGCGTGCGATTCATGGAAGTCCCTGCGCGTGTTCACCTCGGGATGTGCACCAAACCCGTGCATGGCGCACAAGTCACTGCAACATCCCGAAAGGCGTGCGCGACGCGCACAGTGAAAGCGCACAACCTCGGCGCATACAACAGAAAGTGGGCGGGACACGGGGCGTAACGCGCGGAATGGGGAACAACGCACGAAAATAAGGGCGTAACTGGGGATGTACTGCAGGGAAGCAGACGGAACGCCCACACGCACTTGAACCACACGTATTCATGGAATCGAATAGGGCAAAGCCACGCACAGCCAAAGACACGCACAAGCTGAAACACGTCCGCCACACGAAGGCAGGCGGTAGAGTCCCAGCGCATCACAAAAGTGGCAACATACAGCAATTGGGCCTGTGCGAGCGGGGCACGTGTATTGCGGGGGTGCGCGGGAAGCAACACACGCGATCGAGCGGGGTACGTGTATTTCGGGGCGCGCGGGAAGTGACACACACGATTGAGCGGGGTATGTGTATTTCGGGGGTGCGCGGGAAGTTACACACGCGATTGAGCGGGGTACGTGTATATCGGGGGTGCGCGGGTAGTTACACACACGATTGAGCGGGGTACGTGTATTTCGGGGGTGCACGGGAAGTTACACACGCGATTGAGCGGGGTACGTGTATTTTGGGGGTGCGCGGGAAGCAACACACGCGATCGAGCGGGGTACGTGTATTTCGGGGGCGCGCGGGAAGTGACACACGCGATTGAGCGGGGTACGTGTATTTCAGGGGTGCACGGGAAGTTACACACGTGATTGAGCGGGGTACGTGTATATCGGGGGTGCACGGGAAGTTCCACACGCAATTCCATCAGGGTACGTGTATTACAGGGGTGTGCGGGAAGTTCCACACGCGATATCATCAGGGTACGTGTATTGCAGGGGTGTGCGGGAAGTTCCACACGCAATATCATCAGGGTACGTGTATTGCAGGGGTGCGCGGGGAGCAGCACACGTGAATTGCACGTGTGGGTCCTCCCAGGTGTTCCCTCTACACCCTCCACGGCCCCTGCAGGTGGCTCACACCACAGGGGCCTACCCAGCACATGTCATGCAGGCACCCCATCCACCATGGCCATGCCCACCAGCCAACCCACATGTCAACTTGCACTACTGCCCACCAACGCATGTCCCCATGCACCCACAGCCACGAGGGGCACCCTCCACCAGGCCAAAAAATGCAGGACATTGAGCAGCTTCTCCAAGGGGCTCAATGCTTGGGTGCAAAGGGTGGGGGATGTGAGGTCATCTTCCCACTCCCTGACCAGGTCTAGGATGATATGGGGTGGAAACCTATACCTGCCATAGACCTGGTATTCAGGCATCCCAAAAAGGCTTGTCCGTGGTGCGAAAATGCGTGCCCTGGCTATTCTCCTCCTCCTGCGGTGTCCCACGATCAGTGCAGCGACAAATGGGGCATTCATCGTAGCTGTATATACGCATTTGTTGTTTGCGCGCACTTTTATGCTGTGCGCGGGGACGCTTCCGCCTGCCTTCGTGTGGCAGACGCGTTGACGCCTGTGCACGTCTTTTGCCGTGCGCGGGTTTCCCGTATTCGGATACGGTCCGAGTGTCATCGCGTGTGATCGGAGGGGAGTGAGCGTACACGCAACTGGCCTGGGTACGTGTGTTTCGGGGTGCGCGGGAAGTTCCACACGCGATTAGCCTGGGTACGTGTGTTCCAGGGTGCCGGGAACTTTCACACGCGATTGGTGGAAATCCACGTGTGTTCTGTCATCACGTGCAATGAGGGAAACACCTCCGCGCGTCACGTCACAGACGCGCTCACGCACTAAGGGCCTTTGGTCCAATGAAATCGCATATGCGTGCTGCCGTGCATACGCGGTAAGGTTCCTTTCCTCGTATTACACGCGGACGTGCAGTTTTCCACACGCGCTTACGCGCATGGGCCCTTTCCTCGTATTACACGCGGACGTGCAGTTTTTCACGCACGCTGAAATGCCCATGCACGTCTGTACGCGTCATGTCACAGGGGCGCTTGCGCTTGAGGGGCCTTCTGTCCAATGAAAATGCGTATGCGTGCAGACGCGCTTACGCGCTAAGGGCCTTTCCTCGAATTACACGCTGACGTGCAGATTTTTCACGTGCCAAATCACTCCGTATCAAGCTGGCCACGCGTAAGCACACGGAAGACCACGCTCCTGCCCAGAAGGCCGAACTACTGCCCCCCAGAGCCCCGAGCACGCTCCCACCTGCCATCTGCTGCTGCCTGACTGCCTGCTGCCCACGTGCCCTGCCATTTGCTGCCTGCACATCAGCCAGGGGTGCTGTTGCTGTGACCACCCCTGCTGGAACCGAAGACTCCCGACTGGGATTCCATCGCTCCACAGCCCAGCCCCAGGACCCAGTTGGCCACCCACTCCTGCCTCTGGGGTTGTCATGTCAGGGAAAACACCATCTGTGACCACTGACAACCCCCGGCCAGAGAGGCAGAGGGGCACCAGCTTCAGTGCCACCGAAGTTGGTGTCCTGGTGGAGCAAGTCCTGGGGCAGTATGATGCCCTCTTCGGAAGTTCCCGCGCCGACAAGGAAGGACGGACTCGGATCTGGACTGACATCGTGACTGCCATCAACGTGGAGGGGGTGGCAGTCCGTGACTTACAACATGTCAGGAAGTGCTGGGAGGACTTCAGGTCCAGGACCCTGAACAAGGCCCGGCGCCTCTTGAAGGCAGCGGATGCCAAGGGGCGCCGGGGCCACTTGTCGGAAGAACAGATGAGGGTCCTGGAACGCATATCCCCAGGGCTCCACGTCCAGGTCCTAGAGAAGCAGACCCGTCTGGCGTCGAGCGGTGAGTGTACATGCATCCTGATTGTGAGCAGTGCGTGTGGTGATTATTCAGTAGTGTGCAGGTTGCACATCTGTTTGTATGGGGTCGAGTATGGGTGGGGGTGTACAGGGCCGTGGGGCTGACACATGCGAGGGCTGTAATGTGTGAGACATGGATGGTGCTTGTGTGTGTAGGCTTGCATGCCAAATGCAGTTGTGTGGGCACACATGTTTGGATGAATGTGTATGTAAGTAGACATGTCTGTGATGTCACGCATGTATGTTGTTTTCGGCTGCATGTAACAGCACTGTGTACATGTGCATGTGTGTGTATTTGACAAGGGTGCAACAGTGATGCAACATGGATGCATGTGACAGCGGTATGTGGAAGCCTGATTGGCAGATGTGACATGGATGCCCGTCTGAACAGTGCGACACTTGGCAGAGGTGTACACATGCATGCAAGTGTGGTGGTGTGTGTACATGTGTGGTGCACTTCCTGTGTTGCATGTGATGTCTGGCTCACCTTTGGCTGCTCATGCTGTTGTATGTGTATGGATGGTGGTGGCATTTGCGATATGGCTGTGCTATGGCTCATGTGTGCGAGTTGTAATGACATGTGTGTTGGGGATTGTGATGACATGCCTGAGGTTTGCCAATGCCACTCATGTACAACTGTCATGTGTGTATGTGTCCATTGTACAGTGCCCTGATGCCTGTGTTTTGTTTCTCCCTGTCTGCAGCGTCAACTGATGAAGAGGGCGGAGAAGGTGCTGTGGAGCACAGCAGCGGGGATCCGACCGCCAGCCGGAGACACAAAGCCCGGCTCCCCTCCCAGGTTGTCATCTCGTCGGGGAGTGAGGAGTCTGGTGCCGCGTCCCAGGCCGCAGCTGCCGGGGGGAGGTCCAAGAGGCAGAGGTTGGAGTTGGACTCCTCGGCAGCAGAAGGGTCAGCTGGGACCCCACAGGGCCCAACAGGGGACGATGGCACAGAGTTATCTAGGTTGGTGGGGGGTTTGGTGGAGGAGGAGGCCGTGCAAGCACCAGAGACGGGTTCTGGAGGTGGGGATCCCACTGGTGCTAGTGGTGCAGTGCAGGACCAGGGACAGGAGGCAGCACAGGCCGCCGCGGAGGTGCCTGTGTGCAATCCTGTCCCCGATCCTGTCCCTGCATCATCTTGCACCAGCAGGGATGCCTACGTCCAGACCTGTTTTCAGGCAGGGGATGAGCTCACGTCAACTGGCCTTCCTCTGCCTGCGGACGTGGCTATCCAGGTCCAGGTTGAGCCTGTCCTGGCTGGTGTGGCGTTGCGTCAACGGGCCATGCGAGGTGACCTGCAGTCTTTTCATGAAGAGACTGCAAGTCATCTCAAATGGCTCGTTGACCACGTCAGCCTGCTGGGACAGGTCACCCAGGCCGGATTCCTCCGTCTGATGGGGCTTGCTCCGACCCCCTCCTCAACTGGACCCCTACGCGCCAGTCGTCCTCTGTGCCATCTTCCCACCCATCAGTCACCTGGGTGCCCTGTGGAGCTGCCTCTGACGGTGCAGCCAGGCTGGTGGAGGAGGCATCCTTGCCACAGTAGGGAGTCGGACGTCCAGCAGGGGTGGCCACATCAACAACTGCACCCCAGCCGGCGGAGGATGTGCAGGCAGCAGGATGCAGTGCACGGGCAGAGGCACAGCAGCAGCAGCAACGTGGTGGGAGCCATGAAGGCTCGGGGCCTTCGACATCGGAGGGGCAGTCATCGGCCGGAGGGCAGGAGGACCCAGGACAGAGAGTGTCTTCCGTGTGGCAGCGGTTGGGCCACGCCATAGATGCCGAGCGGCAGCGGGCGGAAGAGGCACGGCTGACAATGGTCAGGGCGGAGAACTCCATGCGGAGGGCCCTGAGGCGGGCCGAGTGCCTCAAGGCAATCCGCAGGGGTTTGGAGGTGGAGACGTCGGCGGCCCTGCGGACCCTCGGGGCCATGGAGGAGGACCGTCTCTGGGACATTGAGGAGGAGTTCGATGATGCCCTGGCCCAGAACATCCACAAGTGAGCCGTGAAACTAGCCCGCTGCCCTTGTACATAGTTTCTAGGTAGTGTTAGGTTTAATTTTTGTTTTTATTTTATTTGGACCTTTCGGACATTGGCCACATTTTTGTATATAGTTTATTTTATTAGTTAGTGTAGTTAGATAGGTTTCCTTTATTTTGTTGCGATAATGGACTCTGGATTGTTCCCATGTACATAGTTGACAGTTGGATTGTATTTTTTTTTCTATTTTTAACCATGGAGCAATGGCTTTCTTTTTTATTTCCCATTGGATTTTGTTTTGTGGACATTGACTTTGGACATTACTTTGGATTTTTATTTTTGGTTTTGCTTTTTTTGACGGACATGCTTCTTTTCATTTTTGTACATTCACGTTTCTGTTTCTTCATTTTTAATTCTATTGATGTTTCCTTTAATACATATTATTTTTAGTGAACTTCAATGTGTGGTATCTCATTGGTTTCATGCATTTCATGATATGTATTTTGAGATTCACTGACACCCATTGGGTGTATGTGAGGGAAATGTGTTTGTTTCGGAACTTGCAATTGGTGTTCTGTGATGTAATTGCAAATTATGAGTGGGTGGATGCAATACTCGGGTGGGTGTTTTGCATTTGGAGGCTGACCATAGGGACCAGGGATCTAGATTGTGATGACATGTTGGCTGGGGAACATGAGTTGCACATGGGTGGGGGCCTGCTGGCAGGTGCCCCACAGTGCTGGGGGATGGGGGTGGTGGGAGACATGGGTGGGGGCCTAGTGGAGGCTGCCCCTGCACTGCTGGGGGGTGGGGGTGGTGGGGAACATGAGTTGGACATGGGTGGGGGCCTGCTGGCAGGTGCCCCACAGTGCTGGGGGGTGGGGGTGGTGTGAGACATGGGTGGGGGCCTGGTGGAGGCTGCCCCTGCACTGCTGGGGGGGAGTTGCACATGGGTGGGGGCCTGCTGGCAGGTGCCCCACAGTGCTGGGGGGTGGGGGTGGTGGGAGACATGGGTGGGGGCCTGGTGGAGGCTGCCCCTGCACTGCTGGTGGGTGGGGGTGGTGGGGAACATGAGTTGGACATGGGTGGGGGCCTGCTGGCAGGTGCCCCACAGTGCTGGGGGGTGGGGGTGGTGTGAGACATGGGTGGGGGCCTGGTGGAGGCTGCCCCTGCAATGCTGGGGGGTGGGGGTGGTGGGAGACATGGGTGGGGGCCTGGTGGAGGCTGCCCTTGGTGACTGGGGGGGTGGGGGTGGTGGGAGACATGGGTGGGGGCCTGGTGGAGGCTGCCCCTGCACTGCTGGGGTGTGGGGGTGATGGGAGACATGAGTGGGGGCCTGGTGGAGGCTGCCCCTGCACTGCTGGGGGGTGGGGGTGGTGGGAGACATGGGTGGGGGCCTGGTGGAGGCTGCCCCTGGTGACTGGGGGGTTGGGGGTGGTGGGAGACGTGGGTGGGGGCCTGGTGGAGGCTGCCCCTGGTGGCTGGGGGGTGGGGGTGGTGGGGAACATGAGTTGGACATGGGTGGGGGCCTGCTGGCAGGTGCCCCACAGTGCTGGGGGGTGGGGGTGGTGGGGAACATGAGTTGGACCTGGGTGGGGGCCTGCTGGCAGGTGCCCCACAGTGCTGGTGGGTGGGGGTGGTGGGAGACATGGGTGGGGGCCTGGTGGAGGCTGCCCCTGCATTGCTGGGGGTGGGGGTGATGGGAGACATGAGTTGGGCATGAGTGGGGGCCTGGTGGAGGCTGCCCCTGCACTGCTGGGGGGTGGGGGTGCAGGGAGACATGAGTGGGGGCCTGGTGGAGGCTGCCCCTGGTGGCTGGGGGGTGGGGGTGGTGGGAGACATGGGTGGGGGCCTGGTGGAGGCTGCCCCTGCACTGCTGGGGGGTGGGGGTGGTGGGAGACATGAGTGGGGGCCTGGTGGAGGCTGCCCCTGCACTGCTGGGGGTTGGGGGTGCAGGGAGACATGAGTGGGGGCCTGGTGGAGGCTGCCCCTGGTGGCTGGGTATTGGGGTGGTGGGAGACATGAGTGGGGGCCTGGTGTAGGCTGCCCCTGCACTGCTGGGGGGTGGGGGTGCAGGGAGACATGAGTGGGGGCCTGGTGGAGGCTGTCCCTGCACTGCTGGGGGTGGGGGTGATGGGAGACATGAGTTGGACATGAGTGGGGGCCTGGTGGAGGCTGCCCCTGCACTTCTGGGGGTGGGGGTGATGGGAGACATGAGTTGGACATGATTGGGGGCCTGGTGGAGGCTGCCCCTGCACTGCTGGGGTGTGCGGGTGCAGGGAGACATGAGTGGGGGCCTGGTGGAGGCTGCCCCTGGTGGCTGGGGGGTGGGGGTGGTGGGAGACATGGGTGGGGGCCTGGTGGAGGCTGCCCCTGCACTGCTGGGGGGTGGGGGTGGTGGGAGACATGGGTGGGGGCCTGGTGGTGGGTGCCCCTGCACTGCTGGGGGGTGGGGGTGGTGGGAGACATGGGTGGGGGCCTGGTGGTATGCTGCCCCTGGTGACTGGGGGGTGGGGGTGGTGGGAGACATGGGTGGGGGCCTGGTGGAGGCTGCCCCTGCACTGCTGGGGGGTGGGGGTGATGGGAGACATGAGTGGGGGCCTGGTGGAGGCTGCCCCTGCACTGCTGGGAGGTGGGGGTGGTGGGAGACATGGGTGGGGGCCTGGTGGAGGCTGCTCCTGCACTCCTCGGGGTGGGGGTGCAGGGAGACATGAGTTGGGGCCTGGTGGAGGCTGCCCCTGCACTGCTGGGGGGTGGGGGTGATAGGGGAAATGAGTGGGGGCCTGGTGGAGGCTGCCCCTGGTGGCTGGGGAGTGGGGGTGATGGGAGACATGGGTGGGGGCCTGGTGGAGGCTGGCCCTGCACTGCTGGGGGGTGGGGGTGGTGTGAGACATGGGTGGGGGCCTGGTGGAGGCTGCCCCTGCACTGCTGGGGGGTGGGGGTGGTGGGAGACATGGGTGGGGGCCTGGTGGAGGCTGCCCCTGGTGGCTGGGGGGTGGGGATGGTGGGAGACATGGGTGGGGCCTGCTGGCAGGTGCCCCACAGTGCTGGGGGGTAGGGTGGAGGGGAACATGGGTGGGGGCCTGGTGGAGGCTGCCCCTGGTGGCTGGGGGGTGGGGGTGGTGGGAGACATGGGTGGGGGCCTGGTGGAGGCTGCCCCTGTACTGCTGGGTGGTGGGGGTGCAGGGAGACATGAGTGGGGGCCTGGTGGAGGCTGCCCCTGCACTGCTGGGGGTGGGGGTGATGGGAGACATGAGTTGGACATGAGTGGGGGCCTGGTGGAGGCTGCCCCTGCACTGCTTGGGGTGGGGGTGATGGGAGACATAAGTTGGACATGAGTGGGGGCCTGGTGGAGGCTGCCCCTGCACTGCTGGGGGGTGGGGGTGCAGGGAGACATGAGTGGGGGCCTGGTGGAGGCTGCCCCTGGTGACTGGGGGGTGGGGGTGGTAGGAGACATGGGTGGGGGCCTGGTGGAGGCTGCCCCTGCACTGCTAGGGGGTGGGGGCGGTGGGAGACATGGGTGGTGGCCTGGTGGTGGGTGCCCCTGCACTGCTGGGGGGTGGGGGTGGTGGGAGACATGGTTGGGGGCCTGGTGGAGGCTGCCCCTGGTGACTGGGGGGGTGGGAGTGGTGGGAGACATGGGTGGGGGCCTGGTGGAGGCTGCCCCTGCACTGCTGGGGGGTGGGGGTGATGGGAGACATGAGTGGGGGCCTGGTGGAGGCTGCCCCTGCACTGCTGGGGGGTAGGGGGGTGGGGGACATGGGTGGGGGCCTGGTGGAGGCTGCCCCTGCACTCCTCGGGGGTGGGGGTGCAGGGAGACATGAGTGGGGGCCTGGTGGAGGCTGCCCCTGCACTGCTGGGGGGTGGGGGTGATAGGGGAAATGAGTGGGGGCCTGGTGGAGGCTGCCCCTGGTGGCTGGGGTGTGGGGGTGATGGGAGACATGGGTGGGGGCCTGGTGGAGGCTGCCCCTGCACTGCTGGGGGGTGGGGGTGGTGTGAGACATGGGTGGGGGCCTGGTGGAGGCTGCCCCTGCAATGCTGGGGGGTGGGGGTGGTGGGAGACATGGGTGGGGGCCTGGTGGAGGCTGCCCCTGGTGGCTGGGGGATGGGGGTGGTGGGAGACATGGGTGGGGCCTGCTGGCAGGTGCCCCACAGTGCTGGGGGGTGGGGGTGGTGGGGAACATGGTTGGACATGGGTGGGGGCCTGCTGGCAGGTGCCCCACAGTGCTGGGGGGTGGGGGTGGTGGGAGACATGGGTGGGGGCCTGGTGGAGGCTGCCCCTGGTGGCTGGGGGGTGGGGGTGGTGGGAGACATGGGTGGGGGCCTGGTGGAGGCTGCCCCTGCACTGCTGGGGGGTGGGGGTGGTGGGAGACATGAGTGGGGGCCTGGTGGAGGCTGCCCCTGCACTGCTGGGGGGTGGGGGTGATGGGAGACATGAGTGGGGACCTGGTGGAGGCTGCCCCTGGTGGCTGGGTATTGGGGTGGTGGGAGACATGAGTGGGGGCCTGGTGGAGGCTGCCCCTGCACTGCTGGGGGGTGGGGGTGCAGGGAGACATGAGTGGGGGCCTGGTGGAGGCTGCCCCTGCACTGCTGGGGGTGGGGTGATGGGAGACATGAGTTGGACATGAGTGGGGGCCTGGTGGAGGCTGCCCCTGCACTGCTGGGGGTGGGGGTGATGGGAGACATGAGTTGGACATGAGTGGGGGCCTGGTGGAGGCTGCCCCTGCACTGCTGGGGGGTGGGGGTGCAGGGAGACATGGGTGGGGGCCTGGTGGAGGCTGCCCCTGCACTGCTGGGGGGTGGGGGTGGTGGGGAACATGAGTTGGACATGGGTGGGGGCCTGCTGGCAGGTGCCCCACAGTGTTGGGGGGTGGGGGTGGTCGGAGACATGGGTGGGGGCCTGGTGGAGGCTGCCCCTGGTGGCTGGGGGGTGGGGGTGGTGGGAGACATGGGTGGGGGCCTGGTGGTGGGTGCCCCTGCTCTGCTGGGGGGTGGGGGTGGTGGGAGACATGGGTGGGGGCCTGGTGGAGGCTGCCGCTGGTGACTGGGGGGTGGGGGTGGTGGGAGACATGGGTGTCGGCCTGGTGGAGGCTGCCCCTGCACTGCTGGGGGGTGGGGGTGGTGTGAGACATGGGTAGGGGCCTGGTGGAGGCTGCCCCTGCACTGCTGGGGGGTGGGGGTGGTGGGAGACATGGGTGGGGGCCTGGTGGAGGCTGCCCCTGGTGACGGGAGGGTGGGGGTGGTGGGAGACATGGATGGGGGCCTGGTGGAGGCTGCCCCTGGTGGCTGGAGGGTGGGGGTGGTGGGGAACATGAATTGGACATGGGTGGGGGCCTGCTGGCAGGTGCCCCACGGTGCTGGGGGGTGGGGGTGGTGGGGAACATGAGTTGGACATGGGTGGGGGCCTGCTGGCAGGTGCCCCACAGTGCTGGGGGGTTGGGGTGGTGGTAGACATGGGTGGGGCCTGGTGGAGGCTGCCCCTGGTGGCTGGGGGGTGGGGGTGGTGGGGAACATGAGTTGGACATGGGTGGGGGCCTGCTGACAGGTGCCCCACGGTGCTGGGGGGTGGGGGTGGTGGGGAACATGAGTTGGACATGGGTGGGGGCCTGCTGGCAGGTGCCCCACAGTGCTGGGGGGTGGGGGTGGTGGGAGACATGGGTGGGGGCCTGGTGGAGGCTGCCCCTGGTGGCTGGGGGGTGGGGGTGGTAGGAGACATGGGTGGGGGCCTGGTGGTAGGTGCCCCTGCACTGCTGGGGGGTGGGGGTGGTGGGAGACATGGGTGGGGCCTGGTGGAGGGTGCCCCTGGTGACTGGGGGTGCAGGGGGACATGCGTTGGTGGGCAGTAGTGCAAGTTGACATGTGGGTTGGCTGGGGGTAATGGCCATGGTGGATGGCGTGCCTGCAGGACATGTGCAGGGTAGGCCCCTGTGGTGTGAGCCACCTGCAGGGGCAGTGGAGGGTGTAGAGGGAACACCTGGGAGGACCCACACGTGCAATTAACGTGTGGTGCTCCCCGCGCACCCCTGTAATACACGTACCCTGATGGAATCGCGTGTGGAACTTCCCGCGCACCCCTGGAATACACGTACCCTGCTGAAATCGCGTGTGGAACTTCCCGCACACCCCTGAGATACGCGTACCCTGCTCGCACGGGCCCAGTCGCGTGTGGAAATTCCCACGCACCCCTGTAATACACGTACCCTGATGGAATCGCGTGTGGGACTTCCCGCGCACCCCTGGAATACACGTACCCTGCTGATTTCGCGTGTGGAACTTCCCCCGCACCCCGAAATACACGTACCCTGATGGAATCGCGTGTGGAACTTCCCGCGCACCCCTGAGATACGCGTACCCTGCTTGCACGGGCCCAATCACGTGTGGAAATTCCCGCGCACCCCTGAAATACACGTACCCTGCGGAAATCGCGTGTGTAACTTCCCCTGCACCCTGAAATACACGTACCCTGCTGATATCGCGTGTGGAACTTCACGCGCACTCCGAAATACACGTACCCTGATGGAATCGCGTGTGGAACTTCCCGCGCACCCCTGAGATACGCGTACCCTGCTCGCATGGGCCCAGTCGCGTGTGGAAATTCCTGCGCACCCCTGTAATACACGTACCCTGATGGAATCGCGTGTGGAACTTCCCACGCACCCCTGAGATACGCGTACCCTGCTCCCACGGGCCCAATCGCGTGTGGAACTTCACGCGCACCCCTGATATACACGTACCCTGAGGAAATTGCGTGTGTAACTTCCCCTGCACCCTGAAATACACGTACCCTGCTGATATCGCGTGTGGAACTTCACGCGCACCCCTGAGATACGCGTACCCTGCTCGCACGGGCCCATTCGCGTGTGGAAATTCCCGCGCACCCCGACATACACGTACCCTGATGGAATCGCGTGTGGAACTTCCCGCGCACCCCTGAGATACGCGTACCCTGCTCGCACGGGCCCATTCGCGTGTGGTAATTCCCGCGCACCCCAGAAATACACGTACCATGATGAAATCGCGTGTGGAACTTCCCGCGCACCCCTGAAATACGCGTACCCTGCTCGCACTGGGCCAATCGCGTGAGGTACTTCCCGCGCACCCCAGTGATACACGTAGCCCGCTTGCTGTGCTGGTACAGGGTTAGCGCAGCCCTTTGCGCTGGATTGGGTATATTGATGGCTTTTCCCTGCGCGAGAGGCGTTCTTGGGGGCGTAACTGGCGCTGCTGCAGGGTCGCTGCGCCACTGTGCGCCACGGCTGGTTTTGGTGGCTGGAATCCATGAATACGCTGTGCGCGGAAATGGATTTTAGCGCACGCGGCTGGTGCAGGGATTCGCACGCGCACACTGTGCGCCAGCCGCTTGCGCCACTTGTGCGCTGAATTCTATGAATTACCCCCTAAATACGTTAGAACATTCTATCTCCAACACAGCTGGGTGGAGAAAATATTAAAATTATCCTTAAACTGTAGAGTAATGCTTAAACGTAACCTTGACGTGGAGCAAGGACTAGTTAATGGAGCACTGGGTACAGTTGTTGGCTTTCAAACATACCCACATGACAACAACATTCAGTTTGTCAATATTCTCTTTGACAAACTTAGAATTTAGAAAGAGAAGAAAGGGCTGCGCTGATCTCATTGAAAAACAACCACGATATCACAATCAAGCCTGCTGACAAGGGAGGCGGCATTGTCAACCTAAATACCACAGACTATGATAAAGAATGCCTACGTCTGCTGAGTGACACCGAAGCGTACACACCTCTACAGAGAGATCCTACGAAGGAACTGCAAGAAGAAATTTTGAGCCTGACCACCCACGCTCGACAAGAAGCATGGATCTGTGATGACGAACATCGTTTCCTCAACAAAACTCATCCACGGATACCAGCCTTTTAAATATTACCAAAGATTCACAAAAATGCACTGAACCCACCGGGCAGACCGATCGTGTCGGCATGTGATTCCATTTTCGAACCACTATCCATATACATCAACTTCTTTCTCAAACTATTCATAAACCAGATGACCTCCTATCTCAAGGATAGTACCAGCACCATCTTACTACTAGAAGACATCACTATGCAACCAGATTACATCCTAGCAACTTTTGACTTCGAGGCCCTCTACACTTGCATACTGCAACAAGAAGGTCTTGACATCATGAGATTGTTTCTGGAAAAGAGAGATAACATTGAAGTGGTTCCAACCAACTTCATACTGGAAAGCGTGAGACTGGCCATGACCAAAAATGTCTTTTTGTTCAGAGAACAACTTTATCAGCAAACCAAAGGGGTGAGCATGGGCGCCACCTTCACGCCAGACATAGCCAATTTGTACATGGCCCACTACGAGGCAGAATACATCACTGCCGTGACCAATCCCTACAGAGACAACATAGTACTCTGGAAAAGATACATTGACAACGTCCTCTTGATATGGAATGGGGACCACCGAGACCTCCTCGCCTTCCAACAGTGGCTCAACCAATGCAACCAGCACATCAAATTCACGATGCATTGGGACTTCCATGGAATTGATTTCCTTAACCTACACATCTACAGGTCTGGCAACAGCCTACACACAGAACTGTTTCGCAAACCCACAGATCGTAACACTTTGTTACATTTCGGCAGTTACCATCCAGAAAGCCTGAAATATAACCTACCCTACGGGCAATTTCTCAGGATCAGGAGGAATTGTTCCAACCGGGATACCTATGAAAAACATGCAACAGACCTTCAAAAACGTCTGCTCAACAGAGGATACCCCAGGAAAGCAGTAAAACATGCCAACAAGCGAGCTGCTAATGCCGATCGGGCAATATGCCTCACCAAAACCACAAAAAAGGAACTGGACAGATTAGTCTGCATTACCACGTACAGTCTCCTGAACAATCTTATTAAGAAGACCAAAAAGCAGCACTGGCCCCTCATAAAGAATGTGGGATCGCTGCAAAAGGTTCCCCTTTTTGCATTCTAGAAAAACAGAAACATCAAGGAGACACTTGTACACACCTATCTGGAATCACCCAAGAAACAAAACACTTTATGGAATTTACCACCTGTCCAAGGCCACCACAAGTGTGGTAAATGCACAGTATGCCAATTCACAGCAACAACCAAAATCTTCAAACATAAGGATGTAAGCTGGCCGCTCCGAGATCACATGAATTGCAACACGAAGCAGGTTGTCTACGTGATAACATACCCATGCTGACTCCTCTACATAGGCAAAACTATGAGACCGGTAAAAACCAGAATTTGCGAGCATCGCTCGTGTATCAAAAACAAGGTACCTGACAAGCCCCTTGTAGAACACTACATTAAAAAGAACCACACACACATGGACCTAAAGTGGCTTGTGATACAAAAAGTTACAAACACCGGAAGGGGCGGAGATATTGATAGCACCCTCACCAAGCTAGAACAAAAGTGGGCCCATAAACTGTGGACCCTCAAAGAAGGACTGAACATCACCGTTGAGTGGAAGCACTTCATATGAATATGACAATGTATGGGTTATCCACCACCAATGTATCTATAACGGCAAACCTGACTGCCCATACAAACCAGATATAGTGCTAGAATGCCACCTATGAACTCCAGTAACTATCATGTTGTATACTGCACCAAACTATGCTCTTGATGAGCACTTACTTCATTGTTTCACTCATGTAAATGTCCAATTCGAAATGTATCATACATTGCAATGTTCTCAACATCATGGCCTTTTTGTAACCCACGTATATAAATAACATGTGCCACTTATGAACTCCAATACCGTCATGTTACGGACTGTATCACACTGTTCATTTCCAACTGTGTCACTCATGTGAATGTCCAATTATGTTAATTTTCAACTGTGTCACTCATGTGAATGTCCAACTTTAATTGCGTATATGCCTCCAACACCATGGACTCTTTTTGTTTATCGCTCTGCCCTTCTATGTCCAGGTGTACCATCTTGAATGTCTGCACCACTATGACATTACCCACTACTTCCTTCTGTGCAGATCAGACACCGGTCCCATCCAGATTAGGTGTCCATCTCATTGCCTGTCTCCTCACACCATACGAGTGAAGAGCGATCTTTGCGGAGCGCATAGTTGCAGCATATTTTAGCTACTTATATGCGGCACTCCCCCCATGATGGCTTGTAGCCACATTCGCTACATGTCCTCATGCACCAGACGTGGACTGCCACTTTTTTCGCAATCTCCAAGATGTCGCAGGTATAAATACACCTATTGCCATGAAGACAGCCTTTCTTCCTGCCAACGCATTTGTACCAAGCACCGGACGCTCCAGCCGGGTACCACACAGAGGTAAGCTGCACACCCACGCCCCACAGGCCACCCTACGGTACATTATTTCACTCGCTAGAATTTGGCCTTAATCAATCTAACTGAATGTTACGGTATCATCTATTTTACCACCCAGTCTCGCGCAGCTAGACAGCCAAGCTAAGGGCACCTGCATGATACAAACACATTGACACGTCGTGCCTCAGACATGCCATCACTCGGCGCGCACGTGTTTTTTCTCCTCCCTCATTAATGTGAGCCAGATACAAACCAATCCCTACCGGACCTTTGTCATCCGCGAGGTTCCGGCACCCAGCATGATTCACGCCACATTGAGAATGTAATTCACCATCTCGCTCTGACTGATTACTTCACGTATAATGAACAGCATTCTCACATGTTGATTCACTGCACACACCGGCAGTCCTTCTGTGCACAATTTCACCAGCGCGATACGACGCCAGCACCTTTTTGTGCGCCCCAGGAACTTGAACTCAACGCTTAGTCCCTTTTACTTTGTCTCCCCACAGAGACATCCACTGTGATCCCACACGGATCCTTCTCTGTATTCAATACGCCCATCCTGGTAGGACAGTCTTCCGCCTAGTGGATATTATAGGTAAGATTCCAAGCCTATTCTCTGTGGCACCATTGTGGCCATTTTAGAATCCATACTTAGCCTTCCACACATCTGTTTTCACAGGAAGTATGAAATCAAGGAATAATATAACTACCCACCTCGGTGTACGCTGACACCAAGATGTTTTGAGCAACTGTGCTCTCCGGATCCGGTAAGCACCACTTTCCTTTTCTCTAATGTATTCATTTACATCTTGTTTTGCTTTACTACTATATAACCACTTTCTCCTAACACGCTCTTTGTCTGTTTACCTCAACAGACCACATAGGATAATCCCTTCCTAAAGAATCCCTCGTCCTGATGAAGGCCTACTCCACATTAGCTCACAAAGCTACCTTTGAAGATGGCCGAAACACTGTTGTGTTGACATGTTTGTTTGTGTTGTTTCAACTATAAATTGTACCCATGCCATTGCACCAACCACTGGATTAAATACTTCACTAAGTTCTCCATTTTCCTTCCCCAGGAAAACTGAGAGAATGTACATGCCTAAGTAACCATGTATAATATTTTACATTTGATTACTGCAATTTAGGTACCATACCTTGTATATATTTACAGTGAATATCCTATGTCCTACAAAAGTTATGTGTATTAATACACCCACTGCATATGAAATAAACCCTGACTGCAGTATACAGATTTCGTTATAAATTCTGTGTCCATCATTAATGAGGAGACTAGATCATCTTATAGTGCTTCTCTTGTCAGCATCAAGACTCTCATGACCTTGCTCATTTGTGTTTTTTTATACTATTGTACCCACTTGGGCAGAGCAAGGCATTAACCAGGCACCCCGATAAATATAACCATCTACACCAGTGGCATGCACATTTGGCCTTATTGAGATTCAATATGCTATTATGATGCAGCCAGTGTTATATTGGCTGTGGATTCGGAACACTAAAGCCTTAGTTTTGTATAGGGAAGGTTTGGAGGAGCTGCTCTCACTGCCAGGCGGTAGGAAACCTTCTTGGTTTAGGCATGCATGACCCATGCTTTTTAACATTGGGCTGGCTGACCTATGGAGTGACCCCACATGGTTGGGTAGTGCCTACAAAGTGGTGGTCAAGAATAACTTCGGAGAGTGGGTGTTGAGTATGATGGTTGATAATTGCCTAAGGGGGGAAAAAAGCTAGAGCTTATTTGTAGTTTAAGGATGTCTGTATGCCCAATGGTAGTGAAATTAAAAAGCTGGTTTGCTAAGTTTTGATTAGGAATACTCCCATTGGCCCATGAGTCTGCCAAGTGGAAGAGTGGGTCTTGTCCCTCGTATGTATGCCCTTTTTGTGGCAAGGGGTAGGGCTTATTCCCGGTCAAAGGTGCATTGGCTTTCCACGTTTTGGAGCCACCTAGTCCTGCTCCCAATCCTGTCAGCTATCCGAGCCTTGAAATGTTGTACCCAACCTGTATGTGTGTTAGCAGTCTCAAAATTCCTAAGATCTGCATTTAAGAAGAGAACGCTAGAGACTAGAATAAGCTCTATATTGATAGAGCAGACAGTTGGGTGGGTTGCACGTGCATGTGTACGTGATACTGAGGATTGGATTTATATAAGTTGATATTGGTTTTATTACTGTGCATACATTTGTGCATAATGATTTTAAGACATTGAGAACACTGTCGATATTAATGTGCATTTTGTTTTAATGTTTTGTATTGTGAAAATTGCACTTTAATGGAGATTTATTTTCTGAATAAAGTTTATGATGATGATATCAAATTGGTGTGGCTTTAATAATTGTATTCTTTTGTCAGTTGCTATACTATAACCAGATATGCCTTATTTAAATATATTAACCTGCTAACAGATGGCTATGGCCACAATTATTACATTTTGAGACAGAGGTGAAGAAGTTAAAACGTTTCCTCTGACTGCAGTGATTGTGGATCAAGTAGCTGTCATGGACGTGCATGTAGTATTTTAACCTGCCCTTTGCCACTGGAGGTCAGTTGCTGCAGTTGTCAGGAGACTGGTGGGGCAAGCTCATAGGTATAGACTGTACTTTTCGCCTCAATCTTGATGATAAAGGGACCTTATAAGCAGACTCCTCTATCAGAAACGGAATAACCTGAATCATTTTATGGTAATACACATAAAAAGGCCAGGGCTTCCACATCTTTGCCAGATGGCATTCTGTCACAGTATGTGAAACTGCACAATTACCCACCTCTTCCCTTGGCAGTATCTGTAAGTGAACATCCACATCATCTGCAGTGCTGGACCTTGTGGAATAATCTCTCCTCTGCTTTGGTCTTCTTTGTTCATTGAAGGGGAAAGACAACGATAGAAAATGTCTCACTTTTAAAGAAGAGAGGTACCAAAATAATAAATTGCTTTTTTCTTTGCTTGCTCATCTCAACAGATAACACGGCAAGGGTGCACTTATGGGATACAAGTAATTACCTGCTCCTTTGAGAGACAACACCCCACAAACTTCATAGAGTTTCACAAATACCAGGAACACTGATGTGAAATGGCTCAAAGTCTGAGTCGTGAAGAATTTTGTAATTGACAGAATGAAATGCTGAAAACTCCAATGTAAAAACACTCTGTATTTATGGAGAACTATGCCTGTCACACTGGAACAATGTGATTGACAGCAATATACACATCTGAATTATTGGTGAGAAACAGAGCAACGTTACATTTCATCTGATGCTGCTTAATTTCCTACAAATCATGGAACTGCACATCCAAATAATACCAAGACCCACATGTATCAGAACTGTAATTGGGCAAGCAAGAAAACATGGCCTGTGTTACAGAAATGTTCATGTTAAGGTTAGAACAGTCAAGTGGGCTACCTTGTCACTTTAAAGGGTATTTTCATGTTCTGAATGGCATTCCTATTCAGTTTCCCTGCTGTACCTCAAGTGAATGGTTCCATGTGATCATGTCCCCGCAAAGATGTTGCCATGCAAAAATGGTGCTGTTTTTTTGCGACAACATTATCATATGGAACATATGGGGGACACCCTTGCAACCCCCAATTTTATTTAAAGGGAGCAGGGAACACCTCTGCAACCCCTGCTCTGATTTACCACATATATTGTCCCCATATTTAATATCACCTATTCTGTTTCCCGGCAACTACGTGTATGGCCACTGTAGTTGCTGTGCACAAGGACTAAAGATATTGATTTCGGCTTAAATAAAAGATGGGAACAAAGATTTTTAACAAATTGCAACTCCACAATGGTGGTGTATGCTATTTGGTGCCCCTGTAACAGACTATATATCGGTAAAATCGAAAGAAAAGTCAAGGTCAGGATAGGGGAGCACAAAAGTTGCATTAGGAACAACATTCCAAATGCACCACTAGTGGGCCACTTTACTAGTACCTGGGCAAAAATCAGAAGAACTGAGATGGACCCAGAAAGTCCCAGAAGTCCCGCTTTGCTGCGGGAGACTCGTCTGTGGTTTCTTCTCGAATTGGAATTTACTGCTTTTACTGGACTCTGATGCCCAGAAGGCTTTGCTCCTCATTTCAGAGGCGGGACTCATAAAAGGGCTGCTGTGCACGCACCCAGCAAGTCCCAGAAGTCTCGCTTTGCCGCGGGAGACTCGTCTGTGGTTTCTCCTCGAATTGGAATATGCTGCTTTTACTGGACTCTGACACCCAGAAGGTGAACTTCCCTTACGGACTATGTACATAGCAGTTATATATATATAGTATCACTTTACTGATACTTTTTTTTGCTTTTTTAGGCTTTGCTCCTCATTTCAGAGGCAGGACTCATAAAAGGGCTGCTGCGCGCGCACAGCGCGTGCGCACCCAGCAAGTCCCAGAAGTCCCGCTTTGCCGCTTCGCCGCGATCGTCGCAGCGGGTGGCTTTCTTATTTTTTCTTTTACCTTTTTTCTGTATTAACTTGCCACAATTACGCCTTCTTTACTTTTCAGTTTTCTGGGTTTTTTGGTAAAAAATGAAGCGAGGCATTTCTACCTTAAAAACAGGGATGCCTCCTATTACAGCATCCCCCTACTCCAATGGTGAAAAGTCACCTGTGGCTAAAAGAAAACCTCGCCTGAGTTCCACACCTCGAGCAGGCAATCCAAATATAAAAGGGAAAACAAGAGCCGAAATTCTTCTTGGCATGGATATTCGACCCTTTTGCAGTAATCAAAGCGCGGCTCTATCCGTGGAAACTGAAAATGGAAACATCAAACTATCAGCATGTGGTCAGGAAGTCCAAAGTTCCCTTGTGCCACAAAAGGACTCACAAAATGGACATTCAGCCAGGAATCTTTTGGTGAATGACAAAAACGAAGACATGGTAATATCTGGCTTTGTGGCCCCAGAAATCATATCTCTTGCAAATGAAAATGTATCTTTGTCTGATAGTATGTTGTTAAAAAAATATATTAACTGGTATTGTTGTTCCTTCTACTGTAATGCCAGATAAGCATGCTACTTCCATTAGAAACTCAAATTCAAAAAGTGCAATCTCCGGTGACATGCCGGTAATAGACCTTAATTCAAACGATACTGCTTTTTCCACACACACACTCTCTGATAATCTGTCCAAATCTCCCATCCTATTTACCAACATCAGTGCTGCGAATTCCGTAGCAGATTTGTCTTTTAGTGCCCTTACCCCGCGCAAAGTAAATTATCATGGCATTCCTGATGTGGGCCCAACAGAATCACAGAGTGTTCAAACTGGAATAGCTTTGACATCGATGAACACAGCGATTTTGGCTTTAGCCAAATTGTTTGAGGTCTTAGCCACAAAGGCTGATCTACACTCTAACCAACTGAATCAAGTTTTGGCAGACCATCTTACATTTGCCAACAAACTAGAAAGTTTGAGTTTACCTTATGGCCTTTATAAAATCAGGAGGTCCATAGCTTCTCAGGCCTCTCCTTTGCCGACTACCCCATTAAAAGAATACCATACCATTCCGTGCTTTCCTAACCCTACATAGATCTTATGAGTGCTGGACATAACTCTTCTCCAGTTCAGCAAACAAAATCAATGAAACCAATTTATCCCTTATTCAATGGCAAACCAAATTCGTGTGACATTACTAAAGAGGATTTTAAAAAGCCCCCCCCTGTCAAAAAATCCAAAAACATCAAATCTGTGGCCAAACGCGGTAGGCAAAACAAAGTATTTGTTAAAAATCTATCTATACCTGCCGCTACTACGATTGCTGCAGCTAAACTAGTTGCAATAAAATATGCTATGCAGTCTCTGAACCAGAAAGAGAGCGTATTGTCAGTGCCGGTGGAGCATAGCCTGCTAAATGATTTAATAAGAGTAGCGACTGACATGTCCAAAAATACACTCCTGACTCAGACAACTAATGATTTGGTACATAAAGCAGATTTGTCAAAGGGCCTTGCAGATAACGATATACGACTAAAAAATCTAAGAAAAGCTATTGATGATTACATGACATCCAATTCCAATACCAAAAAGTTGATTTTTGCTCCTTCTCAGTCTTTGCCCACAAAAGAATCTCATGTTTTGCCGCCGCAGCATGTGCAAAAATGTCCACAACATTTCGCAAATGCTGTTGCTTCTCAAGCTATTTTACAGACTTGTCCAGCGCAACACTTGCAAACTGCGCCTCTAAAAGTTATTAATACGCCTTTACCTCAAAGCACTCCTCAATTGTCTGTGCAGTCCACGGCTATTGGCTCTGTGGCTGAAAATAATATAACCAAAGACATAAAAAACTGATTCACATGTCCTTGAATAAGTTCTTTGAGAATGCTGCTTTTGTGAAACCTAATTTTGCTACTGTACCTTTGCAAATGCCTAAAGCTGTACCTCCGCCACAAAAATCTAAACCTCTGAGTGGCGGCTTTAAACGACCAGCGATTCATGCTCTAACACTTACTTGTATGCCTATTCCAGCCAAACAGTATACGTTTAATCGTGCCTCCATTCTCGCAATCTTTAGCGAAATTCCTGCATTAGATGACATTGGTTCTATAGACTTCAAGCTTGTGGAATTTATCAACAAGGGCAATTGCTCATCTGTAAATATCTGGATAAACTCGCGACTTGTGGTAAATTCTATCTGGGCCGTTAAACAACAACTCTCTAATCTGGGTTTTTTACTTCACACTATGTCAGAGACATCAAACTCATCTTCAACTCATTCTGAGGTTTCCCCTTGTACTCAAGCATTAAACAAATTACAGGCTGTGACCTCACATACTTGTTTGTGTGACTCCGAGAGTAACCAATGCTAGCTTCACAATCTCACAATTTGCTCTTTGGACTTTGTTAGTTGGAATTCAAGAGGACATGCGCATTTGCTAAACAACAATAATGCACAGCTTTTGGGTCGTGATGTCATCATGTTGCAAGAAACTTGGATTACCACTGTACCATCTTGGAACAACTATGATGTGCTTTTGAATCCAGCTGAAAAGGGTTGCCGGGGGCGTCCCACTTCGGGACTGTTAACTGCGGTGAAGCAATCCTCCTTGATAAAAATTGAAGCATGGTTCTATCCTAACGCTTTTTTACAAATGTCAAAAATTACAGGCCACAATTTCTCATGTGCTGTGATAAATGTTTATTGGAATCCCCTGGGAATTGCTGATAATGGTTTTCTAAATTCTGTGACCAAGGCCCTGGACATAGTCTTGTTCGAGGGCGTCACTGATTTTATTTTATTGGCTGGTGATTTAAGCTTGCATTGTCTGAGCCCCCCATGTAACTCTGAAAAACTTTGCTTACAAAAGTGGACGAGTTTGGTTCAATCTCGTAATCTGTTTATGCTAAATGGAACTTTCCCACAGGATATACCACCCAGAGCTACTTGGCACCGTGGTCGAAGTCAAGGTATCATTGATTTAAAACGTTTATTTAATTATAGGCCCGAGTGGGATTTGCACAATTCGAGTCAATTGATGGATATTGGCTCGAAGCCTGTCGAATCAGTTTGAGGTTTTAAGAAAGTCACTGGATGACATACTTCCTGTTTCCTGTGTGGGTGTGCCTGTGAGGGAAAGGCAGACGTGTCCGTGTGTGTTTTTTGAGGGTGAGTCAGTTAGAGAACTGGAAGGTTGTGGGATGGGTTGAAAGAAAGGAGCAGGAAAGTGGAGAAATGAAGATTCAGAGGGGAAACCTTTTGTTCTCCCAAAAACACAGGACGGTCAATGGGGGAAAACCCAGCAGGCCCAGGGATGGAAGTATCAGAAACCCAAAGCCACAGAGGCTGCATAGGGGCAACAGCCCAATGTGACTGAAAAGCAAAAAAAAAAAAACACTGCCACCACTCCAGGCTTCTGTTCAGGCAGTGCCCCTACAGCCAGCCTACTGCAGAGCAGCAAAGTCTGTTGGATCCTGCAAAGAAAAAACGTTCTGGGTCTGGTGACATTGAATGGCTTTGCCAGGTGAGCCTACTTCCGATACGAAGAGGGCATCCTGAGTCCAATCCACTATTTGCGGGAACAGTGTGAGCTGTGGCAGAAACTGAAATTTTATGACCAGAGGGATGCTGAGACACCTGGAGATAAAACATGATGCTGTGTTCTTTTCAGGTGCGTCTGCAGCAGAGCCAACCTCTAACCCTGTTAAGGGCAATAGCAAAAGACAGCCAGCAGGGGAGCCCCTGGGAGCAGCATTGGAACATGACATGCGTCCTTTGATATTTTTTCCCCAAGTTTGTAGAATTTGTCAAACCTTGGTCCTATGTGACATGCCTGGACAGGAGAGGAAGGCTTGTGTAGTTCACTAGAATGGATGTGATTCAGTCAACTTTCTGCTCATAATGAGGTGTGCTGTGGAGGGTTTATAGTGATAATACCGAACGCAAAAATCTCGAAAACAAAAATATCGAAAAAATAGGCCGAAAACAAAAATATCGAATTTTTTTTATGACGTTTTTTTTTTCGAAATGGGGGGGTTCCCCCCAACCCCCCTTTTTTATTTATTTTTTTAATTTTAACCCTTTTTTTTACTTACCTGACCCCCAAAAACACATATAAATAAATAATTAAATTATTCGATATTTTTTTTTTCGAGATTTTTGTTTCGAGATTTTTGTAGTTCGGTATTATTGTTTCGGCCTTTTGACTGACCACCGCTGTGGAGTAATGGACTGCTTTTCAGGGAGCCAGTTGAGAGTGTGGGACCCCTGTCATGAGGGTATTTTTCCCATTGATGTGTAAGATCAAAAGAGTCTCCACCATGATCCGGAAGTTCTGTGGTGGGATTAAAGGGGTTAATTTTATGAAGGGTGGCAATTTGGAGCCAGGCTGTTTGGACCTTTTGGCCATGTTTATCTGGAAGGACAGGCTTCTGTTGATGGCGAAGCCTAGGGATTTTGCTTAATCTAAGAGTTGCAAATCAAATCCTTCTATCTTCATAGGAATGAGCCATTGTTGGATGAGTTGTTGTTTGGCAGGGGGACAGATGAGGATGAATTTGGTCCTGGAGGTTTTTAAGTTTGAGGTAGGCAGTCAACTTCTAGGATTGGATGACGGCTAGGTAATCATTGAGATGATTGATGTCCTTTGGGATTTTTACTATCATTTATAACTGAGCATTGTATGGGTATTGCTGTATGGATATGTATGGATCTTTGAGGAGGGTGCAGAGGGGCTTTAAGGGTTAGAGAGGCCTGGTGAGATGATATATCCTTGGGGGACTCTGCAGGAGGCTGGGAGTCAGTTAAAACTCAATGTGTTATTCTGAATGGCTTGGTGACTACCCAATAGTTAGGAGGTAAACAAATTCAGGAAATCGCCAGTAAACATAATCCTGTTGGCAAGGGGGGAGAGGATGGTGCAGTGTTCAGCTGTCTTGAATGCAGCTGAGAGGTCAAGGAGGACAAGGAGGATGAGTCATCATTATCCATGATTTGGAGGGCATTGTCCACCACCTGTATGTGGCTTCCTCAATGCTTCACTTGGAACGGAACCCTAACTGATAATTGTGTAGGAAGTGTAGTTTTTCGATTCCGGCAAGTAGTTGTGTAGGGAGTCATTTCTGCAAGATTGTGCTGCTAAACAGGAGATTCGTAATGGGCCCATAGATGGCCAGGTTTTATGGGTCTTTTCAAAAATTGTTGTATCAAACAATTCTTGACGGTGTATGGAAAGACCCATACGTGAGGGAGATGCTGAGGAGTGTGTTGAGTTGTTGCCCATCAATTGTTTAATGATGGGGGTCAGAGAAGTGGTGGGTTTGAGTGAGATGAGCATTTACAGGAAGTTTTGCAGGGAAGATAGCAGTGTGTGTATTCGGCTGCAGGGGGCTAATGCTGGTGGAGCTTGATTTAATGAGCTAACTTTTATTTCAGTTTTTTCAGTGAAACAGTAGTTGCCACATTTTTCCTGAGATGCTGGTACCTTGGGAGCAGGTGTGTGCATGGTAAAGTTCTTTACAATTTTGAAAATGGCTTTGCTTTTGTTAGAGACTGCTGTGATGGTGGTGGAGCAATAAGCAGCGTTAGCCTTGGGGATCAGAATTCTGTGGTTGGCATGGAGAGATTTGAGGTTGGTGAGATGACGGTTTTTGTACCATTATTTCTCTAAGTCTTTAGGTAAATCCTAGAGAAATGGTGGCTTTAGAAAAGCTGCCCCTCGGATAGATACATCTAATGATATGTTACCACCAGCGCAGATCTGCATACCTGTTACAACAATAAGTTATAATTATTTGTGTTGTGTTTGGTAGGCCTTTCACAATCTGTCCCAGACTCAAATAGGTGGTATTGTTTTTTACTGCCCGTTACAATGACTAATAATGATCCTCCTCCTCCTCAAATATGTGCATGTGTTGAGTCAAGTTGTCTGACTCCTGCCACCAATTTCGTTGGGCAAACATTTTATGTGGAAATGCATAGCTTTTCATAAAAGAAAGAAAGGTGCCGAGAATGTTCCCAAGTTAAATATGTGCTGCAGACACGATATTACCAGCTGATCTAAAAACGCGCTTTTCGTCAACACTGGTTGGCAAACGGCTTACTGTCTTGCAAGCTAATCAGGAAATCTGTTTCATTTCTCTCCATTACTTGAATGGATCAGTGCCAAACGCTGTGCAACCTTCCCTGAGATAGCTGCCTACCGTGTGATGCATAGTGAAGACATGAGTAGCTTGTCCCGAAGGGTTTTATTAACAGGTGTTTTTTTATTCAGTCTGGTGTGGAGTACTTTTGAACATGCATGTTGTATCTGAGCTAATAAACCTACTTGTCTGGTTATGCTGGGTGGAAGTGCTACTTGTGCTATCAGTTGGCTTGTCGAACCCTACTCCAAAGCTCCAATGTCTTCTTGTACAGCAGAAACTAACAAGCCTTTATAAGATAAACCTTTCCAACACTTTGATAGCTGTCTCCTTTTAGGTTTAGGGTCAATTAGACCTGCTAGCTTACAGTATTTGGTATCCATCTGATGGTTAAATTGATCACAACTTTGTAGCAACTGAATCATGCATTCTGTAAGAGACAATCCAGAAACATCCCCTTTGGTTTGGAAGGCAATAAACATTATTTTAAACTATGTATTAATGGTATAACTGCACTTAGGGTGGCATTCTCCCTGAAAAGGTGGCATGTGGCTTGTACAAAAAGCCTAAGCATGTGTTTGAGGTGGTCTAACATGAACTACTGTTATGAATCTAGCATAACCCCATCTTTGACTACATGCTTCAAGATACTAACACTGATTTCAACATGTAAAATATGGAGTTCCACATTGTGAGTACATCTTGTAAAAGTTGAAGACATGGTAAGTTGTTTTCTGAATGTTTGTCTGTGCTGCCTGTGCCTTCACAGAATGGCAAAAATTGCAGCATATTTTGTTTTCTTCTTCCACCAAGATAACAATTCTTCGGTTCTCCTTTAAAAAGTTGTGGATTCAAACAAAGGGGCAAGACATGGTATGTGGTGGAACTGATTTTCCGGACCAAAAGCGATAAGAGAGATCTTAATGATGCAGTGGATTGGCACAAGATTAAAGGGTAATATAATTGTGAGAATGCCCTGTGAGCTCCCTCATTATTATATTTCATTATTCTGTGGGAGAGACCAAATTGGCTCCTTCTTCCACAGTGCCCTTCACAAACCGGAAAGCAACACACCAACCTCTACACAACAAGTATATTTAGACTATAATAGATCTATGTCAGTCAGTCAGTCAACAAAACTGTATTCGGCTTTGCGTTTTTTAGTCAAACATATCACATTTAACAAAGACAGAAGAAAGAAAATAATGCAGAAAATAATACACAGTGGGTACATATATATATATAAAATACATGGTCAGTACACAATTGGTGGTGGAAAAATATGGAGTTCATAAAAGCAATAAAATTTCAAAACAGGTATAATCAATCAAGATGATGAAAAACAATGGGGAGAGCCTTGTTCGCAACCTCAATGCACAGTTTTACCATGAATTGTACTATTCCTTTGGATTGATATTTCAGTAAAGAAAATAATACACAGTGGGTACAGTTATATATAAAAAATAAATAGTTGGTGCTGGGAGAGTGCAAAATGTTACCATAAATCTATACTACACCTATAGTTTGGTATTTCACTAAGGCAAAATTAAAAACACAATCACCATCCTACTTACTACCAAGCAGACTTAACACTTGAACATTCTCAAATAGGCCTCTTGTTCAGCAACTTCTTCATTAAAAGCCAAGATCTATGTATGTAACATGCACACCCAAACACCACAAAAGGGTCTAGACTCCCACAAAAGGGTCTAGACCTATGACCGACCAATCTATCATATAAGAGTGTGTAGTCATAGGCCGTGATTCCCCAGGAGGAGCTGGAGCTCCCTACACACTGCTGGAGCAGTGCCAAGCAGACCGGAGCACCACCAGACTGGAGAGGTAAGCCCGAGGGCTGCACTCCTTCCACATCCTGAACCGAGTGCTCGTTTATTTTCTGTGCGGTGGAAAGCACTATAATTACATCCATCTACATAGCTTCAAATTCGATGCTTACTGCCACCTTCCCCACTGAAATTACTCTCCTGCAAACCTCGTAGTGCACTGAGACTCCATTGCGCACTACAAGGCGAGGAATAGGCTAAGATGGCCAACTTGCACACTGAGGTGGCAACTGCAGCCAAACTCCACCTACGACCTACTGCCTAACACGGATTGGCTCTGCCTCCAGATATCAGGTCCAATCCAATGCCGGCAGGCGTTAGCTAGCCCACTTTGCAAAGGCACACTTTGAAAAGGCTTTTCTCCTGTCCCGAGCCTGATTCATAGGCCGTGATTCCCCTGGAGGAGCTGGAGCTCCCTACACACTGCTGGAGCAGTGCCAAGCAGACCGGAAAACCGCCAGGCTGGAGAGGTAAGCACGAGGGCTGCACTCCATCCACATCCTGAACCGAGTGCTCATTTATTCTCTGTGCGGCGGAACGCACTATAATTACATCTGACTACATAGCTTCCAATTTGATGCTTGCTGTCACCTTCCCCACTGAAATTACTCTCCTGCAAACCTCGTAGTGCACTGAGCCTCCATTGCGCACCACGAGGTGAGGAACAGGCTAAGATGGCCGACCTGCACACCGAGGTGGCAACTGCAGCCAAACTCCACCTACGACCTACTGCCTAACATGGATTGGCTCTGCCTCCAGATATCAGGTCCAATCCTACGCCGGCAGGCGTTAGACGGCCTACTTTCCGAAGGCACACTTTGAAAAGGCTTTTCTCCTGTCCCGAGCCTGTCCATGTCTGACCCTGCCTCCTGCCAGAAGCTCTGCACCCAAAAGCCTAGCTTACACGGACGACACTACCAAGGTATTGTAACTTTGATCTCTGTTTTCCCCACCGCTCTTCTGATTAGCACCTACACGCTAACAGTATATTCATTGGCGTGCCCCACACTACGCACGCTATACATTGGGCTTACTACAGACCGTATGCCGCCAATATGCCATTGTACTAGCTCATGCCCCTAAATATGTTTGGATACATATGCTTGGATATTTATGCGCAAATATAACTCACTGTACTGCCTCTCATTCCTGCCAGAGCTCGCACACCATTGACTCCCACACACTCTATAACTTCACCACGAGGACAGCAAGGGGCATCACCATACTTTGTGCACTGTTATCACCTCTGTTTGATGCACCTAACAGCCATGTTGTACCCAGTACCTACTTGCCCTGCCATTTGATTGCCGTACTTAGCATATAGCTGCACTGCCATTGGTTTGTCCCATTTTGCATTAATGCTGCACCTTGTATCTGCCCTGCCATCTCAATGCCGCATTTAGCACATAGTTGCACTTCCATTGATTTGTCTCATTTTGCATTAATGCTGCACCTAGTATTTGCCCTGCCATCGAATTGCCGCATTTAGCACATAGCTGCAATGCCATTGGTTTTGTCTCATTTTGAATGCTGTATTTAGCAAATAGCTTCACTGCCATTGGTTTGCCTCATTTTGCATTAATGCTGCACCTAGTATTTGCCCTACTATTTGTTTGTCTCACTCAGCACATAGTTGCCCTGCCATTCGTTGGTCGCATTTTGCATCGATGCTGCACCTAGTATTTGCCCTGCCATTTGATTGTCACATTTTGCATCTTTGCTGCACCTAGTATTTGCTTTGCCATTTGATTGTCCCATTTTGCATCTATGCTGCACCTAGTATTTGCCCTTCCATTTGATTGTCGCATTTTGCATCTATGCTGCACCTAGTATTTGCCCTGCCATTTGATTGTCACATTTTGCATCTATGCTGCACCTAGTATTTGCCCTGCCATTTGGTTGTCTCTTTTAGCACATAGTTGCCCTGCCATTTGATTGTCTCTTTTAGCACATAGTTGCCCTGCCATTTGATTGTCGCATTCAGCACCTAGCTGCCCTCCAACAGAATGTACCTACCAGGCATCTTCTCAGTACTGCTGAGAGTAATTCTCCACCTCGTCCATGCATCCAGTCACCCAAGCTTTACCTCTAGCTTTGCCCCCATATGCACCACTCCCCACCCTCCATTATGCTAGATGTCTACCCCATATCGCCCACACTCACACCCACTATGCCCCACCCCTCCACGCCATGCAGTCCATCTGCTAGAAATGCCAGATTACGCATCAGATTAACCAAACTATATGAGCCTCGTGCCAGGCACTCCACCCAGTCTAAACTGACTAACCGGACCCCACCCATGCACACAGGCACTCCTACCAACCGTCCGATGGACAGACCCAAGCATGGCCTAACTAACACCATGACTAAGCATAAGGTTCACAACACATCTACCACAACTACCCACACTAAATCTATCGCCCGCCCATAAGAGGCGCCGTAATTAATGCACTATCTGTAGTAGCCCATGCCACAGACATAGCAGATCTCATTCTAGCAGAAAAACTAGACTTTCTTGCTATCACCGAGTCCTGGCTCCATGCAGTTGCTGGCCCAGCTTTCTCACTAGCTATCCCTGATGTCTATACTATCCTTCGAGCAGACAGAATAGAATCTAGAGGCAGAGGCCTTGCCATAATCACCAAAACACACCTCAATATTAGACTTGACAACACAAATAACCTCCCATCATGTGAATCACTCACAGCTAAGCTGCCCACTGCCAATTCCCAAACTATCAAAATTAATTTATTCTATAGACCTCCTGGACCCTTAGGTTCTTTCAAGGAAGACTTCATCACCATCCTTACCAACAACCTAAAAAATACCTCCCAGAGTCTCATTTTAGGAGACTTTAACCTAGGCCTCAAAGACTCCAAGACCATCAGGCTACCCTCATTAACAATACCATGTCAGAATTAGGCTTTACCCAAAGAGTGTCCACCCCTACCCACAACAAAGGGAGAACCCTTGATTGGGTAGCAGACCATAACTGTGAGGTCTCCATCACTGCCAACTCCCCTCAACCATGGTTCGACCACCACCTCATCACCTTCACCCTCAAAGTCTCAAACCCCATCACCAATAACTTACTCGCCATAGCTATCCTTACGAGAAACAAGAAAAACATCACAGCGAAAAACTCAACCCCTCATTCTCCCGACTCTGAACCAACTCTCAGCTACTTCCAATCCTCACCACCTCGTAGAAGGTTACAACAAAATCATGCACTCAGCCTTAGATTCTATTGCACCACTAAAACTGAGAAAATGCAAACCGAAAAAAACACTTGAACACTTGGTCCTCTACCCACTTAAAAGCTCTCAGATTAGAGAAACGTAAAAAGGAACAAGCCTAGAGACAAGCACCCACAGACAACAACAAGCTGATCCTCAATAAAATAGCCTCCACATACAAAAAGGAAATCATAATCGCCAAACAAGAATCATATAATCAGAGAATATCACAAGCCAAATCCAGTACTAAGGAACTGTTTACTGTTATCAAAGAGCTGGAAACACATGTCCCAGTCCCAGACACATGTGTGAAAGACAAACAATGGTGAACCAGTGTCCAAAATGCCCTTTCCAACAAAGTCGCAGGCCTACAAATCAAAACTAACAACAAAAAATAATCTCTAATGAACTCTACTAACTTCTCTAAGACTCCCCCATGCCCTGCACCTGAGAGCCCTTTACCCAACCCAACCACCAGCTTCAGCTTCTCCAAAGTCTACATGTTAGACATGGAAAAAATCATCCTCAGCCTCAAACCGTCAAATTTCCAGGGTGACCCTTCCCCTCACAAATCATTAAAGACGCAGCAAGAGACCTCTCACCATTCATTACCAAACTCATTTACGCCTCCTTCTCTTCAGGTATCATCCCCAATAATCTCAAAGAGTCTTGGGTTCTCCCTCTTCTCAAAAAACCCTCTCTAGACTTTTCTATACCCACCAACTACAGACCCATCACCACCGTCCCCTTCCTGCTCAAAATATTAGATAAAACAACCTTTCTACAAATACAAAAAATCCTCGAACTAAACCATCTCCTGGGAATCCAGCAATCAGGTTTTAGACCCCAACTATGGGACAGAAACTGCTCTCATCGATCTTAATGCTCAAATCGACACCCTGCGAGATAATGGGAAAACTGCCTTACTGCTTCTTCTAGACCTCTCTGCAGCATTTGATTTAGTAGACCATAACATTCTATGTAACCACCTGGACTCGGCAGCCCACTTCTGTCAAGAAGCCATCGGCTGGATTCAATCGTTCCTGAGTAATAGATCCATGCGTGTCTTCTCCACTTCAGCATCCGCTGACCCCATCCCCATCACCTGCGGGGTCCCTCAGGGATCATGCGTCTCCCCTACACTATACAACGTGTTCACAAAGCCCCTGTTTGATGATCTTGACGGCCTGGGTATCACCTACACTAATTATGCCGATGATACCCCGATCCGCATCCCGTTGACGGGAGATTACAGCAAGGATTTGGCTTGGTGAACAAGGTGTACCTCATCATCCAGGAATGGATGGCTTCCCATAGTCTATGCCTGAATGATGACAAGACTGAACTCATCATCCTCGGATTCAACCCAAACTTAAACAAACTTGATCACAACTACACCAGCTTCATCATAGATGGCAACTCCATCAAGGTAGCCAAAGAAGTGAAAACCTTGGGAATCTACCTAGACTCTTCCCTCCCCTTCCACAAACAGGTTAGCTCCAGGGCCTCCTCTACAGCCTACACATGTAAGCTAAAAAGAGCAGCCAAACCTTTCTTATCCACCAAGAGTTGCAGTACCTTAACCAGAGCCCTTGTTCAATCAAAACGGGACTATTGTAATTCCCTTTACTTAGGAGCCACCAAATATATTATAAATAAAATCCAGACTTTGAAAAGCAATGCTCTTAGAGCAGCGCTTAGCATCCTCAAGAGAGAACACATTTCCAACTTCAGGAGAGCCCACAATTGGCTAATTACCATTGACAAAATTCTGCTCAAAGTAGCTTCCTTAACAAACAAATGCCTCAACAATTCAGCCACCCGCTATTTAGCCGACAGAATAAAAAAGATTCACCCCCAACAGGCCCACTAGAACTGCCAATGCAAACCTGCTTACAGTTCCCAGGTTCAAACGAAGCAAAACGGGCGGCAACAGCTTCCAGGTGAAAGCAGCACAACACTGGAATTCCCTGCCACCTTCCTTAAGGACACCTCAATCCTACCCCCACTTTAGACGCAACTACATTCAGTGGATAAAGAACAATGACTGTTAACCTACCTTGCCTTTGTTAGTATGTAAATATGTATATTTGTAAACTGTTTATCACTGCATTTATCGCAACTGCCTGAGCACTGTAAATTACTGTACAGCACTGTAACCAAGCTGAGAATAACCTTGTTGCTCCTGCGCCCTTTTACCCTCGGGTCTGGCGTGCCATATAAATGAATAAACATAAATAAACAAGCATAAACCTCTTTTGAAGTCACTGCGACACAGTATAGCCGTAACGTAAAGCGAATTAACCTTTGATATTCAGGTCCCAACTGGAAGACACCAGAGTCTGTTCTAATCGCAATAGGTGCTTCGCCATACTAAGAGATTGCTTTTTAACGAATACTGCAACAGAGTATGTGCAACTATGTCGACCCCTAGAGGGATTTAATATATTTAAAGACGACACAGATTTACAATATATAGAGCACTCTACGGCTAAAACAACACTAACACATGAGGTGATCGATAAAAGGATGATGTATATGGATTGGTTCATTAAATCAACTTTCTTCTTACCTAATTTCAATTTGTACTACGCTTGTTTAAAAAGTTTAGAAGTTCACTACAGCACTGTATGGCTAATTGCTATATGTATGGCCCAAGTGAAGGGCAAATACTAGCATAGTCAAAGATGGCCATCCATTTTTTTTGGAACCACAATGGGATCCTATAACAGCTATGGTCATAGTTACCTACGTAACCATTAGACACACAGAACTAACGCTGCAGCCAGATGCCATGGCTACAGTCCGGCATTCTCAGGTAATAGTTTACCCATTGGGCAGATACGATTAATATTTTAGAAAATCAACGTTTGCCTTAGAAACATGAGTACTCCATGGTTAGCGAAGGGTAGAGATCGACTTATTCCAAGCCTGGCCTCAACACCGGAAACATTGGTCCATACTGACACTGCCAGCTAACTTATAAACTTACTAGCGTATGTTTATCTTAGAGTCTATAGGAGTTTATCTGCTTACCCGCTCCTTTGTTTTATTACCTTTCGACACCATTTGAAAGTCTACAGTGAACTAAATATTACACAGAGACATTCAGCTACCAGCACCTATGTGCATAACAATCCAACATCTAAGGGTGAGTTGACTGCTATATCAGTTCATTTGTACTCTATGGGGCCGATTCATGGAACAAATGTGCGCCGAAAATCTTGGCGCAAGCTGGCGCAAGCGTGAAAAAGCATGCGCACGCGTGCGATTCATGGAAATGCCTGCACGTGTTTACAGCGGGATGTGCGTCAAATCCTTGCATGGCATCTAAAGGACAAATCAACAAATGTTCCCATTTACGCATGTCCAGGATCCCCAAATGGTAATTGATCATGCGCTGCAGGGTCACAGCGTGCCCAAGAAGGCAATATGTGTGCACCTGTGGGCATGGAAGGGTGGCTGTACGTGTGGTGGAGCATTGTGCAACTGTGTGTGTCAGTAGGGACATGCACTCAATATATGCTTGTCAAATCAAGTGACCCTCAGGGCCTCATTACAAGGATGGCGGAGAACCATGGCGCTATAAGCGCCATGGTTCATGCCGGTAAAATACCGGCACCGCCTTGGCGGAAAGGGGAATTACCGCCCCATTCCAAGGTTGGAGGGGGGGTTATTCCCCCTTCCACCATTGCCCTTCCCCATTCCCATTTTGGCCCCATAGGGCTCAATGGGAATGGGGAAGGCGCTAATTACGGTACCGGAAATAGCTCCCTGGGTCCCTTTGCGGGTTGGTTTTTAACGCCTGCAAAAAGCAGGCGTTAAATACTCCAACCCGCAAAGGGACCTCGTAGTAAGGCGGTAAGGGTATTTTACCGGTACCAGTAAATCCTTACCGCCATCCGTGTAATGAGGCCCTCAGTGTCCTATACACATCACATGTGAACATTGACCATGTGTACACCCCAGCATGTCAAACCACAAAAATCCCCTGACACCTGACAAGTAAATACAACACAAGAACAGCCATTGACCAGCAGAACAGTACCCCACAATGACATTGTCAGAGAGTGCCCAAACAATGTAGCCCAGGCTTACTGTCCAACAACAAAAGGCCCTCCCTCATTTACACATCACCATGACCTTATGAACAAGTGTGTCTGGGGTATGTAGCCTTCTCCCTTTTAGTCTACCTGGCTACTGGATCCCCCTACCCCTTGGTCTTCATGTCCCACCTTGCGTGTACATAAGGTCCAGCCCCCTCAGAGTCCTCCTTGACTGTTAAAAATACCAAATCGCAGACAACTCCAAGGAGCCAAACCCCCAAACCAGGTAAAAAGCCTCTTGGCACAAAAAAACCCTGGAAGAGTCTCCAATAGATTACTCGAAGTGGAAACAAAACTCCTGGCACATGTACAAGCAGAATGATCGAACTACCAATGTAGCACAGTTCACCAATGGATCAACATGAAGGATACCTTTTACTGGAAACACCATACAATGAGGATTCAACAACTGATGGGTAGTGTCACAGCTCCGGTCTCCAGGCGCAGGAGTGGCACGAACCAACCATCCCCTCTGTGGTCTGGGCACCTGCAAGGTAAAACTTACACAGGCCTCCGAGACCGCGGTGGGGAAAGAGGGTCAGGGATCCATTGGTTGGACAGGCATTGGTATTCAGGATAACCGGATAGAGGGGCAGGAGAGGGGAGTTAGAATTTTAAGGGAAAGTAGGCAAAAATCAGAGAAAACATTCTACATGCACATAGTACGAAATGAGTGTAATGCAAGCCAAAGAGAGACTTATTTCTGAGGTGAGTGCTGCCCTCCTGCCTGCACACTCTCAGGTCCGATAACAGGATCAGTCCAATGCTGCAAAGAGAGTGTGAGTTACTAATCTGTGTGTGTTTACAACACACTCACAACAACATTCTTGCCCCAAAGTAAGTGACTTCTCCACCAACAAACATCCTTGTCAGCTGCTATGTACGTATACCTTAGCTTTCCCCTGTGAAGGTTCATACACTGCTAATGCAATAATGCAGGCGCACGTGGGCGCGCGGCAAATGGAAGACCAATGCGTCAAGAATCACACATCACAGAATGGTCCCTGGGTGACCTGCTATAGGAGTATAGCGAGGAGCGACTTCAGTACAAGTCGTGTTCTGGCAGCCGTGGATTACAATAGGTAGTGCAAGCAGCAATTTGCACATGCAAATGACATGCAATGCACACAAGTCAGTGCCTCGCTGGGTGTCCCTGTGCACTGTATAAGTTTCTGGCTCTAAATGCTACTGTGTGAATAACTCAGCTTCTATGGAGCAGGGGGGGTGGGAGGATATGTGCGACAGCTCCTGCGTGTGCCCCTGACAACTTGTCAAGCTACTTGGCATTTGTCTCAACGCATCTTAGTTGTACTGTGCGCTTCTAAAACAATATCTGGCCAAGCTCCCATCAGTGGCGCTACTTAGCATGCATGTGCAAGTGGTCTGGTGGAAGGTTGGCTGCGGTGTGTCGCCCTTGTGCTGCTCACCTTGCTTGGAGCTCCTGGAAACACGTCTGCTTCTGTTGGACGTCTGTGCACAAGCCCTGTGCTACTGCTTGCGCACACATTCGCATGTCTGCACCACCGAACGTAGCCAGGTTTCTGTAGTACTTCGCCCTGTGTTTGCTGGCAAAGGTGGTCTGGAGGCTCTTTGTCCTGCAGAAACGGCAAAAACATATAAACATCGCTTGAAAGTTACCTGTGTGTGTGTCTTCATGCTGGTTGTCACTGGGCCATGTTAGAGACCTACATCAGAACTCCTCCCACCATCAGTGTGACTTTGACAGGCAAAGGTTGCAGGCTACTGTCTACAGCATGAAGTGCATCAAGGAAATAAAATGACATACATCACAATCTAGATCAATTAATTGACACATCAATCATGAACCCACCAGAATTGATCACAGTCATGCCGTGTATAAAACCCCCACAATCCCCACTAGGGGTGTTAACACAAGTAGTACAGCAGCAGACAGGCCACAGATATGACAGTACCAAGCCCTTGTGTAAATGACTGTTTCACCGAACCATCCTTGCGAGCCCATGGATAAGGGAAGCAGGAGTGGCCTATGTGAGTCAGGACCCCAAGCTGCAAACACATACACGAGACAAGCTTGAAGGGCCCAGCTAGAACAGACAGTGGATACTTTCAAAAGCCACAAAGCACCACACGTCACATGAATGCACAATAGACAAGCAATTTTAAACTATATTAACTAATTAAACTAACTATAAAAAACCTACATTACCTAATTAAACTAACTATCAAAAACCATAATAACTAACTAAACTAAGAAGAAAAATAAAAAATGGCCCTATACTAGGCACCCAGGAGGGGGGAGGTACAGAGTGCACCGCAACACCCACAAGTGATGATGTTGAGACAAAATAAAAACCTCCATGGGATCAACGCCTGCACAGCCCGACATGTGTGGGAGATATCTCGTCGTCCTCGTCACCCTCTTCCTGAAAAGGTTGACGTGGCACAGTACCCTGACCACACCTAGGTGCAGCTTGCCCCTCGTCGGCAGCAAGTCTGCGGGACAGGTGAGCCTGGTTCTGTGCAACGATGACACGTAAGTCTGCATGTGGAACCTCGCGTGATATGCATGCTTCCTCTTGCAAGCTAGCATGTGTAACGCAGAGTTCTTCCTACAGGGCCTGGCTGGACAACTGGTATACTTCCCGGCAAGCACATAGCTCAACCGAGATGGTACTCTCTAGCTGCTCCAACCTCTCCTCTGATCGCTTCCTCTGGGACATCAAGAGCACACCCAGAGTAGATCTGAGGGATTCATACTCAACCCTCATGGCCTCCATGTGTGCCTCTGCGTGAGCAGCAATTGCTTGAATTAAAGACAGCATTTCAGCCCGACGTGCCCTGTCTAAGGCCACCATGCCCAGCCTGAGTGAGCGGGCTGTGGACTGTGCCACCCGCTGCTGGATTTCCACCTGCCTAGCAGGGGGTAGCACAGATTGGGCCACATGTTCCATGCTCTCAGCGATGTTATCAATTGCTGCCCCCTGGTGTTCTGAATTGGAAACCATGGCTTGCTCCCACTCAGTATACCCCGCTGCGTGGCCCAAGGCGATGACGTTCTTGTTGGTTTGGCACCACCCGCGGCTGCAGTTCTACATTCCTCCGTCAACCTGATGCCCCAGGCACATCAGCAACTTGAGTGGAGGGTGACCCTGCGTCCTGATCCGCCACAGGCGAAGGTCCCACCACCGTCTGGCCCCTCAGTGCAGGTGTCGTGGACAGAGGAGCGTCCACTTCAGAATCGCTCACCCCTGATGAATGGACCCGATGCACATCCAACTCAACATTGTCGTCAGAATGATCATCCGAGCTAGACTCATTGTCAGCCCTATACAAGATGGTCTGTAACACAAGTGGGTTCTCGTGGCCTACCACCGCACGACCCCCACTTGTGCTGGATTGTTGGTGTGATAGCAACCCTGTGTCTGGAATGACAACACCATCCTCTGGCTCCATTGCATAATCATCTGGAAAGGGGAGAAAAGATGAACATTACAACACATGTCAGAAGCACATAAAACACACACACATAGACATCAAATACACAGCCAACACATGAAGCAGACATGTTACACACAAAGGAGAACCTGGCATGCATCCAGTGGCCATGATATGCATACACAACCCAAAAGCAGAAATGGATGTGTGCAAATAGCAAAGCCTACAGTATTACAAATGTAGTATATGAACTCGATCAGACACCACCTCTGTCCGGAACATGTCTCAGGCAGAAAAGACAGATGGCAACTAAGAGATGCAACACACCATAAGCATGCCTGAACTGCAAATTGACCACTGCTGCAAGTGAATCCAAACACACAATGACACAGTTAACATGCATGTAGCCATGCATCACTGAAGCATCATCATCAATATAGCCACATCCATCTGCAGGTCGCCCCGTAACGGGTGGCATGGGCCATGTAGAAGTAGTGAATGTCACAAGCAAAGCAAGGGCCTGCAACCAGGCACGAGGGACCATAACGCCGTGTACCGTGCGAGCTGCAGGACATGAGGCCTCCACAACACCCCTCAGGGCCTGATTGTGCACATTGGGCTACGAATGTGCCTATTACATAATTTCTTGTGGGAATCTTCACGTCCAGGACGCACCATAGTAGCTAAGTGGGCCTGGCCATGCATATACTGCACAAGAGTGAACCTTTGGGATACTGCCAGTTCCACATAACGTGTGCAATGCATAAATGTCTACAGCATGAACGTCAATCAACTACATATTAGTCAACTAGAAAGCTGCAGAAGACATATGTGTACATGGACACTTTCACAAACACATAAGTGAGTACTTGCAATGTTGCACCACACAACGTTGCAGCTGCCTGTATATGTACATGTGAAAGTGTTCAAATACATCCATTTCCCCTTACACTTGTATTGTGAACATGACTAGCATTCAATACACCAAAGCAAACAGCCATAACGCAGCTTGCTTTGATGTATGTGGAACTGCACACATACACACGTGAAGGATGCTGCACAGTCATCACAACCCGATTGGCAGGCTACAGCCAATCACTGCTCTACGCCAGTTGGTATAGGCTGCACATTGACCAATAGACCCATCTAAACAACCACTAGGGAGTTCCAATACTGAGTACATGTGCCACAGGATGCACCTGTGCCCATCGCATGCATGACAGAGAAGGGATGAAAAAAGAGTCCATACATGCCAGGTGACTTTGACATTGCATCAGTGAGTACTAATGTAGAAGGGTGAAACCTGGCTCGGACGTGGGTTTATGCAGTGCAGGACATGTGTACGTGAGCCACTATCTACATGAACAAGTACATCATGAGGTACTCCAATAGACGTGAAGGCAGTGCAAAGGCAAGTTCAGGCATCACGTGCATTGTGCATGCAATGTGTTGCAAGTCTAAACGCAAACTACCCATAACCCCCTAAGTGAAAATGCAGGGAGGCATTGCATGGCAGCAAAAGGGTGACCAGAGACCTGTGTATTGCCAGACTGAGTCAACTGACGAAACAGCAGATGAGGATGGGACAGTAATCAGGACACATGATGAACCCTCAGTAGTACACCCATGACTGTGACAACCTAAACCTGTGTGTGATGCTGGCCTGAGCCAGAGGGGGCATGGAATCGATGATGAAATGCCAGAAAATGTAGGTCAGGCTGGACACGTACTACTGTGAACATCCTGTCAAGGACACATAGGGGCATGCATGGAATGCACATGGAGCATAAATGGGCATTCATGTCCCTGCGGATCATCTGCCATCTGCACAGTCCAAGTGAGACACCCTGCAGCAAGGACAGAGGATGTACCCCACTGCATGTGTCTGGCAGGTTGGCTGGTGGAAGTTTTGCATGGAGACAGGAGCCTTCAACAGGCCATTAGAGTAAGCCAACATGAAGCACACCAGTGCCATGGTTAAATTGTGGTGCAGGGGGGGCAAGGGAGCATGCAGACCGAAGACACATGCACGTCGGCCATGCAATGACATAGTCCCAGTGCTGAGAGGAAAGACACCCCAGGCTACATGCAGAATGGCCAGTGAGCTGGAACATGGACCGCAGGGGCAGCCGGGTGAGTAGCATGTGAGTATGGTGCAAGTGTGGCCATGAGGACAGTCTGCTCTACATGTCCAGCATTCTGCAGAGCAGGCACGCATCATTGAAGCATTGCATAACTTGCACATGGGAACCATGTACACATGATATGTAGTGCCAGTCAAGCACAGCACATCACACAAGCAAACCACATATGTCCTCGACAAAGACGCTACAACACTCACTGGACGGGGCATCAAAGTCCAGCATCTCTCCCACTCCTTCAACCATTCCTGCTGGTATGAACTCTGCAGCGACAGACTCGTGCAGAGTGAGGTCTTCCTCCTCAGGTGGTGGCCCACTGCCCATCACCAGAGTCATGTTGTAATTAGAGGCATGCTTTTCCTTAGTACTGCGTTTGAGGTCATCCCAACGCTTTTTGCACTCTTAAACTGTGCACACCTCATGGCCGAATGCACTCACATGATCCGCAACTTGCTTCCAGTGGGACATACGATGGGCAGCCGTAGTTTGACAATTGGGCCCCACTAGCATATCACGGTTGTGGTCCTGCACGTAGTCCACAAGGAAGTCCAGTTCCTGATTGCACAAAGGCTTCTTCCTCGACGTGTCGGAGGCCAGAGCTGTGTCTGGGGTCCCAGCCTCTACTGCAGGTGCAACCTTCCTCCTCTTGGACAGTGGTGTGGACACTGGCTGGCAAATGCCACCCTGATCAGTATGGAACAAGGACGGAAGCCATGACTTGCGTCACTGGCTGCTGGGTGTCCTGGAATGGACCCCGCGCAGCAACATCCGCTGTGCCAGGGTCATTGACCGGGACTGTCCTGGATGGTAGACTCACAACCGGGCTCGTGTCGGCTTCATCTGCCCATGCACTTGCCAACACCCGGCTGGTCGAGGCAGCAGATGACATTACTGCCCCAGGGACACGTGCCTCAGTCAGGGCAGCCCTGCGTGCACCTATGGTGTGCCTCCTGACCTCCTGGAAATCTTCCATGGACTCTTTAGGTGCCAACACAGCCTGCGCTGGCAGACCCTGAGCCTGGGGGTGGTGTCCACAGCTGCACCTGCAGCTACCACAACCCTTGGGCCCATGGCAGTCGATGAAACGGACTGTCGGGTCACATGGGCGCCATTGCCAGATGCAAGAACTGCACCTCCCGGAGCGGCAGGGGGTGGTGGCATGACTGCACCAACACGTGGCACAACATCATGCCAAAGTGGCGTACCCCTGCCTCTTCCCCCTCTGCAGCCATCCTGGACACCCTGGAGTCCCCCTACTCCCTGGTCACCCTGCCCACGCTCTGACCATGCCCGCCACAGGGAGTACGCACAGCTGTGGCATCCCTCACCTTACGTGGCATCCCAGCCATGGCACAGATGGAGTAGTGTTGGCAAAGATGTAGTATTGCCAATGGCTAGTGTACACACCAATTGTCCTGGACAATTGGGGAGAAGGGGGTAGGATAGAAGATGTTAACAGAACCCCTGCGCCTGCAAGGCTGTATGTGACACCAATGATGAAGTGATGGGTCACTCAACGCTCAGGCACCCCAGAACTGCTGTAAAACCGTGCACGCAACCTCCCGTAGCCCATGTGCTTGGAATTAACCGCCCACAGTATGCAGTGGCACCCAGGAACAAGAAAAATGCATATGCGTGGGACACGCAAGCTACTATGACCTCGAAAATGGTACACGATACACAGGGGGGCCTGCAGTGGGAAAAATAGTGTGCGTGACTCACCGTCTAACTAGCGTGATAATGAAAAACACGCGTAGCCAATACCCCCGCCTAAAGAAGAGATACGTCCTTGATCCGCTGTGAAGTTGTAATGGCACACAAAACAACACAAAGTAGCAACACACATGTCAGGCTCCATGAAAGGCACGTACAGCGAACTGCTGGCCCCGCTCACCTTTAACCCGTGCTGAGGGAAACGCCTGTGCACGTCACGTCACTAACGCACTTAGGCCCTTTCCTCAAATTACACGCATTGACATGCGGACGTGTTGTTTTTTCATGTGCTGAATCACTATGCACCCATCACGAGGAAAACGCCCATGCGTATTACGTCACAGACGCGCTTACCCGCTAAGGGCCTTTCCTCGAATTAAATGCTGATGTGCAGTTTTTTCACATGCCAAATCACTCCGTATCAAGCTGGCCACGAGACAACACGGAAGACCACGCTCCTGCCTAGAAGGCCATTTTCCTGCCCACCAGAGCCCCGAGCAGCCTCCCACGAGCCATCTGCTGCTGCCTGCCCGCCTGCTGCCACAGTGCCCTGCCATTTGGTGCCTGCACATCTGCCATCTCCAGGGGTCCAGTTGCTGTGACCATCCCTGCTGGAACAGAGGACTCCCGACTGGTATTCCATCGCTCCACAGCCCTGCCCCAGGACCCAGTTTCCCACCCACACCTGCCTCGGGGGTTGCCATGTCCGACACAACACCTTCCGGCACCAGTGGCAACCCCCAGCCAAAGAGGCAGAGGGCTGCAGGTTCACTTCCAATGGAATTGGCATCCTGGTGGAGCAGGTCCTGGGACAGTATGATGCCCTCTTCACACCATCGCGTGTCGACAAGGAAGGATGGAGGAGGATCTGGACGGACATAGTGGGTGCCATCAATGTGGAGGGGGTGGCACCCCGCAACATCAAACACGTCCAGAAGCGCTGGGAGGACTACAAGTCAGGACCCTCAAGAAGGCCCAGTGCCTCTTAGACGCAGAGGATGCAGTGGGGCACCGGGGGCCAGCTTACCAACCAGCAGATGAGGGTCCTGGAGCGTATTCGCCTAGTGCTTCACCACCAGATCCTCAGGATGCAGGCCCATCTGGAGTCAAGCGGTAAGTGGCCATGCATTGCTGTGTGAAACAGGGCATGTTGCTGTGTGCTGGTGGTCAGCTACTTGCCTATATGTGTCATATAGGTCATGTATGGATGTATGTGTGCAGGGACATCATGGTGCTGCATGTGAGACCAGTCATGTGTGAACCACATGGATGGTGCATGTGTTACAATGCAACATGCGGAGCAGCATCCGGAAAGCACACATGAATGCATGCCTGTCTCTATTCTTGGACATGGATGGGGTGTGAGAGATGGGTGCTGCTGTCATGGACATGTGTGGTGTACATGTCTGTGTGTCTGAGTAGCGTGTGTGTGACTTGTAAACACCATGGATGCATGACACATGTCTGTGACAATGTTCTGATTTACTGATGCAGCCTAGCCATCCTTGTATCCACTGTGTCTGGGGTGTACGAGGCCAGATGCATGAAACTATGGTGATGTGTGTGCATGTGATCAGTGTGACGCATGATGCATGTGAGTTTCAAACCACCATTGTATGTTTCAACAGTTCCTTGGACATGTATGCAAATATTCTTTGCATGCGCCATGCCTGTTTCTACATGTGTGTTGCCTGCACTGACCCATGTGTTGTGGAGGGACATGATGGAAGTGACGTTTGATGGTGCCACTCATGTGCTATTGCTTCCTGTCTAGGGGACTATTGTACAGTACCCTGATGCTTGTGTTTGTCGGGGGGAAATTCTGCCGGGGTCGGCCGGGCCGTCCGCAGACCTCCAGGCAGGGAGGCCCCAACTCCTCCCGTGTGTATCCCAGATAAGATGAGATAGAGTATGAGACGCACACAAGGAGCAAGGTGACTCTGCTGTTTATTAGACAAAACGGCAGGGATGGGTCAAGGAGCGCACGCGTTCGTCCTGACACACACTCAATTGTGGGGCTCGCAGGCCCTTTTTACTGTAGTATGACGCGCTACTTGCGTCACTTCAGAAAGTTAACAAAAAACCTATCGCCACTCTTAATTGGGTGTTCGAGTGGTAGGGTTAGTATAGCACACATATAGAGAAAGATATTAGTGGACAAGGTGTAGTCAGGTGGTATATCTGGGTTGTCCCTACAATTAGATACATGAAAATTGTTACATGAAGGCTCCTGAGGATTGGCTAAATGTGCTGGCGTCAGTGATAAGAGCCCCAAGTTCTGATTGGTGCACCCGTGAGCTTCCCAGCCTGGGACCACCGTCGTTCCCAGCTCTCGGTGTACCTGTAAGTTGCAACAATGTTTCACTATGGGTACATGCAGACAATGTGAGGACTTATTCATAGCTAGACGGGGTACCGTTCCCACTGTTGCAGATGTCCATTGAGCCTTTCAAGTGTATCTGCCAGTGTCTCGTAGCGAGGGATCCAGATGCCTCTGTTCTCCAGGGTTTGGCATCTCGTCAGTTTCGGCTTGATCACGTGGGGAGGGACCGTGAAAGAGGCATAATTCTGCACAATTAATATTGTTTTTCTACTGTGCGTCTGGTTTAATTTGTCGGTGTGACTTTAACGTTGGTGCGCGGATTGCGAGGTTGCAACATCGTGCCTTTGATGATTTGCTCTTGGAACGTGGGTTTGCAACATTGCGACCTTGGCTGGTTGCTTCGCCAAGCTCATTCTGCAGGATCAGCAACTGGCTCTTGTCTTGTTGATGTCCACGGGAGCTCTTGTTTAAGGCCTACTTTGGCCCGGTGCATAAGTTGTTCGTTTGGTGCACAGGTGCTTTAGGTTATAGGAGCATATAATTCCATAATCGGTATTGTCTTTATTATATTTCTCATCGTTGTACCTGATTTCAAAGAGAAGCGTGAGCAAGCTAGTAAAAGTTCATGACGCGTCTTGCGTTTCTGCATTCTGACAGCCTATATAAAAATAATAAAGATGCACGTCCGTGAATATGCCTGTCGCCTACGTCATAGCACTGAGTATATTCTTCGTGTAGGTTGGTGTGGGAATGTCCAGTGTGTATATTTGTACAGATGTGCTTCCCGTTGTCTAGGTCGTCATGGCATCTCTAACGACGTGTAGATTTTAGTCTAGTTGATCCGTGCCGCAGGTGTCGGCATGGCCAGTGCGGGCTGCTGGGCAAGCAGATGGACACATCCGTATGTTCCTGTACCAGGGTATCTGGTCGTCTGGTAAATGGGCAAACTCTTCTCGTGGCGGGTGTTTGGGTCGTGACCCTCTAGGCCAAGCGCGAGAGGTGAAGGACGGGAGCCTGGTTTTCCATTCTCCCACTTCAGTCCCCCCTCTGGTCGACTTGTCGACCACAAACATATCCTTCTCGTTATCTCCTCTTACTCGCCATATCTTAGTTATCCCTCCGAGATGTCCATAGTGGTTTACATGATCTTCAAATGACCAATACATATATTCACAGGTACCCCCAGGAGTACAGTATACCCATCTTCCTATGTAGCTCCTGGGGTTTCTTGGGTTCTCGGTCTTTACTGACGGTGGGTCTAGATGGTTGGTAATTATTTGGGTGCGCAGCTTCTCCCTTTCCTGTATAATTACACCTGTATGCTGGCCGTCATCTGCTGGCATCAAGGGATGCATTCCCACCATTTCCAGCAATTCGTCAGTAGTGCGTGCCTTTCGTGCCTTCCAAAATCTAATTATGATCAGGGTAGCTCCAGCCAATATAGTACAGCCCACTATTATTTTCAGTCCATCTGACAGCCAGGATGGCATCCATGACCATAATAGTGAAAACCAGCTCTCATCCTTGTTCACACCATTGCTTTCATCCGTCATTTTGGAGTGCATCTGAGCTAATTGTGAAACTGCTTCTGTCAGTGTACCATTGTCAGCATCATTGGCAGGTATGAACGTGCAGCATGATTGTCCTATCTTTGCACAAACTCCTCCTTCCATTGCTGTGAGAAGGTCCAATACATATCTGTTCTGTAGTGCTACCATCCTTACAGCTCGCAGCTCTTCTTTTATTGCGTTGAACCCATTTACTGTAGAATTGATGGTCATCATTAGTTCCCATCTAGTTATTTGGAGCCATTTTGCGTTTGCGTAAGCCTGTAATCCCGGGTGTATTATTGAGGAGAAGAACATTGCTGCTCTGCTGAATAGTCTGTGTTCTGGCGGTATTGATGTTAGTGCCGTTTCCGACCTTCCCCATAGGTATTTTCCTGTCAGCGGCTCTCCTTGTCTTTTTCTTCTATTTAGGACAGTGTCATTGCTGTTGGTCCTGTTCCTTTGCTCCTCCTGGAGTGGTGCAGATCTCTTTCTTCTCTTATCCCCTTCATTCATTCTAGGAAATTTCGCCACATCGACGTGCTTCTTAGGTACCACTAGTGATGGTACATTGACGTGTACCATTGTGCACACACCATTCCACAGGGGAGGCAGTGTATGGTATGCCTTTTCTCCACAGGCCCAATAATGATCCATTATTACTGCTGTTCCTGCTCCCCCCTCAGGTAACTCCGTCACACTTGCGCAATTGGTGTTATATCCTACGTCCACCTCTCCTTTATGCTGGTAACATACCTTGGGCGCAGTCAACGGTAGTATCGTTATTGGGTCTTCATCTTCTTCTACCCATGTGAGCATTGGTACATACTTGATCCACGTCGTCCAACATCGGTGATTGTGTGTCTCGATGGTTGAGATAGTTTCTTTTGTTACCATGTTGCTGCCAATCACTCCTATCTCCCAGCTGTTATCCAGATACACCTTTCCTGTTATCGTCAGTAGCGGCCTCTCCCAGCATCCTTGTTTACCCGGAATTTCAGTGGCGTACCAATCACATGGTAGATACTTCAGTGTTACTTTCTGTGTTTCTCCTTTTGCAGGGCCACTTGTTATATATTTGAATGCTTCAGCATGTAAACTGGTCTTGTGATAACTCAAGTAGGTCTTGAGGAAGTTGTTTTCATATGGGTATGAGTCTCGTGTTTTCCATGTCATGTGCACTACAGTTCCTTGAAATCTTCCTTTCGTCTGGAACAGTGCCAAGTATATTATGCACTGTGCTACCTTCTCATTTATTTCTGTGGCAACAAATGTTCGTGAAGCACTCATGGCGTATGGTATTAATGAGCAGACGTAGCAGCTATCCTCAGTTGTCTGCTTACCAATGCGGGTCATGTGTTGGTACCATATATTGTTTGTGACGTGTGCTGAATCTTGTACATAATTATCAATACCTTTATTGTCTGAGTATGTGCTGCGTTTAACTCTATTTTTCTTTGGTGTAATGTTACTACTACCACCTGACGTAACACCTGTTGCAGCAAGGAACGGGGGTATATTAGGTTTGGGTGCAGCAACAAAATTGATAGCACAGCTATACTGCCATACAGAAGCAGCCAAAAATCCGGTGATTATCAAAATCCCTATTATTTTTATTACAATTGCTAATCTCACCGGCATTTTGCTCTTACCTTGCTGCAGTCCTGGCAGCTTATTCTTGCGACGTTAAAGTTGCCCGCCTAAAAATTCTCAGAAATGCTCGTTTTAAATGTTAGTTTTGTTTTGTTTAAGCTCTCCCTATCAAATAGTCATTCAGTGCCCAGGCGAAGAGCTGCTCCCACGCTACTCTAAGTGATTGGTCTCTTAAGACCGGCAAGTATGGGCGGAGGTGGGGCATGTAATATTCTATGGCCAGGAGGAAGGCTGTGTAGTAAACACGTACCCTTCTTCTTTTTAGGTATGTTGGCCTTTTTATTTCGTATACAAATTGGTGTGACAATTCTTCTGGGTAGTTATCGTCTGGGAGTACCATCTACGCCTGGACAGTGGACTTTGTTAGTTAGCTTTCTACTTAACAATACAATAATACGCAGTTCCTGTGTGTGCGAGAGAAAAAGAGAACATTCACGTGTTTACATGTGTATTTGTGCGACCAATTTCTTTTAGTTTATGTTACAACTGTCCTGGGGGGGGGATGGCGTAATTATTTTTACTCTTTGAACGTGTGACCATGGGGTGGGCAGTGTAGTGATCACCCCTTTCTTCGTCAGTTATCGTCTCTGGGGTGTCTGGGTAGTGAGAAGGTAAGGGAACAATTGGGTCGTTGTCTGTGGTAGAACTTCCTTCCGCTGTCAGGGATGTTGTTGCTGTTGTTCCAATGGACCTGTCGTTGGCGCTGGGGCGGGTCTGCAGTTTGTATATCTTTACATCATGTAGGTGGTTCCAAGCACGCTTATCCTTTAGTTTTACTGCTCTTGTTGATACGTCTTCTACCAGATGTGGACCGGTGAACCTTTTATCGTTCCACCTTCTATTGAAATTGCGAAGTAGCACGTGGTCACCTTTGGCAATTTTGCACAAGTTCTCTTTTTCTAATTCTGTACTGGCGCCTTCTTCTTTATCTCTGGTGGACCCGCCCCGCGTGCGCTCGAGCTGTTGAGACACAAACACAACACTAGTAATCAAAGATGACACATATTGATACATTTCATCACCTAGTATACTCGCTGAACTTTCGTGGTCAGTGAATGCCCTTGACGTTGGCGTTAGAGGAAGGCGCATTTGACGTCCAGTAACCACCTCGTGTGGGGTGAGGTGGTGGTCGGACCCTGGCCTGTTCCTCAGCTCGAACAATGCTAACGGAAGGCAATACAACCAACTTTTCTTTGTTGTTTGTTGTATCTTTGCAATTGCCTCCTTCAATAAGCCATTTAGACGTTCACATACGCCGTTAGCCTGTGGGTGATATGCACATGCAAATTTGTGCTTTATGCTCAGCAGGGCTGTGATATGTTGGAACATTTCGTTTGCGAAATGTGGGCCATTATCTGATCTTAATACTTCGCACACTCCCCACCTGGGGAAGACCTCTCTTACTATGAATTTGGCTGCTCTAAATGCATCTGGGTGTGAACAGGGCCCTGCTTCAATCCACCTAGAAAATGGGCATACTACTACAATCATGTATCTATTACCTTGACATATGTTGATCATATCAACATAGTCAATGTGGAGGTGCCGAAAGGGTCCTTCTGGCCGGGGTATGGTACCTCTTATCACTTTTAGGGTATGACCGGCCTAAACTGTTGGCATGTGAGACAATTGCTGGTAAAATTTGAAACATGAGAATTTAACTCGGGACAGAACCAATCATCTCTAATTCGTGCTGCAATTATTTCCTTGCCTGTATGGGCTGGGTGATGTAATTGGCTCAGGGCGGTATTTAAAAGTGCCAATGGTATTACAACTTTCCCAGTACCACTCTGGCGCCATAGTGCGTCGGTTGGTGACATTGTACATCCTCTTTTTACCCATATTTCCTTTTCGGCCATTGGTGCTGCTGCTTGTAATTCCATAATCTGTGTGGCTGGGAGATGGGTATACCCTTCTCTTATTAACATCTCCCTAGCCATTCCCCTCCCTCTCCCTCTCTGTGAGTCTGTGGGGTCCCATATCTCACCAAAGTATGCAGCATATTTCGCATGTGCGTCTGCTGCTGCATTCCCTTTTGAGACATGGTCTTCACCATTGGTGTGTGCGGTGCATTTTACTAAGGCTAGCTCTTGGGGGTCGTTTATTACTTCAATTAATTCAGCCAACAAGAGGGCATGTTGCACTGGAGTGCCGTCAGCTCTCCTAAACCCTCTTCTCCTCCATTTTGTTAGCCCTGAGTGGACAGTGGATGTAACATATGCACTGTCGGAATATATTGTTACACGTTTGTTAAAACTTTCTTTCAATGCCAATATTAGTGCAACTAGTTCAGCGGCTTGAGCAGAGTAATGCTGTGGTAACTGTACACATTTCATAGCCACACACACCGGAGCCTCCATCATTTTTACCACTGCTGCCCCAGTTCTCCGTATCCCATCTCCTTGATCAATAGTTGATGACCCATCAATAAACAAAAGCTCACCTCCCTCTAGTGCATTCTCTTCAACTTTTCTAGTACATGAATACATTTCATTTAGTTGGGTGCAGTCGTGGGCGTAATCTCCCTCCTCAATTATTTCTGCTAGAAATCTTGCAGGGTTAACAGTGCTACATCTAACAATCGCTAGTTCAGCCCTAGACAAAATGATCTCATAACCTGATGCCCTTTGTGTCGTTAGTGTGGACTTGGGTTTATTCAATATTGCAAATAATGCATGTTCCACAAACAGTGTAGTTGGACACCCCATGGTTATTGCTGATGCCTTTTCTACTGCAAAAGCAGCTGCAGCGAGGCCTTGTTCGCAAGGGAAGTGGCCTAACATCACAGGGTCTAAGTGACCGCTATAAAATGCTACTGGTTTATAGCCCATGCTTGTTTTTTGGGCCAATACTGCTTTCATTACTGCTGAGTCGCAATGTGAAAATATAAAAAATCGTCGCTCATAGTCTGGGGATGCCAGTACTGGAGCTGTTGATATCGCGTCCTTCAATTCGTCAAATGCCTCCCTCATTTCCATAGTCCACCCCAACCTTTTCTCCCCTTTATTTGCTTCCTTCAACCCCTCAAGCAGGGGTCCTATGTATGAGCTGTAATCAAATACCCATGCTCTACAGTAATTGCATAGCCCCAAAAATTGCTGCAGTTCTCTCACAGTCTGTGGCATGGGAGTGCTTGATATGGCCTGTGCTCTTTGTGGTGCAATCTTTCTTCCATATTGGGATATCAGTTGGCCAATGTAGAGTACCTGTTCCTGACAGTATTGTATTTTTTCCATGTCTACTTTATACCCTTTTTCAGCCAATATAGTCAACATTTTTAACGAGTCCTCTCTGCATTTACTTTCATTTGTACTGCAAATTATTATGTCATCCACATATTGTAACACTGTGCTTTCCACCTCAACGTTACCCAAATCCATCTGTATCACTCTATTGAAAATTGAGGGTGATTCACAATACCCTTGTGGTAACCTGGTATGTTTCCATTTAGTATTTCGGTAAGTGAAACTTGTTAGATCTTGTGAGTCGGGGTGTAGTGGTATTGAGAAAAAAGCATTTTTAAGATCTATTACTGTAAATCGTGATGCCTCTGCTGGAATGCCACACAATATTGTGGCCGGGTTTGCTGTTACTGGATATTCTGCTTCCACTATGTTGTTCAAGGGCCTTAGGTCCTGTATGAAGCGCCAAGACCCCCCTTTAGCCTTGCGCACTGGGTACACAGCCGTGTTGCATGGTGATTCTGAGGGGACCAATATGCCATTGTTTATAAGGGCCGTTATAGTTTCATATATGCCCTCATCTGCCTCTTTTGACAATGGGTACTGTTTTACTCTTGGTAGTATTGCACCTTTTTTCAATTTTATCCGTACACCCCCTATGCTTTTAATGCATCCTACGTCATAAGGGCTAATGGTCCATAATGATTTGGGCACCTTTGCCATATCCTCCTTAAAGAAGGGGACTGGGGTGCATGCAGGTGCCTCAAGTGCCATAGCAATTTTCTGCGCTATATGTTTGTGAGCCACTCGTAACCATATTTCTACACTCATCATGAACACCATTTCCCCCTCCTCTTTTTCTTCTGAAAACAGTTCCTCATCTGACACCTGGGTCAACCTACATCCTTCTGCTAGTGCTATCACTGCCCTCCATGCTCTTCCTTCTTTGTCTTGGGCGTGCACAGCAATATACTCAGCTGTTGTAATAATGCTTTCAATGCCTATTGCAAACACCTTTCCTTCTTGTTCATTAACAGGTGTTTCTGGTCGGAACAGGTAAGCTGCTGGCCTCCTCCATATTTTACCTTCTATTCCTGGCATCCATGCAATTGCCATGTCTGTCCCATACTGGAATATTTCGCCATCTATTGGTTCCGCCCTAATCGCTGTCTGCCCACAGTATGCTTGCATAATCTGTCGTGCTGCTAGCATGTTAATCCCTGGAGTAGAGCAAATTATACCATCCTCTGTAAAAGAGATTGTCATATTTAACCTATTCATTATGTCCCTCCCCAGTATATTTACTGGTGAGGCACTATAATACAAGAGTGGAACTGACAGATCGTAATCTCCGATAGATAAGGGAACGTTATCAGTAAAAGGAACCAATCCTTTAGCCCCAGAAAATCCTTGGGTGTTCATGGCTTCGCCTGACATCTTAAATTTACCTTCCCTTATGCAAGACCGGGTTGCCCCGGTGTCAACAAGGAAAGATAATTTTTTGTCACCTATCGTTACCTCTATGCGTGGCTCCTCCGCACTATTAGGTGTTACTGACAGGATGGGACACACCAAGGCCGTCTGTGGGCTGTCCTATTGGGGGTACAATGATTGGCCATTTCCTGTGTAAGGGTTGTGTCCCAATACCGTCACCCTACCCAATTGTGTTTGTTCATTTTGGGGTTGTTGTGTTATCACTACTTGTTGTTGTGGCAGTGGCTGTTGTTGTGTTAATTGCTGTTGCTGCAGTGGCTGTTGTTGTGTTAATTGCTGTTGTTGCAGTGGCTGTTGTTGTGTTAATTGCTGTTGCTGCATGCCCTGCTGTTCTTGTGGTGGCCTAGGTTGTGCCTGCTCATTCCATGCTGGTGTTCCTGGCCTGACCCTACACGTGCGTGACATGTGTCCTAGTAGTCCACAACTCCAACACATGGGTGGTTCTCTGTTTTGCCATGGAAAGCTCCCTGTGTTGTCCTGGTATACCTGTTGCCCTGTGGGGTATGAACTTCCAACTCCCCCCACCTGCTGTTGGGTATTATATCCGTATCCTCTCCCTCTCATAAATCCTCCTCTCCCTCTGTTATAACCATAATACCCAGCTCCTTGCATCTGGTACCCTCCTCCCACGTTTTGTGCGTGTAATTGTAGTTGCGGCATTTGCTGTATTATACTTTGTCGAGGTGCTATTAGAGCTGGGTCTTGTGCAGCCACTATTTGCGTGGGGCTTTGGGCCATTGTTGTGGGCGCAGTTATTAGTGCCCCCTCCATTGTATATTTAGTTAATTTTTTCTGTACTAGTTTGGCCTCTTCCGTTTTCCTGTCCTCTTCCTTTTGTTTCATTTTTCCTTGCCATATCCTGCAGTGATGTACTATTGTCAGCTGTATTTCAGGCCATGGTTTTACTTCCATTCCCACTACTTTCTTTAGTTGTTTCTGTACTCCTTCTGGGAGCCCTTGTACTAGTATATGATAAAATATGGCTGGTGTTTTATCCCATTGTTCTCTCGTTTCCATGCGCCACTTTTCTTGAATATCCTGTATATAATCAACGGGATCTTCATTCTCACGCATCTTACGGGAAGTGATTGCTCCTATATCTGATGTGTCTGGGTACTGTACTCTCAGTGCCTGCCATAGCGCATGTCTGCAGTTTGCAAATGGCGCCCCATCATGCGATGTGTTCGTTATTGTTATCCCATGGAATCCCGCTCTCTTCCAGATGTCGTCCGCTCTATCCCCTAATATTGATATTAACAGGCCTTTCACATCTCCTACTGCTAGTTTCTGCCCTGCGGTATGTTTTTCCATTTCATATATCCACTTACCCGCACCTCCACTTAGTGATGGGAGCCTACATTTTATATTTTCTTTATCCGTATGTTTCCATGGTACATACTGCGGTCTAACCCCTCCTCTCTCCAACAGTGGCATTAAGTTGTGTCTTGTATCACCCTTTATGTTCCATAATATTGAGTCCTCACACCCCTCCTCCTCCCCTATTTCCCTTACCACATCAAATTCTTCCTTGCTACCCCTCCTCCTACCTACCTCTCCTTCCCTTCCCCTTGTTTCGTCATCCTCTGTGCTTAATATGGGTATGCTTATCTGTCTGTCTTGCCTGCGACTAGGGAGGTCTCTAAGCCGGCACGCATAGGGAGTCACTTCGTCCATGAATGGCGCAAGCTTTATTTTGCGCAGCGTGCGTGTGGTTGTTGAACATGTAGGGTGCGATGGGGGAGGGCGTGATGGAGATGGCGATGGTGTGGCTTCATGGGTTTGTTTTTCCACTAGTTGTTGCACCCTCTCCTCACTTTGTTCCAGCTCCTCCCTTCTCTTACGGATCCATGGCGAGTCTATATTGGTTCTAGTGAGGTACAGCTTATCTAAGCTTTCCCTTTCACTCTTTCTTCCTACCCTTTCTACTCCTTCTTCCTCCTCACTGCAAAAATCAGTCATAGATGGTATCCCCCACTCTGTTCTTTTCCCCTTTACTGTTACTGTTTCTAAGTCTATTAGCTCCATTTCTCCTCTTCCTTTGTTACCAACTGTTCCCCCGGGTGTTGATGTTGTTGCTACTTCTCTACTTCTATATACATCCCCCCATTTTTCACTCTCCTTATTTCTCCCTCCTCTTTCCCCTTCACTCCTCTCCTCCACTTCCCTACTATTTTCCTCCCTTTTCCTTTTTAATTCCTCCATCACTTCGTTGCTCATCTGTTCCAATATTCTTTCATCTTCTTTCTTTCTTTCCCATTTCACCATTTCTCTTTCTATTGCTTTCTCTTCTTCATATTTCTTAGCTGCCTCTGATACTACCCTCCTCCTCCATATTTCTAATTCCCTTTCCTTTTCCTCTTCTTCCTTCTTTTTTTCTCTCAATACTACTCTTGACACCCTTTCTGCTGCTGCTCTTACCCTTGCATCTTCTATCCTTTGCTCCTCATTTCGTTCCCTCAATTTGTCCAATTCGTTTTTACCCTCTTTCCTTTTCCTCACTCTCTCTTTTTCCCCCTTCTCAAGCTGTGTTAGTAATTCATTCTGCTCATCCCTTAGTTTTGCCAATTTTTCCTCCAAAATCTCTTCTCTTTGTATTAGTAGCTCCTCCCCCTTCATCTCACTCTCCCTTCTACTATCCTCGCCTGTTCTCTTTACAGCCTCCCTTTCTTCTCCCGTTAGTGAACCCCGTAATTTTAATAATATCTGTGCAGCTACCCACTCATCATGTCCTATCTCTACAATCTGTTCTTCTCCAATCCTCCCCTCCCCCACTATCTTCCTGTGAGCCACATATGGTGGAGGGCTGTAAGCCGGGTTCGAGTATCCTTCAGCCGCCCTTAACTGTCCTTCCATTTCTCCTAGTTCTCTTAAAGGGTACAACCCTTCTCTCTCTGTTTTCACTCCCGGTGTTATGGGTATCTCGTTGCTCGGTTCCTTTTTTATATCTTCTAAAGTGTCAATCTTTTTTCTTCCCTCTCCTTCATTCTCCTCATTCTTTTTCCTTTCACACCCCTTTTCCCCATCCGTTCCCTCTTTCATAATCTCCTTTACTTCCGGTGTTTCTCCCACAGAGAACATTCCATTTGGTCCTGGTCGGGATCCCTGGAACATCCTCCATAAGTTAAACACCTCCATATGGCTCGCCAACTTCTTCCCCTTGTATGTATTGTGCAGATGGTTTAGCAATGAATGTTGGGCATATGGATCGAAACTACCATTAGGCGGCCATGGTGTTAACATTTTGTTATCCGTCCCCTGGGTCCACTCTATGCTGTACTTAATTAATTTCTCCCTATGGGGTGGCAGTGTTGTGCATATGTGTTGTAGTGGGGTAGTGAGGGTGTTCCCCCACCCTCCCGACCCTGTCCCATATGACATAGTCGTGCCCCACTTGTTACTCCTCCCTTCGCTATCAGTTTGCAATTTACAACCTTATATTGTTTACCTGGCCCCGTAAGTGTGGGGACTTACGACAATCCTTTACAAAGTATGCAATAATAATAAAACAAGAAATAATAGAACACAAATATGTATAATTTTGTATTGTATATTCCTTCCCCTACGGCCCCCTGCGGCCGAAGCGCACGCAGCCCCCTGTGACTGCGTACCCCTTACGACGATCTTATACAGTCGTCCTTTATTCCTCGTTCTCCTCCCCCTTTTACATTTGCCGTTGCTGGCGTTCTCCGTGCTCAGCCACGCCCCTCTCCCCTTCTCCTCTTCCAATCCACTCGTTTATTGCTTATCTTCGTACCCGCTCCCTCATCATTTTTCTCTTCCCCACCACTTTCAAAACTCAATGTTCCTTGTGCTCGTGGTATCCTATAAAATCCCTACTGGTGACGTCACCGATGTCTCTACGCTACTAGTACAGTCTCATTATTAGTTTCAAAATACACTTGCAATTTACCCCCGCTAACCCTACAGCTGTCTTCCTGTCTCTCCTGGAACAAGGTAATCTCATCAATAATATAATTGGACTGCACACGCTGCGTCGCCTCGCGTGTGATACGCCCCTCAACAGGAGGGCTTAACCAGCCAATTATCTTCCGTATTTGGCAACTATGCAACTAGCTACCCCCTACAGGGAAACGTCATCTACCTATCGAGTTTCTTGCTCGAACAATAGGAAACCTCATCTACCTATCGAGTTTCTTGCTCGACCAATAGGAAACCTCATCTACTCATTGATCAATAAATGCCAAATCGTAGGAAACCACACACGCCCAACCCTACACGTTAGTCGCGATTTTAGGCCAATCAGTGTCTACGAGCGGCCACACGTGATGTTTCGTGCTCCGCCCCCCTCTTTCACGTCACTGCTCTCGCACTCTTTTCACTCCCTTTCATTCCATTGCCAACACTATATTGTCAAACCTTCGCCGCGCACCTGTGTAACACCTCCCTCCTCCCTCATTTACTTCCTCCCCCCTCCCTCACAATTTCGCATTGCTCGTTGTGTGTGCCATGCTCACCAAGTTCTCTCGATGCAGGGCCGCTCGACTGCGTGCACCCCTCCAAGCGGCTCGCCACCTCCCCTCGTCTGGACCACGTCTGGACACTCGCCAACCGCGGGCGGGATACTTCTCAACCGGCTCCCGAGGGCCAATATCCGGATTGCGCTGTCCGGTCTTCTCGCAGCTCCGCGATGGTCCTGTAGTCCTCAGAAGGGGGCAACGGCAGAGGGGGCCGCGCCGCCGGGCCTCCTCGCAACGGGAGTGCCTGGAAAAAGTAAAAATAAAAGTCGATCTTAAACAGATCTCAGCAGTGCCTCCAACTTGTCGGGGGGAAATTCTACCGGGGTCGGCCGGGCCGTCCGCAGACCTCCAGGCAGGGAGGCCCCAACTCCTCCCGTGTGTATCCCAGATAAGATGAGATAGAGTATGATACGCACACAAGGAGCAAGGTGACTCTGCTGTTTATTAGACAAAACGGCAGGGATGGGTCAAGGAGCGCACGCGTTCGTCCTGACACACACTCAATTGTGGGGCTCGCAGGCCCTTTTTACTGTAGTATGACGCGCTACTTGCGTCACTTCAGAAAGTTAACAAAAAACCTATCGCCACTCTTAATTGGGTGTTCGAGTGGTAGGGTTAGTATAGCACACATATAGAGAAAGATATTAGTGGACAAGGTGTAGTCAGGTGGTATATCTGGGTTGTCCCTACAATTAGATACATGAAAATTGTTACATGAAGGCTCCTGAGGATTGGCTAAATGTGCTGGCGTCAGTGATAAGAGCCCCAAGTTCTGATTGGTGCACCCGTGAGCTTCCCAGCCTGGGACCACCGTCGTTCCCAGCTCTCGGTGTACCTGTAAGTTGCAACAATGTTTCACTATGGGTACATGCAGACAATGTGAGGACTTATTCATAGCTAGACGGGGTACCGTTCCCACTGTTGCAGATGTCCATTGAGCCTTTCAAGTGTATCTGCCAGTGTCTCGTAGCGAGGGATCCAGACGCCTCTGTTCTCCAGGGTTTGGCATCTCGTCAGTTTCGGCTTGATCACGTGGGGAGGGACCGTGAAAGAGGCATAATTCTGCACAATTAATATTGTTTTTCTACTGTGCGTCTGGTTTAATTTGTCGGTGTGACTTTAACGTTGGTGCGCGGAGTGCGAGGTTGCAACATCGTGCCTTTGATGATTTGCTCTTGGAACGTGGGTTTGCAACATTGCGACCTTGGCTGGTTGCTTCGCCAAGCTCATTCTGCAGGATCAGCAACTGGCTCTTGTCTTGTTGATGTCCACGGGAGCTCTTGTTTAAGGCCTACTTTGGCCCGGTGCATAAGTTGTTCGTTTGGTGCACAGGTGCTTTAGGTTATAGGAGCATATAATTCCATAATCGGTATTGTCTTTATTATATTTCTCATCGTTGTACCTGATTTCAAAGAGAAGCGTGAGCAAGCTAGTAAAAGTTCATGACGCGTCTTGCGTTTCTGCATTCTGACAGCCTATATAAAAATAATAAAGATGCACGTCCGTGAATATGCCTGTCGCCTACGTCATAGCACTGAGTATATTCTTCGTGTAGGTTGGTGTGGGAATGTCCAGTGTGTATATTTGTACAGATGTGCTTCCCGTTGTCTAGGTCGTCATGGCATCTCTAACGACGTGTAGATTTTAGTCTAGTTGATCCGTGCCGCAGGTGTCGGCATGGCCAGTGCGGGCTGCTGGGCAAGCAGATGGACACATCCGTATGTTCCTGTACCAGAGTATCTGGTCGTCTGGTAAATGGGCAAACTCTTCTCGTGGCGGGTGTTTGGGTCGTGACCCTCTAGGCCAAGCGCGAGAGGTGAAGGACGGGAGCCTGGTTTTCCATTCTCCCACTTCATGTTCTATGTCTCCCTCTACACAGCGGCGAGCGAATAAGAGGGCGGAGACAGCGCTGTGGAGAAAAGCGGCGGGATGCCTCCACCGGCCGGCGACGTAAGGTTCAGTCACCCTCCCAGGAATTACCATCATCCGGGAGTGAGGGGACTGGTGCCACGTCTGCCAATACGGCTGCAGTGGAAGGGGTGGGTGAGCCCCCACAGGGGCTTGCGACTGTGGAAGACGGTGTAGAGCCATCCAGGTTGGTGGTTTGCACAGAAGAGGAGAAGGCTGCTACTGAGACACACATGGACCTGGTGGGGGTGGTACCACTGGTGCAAATGGTGCAGTCCAGGGGCAGGGGAAGGAGGCAGCAGAGGTTGCCATGGAGGGGCCTGTGCATGTCACTGTCCCTGACACTGTGACTGCACCACCAGCAGGGATGCCCCATCCCAGGCCCGTCCGCAGGTAGGGGGGAGGTCCACGTCATCTGGCACTCCTCTACCTGCGGACAAGGGGACCCGTGACCATATGGAGACCGCCCTGATTGGTGTCGCGTTCCGCACGCGTGTCATTCGTGATGACGTGCATGCTTCCTGGGGGGAGCACGCATGTCATCATGAAGAGCTGCGTGCCAACGTGACCCAGTTGGGAGGGGCCATGGTCGGGGGTTTCCTACATGTGTCACACACTCTGGCAGCCCTCTCCTCCTCTATGCAGACTATGCGCCATTAGTTCTCCATGCTGTCTTCTGGCCCAGATGCCACCAGGGCCCCCTGTGGACCGGCCCGACCAACGCAGCCAGCTTGGTGGAGATCCCATCCCTGCCACAGTCAGGAGTCGGAGGTCCAGCAGGGGTGGACACCCCAGCAACTGGACCCCAGCAGATGGAGGATGTGCCGGCATCACTGGGCAGGGCACGTGCATGACGGTGCCGGTGGATTCGATCAGCCCGGATGCCGTCATGCTGGCAGAGGCAGTTGCATCAGAGGCAGCGGCAGGCTCAACGTGGGAGGCATCATGGCTCGGGGCCATCGACATCAGAGGGGCAGGCATCAGCCGGAGGGCAGGAGGACCCTGGAATGGGAGTGTCTTCCGTGTGGCAGCGGTTGGACCAGCGGATAGATGTGGAGCAGCAGCGGGCGGAGGAGGCACGGCTCACTATGGTCAGGGCGGAGAACTCCATGCGCAGGGCATTGAGGCGGGCGTTGGAACACACCATGACTGCATCCCTGCGAGACCTTGAGGACAGGGAAGAGGCCCGCCTCTGGGACATCAACGTGGAGTTCGATGATGCCCTGGCCTGGAACATCACAGAGTGACCCGTAGGAATTGCCCGCCGCCATTGTATATAGTTAATTAGTCTTAGGTTTCCTTCCCATTTTTCTTTAAATTCGGGCGCATGGACTATGCCCCACCTTTTTGTATATAGTTGTTTATTAGGTAGGGTTTTTTGTAGGTTTCATTTGGATTGTTGGGCTCATGGACCCTCAATTTGTACATTGTATATAGTTGAAGACTGGACTTCATTTTTTAAATTTTTTACCATGGAACAATGGATGTTAATTTTTCTTTTTTCCTTTGGATTTCATTTGATGGACGAACCCTTTGGAGCCATTTTCATTTGGATTTATTTGGATTCTGCATTCATATTCTTTTTTTTTTATTATTTTGGACATGCAGCCTTTTGTTTATTATTTCTCTTATTGTGTGGTTTTCTTTCATTCCATTGCTTTTATATTTAATACATTTTGGTTTCATACTTCATTTGTGTGGTATTCTATCATTGGTTTCATGCATATCACGATGTGGGTTTTCTCATTCACTTGCACCCATTGTGTGTGTGTGACGGACATGTATTGATGTGCATACTTGCCATTTGGGATGTATCATGTAATTGGGATTACAATGTGGGGTGCATGGGATATTTGTTGGGTGTTTGGACAGGGGTGGCATGGGGTGGGATTTGGGTGGCCATAAGGGCCATGAGTGTGGATCGTGATGACGTGTTGGGGGGGACATGAGTCGGGGCCTGATGGCAGGTGCCCATCAATGCTGGGTGGCTGGGGTTGCAGGGGGACATGAGTCGGGGCCTGCTGCCAGGTGCCCGTCAATGCTGGGTGGCTGGGGGTGCAGGGGGACATGAGTCAGGGCCTGCTGGCAGGTGCCCGTCAATGCTGGGTGGCTGGGGGTGCAGGGGGAGATGAGTCGGGGCCTGCTGGCAGGTGCCCGTCAATGCTGGGTGGCTGGGGGTGCAGGGGGACATGAGTCGGGGCCTGCTGACAGGTGCCCGTCAATGCTGGGTGGATGAGGGTGCAGGGGGACATGAGTCGGGGCCTGCTGGCAGGTGCCCGTCACTGCTGGGTGGCTGGGGGTGTAGGGGGACATGAGTCGGGGCCTGCTGGCAGGTGCCCGTCAATGCTGGGTGGCTGGGGGTCCAGGAGGACATGAGTTGGGGCCTGCTGGCAGGTGCCTGTCAATGCTGGGTGGCTGGGGGTGCAGGGGGACATGAGTCGGGGCCTGCTGACAGGTGCCCGTCAATGCTGGGTGGCTGGGGGTGCAGGAGGACATGAGTCGGGGCCTGCTGACAGGTGCCCATCAATGCTGGGTGGAACATGTGTTGGGCCTCACAGGTGCATGGTGCCATGTGGGCTGCCTGCGGGGCATGCCCAGGGTGGATGAGCTGCCTGTGGGGCATGGCCAGGATGGATGGGCTGCCTGCAGGACATGGCCAGGGGTGTTGGGTAGTCCCCTGTGGTGTGGGCTGCCTGCAGGGCCTGGGGAGGGCACACACCATGGAGGACCCACACTGCCAAATCACGTGTAAAACTCCCTGAGCACCCCTCAGAATACACGTACCCCTCTTGCGCTAGCGAAATCGCGTGTAAAACTCCCACGCACCCCTCAGAATACACTTACCCCTCTCGCGCTAGCGAAATCACATGTAAAACTCCCCACGCATCCCTCAGAAAACATGTACCCCTCTCGCACTAGCGAAATTGCATGTAAAACTCCCTGCGCACCCCTCAGAATACACATACCCCTCACGCACTAGCAAAATCACGTTTAAAAGTTCCTGTGCACCCCCGAAATACATGTACCCCCATCCCCAAGGCCTATCGCGTATGAAACTTCCCGCGTTCCCCACAAATGCACGTACCACGCTCGGCCAAGGCCTATCACGTGTGAAACTTCCCGCATACCCCACAAATACACATAACACGCTCGCCCAAGGCCTATTGCGTGTGAAACTTCCCGCGTACCCCACAAATACACGTACCACATTCGCCCAAGGCCTATCGTGTGTGAAACTTCCCGCATACCACACAAATACACGTACCACGCTCGCCCAAGACCTATTACTGTGAAACTTCCCGCGTACCCCACAAATACATGTACCACGCTCGCCCAAGGGCTATCACGTGTGAAACTTCCCGTGTACCCCACAAATACACGTAACACGCTCGCCTAAGACCTATAGCATGTGAAATTTCCTGCATACCCCACAAATACACATACCCCGCTCACACAGGGCCTATCATGTGTGAAAATTCCTGCGCACCCCCGAAATTCACCCTCCCCATGCCCCACAGGAAGCCCATTCACCCTGGCCATGCCCCGCAGGCAGCCCAAAACACAGGGGGGACTTTTTCCACGCAATTTACATGGTGCGAGAGGGGTACGTGTATTCTGAGGGGTGCGCAGGGAGTTTTACATGCGATTTCGCTAGCGCGAGAGGGGTGCGTGTATTCTGAGGGGTGCGCAGGGAGTTTTACACGTGATTTTGCTAGCGCGAGCGGGGTACGTGTATTCCGAGGGGTGCGTGGGGAGTTTTACATGCAATTTCGATAGCGTGAGAGGGGTAGGTGTATTCTGAGGGGTGCGCGGGGTGTTTTACACACGATTTTGCAAGCGTCAGAGAGGTACGTGTATTCTGAGGGGTGTGTGGGGAGTTTTACACGTGATTTCACTAGCACGAGAGGGGTACGTGTATTCTGAGGGGTGCAAGGGGAGTTTAACACCTTTTTTCGTCGTTGAGGGGCTGTATGCTGGTCCACTGGCCTTTGCGCCATGTACTGGATTTGTGCGCTGTTCATGGCGCACGGGGTGGGTTTGGGGGTGTAGCTGGTGCTGCTGCAGGGTCACTGCGCCACTCTGTGCCACGGCTGGTTATAGATGTTAAAATCCATGAATACGCTTTGTGCTGAAATGGGTTTTGGCACACGTGGCTCGCGCAGACTGCCGCACGCGCACACTGTGCACCAGCCGCGTGCGCCACTTGTGCGCCGATTTCTATGAATTACCCCCTATATCTACACCATACACTGTTAGACTGATTGCCCTCTATATATGGTTACAGATTCTTTCTGATTAACACAGCCTGAGATCAGAAATATTTAAATGTGAGAGAATGAGTTTCTTTGAAACAGTAGGGGTTTGACTGAGGGGTGGAAAGAGTCATGGTTAAAGGTAGCACTAAAGCATATTTATGTGTTTTTTTCAGAATACGCCCAGAGCTTGAGTCTATTTAAAAGTACTTCCATGTGAGATCTGGCTACACCCGCACAGCACAAAAGGTAATTATAGCCCTTGGTTTGGTTCAAGGATTTGACATAGATCCCACATATTGATTATAGAATTAATATATATTTTGTTTTTATTGACAGCCCATGATGTGGTGAGGTGGTGAAACAGATGTGTGTCCATATTGAGAATTTAGCTATCTATCTATCTATCTATCTATCTATCTATCTATCTATCTATCTATCTATCTATCTATCTATCTATCTATCTATCTATCTATCTATCTATCTATCTGTCTATCTGTCTGTTTATAAAGCTCCAAAGTCCCCGGGCATCTAGGCGCTAAAACAGAAAAAACATAAGACAAGACAGAACTACAAAACACACAGACTGGCGTCCTATTCTAAGCAAACGACCTGGTCTTAAGGAGTTTCCTAAAGGTGAGATGATTTTCTTCCTTCCTCAGCGATCCATGAAAAAATGGAAGGTCTTTCAACCTGAGAATCCAAGCTTTATTAGTGATTCCCACCATTATACTCCTGATGAAGGTTCACCACTAATAGGAATTAGAACATAAACATGTTGAGATCAAGCCAACGCCCAAAAGTGGAGGCAATTCTGTTCTAAAACTTGTACCAGGAAGATTTATTGATATCCTTGGGAGTCTGTAATGAATTTACTTCCTATCATTTATAAATTACTCTATATAGAAGAGTATTTCTACCTAGATAAGCCTACAGTCACTACCTTGCATTAACCACACTTTTTGGCATTACATGGTTGTTGTGTTATATATATTTTTGTTATGTTTTCCTTTTTTTATATATGTATGTTAAACTGTATCTATTCAGAGATTGTTTACACTTAATCTTATTTGACTTTTTACCTCAAGATAATAAAATTATATTTTGTTACTTTGCATTAATCATTCATTTTAACCACTTCACGGGCTGTCTACTTTCTACCTCTATGTTTAATGTTGTGTGGTGGACTCGGCCCTTTTGAAAAACAGGCACTATGTTTGCCCCAATGTCACACACAACGAAATTGAATTGAGATTTAGCTGCAGAAACCAATCAGATATAACATATTGCAACTCTTCTAAAATGTTATTTGCAGTGTTCTGTTTACCAACGGAATGGGTGCAAAGAGCAGCCATTTTCTGCTTACCACTGCCTGTGTTCCTGGTAATGGAGCATTTTGGAGGCAAGAGCATAGAATAGGACATTTCTTGTTCTCTCATTCGGATTGACAACCAAATTGCAGTTATGCACATGTAATCTGTTGCTTGGGAGCTGGTCCACATATCGGTTGTTAAATGGACATTACTTTTTCACTGAGCCTCAGGGAAGAACATACAGTTTTTCACAACTTTTCATATAATCGCAGAACTTCAACCGTTGAAAAAACGTCCAGCTTGGCATGTTGTCGCATGGTGCAAAGTAATAATAAGGGATTTGAAGCCACTTGTTTCTATAACAGTCTGTGGTGATAAACTCACCAATAAACTGGTTGATGTCCAAGGCTACTCTGTGGTTTTTTGCATTGGCAGTTTTGCTTGTCTCACATGCCACTTATAGTTGGCTAGCAAATTGATGTTGTGCTATGTTATGATGATATTACTCCTCTAGTGGTAGTACTGTCCTCATTTGTTGTCTAGCCAGAAAACGTTGTGCTGTCTGTTTCACAACTAATAGCCACTGGATGACCTTGCTCAAGATGGCGATTAAGTAAAGGTGTGGCATGTCGGGTTTCACTTTGTACAACACTCGTCACCAGATTAGTATCTGCAGAGTCTACATCCGAGTCCACTCCCTCTATACTGTTACTTAGATCACTTTTGATAGAAATTATCCTTCCCTTTCTGTTACAAAATGCCAAATCATTTTTTGGGTGCGTATTTTCAATAGGATCTCATTCTTTGATTGTGAGTTGGTTTGCAGCTATACTAGGTATAGACCTTTCTTTTAAAGATGCCTCAATTGTTGTAGAAATGCCCATGTCACCTCTGACGCTTCCAGGGAAGCTCCTCTACACATTTTCGTAAGTGCTTGTAAAACATACTTTTTTTTGGCTGGCTCTTTAGCAACGTTTTAGTCACCTGTTCTGCTTTCTCTAACCTTCTGCCCTCCTGCTAGCGCAGAAATGTTGATTTTCTCAGTCCACGCATTCTATAAATGTATTTCCTGATACAGCTCTCTCTCACAGAAAAATGTCGCCCCAAATAAATGTAGGTTTTGGCCCACCTCACAGACTCAATTAAAGTCCCCTCTCTTACTCTCACTGCATTACTTGTACACGCATAATTTGCTCTTTCTCTTCCATACACGATTGCTGCTTCCTGACAAATTGGACAAGGAAATCAGCTGCCGGCCAAACAAACTAATTAAACGTTTGACTGAAAAAAATGAAATGGTTGTATAGAAAACAGCAAAGAAGGCCTGTTTAAAGAGGAACAAGAACATTAAATAATCAAATAAATAATAGAAAACACTACTCTACAAACTATACAAATAACAAAATAAATGAAACAACAAAAACGGAAATAATAAGAACACATTTAATTGAAAAAAATGTATTTGTAGAAAACAGTTGAACAGATAACTAACAAGAAACTATTAAACTAAAAATAATATACTTTGAAAAGGAAGAAAAATAAGTGAATTGAAAGCAAAATAACACCCACTAAGAGCAATGTTGTCAAATGTAAATGTACTATATAAAAAAACACTGACTGTTTAAGCAGCTTGCTGACTGAGCACTGGCTTAATGGAACCAGCTGCTGATTTCTTTCGGGTTATATTAAAATAAAGTAAAACCAAAAAGTACACCAATCATTAAATTATGAAAATTATGGGATGTTTTTCAAATAAATGGGGATTTGGAGAAAGGCTGGCTTTGATAAGAGGACACAAAGCCTAGAGGTCTAAAATGCTGCTATCTCTGAAACACAATGGCTGCAGGCAATTCATTATTGCCCTATTCTATCAAAACACCAGTATTCCAGAATTCAGAGATACCGTAGAGTATTATTAGAGCTGAGTATCCTTAATTCAACTCTACATGCACCTCACTTGTGCATCACATTCTTTGAATTTGATTTTTATTGATGGTAATTTGCGTTGCAAGGCCATATCAGTTTAGACACATTTGGACATGCCTGTGGATAGCCATCCAAGCTTTCCCCACTGGTTAAGTGGTGAAATGTTTTGTGCATGCAAACACATTTGGCTTTGCTTCAGTGTGATGTATTGGTATGTATTAATTTATAAGGCGATTTCACCAACGTTCTTGACAAAATAAATCATTACACAGTGAATGCATTGTTAACGTAAAACTGAAGGAAAGAAACGTAGGACATCTTAGAAAGCAAGTGATTTTTGATACGTGTGCAACACAGAGAATAGGTAGGGCTAGATCTAATGTGGAGTGACAGAGAATTGCAAAGTGTTGAAATTGGGCACAGCGTAGCAAAGGGTCAGTTATCAAAAAGTGAGATGAGACAGAGGAGAACTGGAGAGTACATATACAGAAACAATAGAGCAAAGATAGGGTGGAGCAGGCTCATGAAGACCTTTGAAAGTATTGCAAAGACAGTGGTACAGTAAACGAGATTCAAAGGATATCAACACAGGGAGTGGTGAGCGGGAGTAATTGAATAATGAGGATCACGTCCAAAAAGAGTGTAAATGGCAGAGTTAAAGAAAGAAGAAAGGCGGCAAGTTGAGAGGCAGGAATACCAACAAGAAGACAGCAACACTAATCAAGATGAGAAAAAAACTAAAGAAATAATAAGAAGTTTGGTGGCATGAAAAGTGTGGAAAGGGTGGTCTGTATGGATGTTGTACAGTTGGAAACAGCAGGAGCTGGCAATGATGGGAGATGTGTGGCGAGAAAGAGAGAGAAAAATCAAAGAGGACACCCACATTTTGGGCAGATGTAGAGAAGGTGAGAGAGGACAGTGGGAAAAGAATGGATGGAAGCGGGATACGTGGTGGGGTGGTAGATGCAGGAAAGAACAAGATATCAGTTTTCGAGGCATTAAGATGTAAACTGTGCAAGTTCATCCAGGATTGGATGACAAGAAGGCAGGACAGTCAGCGATAGTAATATGAAAGGTACTGGAAAATGATGAGAATGAAAGAAAGAGTTGCAAATCATCTGCATAGAAATGTGAACAATGTGCAAAGGAAGAGACAAAGAAGAAATGGGCAAAGTGGAAAGAGAAACGAGGAGAGGGCCCAATGCCAAGCATTAAGGAACACTTTGTGTCAAAGGGAGAGCAGGGAACATCAAACCACCCGAGGAGACATAAAAGGAAAGTGCAGACAGATATGGTAGCTTGGACGAGCAACCAAGGCTTAAGCACTTGGGTGGTGATGCAGGCAGGTTCTTAAATACAGAGAGTCCTCCAGCCCCACACAGGAATGTCCACACACAATTTTAGGTGCGAACACAGCTTCTTTATATACAATAAGGTGCAGTGATATATGTACATATACATAATAGGACTGTGTACTCAGACAGTTCTATTCAAAGAATGGCAAATATATACATTCTATGTGGTACCAAACAATATATAAATTCAGTAATACATGCAGACAGTTTTAAATAGGCATGTGAATGGATTAGGGAAGAAAGGCACGTTAGTTATGAACAGTGGCATGATACTTTCTTTAGACTAGTTGCATAATTATGTGTGAGGATACCCCCACCGAGGCAACCTGTAATGGAAAAGTTAGTAACTTTTCTTGCCTTGTACAGCTCAGGCCAAAAATGTTCAATAACTCTCTCCTTTCTTCTTAAAGGGTCTTCCATCCCAAAGTACCTGAAAGGCCACTTGAGAACAGGATCGAAGACAAATCTGGGACCCCTGGACGACTCCTGAGGCTAGAAAATGCTCTTCCTCGTCACAGTACCTTTGGTGCCTTGGCAGACAAAGTGGCAGATTTAAATGGTTTCACTCAACGATTCCCTTTGAGAGTGGACCCCCCTTGGAAGAAGGAGACAGTGAGATGCTCAGCCCAAGAAGAATAATGGAATCAAAGTTTTTCTGAAGTGTAGCGGTTTTGCTCATTGCGGTGCTCTCCGTTGGTTGATGATTTCTCTGACTTTAGAAGTCCTGGGAAGATGAAACTTGCTGTGGGATCCTTAAAGCCTTTGGGAGATGAGAGCAAGACTTCTGGGGACCTTCGATGACTTCTGGTGGTGACAGGTGCATAGGTCACTTTTGGTGTCAGGTTTTGGAATATCACAGTTTTCCAAATTTCGGTTCTTCGGTACTGCAGCCGAAGCATGGACCTGTGGATGGTTTCTGGTTCCCAGACTCGACCACAAGGGTAGACTATGGACCCTTACCAAGTATGGACCATTGGGACATCTTTGTTGCATTCTGGTGCGGGAAAACCACTGGCGCACCATCCTCAGCACTCGGCAACTCTGGACCTTCTGCAGTGGGAAAAGGTTGTCAGTGATGATGGCAAGGATGCCCCTTGAAGTATTCTTAGGCAGTTTGGAACTTTCTGGGTACCTCCTCTTCTGGGCGCTAGACAGCAATGGGCTTCCAGAGGTCACAAATGCTCCTCCAGACCTTAGGCTACACCAATGCACTTTTTTGACATGAGATGTCTGAGCACTCCTCTTCAGGACTCACAAAGACCCCTTCTCCGGACGGCAGGCACACAGGACTGGCTTCCAGTGCACTTCGGATGAAGAGTAGCAGGTTGCATGATGGCCCCTTGAAGCTCGGCGAGAGGTCTCCTAAACAGGTCCTCTCTGGATCAGTCCTTGTAAGAACAGAGCAGCTTATGGATTTCACAAAGAAAATGCAGCAGCATACTTCACCTCCAGGTGGGCTTCAAGGAACAGCTTCTTCTTGCTTCAGCATTGATTTCAGCTTCTCAACAAAATGGTGAGTGAAAGTTCCCTTGTTATACACATTTGGTCCCCATTCACTCGGGCAGAGCCAGCCTCAGTCAACCAATCACACAGAAGAGCATTCATGCAAGCAGGCAGCCAATCAGCCTCACATGCATTCAGGCCATTCACTACAGCCAGACACCCATAACAAAGAATGTGGATTGAGGTAAGCAGTCAGACTTTCAGCACACTAAACTGCATTTATGTAAGTTTCAGTCTGGGTTGTCTCAGGCATTGTGTCACACACAGAAATCAGATTCCAATAACACAGAAAGTGAGTTCACTTCAGACTCCATTCACACAGGTCCCAAACCAAGGGTGTACCCGCAACACAAAACTCCTGGGAAGGATCCAGTTTCTCTGACAGGAGGCAGCTCCAGAGCCAGATATTGTATTTCTACCCAACAGCCAGTCAGGAGGAAGGGACAGAGTCAGAGCTTCCCAGGACTTTGAAAAACACAGTAAAAGACAATAGAAACAAAGAGGCCACAGTGACCATCTTGCCTTCTATCAGGAATCCATTGATTCCAACGGCAGGACATGGCTGTCCTTAAAATGGAGCCACTGCGAGGTCAGCATGTAGCTGCCACCAGCCCATACCCTACTCTGTAGGCAACACACGTGTGCCCAATAAAACACATAAGGGGTTCAAGGGTGTACCCCCACCCATGGGTGCCACAGGTGTATCCCATAGTTAATAGTCACCAAAAGGAAAACATGTATAGCTGCACTGCCAGAGGCACATACATTATAAACAGGGTAAGGCCTTGATCTTGCAGGCTTGCATAATGGTTTTATACACAATATTGATCAAGACCAATTGTACAGAATAATGCACAACACCTCTGAATTAGTGTGTTGGCCTCTTTAGAATTGAAACTGAGAGATTCATTTTAAATTGATTATTCATTTATTCTTTTTAGAACAATTTTAAATTAACACTTTACTAATCTGCATAATAAATACTGACACCACAATTCTACATAAAATTAATGACTCCTCAATTCATTCAACAAAATCCATGCATATCTCAACTTCATACACATTCACATTTCCTAGGTAAACTACCATATATCCAATAACCTACGCAACATACTCAAATGATTCAATACATTGTTCACGCAATACTCTCAATAATTAACAAATGGTGGATTTTTTTTTATTTTAACGTCGACAGGTATTTAAAGCAGAGCTCGTTAGCTAAACATTCATGTTAAATCCTGCTCCAGTCATCATCAGGACAAGTAGTAGCATCCAAATACCATGCCCTCCTTACTAAACTTCAGTGTTCAAAGTGTCTACAATAAAATCAAATTAAACCAAATTAAAAGTTCTGTCTGTACATCACTTTTTGTAAATGACTTTATCATGTTATATCATTTCTATATCAAATTCATTTTAACACAATGGTGCATACCTTGTGTTTCTCACATGCACATTTCTCAAGTTTCACAGCTAGCCCTCATTTCAGCTTGCTGTTGTTTTCCTTCATTTTATATCTCTGAATAAAATATACGGGGGTGAGATAACAGGGGTCGGCCCTTGTGGAGAAACAATCTATTCAATACTGTTTAACACCCTCTTAGTAAAAGATATTACCTTACCCCTCTTTTGAGACTTTCTGGTCTGTTGCAAGATTACGCGATTCAGACTGCTCCCATTATGTCTCATGGCCAGCGACCAACCGAGGGCATCTTCCTTATGTGTTCTCAGCGGTTCTCTGAAGTGTGAAGATGACAGTATCTATTGGAGATGCCTCTTTCTTTGATATTCAGGTAGAGTTACTCTATGGCTCCATCTTTGCAAGGACTCACTTACTTCCAAATGTTTATCTTTATCAAATCTGTCCCTCCAGATGCTGGTACGGGGCCCCGCAAATATTGTGCTCTTCTATTTACCAGATAATCAGAAATGATTTTCAAAATCTGTATTCCTTCAAAATGAAGTGCAGCGATTTGTTAGGGTTCCTTTATCTATGGTTCCTACTTTGCATTACATCACTGAAGTTCTGAATCTGTGACACCACTCAATCTGCAGTTCTTCCTGAGTAACATATGTGTATGTGTATATCGTTTTCTGGGTGAATAAACTCACTATAGTATTTGACACCTCTCTCGTGCATTTGCATCTTCGCAAGGGTAACCATTTTTGAGTGAGCCACTGGTTATTCTTTCATTCATGTGGGTCGCTCTAGTTACGTATACCTCTTTGTACGCTGGTGCGTAACATTGCTCGTGTCAGCATTGCCGCAGTGACACTAGCAGAATCTGCATGCCTATATGGACTGCCTTGATAGTTTAACTTGTTTCCCATCTTGATATTGCATTTCAATTCACCAGCCCCAGTTTGTCGGGTTCGACCGGTATTTACCTCTACTCCTTCGTGCATTTTCTTGGTGCCTTCATCTGTTATCTGTACCCCATCTTGGTGCGGTCTGTCATTTATCAGCTTATTTCATGGAGAAAGAAAGCAGACTGAAGATCTCAGACACCCGAGATCTACTGTGTCGTGCCTGAGCCTCTGAGTGCGCTCGTAACAAGTATACACCCATTCGTTAAGGCGAAAAACCTCTTTGCATCAGATGCTTAAATGCCGTACATATATTCAATGAGTTTGAACACTCTGAATAAATAGATGTACATGTGTGGGAATATCCATGTCGCATAATGTATAGCTGTTACTGGACTAGCCTATGAGTCTACACATGACACTCAATATATGTTATAGGGCATGTGAAGATTACATGATTCCACTACACTGAGATGTTGAGTCCCCAATTAACAGTATATAAACGGTAAATCCATAATTTTTCCAATCAATGTAACTGTTCTGCCACATTTCCTCCACAGGGGTGTTGTTTAATAGTCTGTCGAATAAACCAGAAAATATCCAGGTCACTATGTTCCTTATTAGTGTAATGATCAACAAGCAGTTTATCGATTACTTCATTTCTAATGCATGACCGGTGTTCCGATATGCGTTAGTTCATTGATCTGTGGGTCTTTCCCACATACAGTAAGCCACATGGGCATTTGGTAATATACATGACGTTTTTTGTTTGACAGTTAGTGTGAGTTTGAGGGTTCCCACTTGATGTGTCCCCACTCAAACGTGTGTTTTGTCTCAGTAAACTGACACGCAACACACTTGCCAAACTTCTAGTGTCTGTTGATGGGTTTCTTGGTTAAACTTCCACTGTGTTTTACCAAATCCAAATTTGTATGGATGATGTTCTTAATAGCATTACTAAAAGGAGTGAAAGTTGTAACACGCGTCACTCTGTCTGTGGTGGTCTTACTTCGTGGTCTGAGGCAGATTCTTCAATTGATCTGCAATGTGTCTCAAAATCTTTTTTATTTGAGCAGTTCCTCCGAATTTTCAGGAATTGACTGGATGGCAAATTTGTGTTTAACCCTTCCGGATTGAAACTGATATAGTGGAGGAGAGTATTCGTGTCTATTGGCTTCCTGACATGAATCTTGCGATCTAAAAAGTTTACTGAGTTCTCATGAGATTCCATAGTGAACTTGATGTTTCTATCACAGGCATTCAGACATTGATGGAACTCTTTCAGTTGTTCAAACAAGCCCCTCCATATGAGAAATACATCACTGATATATCTTTTTAACACCGCAATATGGTGCGTAAACTGACTGATACCGGAAGACACCATTTCTTCTCAAAATTGCCCATATATAAATTGGCCACATCCGGGGCCAACGTAGCCTCCATGCTGACCTCTTTGTTCTGCATATGTATTTGTTTTTTTAAAAGAAAATATTTTCCATTATAGCCAATCTTGCACATTATAGGATGAAGCTAGTGGGTGGTTTGTCCATATTCATATATGTGTCCAGGACAATTTTAAATAGTCAATGCCTCTATGTCCATGGTGACAAATATGTCTGAGGCTTGGATATCAATAGTGTCTATGATGTTGATCATGCCTGTGGAGTCTTTCACGTAAGAAGGGGTCTTCACTACAAAAGGTTTAAGAGGTGTTCAACATATACAGATAAAGGTTTGAGCAAAGAGTCAATAGCTGAGATTATCGGTCATCCTGTCGGGTTTCTCATGCTTTTATGTATTTTTGTGATGGTATAGAAGGCTGCAATTCTGCGATACTCTTTCTGTAGGAACTCTAATTCTTCATTACATATCCATCCTTCTTTCTCAGCATGGTTGGTTAGGCAGAAAATCTCCTCTTTAGCCGTGTAGTACGATCTCTCTCTAGTTTATTGTAATCTATAAGGTCTGCTAGTGGACGTTGACATTCTTTCTCATAAACATCCTTATTGAGAATAACTATGGCATTGTCTTTATTGGCAGGCTTTATAGTTATATCGGATTTCATATATAGGTTTTTTACCCTACTCCATTCTTGTGCACTTAGATTCTGTGGTTGAGAATTGTGCTTTTTATCCGCTTCTAGAACTTGTCCAATCACTATGTTTTCAAAAGCTTCCAGCTCAGGAGGGCATGCATGGTTGGACGGAAATAAACTGAGATCCTCTAGTACGGTGGCATTTGCAGTCTCAATCTCCAATGTTTGGGATGCATTCATGTCTTTCCGTTGTTTAGGCAAAGAGACTTACAAGAAATGCTTCAACCTAATGTTTCTGATCTCAACATCTCAGTGGAGTGGAATAATCTAATCTTCACATGACCTAGGAAATATATTGGGTGTCATGTGTGGACTCATAGGCTAGCCCAGTAACAGCTATACATTGGGACACAGTGATATTCCCACACATGTACATCTATTATTTATTCCTGAGTTTTTAAACTTTTTGAATATATGTATGGCGTTTAAGTATCTGATGCTGAGAGGGTTTCATACAAATAGAAAAAAAGCATTCCTCTTAGCGAATGGTTGTATATTTGTTACAAGCGCACTCAGGGGCTCAGACACGACACAGTAGATCTCGGGTGTCTGAGATCTTCAGTCCACTTTTTTTCTCCATGAAAGAAGCTAATAAACAACAGACTGCACAACGATGGCGTATGCAAAACAGACAAAGGCAGAAACTAAATGCACAAAGGAGTAGAGGTAAGTGCGGGAAGAGCCTGACGAACTGGGACTGGTGATTTGAAATGCAATAACAAGATGGAAGCCAAGTTTAACTATCAAGAAAGTCCATATAGGCAATCGGATTCCACAAGTATAGCCACGGCAATGCTGACATGAGCAATGTTACGCTCCAGCATACAAAGAGGTATAATAGACATGTGCTTTGCCAGAACGAAAGCGACCCACAAGAAGTAAAGAACAACTAGAGGTTCACTCAGAAATGACTTCCCTCGCAAAGATGCAAATGCACTAGAGAGGTCACAAATACTATGGTGAGATGATTTGTGCTTTCGAGCACACCCAGAAAATTATTTACAAGTACACATATGATACACGGGAACAACTGCGGATTTAGTGGGTGTCCCGGATTCAGAACTTCAGTGCTGCAATGCAAAGTAGGAACCATAGATAAAGGGACCCTAATAAAATTGCCACACTTCATTTTGTAGGCATAGAGTTTTCAAAAATGATTTCTGATTATCTGGAAAAAGAAAGAGCAGGAAACTGGAGAATGTAGAGACAGACTGGATAAAGATAAACATTTGAAAATAAGTGAGTCCATGGGAGGATGGAGCATAGATTAACAACACATGAATATCAAAGATAGAGGCATCTCCAATTGATTCTGTCATCTTCACCCTTCAGAGAACTGCTGAGAACACATAAGGAAGATCCCCTCAGTTGGTCTGTGCCCATGAGACATCATGCAGTGATTTGAGCAGTCTGAATTGTCTGGAACAACCTGAATCATGGAATTTTGCAACAGACTGGAAAGTCTCAAAAGAGGTGTAAGATAATGGGCCTCATAAAGAGTACAGTGGTAGGGGGTTAACGGCACCGTAAGGATGCCGGTACCGTTAACCCCCTACCGCTGCATTCCGAGGACCCTTAGCGGGTCCCACTAAGGCCGGCTGGTTTTACCAGCCACCCTTAGCGGGAGCCGCTAAGGGAGCTAATAACAGGGCCCATTATTAGCTCCTTCCCCATTCCCATTGAGCCCTATGGGGGCTCGAATGGGAATGGGGAATTGGTTTTCAGAATGTAGACTTATCAGGTCCTCCAAGGTTGGAATGACCAGGTAAGTCCCCATTCCGACTACCCGGACCCGGACACAGGTTTGGAGGCAGCCATGGCGTTAATAGCACCATGGCTACCTCCAAACTCATAATGACTCCCAATATCTTTTACCAACAGGGTGTTAACCAGTGTTGAATAGATTGTTTCTCCACAAGGGCCACCCCCTGTAATCTTACTTCTTCCCCCTGTATCTGTTATTCATAGATATAAAAAAAGAAAAACAACCACAAGCTGAAGTCAGGGCTAGCTGTGAAAATAGAGAAATGCACTCATGCGAGAAACACAAGCTATGCACCACTGTGTTAAAATGTATTTGATCTAGAAATGATATAACATGATTAAGTCATTCACAAAAAGTGATGTATAGACAGAACTTTTAAGGTAGTTTAATTTCTTTTTTTGAAGATTCTATTGTATTGTTTATTTATTTGTAGAGCACACCAGGCCGTTAGGCCTCTGTGCGCTTATGAAGTCTTAGGTTACAGTTACATCTTAGGTTACATTTACAGCTTAAAGCAGCATACAGGAGTAGCAGAAGTATACAAAGAAGATAGTTTACATTAGTATGTACATGTGCAACACAGGTAAGGTTACGGTTACATATTCATGGTTTACATTTGCAGCTTAAAACAGCATATTGGAGTAGCAGAAGTATACAAAGAAGACAATTAACATTAGTATGTCAAAGTGCAACACAGGTGCATTGGAAACAATATACAAGACATGTTTAGTAGTACTAGTTTTTTTGTATTTATTTGTTTATTTATTGTTTTGCTAGTCGTACAGGAGAGTAGATGCATAGAGACCGGTCATAGGGTTATGCGTCAACAGTCATTGGTGTGTAGCCAGAGTTTAATATTGGTTTTGAAGGAGTGGAAGGAAGGTGAGGCTCTTGAGGAGTACGGGACTGTATTCCATAGTTGAGCTGCCAGTACTGGGAAGCTTGAGCCTCCTGTTCTTTTCAGATTGAAGTTAGGGATTCTGATACTGTTGGCTTGAGCCTTTCTGATGGGAAGTTCAGACGTATGCTTAGTGAATTTCTCTGTGAGGTATGCAGGTGCTTTGTTGTTGAGGCAGTTGTATGTGATGTTCAGTGTTTTAAGTTTGATTCTGTCTTTAATGGCCGACCATTTAGTGGATCTCCTTTGGTCAGATATGTGCTGTCCTTTGGGAATGCCAAGGGCTGTTCTAAGGGCATTGTTTTGAAGGGTTTGAAGTTTGTTAGTGTTGTGTTTAGTAGTGCCAAGGTAAAGTGTGTTTCAATAGTCTAAACTTTGAACACCAAAGTTTAGTAAAAGTTTAGTAAAGAGAGCGTGGTATTTTATTTATTTATTTATTTATTTTAATTCTTGTAATGCGCCAACATGCCTGTAGGCCTCAGAGCACACATAAAACTGAACAAAACAAACAAACACATATGGCAAAGAAAGAAGAGGGGTCAAAGAGTTATTCCAGATTGAAGAAGTGGGTTTTTACAGCACGTTTGAATAGTACGTGTAGTACAGATCCAGTGTAGTCCTGGATCTGCCGCATCTGGGCTGGGAGTTTGTTCCATAGAAGGGGACCTTGAGCGTCAAGAGTCGTACCTCCAAATTTGGCTGTCCTGTATTTTGGATGCTTGAGAATAGTGACAGAGGATGAACGAAGGTTCCTCGCGTTGGATTTAATGCTAATGCGGGCTGACAAATAAGTAGGGCTACAGAGGCTGAGGCATTTGTGGGTCGTGGTCAATATCTTGTGCGTTATCCGATGTTTAACGGGAAGCCAGTGAAGTTTTTTCATAAAAGTGGAGATGTGTGTACAACGGGACTGATTGAAGATATTACGAACATCATTATTCTGAGCCACTTGTAATGATTGGATGTTGGAGGCTGTGGTGCCCGCTAGGAGGCTGTTGCAATAATCCAATCTTGAATTGATCAATGCAGTGGACAGAAGGGCACAGTTTTCTTCCGAAATGAATGGTCGTATATAGCCTATTCTTTTATTTATAAGACCGCAGCTAGATTTAATGCTGGAGACATGGGACTTCATAGAGAGTTCTTCGTCAAGAACGACGCCCAGGGTCTTGACTTTCTTCTGGACCAGAATGGTATTGTCGGCAATATGGAAACTAGCATAGTTGGAGTCGAGTTTCGCCCGGGTGTTTTTTGATGCCACGATGAGGAGTTCAGTTTTTTTGTCGTTCAGGGCAAGAGAATTGCAGGCCATCCAGTCTTGTATGGATTTGTATATTTTATTGATGGTTACTGTATCGCTGCTATAGGAGCCACTCAGCTGTATGACCACCTGAGTGTCATCAGCGTAGTTTGTGTATTGCACTCCTAATTTGTTTAAGAGCTCAAGAAGGGTACGGATATAAAGATTGAAAAGCAGAGGTGATAGACAGGAGCCCTGAGGAACTCCGCATGTTTGAGATATTGGAGAAGATTGATTATCGCCAACACAGACCCTCACCATTCTGGGACCCAGAAAGGAAGCAATCCATCTGGATGCAATTACAGAGCAGTTGGCGACCTCTCCGAGCCTTGAAACCAGTAAGCTGTGATCAACTAGGTTGACGGCTGCGGAGAGGTCTAATATCATGAGCAAAGCAGCTTGATTATTATCAGCTATGCTAGCTAAGGTAGATTTAAGATCTAGCATTGCTGTCTCAGGCCCGTGACGAGCCCTATAGCCCGACTGACGGGTACCCAAGATGCCACTCCTTGTCCTGATGATGGCTAAAGCATAATTTAGCATGAATGACTAGGTAACAAGCTCTTCTTGAAACAGGTGTCAATGATAAAATCAAAACAAGATTCACCATTTGTTAATTATTGAGAGGATTACGTGAACAATGCATGGAGTCATTTGAGTATGTTGCATAGATTACTGGATATGATATAGAAGTTTACCTAGGAAAAGTGTGTATGAAGTTGTGATATGCATGGAGTCAGTCAATTGAATTTAGGTGTCATTATTTCTATGTAGAATTGTGGTGTTGGTATTTTTATGCAGACATGTAAAGTGCTCATTTAAAATTGTACTAAATAGAATAAATGAATAATCAATTTAAATCAATTTAATTTCAATTCTAAAGATACCAAAACACTAATTCAGTGGTACTGTGCTCTGTTCTGTATAATTGGTCTTGATCAATATTGTGTTTAAAAACTGCCAGAGCTACAGACTGGACCTCAATGGCAGGAAGCATAGAGAATGAAGAACCAACAGAGGAAAGGAAAGGAAATGTACTCTTTTTGTATATCAGTCTTCATCTAATAAATATTAGTTCATATCACATATGTCTAGTTACATTTATTCCTTAAGAACAAGTTAAATGCACAATTCAAAGAAAGAAAAATAATTTTCTATTGGTGTATCTTCCGAATCTAGGAAACAGAATAGGTGGTCCAGTCATACACAAATTAGTCCTGTACAATTTGACTAATTGACAGATTCATGGTAACTGTAGTTTCCCAATTTCTTGCACTTCAGTTCTATGCATTTCAGGAACTGCTAATTCACTGTGATCCTAATTCTTTCTGTTCGAGGATTAATCATACATAATCATATATTAGTATCCATTCTGTTACAAGATTATCAACAACAATTCTATCTGGCAAATATTCATAGAGATCAATAATCAACTGTATGATGCTGTGTTGATCAGGAGTGTTATTCAAATATGCATAACTTTCTATGAATTTTTGGTAATTCGTAGAATACCGGAGTGATCGTATTGTCATTAGTTAAACATTTCTGTGTTTTTTTCAGATCCAGTCATACTCTCGTGCTGTCATCAGGGTGTCTAAAAAGACACCCTGATGAATGTGCACATATATGGCTAGCATGTTTATTTGAGTCTTTATGAATTTTTTGTAATGCATAGAATACCAGAGTGATCAGATAGTCATTAGTTAAACATTTCTGTGTTTTTTCAGACATCCAGTCATGCTCTTGAGCTTTCATCAGGGTGTCTTAAAAGACACCCTGATGAAAGCACAAATATATGGCTAGCGGGTTCATTTGAGTCTTTATGCATTTTTGGTAATCCGTAGCATACCGGAATGATCGGATAGTCATTAGTTTAACATATCTGTTTTTTTCCAGATATTCAGTCATGCTCTCGCACTTTCATCAGGGTGTCTTAAAAGACACCCTGATGAAAGCGCGAGAGCATGACTGGATATCTGAAAAAACACAGACATTTTGCACTTTCTGGATGTGGAACTAGAGATAAAGGGTAATGAAATAATAACCTACACTTACCAATACATAAGCAATGCATTACATCATTAGAGTCACCACTCACAACATTTAAATGACAACCTAACTTACAGTCAATTTATTTGCCTCAAAAGGATCATCATCAGAGCATACGTTCAAAACTGAGAATTAAATACTGCCAGAGAAATATGTGAAGAAAGATATCCCATAAAAATCATTGAAAAAGCAAAAATGAAATCTGGACATTTTGAAAGAACAGACTCAGTTTCTATATGCATTAAGATATTCAGGACAAAGCCATCATGTGACTAGACTAATTAAGAAAAATTGGTGAATTATAGAACTGGATCCACAACTCTCCACCAACTATACCCGAAACCACCCATCATAGCTTAAAAAAGGGGATGGAATCTGAAGTTGGTATAAGCAGAGTGACAACCCAAGGAAAAACAACAAACACTAAGTACGAAGAAAACAGGGACATACCCCTGCTTAAACTGCAACAGTTGCAATAATGTCATGAGAGGTGGATATGTCAGACACCCTTAAAAAGGGAATACAATCAAATTGAAGGATTTTGCAACTTGCAACACTAAATCAGTCATATACAGCTTGAGCTGCCCATGGCAAATCTTTTATGTTGGACAAACCTCAAGGAAAGAGAAACAGAGGTGGAATGAACATAAAAGTAATATAAGAACTAATAACACTAAATCACCAGTTACCCAACACTTTAATGAAAATAGATAAACCATCACACAACTAAAAGTAATCATATCGGAATCGGTTAGAAGGCACTCAGAGGATGGAACCATGCTAAACACATGGATCACAGAGAAATATACTGGATTGAAGCCCTGAATAGTTTAGCGCCCAAAGGGATGAAGGAAGATTTTAGCCTTAGTTCATTTCTGTGACAACACAACCTTGTAACTTTGATGAATATAATAGGGTTTAGGCATTTTTGAGTTTCTTCCTACTACTCGAAATAAAGACTGATGTGAAGGATTAACTGACCGGTTCTGTCTGGTTAACCCTCTACAAAATCATGATTTCTATCAGATAAATTGCGTGCATCTGAGATTGGTTGCATCTGTTAAGCCTCTTAATGAATCTTTCATTCATCCTGTATCAGAAATTTCATATGAGTGAGCTAATGTGAATGACAGGAAGTCTGTAACATTAACAATTTGGTTCTTTGTATTTTTCACTTTTGAGATTACTAATATATTACTGTTATTTATCATTTGGAACAGCTGTTGTATAATGAATCTCCATTGACAGAAAGTGACCCCATAAGATTGTGAGCATATCCTTGACAATAGACATTGGGATGATTCAATGCGAAAGGTGAGTTGTGAAAAGAACTTTATTGTTTAATTCAACCGTCCAATATAATTGATATATTTGCCCACCCTGAATGTGAACGGTAGTACAACGTGGTTAGAAAGCATACTTTTCATATATCCACCAGGAGAAATAAAAATATTTGGCTTCTAGCTTTAATATGCATAGCAGCTGAGCATGCCTGCAAACAAGGGGTTTGAATATCCACAAGGAGATGTACTACCATAAGTTGATAAGCAATTACAGATCCGTGAATGGGGTTCCTTAGATGGCCACACTCACTAAATGGCAATTTGAATTCATTAAAATCTTGAATAATTGGCCAATCTGGATACTACTAATTATGTTACGCTGTGGCGTGATGACGTCTATCAATAAAAGGTGGCCTTTTTGGAACGTGCACATCTTGCAGTTCCAGATTAAAGTATTTGGCACACAGACAGGATGTGTAGAGGTAGGTTGAGGCTCTAACTAGGTAGGAAACTACTCTGGGAATATTAAGATCTATGGGGGACCATAATAGAGTACCTTACAAATTACAGAATGCAGATCGTAACGCACGGACTAGTGGAAAACAATAGACACACAAGGGCGTATCCTGGATATTCAGACCACCACTAGGTAAGAATTGCAGTACAACATTGGGCATTGCAATTTGGAATAACTGATATTAGGCTAATAGCTAATAGACTAATAGCAATATATATGACACAGTTTCCTCGCCTGATTTACAGGAAAAAACTGGAAGTAGAACTTAAGGAATGTGATAGTGGAAGATCCACATCAACAGACTAAGTCAAACTGTGCTAACAGAAAGCAGGATCTTTGGCCGCTAATGACAGGTATATTCAAATTTGATCTAACTCTCTTTAGCTTTGAGTTAATCGTATGAGCATGTAGCTTCTTTATAAATAGGCATGATACAGCTCCTTCCTTTTAATAATCACACCTCCCCTATATACAGGAGAAATGGATTTACTCTAAGAAATTCGAAAACAAGAAAGTTATGTATATTTTAATAATACTCCTGATCAACACAGCATCATCCAGGTGATTATTGATCTCTAAGAATATATGACAGAGCGAATTGTTGTTGTTAATCTTGTAACAGAATGGATACTAATATGTGATTATATATGATTTGTCCTAGAACAGAAAGAATTAGGATCACAGTGAATTATCAGCTCCTGAAGAATGGAATGTTTACCTGAACGCATAGAGCAGATGTGCAAGAAATTGGGAAATTACAGTTTCTGTGAAACTGTCAATTAGTAACATTGTGCAGGACTCATTTGTGTATGACTGGGCCGTCTATTGTGTTTCCTAGACTCTGAAGATACACCAATGTAAATGTCTTTTTCTTTCTTTGAATTGTGTATTTAACTTGTTCTAAAGGAACAAATGTAGCTAGACATATGTGATATGAAGTGATATTTTATATATGAAGACTGATTAACAAAAAGAGTAAATTTACTTTTTAAGGAACATTTCTGGAGCATTATATATTTTTCAGTATAAAGCAAAGTTATTGGTTGTTTTTTTCAACATGTGCTGGGTGTGCGAGTGACGGTAGTGCTCCACATGACTGTGGACATCTGCTGGTTCTTCATTGTTGATACCACTTAGTGTCAGGGTTGGTTTATCTCCCTTGCACCCCACTATCTATCTTAAAAACCTAAAATGCCTTAAACACCAAAGGTGTGCTCCTAGTCTTTTGGTAAATAGAAAGCATAGAGAAAACACACACAGGGAAGTGGCAGGACAATGCCTAGGAGGTCCTGTCCCTCCAAATGTATTTACAGATTCACACCCACAAAGTGTGAAGTAGAGAGGAGAGCAGACTGATCAACCATATCAAAAGAAGCTGAAAGGTCAAGTTGGAAAAGAATAGAAGAAATCTTAGAATGGCAAGCAGACAGAATGGAGTTGGAACCAGAAATCAGGGGCGTTTCAGTGTAATGGAAGTGGCAAAATGCCAGATTGTGTTTGTGGGAGATGAGAATGATCGTCGAGATAAGATGTAACTTGATCACCCATTCTAAAAAGATAGAGATTGGATGGTAGCTTGATGGCAAAGAAGTGTAAAGAGATCAAGAGTGGTAAGATAACAGTGCATTTAAAGTCAGCAGGGACAGTTGCAGAGGAGAGAGAAAGATTAATGAGGGAAGTCAGATATGAAAGCAGGAGATGGACGATCCTAGTCAGAATGATGGAGGGAATAGGGTCTATAGGTGAAGCGTTACAGTGGGCTCTAGCAAGGAAAGAAGAAGTGCCAGACTCATAGAACGAGGAGAAGGATACCAGGCAAGATGATACAGGAGAAAGGTAGGACAGAGATTCATTGCTAGAGATTGGTACTGAGGACCAGTGGGATTAAGGTAAGAGGAAAAAGAGGGGTCAGGAGAATGGGACGAAGGACTATCATCAAGTTGTTGACAGAGACAGCTGAGATGAGGAGAGTATGAAAGAATAAGATTAGAGAATGATTGTTTTTTGGTGTAGACTGGATGGAAGAAAGTGAAGCAAGATTAGTAGATTAGTGAGTTTTGTATCAAATGTCATTCAGCTCACCTATGTTTAGCATGTAAAGAAAGAATATGAGGAGTGAGCCAAGGTTGGGGATGTTTGATTGAAGGATGGAAAGGACAAGCAGGGTGAAGAGCACTGATAGTAGAGATAAGAGGTGCATTAAGTGTTGAGAGAGCCAAATCAACAGAAAGAGACGCAGAGTCAGAAAGAGACAGAAGGGGGGAACTAAGTGCTGGCAACAAGACAGAAGAGTAAATGTTCATGAGATTGCGACAATGGAAGGTTTGTGTTGGATAATGGAGACAAGAGAGACGGGAAGAGAATAGGAAAAACAACAAGTAATAATCAGGGAAATTGAAAGTCAGTGTTTTCATTAATTTATATGTCTTGAAGTAATGCATAACAATCTGTCCTGGTAACAGAGCACATTTCTGAGCATCAAAGTGTTATGGATTATCAATGGTGTTTGGCTTACTTATTCCTTCTTCACAAATATTATCAGCAAGTGATGAATGCATTCATGGAAAACTCTACTGTGACCTATTGTTCCACCCTGGAATTTCCTGTAAGTTTCTCACTACTCTACCTACAGAGATGAATATTCCATCTGAGTCTCTCACCTCCAGCATTACACATTCTTCACTGTCAACCAAGTTTGCCTGTAATATTTCCCCTGCATCTTACTGATTTGTGTCACTGGTATTGCACTTTCTACATGTCTTCTGCCATGTACAACCTGCTGTTGAATGCTGTTTGCATCAAAAGATTTACCCCGTGAAGATGTACAGCATTATTGTTTAATGTTCTTATTAACAGCTCCTACCGTATTATAATGTAGAAAGACTTGTGATAGTAAAATAGTTGGTGGTACCCATTGGTGAATGTGAGAGTCACAGTCTAGTGTCTGAGCCTCTGTGTGAATGGGGGCTTGCTGGGAGTATAGGTGTGCCTGTGAGAGTGGGGAGTTGATATCATGTATGCCTGGTGGAATTTTGAGTGGATGATGCATTAATGACTGCCTGTTGTTCTGGGAGTGACAGTTGGGAGATTGGCATCTCGACTGTAGATGTACTACAGTCTGTGCCTATGTGCTTACCTGGGGATGACCACTTACTTCTCAACTGTCCTTATACAACAGCAATTAACTTGTATCTTAACTGCCTTTCTGATCTGCTCCATAAAGTCCTCAAATTCTTCAATCCCAACATAGCTTTCAATGAGTCAGGTGAACCCCGGCTGTGAGGGGAACAGTTGAGAGACAAGGAAATACCCCAATGCCCCTGAACGTCCCTGTTGGACTGCTATGGAGAGTGACAGTCCAGGTGATGCTTCTGTAACTGTGGAGGAACAGGGTTAAGTCCTGTGTGGTCAACCACCATGTTGATGGTGCATGTGTGGCCCAGGAAGGGGATGGACCTCTCAGCAAAGCAGCAGCTGCATTTTGCATATTCCTTCTCTGGAGCTGGAAGGACAAAATGTCTGTGTGCCCAAGCTCCCAGTTTTGAAGGTGTGCCTACATAGTGCTCTGAACATGCAACCCCTGACTTTGGCTGTGTGCTGAGACTTGTATGGTCCCTGCGGGCAGGCCAGTCACTGGGTCTCCTGCAGCTCACCTGGTGAGGAGCGCTTGTTCACCATTGTTTTCTGGTGGAGCCCTGCAATCCACTGCACGCCAAGCAGAGATTCTATTGTGCAGTGCATTGCTCCAACACACATGAGTTTGGGGACCCTGGGCTCCTCTCCCTGCAGTGTCAAACACTGAATGATATTGGAGAATGCAGAGGTGCCATGAACTATTGCTTTTTGTAGTACCATTAATGCATCAACGGATGCCACTGCAGCAACAATGGTCATGGGGGAGCAGTACAGCCATGGCCATATCACTATCTATGTTCCCCTGTCCGTGTCACACAGCATGGTTGATGTGTGTCCCATTTTTGCCCACTATGCAGGTAGCAGACTTTGACTGTTTGCAATATATAAGGGTGAAATAGCCTCAGTTTGTTTATTTTGTAACACAAGGGAATTTATTTTCTGAAAGTGAGATCCGTTAATCCGATCCCACTTTCATAATGCTCCATACAAAAAAGCATAATGCACACATGTAACTCACTTTGATCTTCTACTGACATCCACAGCAACTGCTGGCAGCAAGGCAGGTTCAAATATCCCATGTGCATTCATGAAGACAGCTGCAATACCACAAACATATAGCAGGGAGGGCTTCTTAATTGTCTGCACCGCTCATTTAAAATATTATAATTGTCAATCCCAGCAGCCTTGTGGTAGTCATTAATATCCACATATAAACCACATCTATTATTGTATTTTTAACAAGGTGGCTGCTGAGATTACAAAATTATACATTCACAAGCATGTCATTTATTGTCAGCTGGTGAGCATACCCTGAAGTGTATCAGATGCCAGTGTCATGTGTATTAGCTATATGACCTTGGTTTGCCCACAAAAAACATGTTGTGTCCAGATAATGATACCCCTGAGATTTGACAATTTTCTACAGGGAATAGGACAGTCTACCCAAATGTCCTCTACCAGAGAGGTGCAGATAGGCATTCCAAGGAAGACAAATGTTCTTCTCTCTAGCAATTCCAATGCACTATTTGAGATCACTAGTTGGCTGGACTAGACCTACCACAACTGAGGCACTTGTACCCAGTGTTCTGCTCACTAAGGTTGACAGAAAACTGCACGTGTTCTCTACAAACTGTCATAGTTGGGAAGGGCAGGAGAAAAGACTCACCTTGCACCTCAGACAAAGAACTAGTCTTCCAGCAACCACAGAAGCAAGGAAGTGACCCTTGTCTCCGTCTGCTCCATCAAATCACCAAACAGCCTTGTTGCTGGGTGGGGCACATTCAACGCCATCAAAGCTGCTACAGCTGACATCCTCAACCTGACACCACCTGTCTGGTTCTTGAGCTCTAAGCCATCACTGCTGCAGTACCACAATGGCATATTGAGGAAGTCAAGCCCACACATGGCCAATGTCGTCTCCATTTCTTCTCCTCCAAAGCCACTGAGTCTTCAGTGCCACTGACCTTAAATTGCCTGATGATTCTCAGTGTATTCATCAAAAAAGCTTCAAACCGCATTGGTGGACCCCGTTGATGGCACTACCCAAGTTGACACCAGCTCTGAGCCAAAAGCGCCCAGACACCCAGTTATCAGCTGAAAAACCTGAAAGGCAAGACCTGTATGGTACTTGAAGTGGCTCTGTCTTCCTGTCCACCTTAAAGGACCCTAGTGACTTTTAAGCCCCCTTCTCTTTGGAAAGACATATCGAATAACCTTGATATTTTGCTACTGAAATCTGTGCCTGAACATTCCTGTCTACAAACCCAGTGTGCCCCTTTTTTCTAAAGTCTGCTGTGTTTTTCCTTCCAGGTGTGGACCAGTAGTCTTTTCATTAGTTGTGTCCATTTTCGTTAGTTTAATTGAAGATCTTATTTTTATAGAACCTTGGTTGTACATTATCTGACTTTGCTACCAGAGAGTGTTGTTTGGAGTACTTCTGTACCAGCTCAAACCCCTCCTAAAAGGTATAGCCTGCCCTCGGCCGACATTCTGAAAAGACGTGAAGGTGGTATATGTGCCGGGCTGCCTGTTCCATCTTTATGATATTATAACTTCTGGTTTACTAGTAGTGTAAGTCTGAGTAGAAACTTAGCCACTACACAACTCTGTACTCCTGCATAGCATTAGTCATTTTGTCACACAAAGAGCATTTGGCCAGATTCAGTTGATTGTTACCAAGCAAACCATTGAAACTTTGGGTGCCACATGAGTGCTGTAAGCCAGGCCTGCTGAGAGTGTGAAGGCCTACAGGGCTGATATCCACCATCCAATGGCACCCAAAGACTGCAAATTGAATGAGTGAAACCTCCATTGCTTTGTAAAACTAGATTTATCATGAGGGCAGTTCACAGCTCAGAGGGCAAACCATTTTAGAACTCAAAGTTTGTGGTATCACCTACATCTCATGCTGCTCATTCAGGACAAGATTTTAAAGGGCAAATAAAATTAAATACTAGGCCAATGCTAGATATCACGCTTAAGTAATTTGAGAAATGAAACTCATACCTTTCCCTAAGGTTGCTATATTTCTCAGTGTCTACACCTTCCACACCACTTGCTTAGTCCTCATGTCAAGCACCATCTGTTCTGCATGACTCATAACAAGTTTGAGGGGTGGACCATCATCAGTGCTGTTTGCGTATGATTTAGCAGCAAGGTATTTATCTTGTAGCGTTTCCGCATGATTATATCACCTTTCCTTAACATCCATGATGATACATTTTGTCCCAAATATTCTGTACATTTCTTGAACAATCCTTTGTCAAGCTGCATTTTCTGCATGAATTGGAATTTTCTATGATTGGCTGCTGAATAGGATCTTATAATGAGGCAGTCTGAGACATTACCAGTTCAGTGGTGTGGTAAAAAACAGTGGCAATGCAATGATAACAAAGTTACCACTGCATTACCACTGCACTACCACACTGCTGAACTACAGCTTTGGAGATAAGGCAGTTGAAAGAATTCCAGCAAAATGCCCAAGGTGATCCCTCTGCCTTACAGCCAAAATTGGCCAAATCGTCAGTATTACCAGTGGTACTACTGTCAGTGGCAATAACGCCGAAAACCTCACAGAGTCCTATGGACCTCAATTAATGGGGACTAACACCACCAACCAACACAAGGCCTAGTAAGATCGTTTGTCTTGTCCTCCTTCTGTCTTCCCTACCTGATCTTGTCACGCTTAGAAACACTTGTGTACAGGCACGTTACAAATAACGTATCATATCATATCATACCTACCACCACTTGTAATCTGGTCGTATTACCTGGTGGTAATACTGTCAGACCAAGTTGTGGTGACGGTAATACCGTTTGGTGTTATCTCTGTCGTATTACTGCTGAGATACCACCAAACTCGTACTGAGGCTGAATGAGCTGAAAACATCAACCCAAGGTAATTAAGGGTGTTCACAATATCCTGAATATCTTAGCCAACTCTTAGAAGACACATGAAAGAGTATTTGCGAACCATGGACATGACTTTAAACTTTGCTACATTCTCTATAAGGCTACATTGCATGCGCATGATATCAAAAGTGCTCAGTAGAGTATACAGACGTTTTTCTTGGTTCACTGGGAGATAGAAGTGTTGGAGCCAGAGAAGACTCAATCCTGGGTGGTGCCCAATGGGCGACTATGGCTCGAAGGCCTTTGTAAAAGGAAAGTCCAAATGGAGCTGACCCAAGCATCACCTCGTGTTCAGTTACATTGAAAGAGGATCTAAAGTGATACTGCCACCCAGTGACAGTTAAAAGAACTTCATGTTTTCATCTACTTGCACAAAGTACTGTGTTTCTCTCTAGCAAGGAAAATTAAAGATGCAATGAGAGCATGTGCCGCCTAAAACCTGCAAAATTACAAAATGTAACCAGAAAACCTGGCTTCCACACATGAACATATCTATCCAATCCTGTGCAAATCACTCTACTTAAATGAATCAGAATTAATGTGTCTGCCACAATAGGGATCACTTATATATAGTGTATTAAACTATAGTGTAGCTCCAAAAATTATGAGCATGTTGATCATTTCAATCGCGCACTCTTATGGCTGAAGTATCCGGTAACTTGCTCATTGGCAGTTGAGCTAGAAATATACAGCAATGCTGCACTTGCTGTTGCCGTCGGGGACAAGGGAGGGCCCATGGATGCTGCAGCGCTGGCTGGTCGGGTCCTCCAGGCCTGGGTCAGCGGGTCAACAGTTTTTTTTTTTAATGTGGTGCACTTGTTGTGAGTATTTGATTTTCCGTCATTGCCAGCCCAGCAGGGGTGTGCAGACTCAGTGAGTCACACCCTGGCTGCTGTGCGCACGGGCAGGCTGTTGCAAAGGTCAGAAATCAGCAGATGCAGGCGGCCAGTGGCAACTGAGCCTTTTATTGAGTCCTTGCAGTCAAGACTGTGACAGTAGTCATCTCCTGCGGCTACACTCTAGACTGTCCATCTCCCACTCCCAGCACGCTCTCTCCCAGTCTCTCCCGGTCAAGGAAGTGAGCAATTAGTAAAATAAATGTGGCACCCCATCATCCCAGGTAACTCGTATTCTCACTGTGCATAACCCAGGGGTGGAAGTGGAAATGTCGAGGGGGTGGGGGGGGGATCTACTCCTGTTATTTTTGTGTGCATTTTGCTGACAATCACATTTTGTGTTCACCTACTTGAGAGTGAGAGGTAAATAGAAGGGCATAGCAAGCTGTAAAAACAAAACCAAAGTGAAGGATCGCCATTTCGCCCGTTAATACATTAGGCTCCTTTGCTCCTGCTCAGTCAGGCCATTTGGGGAACACACGCATGCAGACGTAGGCCTTTGAGAGTTAGGCTCTTACACATACAGCAACGCATATAGTGATCACTTTATGGCCCTGCAGGGGCTGCTGGTGGACAGCGCGCTCTTCTCCTGCAATGCTCAAGCAGTTAATGCACAATATTTTTGGTCTTGAGGCTTTTAACAGAGCCATACGGGGAGTCTGTCTAGCTTCAGAAAACACAGAGACGGGCCAAGCCATTAAAGCTGAACTCGCAAATGCTTAGTAACCCATAGGGAAGGGAATGATTCACAAAGCGTTTCTCAAATAGTTTACTTACAAAAAAACAAATTGCATAATAAAGCCACATGACAGCATGTAAATCCTTATAGCAACATGTTGAGCCAAAAGCATATCATTGTGGCTTTAATGTTCACTTCCTGAATGATAAACTGTATGTCCTACAAGGCACGATAATGCCAACCTGAACAATTGAGTTAATCCGACGGTATGTTGACTGATTTAAGACATGTAATAAAAGATGTGTAATCAAAAAAAGATAGATATGCAGATTCTTTGTCTCAAACTTCCAGCACTTTGTTATTCATGATGTTGAAAACATTTGATTAGTGACTTAAAGCAACTGTATTGTTTTGCAGATCAAGATAGTAGACTTTATTGCTCTGTCACTTTTGGCCCATATTTCTCTCGAAGCGGAACTGTGAAATATGTGGTGTACTATATTATTTGGTATACGGGAGGGTTTACCTGGGACAAATTCCATGTAGATTGTGTGCATAGTTTCCAGGTAGAAGGTGCACTGTTTCTTATTGATGGTTAGGTGTATTTGCCCACGCTCAGGTGGGTAGTGCTCGGCCATGGCAGGCCTGAGACCCAAGGCTGGCAGACTTGAATAAAAGGTGATTTGTTCACTTTCTGTTGGTTGCAAAAGTTGCTCAGGTGATTCGGGTGTGCTGTGGATGGTGAGATGAGTAAACGGTGTGTGAAGACCATACCTTGCAGTGTGCAGAGGCTGTGGGTTTGTTGTGTGTTCCCTATGTTGTGAAAGTTGAAAGAAGGGAAGTGTGTGGTTTCTTGTTCCTCCTGGATGCCTAAATGAGTCATGTTACTGGAAGAATGTTCAGTAAGTGCGGAGAATGATTGTGTGTGAAAGGGATTCTACACCCAGGCAGTTTGAGATGTGTCCCAGGGTGATGGGAGCCAGTGGGCTCCTGTCCTGTAGCCTCTGACCCTTACATGTACCTGTCTTGTACTTAATCTCATGTGGCTTGTATCTGAATAAAGGAACCACGGAAGAACGTAGCTGCTGCCTACAGGAGTTTCACTACTTAACAGAGTTCCTTCCATTCCCAGTAATTACATGCAGTGTGATTTACTAAGGGGGTGGATATGCAGTGTCACTTTGAGGTACACTGTGCACACAGCCCACACACCAGTTGTGCCAGACATGGCCTGTGATGGGATTTCCATTGTACATGTTGCCTGTGTTGATGCTACTCTGTGTTTTCAAGCAAGTGGCGATAATTTCTTTTTGTGCTTGTTTGTGGCATCTGTGTTCCTGTCGCCTTGGATACACATACATGGTTTGCATTATAGATGCTATCACTGTCTGGCAATGTCGTATTGTCATTGTGCATTGTTGAGCTGTCCCTTTGGCTGTGTAGGACTGTTTGTTCAATGCATTGTGGTTACTGTCTTTCCATTTTTGGGTATGGTGAATTATTGGAGAAATTTGCATTGCTTACATTCTACTGTTTAGTCCTGCTGGTCCTGGTCCTGTGGATGTGTGGATGTCATGTGATAGGTGTGAGGGAAGGTCCTGCATGTACAGGGACTTGATAGGGCATGCATTGATCTGTGCTAGTGATGCCCCCCCACCCACATCACATAGAATTCAACTTGTGCTGCGAGATTGCATTGTGTGATCGCACTTGTACTCACCCGGAATCCACGTCAGCTAGTTGGCCTCTATGCCTCTCCATGTATGCTGGCAGGATGCAATTGCACAGGATCATGACAAGTTGGTGGATCCAGGAAAGCGGGGAGTCTGTCTAGCATAAGAAAACACATACAGGTAATCTTTCTAGCATGAGAAAACACAGCGATGGCCCATGCCATTAAAGTTGAAATCACAAATGGTTAGTAACCTGAAGGGAAGGGAATGATTCACAAAGCGTTTCTTATGTAGTTTACTTACAAAAAACAGAAATTTGTCTAATAAAGTCAAATGACAGCATGTAAATCCTTATAGCGTGGGATGTTTTGACCCATTCCGATATGCCCCACTGCCTCACTTTACAAATGGGGAAAGAAACAGCCAAAAATGGAGGTGCTAACCCCTGTGCGTGCGTGTGGGTCAAAATCACAAAAGGCTGCACACCCTGCCACACACAGTCAAAGTGGGGGTGAAAACAGAATTCTCACTTCAGGAGCATGCCAGTGCGCTCTGTTACATTTAACATGAAGCAAGGCCACAGAATTGGGCTAAAAACTGAAAATGTATTTTAAAATGCAGCTTTGCAACATTCAAAGTGCTGTTTTGGTGCTAGATCCATTATTTTCAGTGAACCATTGAAATTAAAAGGGTAGTGAAATTACAGATCATCCAGGTGGCTCAGAGGAGCCAAGCCTCAGTGAGTGACAGCAGCTAGGAAACGTATCTCATGAAAATTAGCCCAGCAACTTTTGTTTTCAGATCCACAGGAAAATGTGTCTAAAAATAGCACCATGTAACAATTTCAGCTATGCAGGGAGAACTCCAAGCAAAGGCTGGATACATACATCCAGACTGCAGACAAATCCCAGCACTCACGGACAGAAATAATGCTGAATTAAATGTGTGTGTGCTGCATAAGAAAATTGGATTTAAAAGGACTCAGTTTAAGGTGCTTTTTCCATAAAGAAAATTCCAAAATCGCCTGTTTAAAAGCAGGTTTTGGTTTAATGGTTTAATTCTTGAAGAAATGTCAAAGGATTGCTAATGTCAAACTACACTGATAAACTGTGTGCATTTTATGTTTTAATAGAAGATGTAGGTAACTTAAAGTAAAACGTTTGCAGTTAATGACAATTCTGCTTGAAAGCCTCAGCCTGGGAATGGTTGACACCTTCCTACTGGGAGGAAAGGACTAATGGCTGCTGGAGGTTTTCACATACTCATGACAAAGAACCCATCAGACTTTTGTCTGGGACTCAGCTAAAGACAATGGCAAGCTTGAACACTAATCCCTACAGGGGAGTAGCAGGAAACTTCCCTCTCAAGGAGGAGGACCCCCAACCTGATCAAAGGAATTTGACAGCTGTTGCCAATTGAAAGAAAAGTAAACAAAAAAAATGCTAATGATTTTTAGTTGTTAAATGTCTATATGTAATTAAGCTTTAAACATCTGTAACTTTTGCCTAATAAAACTTTGCCACATGAAGGAGGACAAATCTAAAAGATGGTAGTTGTAAATCGAATTTTATGCTCTTTCTTGAAAGAAGTGATTGAACCCTGACTACATGAGGAACAAAAGTTATACAGAAACAATAATTGTGCCAAGACTATTGATGCCGCAAATCTAATATTGTATACCCGTGTCCTAGGGGTGATTGCACAGATATGTATCGAATTAGGAATTGTTAGGCCAAATCTTTATGATTAAAATAAACAGAATTCCACAGAAAGACAAAGCCAGCTCTCACTGACGTGGGAATTGGATGCAAAGTTACCCACAAAATATGTAATGTATGTGTCCGATTTTATGGGAGTTCATAATTATAGAAAGGTGTATTTGTGGGAAAGTTAAATTGTGGTCCAAATAACTGTGGGAGTTCCCCAGTCACATCATAAATATGACTGCTCTTTCTGGCTTCCAACCAGAAAAAAGGAAGTGCCTTTGACCAATCACAGCCGTGTGGGTGTGGATTGTAATTATGCCCCTACCGTAAACTGAGTGATGTCACTTGGCAAGATAAATAAGGGAACTTCACCACACACAGACACACACTGATTCCTGACTGCATCCTGATTTCCGTGTGACTTCCTGTTCCAGAATTCTTCATCTTGTCCTGATCCAGACTATTTTGCAAATCCAAGGCCATCAGCATTTGCTGAACTCTTTTCAGCTAGGCCCAAATCCTGAACCATCCCAAACTTAAGGGAAATCATTCTGATCCAGTCTGGCTTGCTACCATCCATGCTTGCCTGCTTAAACTCACCACCCCGATAATCTACAGTGTCCAGTGACCAGAAGGGCCAATCCAATCCAATCTAAGGTGCAGTCCAATTGATCAGAACCGCCCAGCTGACCATCTGCCAGAAATGCCCTTCTGCCTGTAGACCCGATCCGTGATGACCTGAACTGACGGTCCAATCTTAAATTACAGTGAACTGTAAGTATGAACAGGAATCCTAGTAACCCATAGTATATTTGCCTTGTCCGACCCCAATCTCAACCCATCTTCTTTTTAATTCAAGAACTTGTAATAGTGATAATTTTGTTAAAATCCTTTTGTTTGTGAAAATCCAAAACCCTTAAAACATCTCACGGGTAATCCGAATGAGTCCTCCAAGGTGGACACAGAGGTGCTGGGGTTGGTTTCCGTGGGCCACTCTGGAGCTTACTGTGTTTCAAACTGGTAACCAGCCTGAATACCATAGTTTAGAGCATATTTGTCATTGTAAAAACAGATTTCTGTTTTCATTTCCGTGCCTTTATTTTCAAAAACACCTCTCATTCAAACTTGCATAGCTTCTTCAATTTAATAGATAGAGACTTAATTTCAACTCTGAGTTAAACCTAAGACGTGTATCTACAGCTAGGGAAAACCTCATGTACAAACTGTTTGTAAGGGGTGAGTGGCCAGCACAGAATCAGCAGTCCTGGCTGCAGGAAATCAAAGAACATGTTACTGCCATGGAACTGGATACATGACAGTACAAGGGCCCATTACACCAAGCTCTTAGTGAACTGCACATGGCCCCAAAAGCAAAAGAGAAGCAGAGTAAAATTGCCAAAATAGTGGCCTACCTGTACCTCCACATAGGAGTAATGCAGAAAAAGCATGCAGAAAACATAGTTCTGGCAAAGAATCAAGGGGAAACACTAGAAAGAATCCAGACTGATCTGGATTCTGCAGAGCAAAGGCTACAGAAGAGCCAATAATCAGAGACAGAAGAAAGGCTGTATCTGTCAAAACTAAAGGATGATCTGGCTCTCCTACAGTAAGAGAAGGCAGAGCAAGACACCCAATTACCGGCACTGAAAGAGGAGTCTCAGGACAGGGTTGACTCTTTACAACAGATTCAACAGAAACTGGCGCAACAATTTACTTTTCATAGAGTCTGTGCAGAACAGATGGTTATTTTACAAGACCAGATAGACAAATTAAAAGAGGAAAACAATAAATTAATTATTAAAGATCTCCACTCTCAGGAAGATTCTAATGAGGAGTGCCAGAAATCCCATGCATTTAAAAAAACAAAGGGACGACCTGGCTGAACAGAGGGGCACTCTAAATCAGGAGAGGGATGCCTTAGGCCAGGAAGTGAGCCAATTAAAAACCAAGCTAGAGAAAAGAAAGCTGGCCCTCCAGGAGCTCCATGAAGCAAAAACAGGATAGGTTATGTTATGTTATTTTTCATTTATATAGCGCCTTATATACCATTGGTATGGTCTGAAGGCGCTGGTAGGTTGAACGCCCTCGGGAACTGAAGTTTGGGTCAGTAGAGAGAGAAGAGAGAGTCAAAAGGTGCGTGTGTGCACCAGGTATGTGTGCAGCTGGTGCGGAATTCAAGTGGCGTCAATCCTTCTTAGCGGTAGGTGTGGTGGTTGAGAGATCAGGAGTATGTGTTCGCTCTAGCTGGCTTTATCCAGGACGAGTGTGGCTGCATTAGGCCTGAGGAGAACGCCTGGCTGGGGGGTGTGAAACCAGCAATTTTTACTTAGAGTGTTGTGGAGTGAGCGGGAGATGTAGATATGAGAACAGTTATACCGAATGTATCTCTGTGTTCTAGTTGAGTGGTGGTGTAAGGGAGAGAGTAAGCGTAGGGTGTGTTATGATAAGTATTCTTTTCAAAGGTTCCCTGCATTCCAAAGCATATTATGTATGTCATGCAGTTCCGAGCGGGCAGGTCCGTTCTATTCATTTTGTTCGTTTCAGGCGTTCGGGATTGTCCTACACATTCATGCTTGCTTGACCTATTCATGTACTCTGGTCCACCTTGCGTGCTCAAGATTATCCTTCATTCTCCAGTGTGCCTCACGCATGCTCTCATGTGTTCCATAAGTGTGCACTCCTGTCCTTCTTGTGCATGCACTCCAGTCTACCCAGCGCATGAACTCCTGTCTGCCTACGCACTCATCCGCTCTGTATACTCAAACGCTCTCTATACACTCATCCGCCCTCCACATTCATCCGCTCCCCACATTCATCCGCTCCCCACACTCATCCGCTCCCCACACTCATCCGCTCTCCACACTCATCCGCTCCCCACACTCATCCTCTCTCCACACTCATCCGCTCTCCACACTCATCCGCTCTCCACACTTGCTCTGTGCTTTCCACATTCAGTCGCTCTCCACGCTCCTCCGCTCTCCATGCTCCTCCGCTCTTCTTACTCATCCGCTCTCCACACTCATCCGCTCTTCTTACTCATCCGCTCTCCACACTCATCCGCTCTCCACACTCATCGGCTCTCCACACTCATCCACTCTCCACACTCATCAGCTCTCCGCGCTTATCCGCTTTCCACGCTTCCCACCCATCCGCTCTCCATACTCATCCGATTTCCACGCTCATCCGCTCTCCATGCTCATCCGTTCTCGACGTTTCTCCGCCCTCCTCGCTCGTCCTTTCTACATGCTTGTTCACTCTTACACATTTGTCTGGTTAAACGTTGTCTGCTCCGCACATTCGTCCGCTCCGCACATTCGTCCCGTCTACACACTCGTCCCGTCTACACACTCGTCCCGTCTGCACACTCGTTCGGTCTAGACACTTGTACAGTCTTGTTACTCGATCACCTGGTCCAACCCCACATCGGCACAATATACTACTCGTTGGCTTGATAATATTACTTGTCTGTTCTGCGTGACTATCCGTTACAGACACTCATCCGCACTGTGTATTTGTTCGCTCTACACATTCATCTGTTTCACAACATTCATCCGCACCACACATTCATCCGCTTCACACACTCGTCCGCTCCACACACTCACCCGCTCCGCACACTCGTCTGCTCCACACTATTCGTCCGCACCAAACGCTCATCCGCTCCCCACACAACATCCACTCCACACACTCACCTGACACCACCCATTCACCTTTTCGCACAATCATCCGCTCCATCAGCTCATCTGCGCCACTCCTACGTCCGCTCCACGTATTCGTCTGTTTCAGAACACTCATCCACTCTCCACACTCATCCACCTCCACACTCATCTGCTCTCCACACTCATCCGCTCTCCACACTCATCCGCTCTCTACACTCATCCGCTCTCCACACTCATCCGCTCTCCACCCTCATCTGCTCTCCAGGCTCAACTGCATCCTATGCTTCTGCGCTCTTCACTCAGTCGTTCTCCACACTCGCTCTGTGCTTTCCACATTCAGTCGCTCTCCACGCTACTCCGCTCTTCACACTCATCCGCTCTCCACACTCATCCGCTCTCCACACTCATCCGCTCTCCACACTTATCCGCTCTCCACACTCATCCACGCTCCACACTCATCCGCTCTCCATGCTCATCTGCTTTCTACACTCATCCGCTCTCACACTCATCCGCTCTCTATCCTCATCTGCTCTCCAGGCTCAACTGCATCTTACGCTTTTGCCCTCTCCACTCAGTCGTTCTCCACACTCGCTCTGTGCTTTTGCACATTCAGTCGCTCTCCACGCTCCTCCACTCTCCATGCTCCTCCGCTCTTCATATTCATCCGCTCTCCACACTCATCCACTCTCCACACTCATCCGCTCTCCACACTCATCCGCTCTCCACACTCATCGGCTCTCCACGCTCCACACCCATCTGCTCTCCATACTCATCCGATTTCCACGCTCATCCGCTCTCCATGCTCATTCGTTCTCGACGTTCATCCGCCCTCTTCGCTCGTCCCCTCTACATGCTCATTCACTCTTACACATTCGTCTGGTCAAGCGTCCATCCAGATCTCCTAGTTTCCTGATGATTTATTCCTATTATCCATTTCACTGTTTTGATCTACATTATTCGTTTGGTACTGTTTGTCTTATGGTTTACATTCGATTTTATCTAGTTGTACATTTCTTGCTTCCGGTCAAATTGCTGTTTAGTTTTAGGGGAAGAGCCAGGTTTTCAGTAGTTTGCGGAAGGCCGTTAAGTCTTCAGTTAGGCGGATGTGGGGTGGGAGCGAGTTCCATAGGGTTGGGGCTAGCGCTGAGAATGATGTTCCGCCTAACCTGGCTGAGTTTGTTTTAGGGATTACTAGGAGGCCGGCTGAGCTTGATCTTAGGGTGCGAGTGGGGTGATAAGGTATTAGCTTGTCTTGAAGATATTGCAGTCCAGTTTTATGTAGTGCTCGATGGGAGAGGCATAAGGTTTTGAAAGCTACCCTACGGGCTACTGGAAGCCAGTGCAGTGTCTTAAGGGCTGGGAATACGTGGTCTCTTGGACCGAGCGCGAGTAGCATTTTGGCTGCCGCGTTTTGTGCTCTTTGGAGTTTGTTTAGTTGGTAGGCATGAATTCCGAGGTATAGGGGGTTTCCGTAGTCCAGTCTTGATATGACAATTGATTGGACCGCAGAGACTCTGTTGGGAAATGAGAGGTATGGAAGGATACGCCTAAGATTTTTGAGGTGGTAGTGGCAGGATTTTGAGACAATGTTGACTTGGCGCGAGAGTGTTAGGTCGGAGTCTAGGGTGCATCCAAGATTTTTCACTGTGTTGGAGGGTGTTGGTGAGTTGCCCATGGCGGGTGGCCAGGGTAGTGGGTGCGGAAGAACATCGAGGTTGCCGCAAATTATGATTTCTGTTTTGGAGGGGTTTAACAGGAGGTGGCTTTGGGTCATCCAGAGTTGTATGTTAAGGAGGCAGGATGCCAGGTCGGGTCGGGAGTCGGGTTTCGAGTTCAGGATTTTTAGAATTAGTTGAGTGTCGTCGGCGTAGTTGTAACACATGATGTTGTGTGAACAAATTATTGGTGGGAGGGTGATCAGGTAGAGATTGAACAGGAGGGCGGATAGACATGCTCCCTGAGGGACTCCCGTGTCGACAGGTCGGGGTTGTGAGGTAAAGCTGGAGAGTGTCGTTATTTGGTGCCTGTCTTTGAGGAATGAAGCTATCCATTTAAGGGCGGTTCCGCGGATTCCTATGGAGTGGAGTCGGTCTAGGAGGATTGAGTGATTTATTGTGTCAAAGGCGGCCGATAGGTCGAGGAGGATCATTGCGGCGCATCCCGCGGAGTCTCCTGTCATTTTAAGGTCATACCAGATCGAGGTTAGGGTGGTTTCAGTTCCGTGACGTGATCTGAAGCCTGATTGGGCTGGGTCTAGGGGGTTGTTGGTTTCGACAAAGGCGTTTAGTTGGGAGTAGGCAGTTCGGTCAATGAGTTTGGCAAGGAACCTCGTGTTTGAGATTGGGCGGTAGTTTTTGGGCTCGAGAGGGTCGAGCAATGGTTTTTTAATTAGAGGTTTGACGTGCACCGTTTTGAATGCGTCGGGAAAGATACCGGAGGAGAGGGAGGAATTTATGATAGATCTTGCGTGTTTTCATGCGCAGGTGGAAGCAAAAATTTCTTTGAGGGTTGTGGCTGGGCAGGGGTCCAGTGGCGAACCAGAAGGTTTGCGGGCAGATAGCAGTTTGAGAAACTGTTCTGGCGATATTGGACTAAAGGATTCAAATGTTGGTTGCGTAGAGGGTGCGGTTGCAGGGCTGGGCGGTATGGGCGGAGGATTGCCCGGTGGCTGTAGTTGAGCCATCTTGGTGTTTAGGGTTTTTGTTCTTTCGATAGCCGTGTTGTGAAAGTGGAGGGAGAGTGAGTCGCACAGTGATTGTGTGGCGGTCGGGATGGTTGTATTGCAAGCAGGATTGGTGAATTCTGAGATGATTTTGTGGAGTTCTTTGCTTGGGTTTTTGCAGTTTAGGATTCGGGTGTTGTAGTGGGCTTTTTTTGCTTTCCGGATTCGGCCTTATATTGATATAGGTGACGGGCCAAGGTGGTCCTGCTTTCGTGGGTTTTCTCTTTCTGCCATTTGCGTTCTAGGTATTTGTAAAGTCGTTTAGTGGTCTTCAACTCAGGAGTGAACCATCTGGGGAAAGGGCCGCAGCGGGTTGATGGTTTGCATGGGGGGTGAGTCGCAGAAGAGATGAGTTGAGCCATGAGTCAAAGGCCTCAGGGGTTAGTTGGTTGTCGGGAAGGCAGGTGGGTGGTGGAGATTGGAGGAGTGCCTCGGCTAGGTCCGGGGTGATTGTTAGTTTTTTCCAGCATTTGCGTAAAATCGGAGGTTCGGATGAAGTACGGGAAGGGGGTCAGGTAAGTGGATGGCGAACGAGAAAATGAAGTGATCGGACCAGATGATTGGGGTGGGGGGCTTTAAATGAATCAGGGTGTTGGAGCTAAAGATGGCATTGAGAGTGTGTCCTTTGTAGTGAGTCGGGCCGTTTATGTGGGGTTGGAGATTAATTGCATCTAAACCTTCAACTAGGGAGTGTGTCATAGGGTTGGTGGGGATGTCGAGCCATATGTTGAAGTCACCAAGGAGGGTGAGGTTGGGATGGTTTAGTTGGAGGTTGGCGATTGAGTCGCAAAGGTTGTTTGCGAATTGTCTATCGTAGCCAGGGGGCCGGTAGATTATTAGGAAGCTGTGAGAGAGCGATGGGGAGAGGGAAAGTTTAACGAGGAGAGATTCGCAGGATGGGATGGAGGGTTGGTTGTCGATGATCGAGGCGCAGAAGAGAGATTTGAAGACGAATGCTACCCCACCTCCTCTGGATGGACGGTTCAGTGGGATGAGGGAGTAGTCAGGGGGAAAGGCTTCACTAGCGATTGGGCTGAAGTCATCGGAGAACCAGGTTTCAGTGATGAAAACTAGGTCTGGTTTGACAGAGGTGAGGAGGTCATAGATGCAATGTCTGTTTTTTGCTACGGAACGGGCATTAAATAGGATACAGTTCACATCGGCAGGCAAGTTAGGTCTAGGTGCTGGACCGGGATGTGGCGGTGGCGGAGAGAGCGGAGGGGGCGGTTAAGGTCGATGATGCTAGAAGGGAATAGTGGGCGGGCAGAAAACTTGGCAGGTTTCTGGCGGGGCTGGGTGGCTGGGTGTGATAGGATGATCGGATTTGGGTTGGGGGATTTGAGGGAGGAGTGTGGGCGGGGGGGAGTTTCAGTTGCAGTTGATGAGAAATCGAGGGAGAGGGGTTTCAGGAAGGGGGAAGCCACGGGGGAAGGCGGAGAATGCGGGAGAGAGGGGGTGGGTCGAGACAGGGGAGGCGAGGAGTGCTGAGAGATTGAGGGGGACCAGGCACGTTTCCTCTTTAGTTTCTTTGCTGCGACTGGTGTGTGGGAGAGGGTAGGGGGTTCAGAGGGGGAGAGGGAGGCAGCTTCGGTTCGTGCTAGGGCTCGGCGCGCAGTTTTTAGGGAGGGGAAAGAGTGCGGTCGGGGGGGAAGGTGGCAGGGGTATGAGGGCAGGGCGGTGGGTGGGTGATTTCCGGGTGGGGTGTGCCAGGTCTGATGGAGAGGGGAGCGGGTGTGGGCAATGCTGGTGGGTCGGGGGTGGGGTTCAGGGGATGAGTGGTTTTAGGGTGAGTGGTTCACCATCGTGCTCCTCTGGCTTGGTGTTTGGAGAGGGGAGTGGCAGCGGGTGTGGAGGAGGGTGGGGTGGTTTGGGAGGGGGGGCGGGAGGGAAGGTAGATCGGAGAGTGGGGTTGGTCCCCGGCAGTCGTTTCTGACAGACTCTGGTGGAGTGGGTGTGCTCATGATTGGTGCTGGCGTTCGGTTGATTTAGGAGGGTTTTCTGATTGTAGTTCTAGGATCGGGGGTGTCACGCCTTTAGGCGCACTTCTGGGTTTGATGATATTAGACTATTTGGTGCTCTCTAGATATAATAGTCGGCAGATGATTATTAGTTTATTAGGTACGTTTCTGAGTTCTCCTGTAAACAGGAGAAGATGTTCGGTCAGTCACTAGATTCAATTTACTTGGAGGGGGTATTAGATTATTTGTCACTGTTCTAGATTCTACATTGCACATCTAAACTGTTAGTTATCTTAATAGGGTTTAGCAGGGCAAGCAAGTGGGGTACTACTTTCAATTTACCGTTATACTGGGAGGGTGTTAGGTATGAATCTAAATCAAGTTTGTATTAGATTATTAGTCGCTGTTTAGGGTTTATATTACACATCTATACTGTTTAGTTATATTAATATGATTAGTTAGGGTATGCTAGTAGGTGCAGTTCATTCAATTCGACTTTGTACAGCGAGGGAATTAGGGACTTTGTACCAATAGGTTATTAGTGAGATTGATCAGTTTGGTCCAGCATGATATTACATTATTGCAATTTTCGTAGAGAGGCTATTGTGGTGACTTCAGAGGGTATTCTTCCACAGAAAGGCTATTAGGAACGCTTTCTAAGTTCACCGAGAGACTAATGGGCACACTTTAGTGGAACTTTCAGACTGGCTTTTTGGGCGTGTCACTAAATTCATCTTTCCAGACAGGCTATTGGTAACATTTTTAAATTGGTCGACTTGCAATTGGGAACGCTTCTAGATGGAGTCGGGTACACTTTGAAATTCAACTTTCCTCAGAGAGGCTATTGGTCACAACTTGACAATGCGGTTGGGTACACTTTAAATGCAACTTTTCTCAGAGAGGCTATTGGGTACAACTTCTAAATGCACTTGGGTAACACTTCTAGATGCAATTGGGAACAGTTCTAAATTCAACTTTCGTCAGAGGGGCTATTGGGTACAACTTCTAAATGCACTTGGGTACACTTCTAGATGCAGTTGGGACACTTCTAAAATCAACTTTTCTCAGAGAGGCTATTGGGTGCAACTTCTAAATGCAGTTGGGAACACTTCTAAAATCAACTTTTCTCAGAGAGGCTATTGGGCGCAACTTCTAAATGCAGTTGGGAACACTTCTAAATTCAACTTTTCTCAGAGAGGCTATTGGGTGCAACTTCTAAATGCAGTTGGGAAAACTTCTAAATTCAACTTTTCTCAGAGGGGCTATTGGGCGCAACTTCTAAATGCAGTTGGGAACACATCTAAATTCAACTTTTCTCAGAGAGGCTATTGGGCGCAACTTCTAAATGCAATTTGGAACACTTCTAAAATCAACTTTTCTCAGAGAGGCTATTGGGTGCAACTTCAAATGCAAATGGGAACACTTCTAAAATCAACTTTTCTCAGAGAGGCTATTGGGTGCAACTTCAGCTTAGGCAATTTGGAACACTTCTAAAATCAACTTTTCTCAGAGAGGCTATTGGGTGCAACTTCAAATGCAATTGTGAACACTTCTAAAATCAACTTTCTCAGAGAGGCTATTGGGTGCAACTTCAAATGCAAATGGGAACACTTCTAAAATCAACTTTTCTCAGAGAGGCTATTGGGTGCAACTTCAGCTTAGGCAATTCGGAACACTTCTAAAATCAACTTTTCTCAGAGAGGCTATTGGGTGCAACTTCAAATGCAAATGGGAACACTTCCAAAATCAACTTTTCTCAGAGAGGCTATTGGGTGCAACTTCAAATGCAATTGGGAACACCTTTCACATGTTAAGGAGAGAGTTTCTGAGTGCAACTGTAATGGGTTTTCGTTGTTGATGCTACGTTGGAAGTGTGGTAGTGTAGTCTGGCCTGAAGTGGTTGCTTCTGGCCCTGCCCTTGCCACACTTACTTGTTGTTGGCTTCTTGCTTCTCCTGCGGATACCTGCAGATACGATCTGGGGTCGTCTCTGACAGAGTCGTCCTTTGTCTCAGGTCCTTAGCCGCAGGGCTGCACGGGCAGAGGGCTGCCCTGGGAGGGCTGGTGATGGAGGAGAATCTTTCGTCTCGATCAATCGGATCGGGGGTGGGCGGGATGGTAGGCGGGGTGGAGGGAAGGTCGGTGTAGCCAGGAAGAGGAATAAGGGAATACTAGTGGCAGGGGGCTCTGGATGGACCCAGGAAGCGGGGTGAGAATGAGGGCTTCGGGGGCGGAATCAGGGGCTGCAAGTGGGCAGATTGGGTTTAGGGGGTCAGGGCAGCCAAATATTTTCCAAAATCGGGCCTTTTGTAAAATGCACTCACTGGCAGGTCCACGAGCGAAATGAGGGCCTCACTAGTTGCCCAGATCTATGCACCTAACACACACGGGACAATTGACCAATCAGGGCTTGGTGGGCGGGTTGGGAGGCGGGAGGATGGACCCAGGAAGCGGGGCGAGAACGAGGGCTGCGGGGACAGAATCAGGGGCTGCAAGTGGGCATATTGGGTTTAGGGGGTCAGGGCAGCCAAATATTTTCTAAAATCGGGCCTTTTGTAAAATGCACTCACCGGTAGGTCCACGAGCGAAATGAGGGCCTCACTAGTTGCACAGATCTATGTACCTAACACACACGGGACAATTGACCAATCAGGGCTTGGTGGGCGGGTTGGGAGGCGGGAGGATGGACCCAGGAAGCGGGGCGAGAACGAGGGCTGCGGGGGCGGAATCAGGGGCTGCAAGTGGGCAGATTGGGTTTAGGGGGTCAGGGCAGCCAAATATTTTCCAAAATCGGGCCTTTTGTAAAATGCACTCACTGGCAGGTCCACGAGCGAAATGATGGCCTCACTAGTTGCCCAGATCTATGCACCTAACACACACGGGACAATTGACCAATCAGGGCTTGGTGGGCGGGTTGGGAGGTGGGAGGATGGACCCAGGAGCGGGGCGAGAACGAGGGCTGCGGGGACGGAATCAGGGGCTGCAAGTGGGCAGATTTGGTTTAGGGGGTCAGGGCAGCCAAATATTTTCTAAAATCGGGCCTTTTGTAAAATGCACTCACCGGTAGGTCCACGAGCGAAAAATATGAGAAGCTACTAGAGCACACCAGGCTGGTGGAGGATGCTCTGGAAAAGGACACCCAGACCAATAATGATAAAAATCAGGAGGTGAGTCTCCTGCAGTAGAAATTGGCCCAGTATTTCCAAACCAGGCAGGAAGCACAGAGAGACAATGAGGCTGTCTGTGAAAAAAATGATGTGCTCCACAAACAGAGAGCAAATTATTGAGACCAGTAAGGCCCTGATAGAGAAGGAAAAGATTCAGATTTTGGCATATCACCAGGGAATATGGGCTGAAAGAGAAGAGGTAGGGAGGGACAGAGAAACCCCTGAGCATAACATCAGGACCCCGATAATGAAGGACTCTAACCCCTTCAGTACCATGGACTCTGCCAGCTTCATGTCCACTGGCTCATATGAAACAAGGGCCATGGGGATGGTAGACTTCAGCAGAATTGGTACGATGGGACTAATAGATCAGCGCCTCCCAGAAAGTGATGACGGGTGTCTCTGTACAGATCCACAAATGTTTGGGATAACCTCTCTGATCAGGAAGACTGCTGTGAGGGGGGAGTCAGGGAATTGGATCCTCAAAAATACCGCCTACCAAAGAATCAGTTTGTAAAATTTGGTGTTGAACTCCAGGAAAGCAATCCCAAAAAGAGTATCCTAAAAACCTCTTCCCAGGTAGGGCAGTGGGGAGGGGGGTACACGGCCAATCCTGGGAGCAGAGGAGAGTCAGAAGACTCTTCTGAGCACCACAGGAATAGGGAAACTTTCCCCCACATTTTGCGAGCCCTTCTCAAGCTTGCAGAATCAGAGAGAGTCTAGAGGATCAGATAGCCACCTCCAGTAGTAGTGCCTCTGAGTCAGAGGATGAGTGGACTCAGGTGACTAAGACAATAAAGGCCAACACAATCAAAAAGGCTATACAAAATGATCCCCTGAAGCAGATCAAGGACATTAGGAGTGTTATAACTTCCTATCACAAAAATGGCAGTATTCAGTTGGGGGACACCTGGAATTATACGAACAGATGATGGATACTTTTCATCTGAAAGATAGTCACAGTTGCATCCAATATGTAAAATGGACATTTTCCCCTGAGTACTCCAGCTTCTTTGCGGGGCTGGAGGATCAGAACCACTCAAGATAGTCCACCTACAGGGCGGCCATCTTAAAACACTTCTCAGTCCATAGAAATCCCCAAGAGGTGCGAAAAACAGCCTACAATCTGCAGTGTGGGGAAGATCAGGCCCCACAAGAATTTGTGCAAGAACTTAAACGTGCCTTTGCACAGACCACCAGGAGGGTGCACAGAGACAGTAGGGAGTTAATTAACACCTTTTTCCATGAACTCCCCAAATACATCATGACCCAGCTGGTGGGGGACTTTCACAAGAAGAGATCACTGGACTGGGTCATAGACCAAGCAACCCGTATTTATGAGGTGCAGAAACCTGTAGTGAACAAAAACACCAATAAAAACCCCAACCCATCCAACACCCCTGCTGCTTCTAAGGTGGCGGAGGTGAAGGTTGCCCCAATTTTAGATCTGGAGATGGGGGGGCCTAAAAATATTCCTGGTTTTGAATTGGCCCTCGGGTCAATTCCAATCAGGTAGTCAGGGAGCTAATCCCACAAATGGGACCCCTAACTCCCCTGATTATATTAGCCCCCGTTACAAGGGCAACACACCCATCCTGGGGTATGTGTGGGCTCCCCCAGCCCAAGGGGAAGGGGTCCAACCAGGTAGGAACCAACCCAGGAAACTTCCCTCCAAACTTTCCCCAGGAGGGCAGTAATCAAATGCTGGGTTGAGTTTCTTTCCCCGGAACCCGCAGAACTTCAACCCACAATACAATCCCCCCTTTCTTTCCCTACTGCCCTGAGCCCAGACAGCCCAATCCGGGAGAGGGGAGGTCAAGGGTGGAGGGTTACCCAAACTATCCCAACCAGGGTATTATGGGAGAAGGAACAGTTACCCTTCCCGTGATCAACCTAGGATGGACCAGAGACCCCCATACCAGCCAGAGCAGGTGTCCCAACTGGAGTGCCAGGTCCAGAACTTGTCTCAGGATCTGGGTCACATGTTGAGGGCTCAGCAAAACCCTCAGATGAACATGCCTGCTCAGAACTCCACAAACTAAGGGTCTCGTACTCCAGAACAATGACAGGGAGAGAACCCTGACAATTCACCGGTTCCAAAGGAGGAGGTACGGGGGTAAGCGGGATGTAAAGCCTTAGAGGAAGCTTCCTTCCCTACTAGTGAAAAGCCCCTGGAAACCCAGGAACCAAAATCTCATGCCCCCGAAAGTCTGCAACCTAAGGAACAAAGGGCGGTTAGGAGAAATAAAGGACCTAAAAAGACCCATTTTGTGGAGGAGGTTAGCGTCTTCCAATTTGAAGGAGAGGGGTCCTCAGAGGACTCTGGGAAAAATATCTTCTCCTTCAGGGATGGGGGAACTCCTCCCAAAGATACTAATCAAGACTGGGTAAATGTGGGGCTGAGTTAGAGTCTCCCATCATTGAACCCCAGAATGATAAGCCAGAAAACAACCTTGCCCAAAATTATTCTGGTGACTGCCTCCAAAAAGTGGGTGGGAGCCCAAAATCAGAACCAGGGGAGCAAAAAACTCCCCCAATATCCAACTGCCATAATTGTTTTGCAGAGACCCAAGCTCCCACCCAGAATCATGCCCAAACGAATCCTGGCGACTGCCTCTAAAAAGGGGGGGGGGGTGGCTCAGAACCAGAGGAAGAAGATTCCCTAGCTCCCCAAATCCATTCTGGGGACTGTCTCCAAAAAGGGGGGGACAGCCCCGAATCAGAAAAGGAGGAGCCTGAGATTCCTCAAATGACTGAGTGTGAAATTTCCTGCTTGAATTCCCAAAATACCCAACTCCATTCTGGGGACTGCCTCCTAGAAGGGGGGGCAGCGCAGAACCAGCACAAGAGGAAGCCCAAACCTCATCAACCACTTCTGTTGACTGCTTCTAGAAAGGGGGGGCAGCCCAGAATCAGAAGAAGGGGAGCGCGAAACTCTCCAAATAGCGGTGTGTCAAAATTCTTTGACAGATTCCTCAACTCCAGCACCGTCTCTTGACCCAACTATCCTGGTGTCAGAGTCAGAAATAAGTAAATTGACCACCCTGGTTGCCAAGAACGCCCATTACCTTTGCCCATTGGAGGAGAAAGAAGGTAGATTCTACGCCTCCATCCAAGTGCAAAGGCAATGTGTAATTCCAGAACTGGTGGAAACTGGATCCCAAGCAACTTTGCTGTCAAAGAGGATCTTTGAGCAGCTAAATTCAGGAAGCGAGGAGAGATACCAAATCCCTTTCACCCCTCTTCTTGGACAACTCCAGAACTTCGACGGGAAGGAAATTCCTGTTGAGGGGTCTGCAGAGCTGGAAATTAAAACAGGGTGACACAAAATGAAGCACCCGGTCATAGTCATTGCACCAGCGGGAACCCCCTGTCTATTAGGGAATGACATCCTGCGAAGTTTGTCCCCCCTAATAGACTGTGTGACTAAGGTACTCTGAGCTCAGACTCATAGGCCAATCAAATTAAAACTGAGTGTCAACCATGTTAGTCTAAATGGCACATGCCACATGCCACATGGTTGAACAAAAATCAGACCAAATTAAGTTTTATCTACAAAATAACGAAATCCCCGATGTTACCATCATAGCTGTGGGACAACAAACTGGTGATGGGAACTCCTATCACAATCAGAAAATACCAATTCCATAGCCAGAATTGATATCATACTAGCACTAAGTGTAGCTGGCATTCTGAAGAAGGGCGAACAACTCTTCCTCCCGATTCAGCAAAATGACGGGAAGGAGTCTGTCCTCGCCCGAGTTGACTTGAATAGCGAAGAAAGCTTCATCAGCGAAGTATTATTCAAGAAACGCCCAAAAGACCAGACCTTGCCTGCCGTTGAGTCAATTGGTCCATTGTTAGGGGGCCTGGAAACTCCCCGTTCCAAGCATCCTCTGATTAGCAGTTGCATAATCAAAATTTCTAGAGATGAGAAAAGCATAGCACACAGTTGTTGGATCGTGCGAGGTGTTCCTTCCCCCTTTTAAATGGCCAGTCACCTCCTCAACCAACTCAAGATTAATTTGGACCCCAGTTATTGCCAAGCCCGGTCCCAACTGGAGAGTAAATCTTAGGGTCCTGGCAATCCTAAAGAATGACTTCCGGTTAGCTTTCCGCTACGGTAGGAAATGGACGTTCAGAAATGGAGGAGAGGCCACCATCCCAGGCCTCACCTACAGAATTTGCATTCCCAAATGTGACTTGCTGAAAGAAAAAGCGGGTCCACTAAACCAGCTAAAGAGGTGCCATTCCAGGCATTCTTTGCGGCAAATAGAAGAGCCTACAGAAAAACCAAAAGGGAGAGAATCCGGAAACCTAGAAAATTGTTAAATTGTCATTGAATACATGCGAGGAATATTTTAAATTGTTATTGAATACATGAGGGGAGTATTGTAAATTGTCACTGAATGCATGTGTCATCCCACTGCCGAAATCCCCTTTGGAGCAGTAGTGGGAACATTTTCATAACTGGGTTACATTCTGTTTTCTAGTATTGGCACTAAGTATACCTAATCACCAAGTAGGACCTCCTCTGAGACCGGGAGGAAAAACCAAAGAGATCCGGAATGTCGCTCCACACTGGAAAACAAAGCATGAGAGAGGATGGGGTATCGTTTCTATTCCAACCAGAGCCGGTGAGGAGAGCGTGTCGCATCAAGCGCTGACGGGAGAAGAACCTACACCTGGAGAAATCAATGTTCTTCACATGGACAGAAAGAAAAATCCCACATGCCTGACTTCCCCACGACTGGAAGTCAAACCAAATTCGGGGGGGGGGGGGCTTATTTGGGATATTTTGACCCATTATGATATGCCCCACTGCCTCACTTTACAAATGGGGTAAGAAACAGCCAAAAATGGAAGCAATAACTCCTGTGCACGCAAAAATCTGCAAAACTGCGTGTGGTTCACAATCACAAAAGGCTGCACACTCTGCCACACACTGTCAAAGTGGGGGTGAAAACAGAATTCTCACTGCAGGAGCATGCCACTGGGCTTGGTTACATTTAACATGAAGCAAGGCAACAGAATTGGGCTAAAAACCAAAAATGTCTTTTAAAATGCAGCTTTGCAACCTTCATAGTGCTGTTTTGGCGCTCGATCCATTATTTTCCAGTGAACCATTGAAATTAACAGGGTAGTGAAATTACATATCATCCAGGTTGCTCAGAGGAGATGGGCCTCAGTGATTGATAGCAGATAAGAAATGTATCTCGTGAAAACCAGCCCAGCAACATTTGTTTTCAGTTCCACAGGAAAATGCGGCTAAAAATGGCAACATGTAACAACTTCAGCTGTGCAGAGAGAACTCCAAGCAAAGGCTGGATACATACATCCAGACTGCAGACAAATCCCAGCACTCAAGGACAGAAATAATGCTCAATTAAATATATGTGTGCTACATAAGAAAAATGGATTTAAAAGGACTGAGTTTAAGGTGCTTTTTCCATAAATAAAATTCCAAAATCGCCTGTTTAAAAGCATGTTTTGGTTTAATGGTTTAATTCTTGAAGAAATGTCAAAGGATTGCTAATGTCAAAATACACTGATAAACTGTGTGCATTTTATATGTTTTAATGAAAGATGTAGGTAATTTAAAGTAAAACCCAGTTTGGAGTTAATGACAATTCTGCTTGACAGCCTCAGCCTGGGAATGGTTGACACCTCGCTACCGGAAGGAAAAGGACTAATGGCTGCTGGGAGGTTTTTGCATGCTCATGACAAAGAACCCATTAGACTTTTGTCTGGGACTCAGCTAAAGACAATGGCAAGCTTTAACACTCATCCCTACAGGGGAGGGGCTTCAAACCTCCCTCTCTGGAGGAGGACCCCCACCCTGAGCAAAGGAATTTGACAGCTGTTACCAATTGAAAGAAAAGTAAAAGAAAAAACTGCTAAGGATTTTTGGTGTTTAAATGCCTATTTGTAATTAAGCTTTAAACATCTGTAACTTTGCCACATGAAGGAGGACACATCTAAATGTTGGTAATTGTAAATCTAATGTTATGCTCTTTCTTTGAAGACGTTATTGAACCCTCTACTACATAAGGAGCAAAAGTTATACAGAAACAATAATTGTGCCAAGACTATTGATGCTGCAAATCTAATATTGTATACCATTGTCCAAAGGGTGATTGTACAGATATGTACCGAATTAGGAATTGTTAGGCCAAATCTTTATAATTAAAATTAACAAAATTCCACAGAAAGACAAAGCAAGCCCTCACTGACGTGGGAATTGGATGCAAAGGTAACCCACAAAATATGTAATGTATGTGTCTGATTTTATTAGAGGGCATTATAGAAATGTGTATTTGTGGGAAAGTTAAATTGTGGTCCAAATAACTGTGGGAGTTCCCAAGTCACATCATAAAATATGACTGATCTTTCTGGCTTCCAAACAGAAAAAGGCAAGTGTCTTTGACCAATCACAGCCGTGTGGGTGTGGATTGTAATTCTGCCCCTACCATAAACTGAGTGATGTCACTTTTCAGGATAAACAAGGGAACTTCACCACACACAGACACACACTGATTCCTGACTACATCCTGATTTCCGCATGTCGCCCTGTTACAGAATTCTTCATCTGGTCCTGATCCAGACTACTTTGCAAAAACAAGGCCATTAGCATTTCGTGAACTCTTTTCAGCTAAGCCCAAATCCTGAACCACCCCAAACTTGAGGGAAATCATTCTGATCATGTCTAGTTTGCTACCATCCATGATTGCCTGCTGAAACTCTCCATCCTGCTAATCTACAGTGTCCCGTGACCAGAAGGGCCAATCCAATATGAGTGGCAGTCCAATTGACCAGAACTGCTCAGCTGACCATCCCGCCAGAAGTGCCCTGTTGCCTGTAGAGCCGATCCATGATGACCAGAACCTGACGGTCCAATCTTAAATTACAGCGGACTGTAAGTATAAATAGGAATCCAAGTAACCCATAGTATATTTGCCTTGTCCTACTCCAATCTCAAGTCATCCTCTCTTTAACTTAAGAACTTGTAATAGTGATATGTTTTTAAAAATCCTTTTGTCTTGTGAAAATCCCAAACCCTTAAAAATCATCCCAAGGGTAATCCGACTGAGTCCTCCAAGGCAGATACAGAGGTGCTGGGTTGGGTTCCGCCCACCACTCTGGAGCATACTGTGTTTCAAACTGGTAACCAGCCTGAATTCCCTACTTTAGAGCATTATTTTCATTATAAAAACGAATTTCTGTTTTCATTTCTGCGCCTTTATTTTCAAAAACACCTCTCATTCAAACGTGCATAACTTCATCAATTCTATCGATAGAGACTTATTTTCAACTCTGAGTTAAACCTAAGACTTGTATCAACATCCACAACCAATAATTGCATCAGGAAACAGTATATTTGACCCATTTGTATTACAAATCGCATAGTGAAAATTAGGCGGAATTCGTAATTTTGCAAATGTTTTACATGTATATTTTCCCATTCAAAGTATTCCAAACTCCCATTCTGTTTTAAAGTGTGTTCTGTTGCTCATCTTGTAGCTCGTGTTTGTTAGGACCTGTTCAGTGTTGTTCCCATAGGAATTTATATTAATTTAAGGATTTTTGCACACTTTTCATTGTGTCACAAAGCCATTTTCAGCTGTCATTTTAAAAAGTGTAAATTTCCCAAAAACGTTTTTCTCTCTTGTTTGGGGAGGGAAGATTATATTCAAACATTGTATATTGTTCTACATTCCTGAATACCTGCTGATTACTTACATCTGTATAGAATTGCTCATTTGTGAATTAAGAACTTTGCAGTGGGAAATCTTACCCTAAGTTCTATTTTTTCACAAGCCACAACTGTTCTTTTCCCTGTGTTTTATCTTCTGTATTGCTATAAGTGAATTCAGTTGCCTTACTTACTTTCTGAATTGTTTTGTCACCACATAGGTGATTGCTGCCTCACATATATTAACATTTGTTTTTGATTTGAATTTTAAATAAATAAATACATAAATAAATAATACCTTTACCAACCAGCCTGATTCCTGGTCCATTTTGACCTGGGGGATATTCTGAGGGGGGTTGTGATATGAGTGGTATATCACTCTGAATATTGAACCTATTAGACACAATAAATAAGTATTTCATCTGTGCACTACATGCTATGCAAGACTTGAGTGTATTGCCTGATTGAAATCCTTAAAAATAGCAACATGTTAAGCCAAAAGAATATTATTTTGGCTTTAATGTTCACATCCTAAATGATAAACTGGATGTCCCAGAATGCACGAAAATGCCAAACTGAAAAATTGAGTTAACTCCACGGTACGTTCAGTGATTTAAGACATGTAATACAAGATGTTGTGTAATAAACAAAGATAGATATGAGATGAGATTATTTGTCTCAAACTTCCAGCACTTTGTTATTCATGATGTTAAATACATTTGATTAGTGACTTAAAGCAGCTTGATTGTTTTGCATATCAAGATAGTATTCATTGTGCTGTCACTTGTGGGCCATGTTTCTCTCATAGCGGAAATGTGAAATATGTGGTATACTATATTATTTGGTATACGGGAGGGTTTGCCTGGGGCATATTCCATGTAGATTGTGTGCACAGTTTCCAGGAAGAAGGTGCACTGTTTCTTATTGATGGTTAGGTGTATTTGCCCATGATCGGGTGAGTAGTGCTCGGCCATGGCAGGCCTGAGAGCCAAGGCTGGCAGACTTGAGTAAAAGGTGATTTGTTCTCTTTCTGTTGGTTGCAAAAGTTGCTCAGGTGATTCGGGTGTTCTGTGGATGGTGAGATGAGTACACTTTATATGAAGACCATACCTTGCAGTGTGCAGAGCCTGTGGGTGTGTTGTGTGTTCCCTATGTTGTGAAAGTTGAAAGAAGGGAAGTGTGTGGCATCTTGTTCTTCCTGGATGCCTGAATGAGTCTTGTCACTGGAATAATGTTCAGTAAGTGCCGAGAATGATTGTGTGTGAAAAAGATTCCACACCCAGGCAGTTTGAGATGTGTTTGTGGGTGATGGGAGCCAGTGGGCTCCTGTCCTGTACCCTCTGCCCCTTTCATGTAGCTGTCTTGCACTTAATATCATGTGGCTTGTATCTGAATAAAGGAACCTCGGACGAACATAAATGCTGCCTACAGGAGTTTCACTACATAAAATCGTTCCTTCTAATCCCAGTTATTGCTTGCAGTGTGACTTACTAAGGGGGTACATATGCAGGGTCACTTTGAGGTAAACTCTGCACACAGCCCACACAACAGTTGTGCCAGACATGCCTTTGATGGGATTTCCATTGTACATGTTGCCTGTGTTGATGCTACTCTGTGTTTTCAGGCATGTGCCCCGCTGGGCAATTGTTTCTTTTTGTGCTTGTTTGTGGTATCTGCGTTCCTGTCGCTTTAGATACGCATACATGGTTTGAATTATAGATGCTATCACTGCCTGGCCGTGACGTATTGTCATCGTGCATTGTTGAGCTGCTCCTTTTACTGTGTAGGAATGTTTGCCCAATGCATTGTGGTTCCTGTCTTTCCATGGTTGGGTATGGTGAATTGTTGGAGAAATATGCATTGCTTGTATTCTACTGATTAGTCCGGCTGGGCCTGGTCCTGTGGATTGGTGGATGTCATGTGATGGGTGAGAGGGAAGGTCCTGCATGTACAGGGCCTTGATAGGGCATGCATTGATCTGTGCTAGTGATGCCCCCCCACCCACATCACATAGAATTCAACTTGTGCTGCGAGATTGCATTTTGTGATCACACTTGTAATCGCCCTGTGGGATGTATTGACCCACTTTTGCTCTGCCATGAGGCATCCCTGTGTTCTGATGGTGCCAGAAATCCGAAAAAAGCTGCAAAACCCTTGTGTGCACAAAAACCGCTGAAAATCGCGCATTGCAAAACAAAAAGATGGCTTCCCAATCTGCCATGCATGTTGTCAGTGGTGGAACAGTGATCTCACTCCTGAAACATGTCACTGGGCTTCACAACAAGTAAAAATGGAGCACAGAGGGAAAAGCAGTGCTTTGCTGAAAGAAATCCAAAATCTTGCTTTTAAATCCTTTTTTCTTAGTTGCTGAAACTGCAGAATGCCGGCACAAAAACATTCTCAAACATCCAAGATTCTTGCTGGGTGCTACAATTCATTTAGTTCAAGAAATCATGGTGATATTACAATGTCCTGCAAAGCTGAAATTGTCATAAAATCATCCACAGCAAAAGTTGCCTGCCTGTGGAATCTGTCAAAATCTGGGCGCAGTACCCTCGGCCGCCTGTATGACAGCTGTCAGAAGCCTGCCTGATTAACTTTAAAAATGTATAAGCTGAAAGCAAATGTTTGCAATGTAAATCACATGTTACTGAAAGTAATCTATGTTGTAACTGTTAATCCCATGGTTTAGAATCTGAAATAAGTGTTCTAGCTGCCTGTTTTGAAATTACAAGTTGGTTTTAAGCAAAGGAAAAATGCAACAGAAGCCTGGCTGAGCTGCAAGAACGTGAAAAGCAGGTTTCTTCCCAGAAGCAGGACACTTCCCCCCAGCTGAAACTCACAGGGAGGTGCCAATTGCTGGGGAGCCAGAAGGAGACAATGGACTTCCTCCAGCTCAAAGGAATGTCAGGTGTGAAGGGTCGTAAATGGCCTGGGCCCAGGGGGAAATGGGAGGAGACTGTTTCTGAACTGTAGAGAGGAAGAAGGAGGCGGAGACAAAAAAAAATGTGTTGCTGGACATTCACAAAGAACATTTTGTTTAAATACATATAACTTACCACTTAAAATTGTTAAAAATACCAAAATAACATATTTGTGAATCTAAATTTTGATTGCACATTTTAAAAGGTGCCAGAACTCTGTGACATGTTCCAGGAAGAAACAGCAGAAAAAGTGATATTACACAAAATGTATTTTTGATAGAAGCATGAAACTTCATACACTTATGCCCATGTTCAATGAGCACATTGGTACACATTTTCTGATAAACTGGACATTGTGTTCCTGATAAAAAAGGACGAAATTCGGTGGAAAACAGACACAAGATCCTACAGCAACAGGGTTTTGTGGAGTACTTGCTACTCAAAATATGTGATCTATATAGGTGATTGTTATAGAGGTTGCATATGTCTAAATAAGTATTGTGTTAAAAGTAGATTTTGTGTTCAAGAGCCTAGGGGTGGACTCAAGGCCTCGTAAACCCACATCATCATGGTGACACCCTGTTCTTCTTCTCCTATCAAGGAAGAGAGGAGACCCTAACTAATCCCTGGAAAGGGGGTGCACTTAGGATAAGCCAGCACACACACCCCTTTATCATAATCATAAATAGAGACAGCTGAGGACTTAGAAACACACAGATTCACCCACTAACCGATTGCTGGCAGAGCACCCTGCTAGAGAACCATCCATCTTCCTTGCTCCAGACTCCAGAAACTTGGCAAGCAGAAAGGCCCATTCCATTAGTTGAACGATTTTCAACTGGGCCTTAAATTCTAGAACCAGAATCCCACCACCAAAGGGGAACATCAAACAAACAGCCGGGCTGTGCTGTACTGCTGCCTACTAAATGAATTATCATCAGAACAAAAAGATCCAATCCTGCTGTGCTGTGACCAGACCCATTGCAGACCCGATCCAGTCCTGTGCCGTGCTGTGAACTACCCATTCCAGTCCGGTGTGCCCAGATGTCTATCCCAGAGCCAGATTCCCTTCCCTTACCAGATATTTTGACGGACCAGAATCCTGACGGTTCCGTTCGAAACATATCTAGTGAGTATCTATGGAATAGGTCTGTGTCACTAGCATATGTACTGTCCATAGTTAATCCCTATCTTAAATCCGTCCTATCTTGTATTAAGAACCGGTAGTGTTAGGAGTATTTTGAAATGTCAGAACCTTTCATGCGCTAAGTTTCTCTTATCTGTTTTCTAAAATCATAAATCATTAGTGTTGTGAATAAATAAATTGAATCCCAGAAAGAAAGTGAGTATCCACCACGTGAAGTGTCCCAGGCCAGGACTGTGGAGATTCATGTGTGGAATTCTCTTTTTCTATAGTCATAATCTAATATACGAAATCCCATTTGTCTTTTAAAAGTGCATTGCTGCTTTCCATTCTTGTGCCTATCTGAAAAAAACGACCTCCACTAAAACGTCCATAACTTCCTCAATTTCTGTGCTAGAAAATAAAATGAATAAGCTTGTAGCTACCATCCTCAGCTTTCCATAGAACCTAAAACCGCATCCCAAACCCATACGGTTCTCCTGTAATCACGATTACCGCGTGCTGAAAAGTTTGCAGTGAATTTTCATTTAGGGAAATTCTGACACGTGTAAAACAGCTTTTGATTGCTTCCGACCTTAGTTTTAAGATTTCACTTTGTTCCTTAGTATCAACTCATTGCTAGTGTTTGTGTGTAACTATCTAAAGCGGCTCCCATAAGAATTTAAACCATTTCAGCAATTTAGACCATATTTAGTGTTTTCACCCAATCCATACTTCAGATAACTTTGAAACCATTTGGACAGCTTGCCAATCAATTCTGTGTTTCTCTTGTGTTTGCTGGGGGGAATTGGGATTGTTATTTGGTTTGAATGCTGCCATTCCTGAATACCTGCTCTCTCCTCCTATCTATTTACATTGCCTATTGGGGGGTTGAGGGGCGTGCAGGGGGAAATAGTAACTACACTGCTATTTGATTTGAACACAAACACAAAAGTATTATTTCTTTGCTTTGTTTTTGCTCATTATTACTCATTGTGATTAAAGAGATTGCTTAGTGTTACGTTACATCACCCTATTGGTGATCATTGTGTACCCATTAAACATAGTGTGATTGAATTTTGAATACATAAATAAATATTTTAACTTTGCAAACTAGCCTGATTCCTGGTTCAGTGTGACCGAGGTGGGTGCGGGGGGGTTTCCAAGAGAGGGGCGTGATATGAGTGGTACATCGTTCAGTATAAAATAACTTTTAGACACAGATAAATAAGGATTTCAGTTGTGCATTACACGCTAGGCATTGACTTAGGTGAAATGCCGGATTGAAATCACTTACAACCCGGACTCCACATGAGTGTGTTGGCTCTATGCCTCTCCATGTACACTGGCAGGGTGCAATTGCACAGGATCATGGCAGAGGGGTGGATCCAGGAAAGCATGTACAATAGTGTGTAATGGTCATTTGTAGGCCTTATGTACTCCTCCTGAGTGGATTGCTTCCACCTGTAATTTGATTTCCATCTCCTGAATGCATTTACCTCCACCTTTTATGTTTTTGGTGCAATAACCACCTATTTTCAGCAGTATTTTGGCGGTACATGTACATGGCGGAAATACCATTTTGAATCACTGCGGTAGTTCCGCACCGGCATTATCGCTGGAGGGAATTCCACCCGATGTGGGCAATTCCCCCAGCTGTAATTCTGCTGGGGCTTATTCCGCCAGTGGAATTAGCACCAATTCCTAATTGGGTGGTATGGTTAAAGTCACAGTAATTATGTTACCACCAATTTTACCATATAATGTCAAACTCTTAATGAGGCCCTACAATCTTTTATAAATTGATACATCCTTTTCAAATTTATGAATATTTTAAATGTTTTAATGTCCTCAAAATCATCTTTTTCTCTACAATATGTAAAACATCATCCATACAACAGCAGAATTGGTATTTTGCTAGTTGAGAAGTGCTTAATTAGTGGCAGTGTTTACCAGTGGCTAACACGGGCACTCTTTTTTTCGGCACCAGCACTCTTTTTGATTTTGAGAGAGTGATTGCTGCACCTGCAGAGTCATGCGCCCGGCCGCACCTCGTTGTTGGAATTTTTTTCTTTTTGGAGATCTCTTATGTAACTGCTCCCAGTGCTCTACTGCAGAGCAGTCAGACCTCCTTATAAAAAAAATGGCAACAACGACGTGCCCTTGGTGCACTGCGTTTTTTTGGTTTCCTTTTTGGGAGGACTGGCGAAGGAGATCATGGCACTGCACACTCTGCTGCTGCAGTTGGGCCAGAAATATGCAGCAATGCTTCGCTTGCTTTTTCCGTCGGGGCTCAGGCGGGCCCATGGATGGTGTGGGACCAGCAGGTCGTATCCTTCAGGCCTGGGTCAGCAGGTCAACAGTTTTTTTTTAATGTGGTGCGCTTGTTGTGAGTATTTGATTTTCCGTCATTGCCAGCCTAGCAGGGGTGTGCAGACTCAGTGAGTCACACCCTGGCTGCTGTGCGCACGGGCAGGCTGTTGCAAAGGTCAGAAATCAGCAGATGCAGGCGGCCAGTGGCAACTGAGCCTTTTATTGAGTCCTTGCAGTCAAGACTGTGACAGTAGTCATCTCCTGCGGCTACACTCTAGACTGTCCATCTCCCACTCCCAGCACGCTCTCTCCCGGTCTCTCCCGGTCAAGGAAGTGAGCAATTAGTAAAATAAATGTGGCACCCCATCATCCCAGGTAACTCGTATTCTCACTGTGCATAACCCAGGGGTGGAAGTGGAAATGTCGAGGGGGTGGGGGGGGGGTCTACTGTTATTTTTGTGTGCATTTTGCTGACAATCACATTTTGTGTTAACCTACTTGAGAGTGAGAGGTAAATAGAAGGGCATAGCAAGCTGTAAAAACAAAACCAAAGTGAAGGATCGCCATGTTTTCCGTCAATACATTAGGCTCCTTTGCTCCTGCTCAGTCAGGCCATTTGGGGAACACACACATGCAGACGTAGGCCTTTGAGAGTTGGGCTCTTACACATACAACAGCGCATATAGTGATCACTTTATGGCCCTGCAGGGACTGCTGGCGGCGAGCGTGCTCTTCTCTTGCAATGCTCAAGCACTTATTGCGCAATATTTTTAGTCATGAAGATTTTAACAGGGCCATACAGGGAGTCTGTCTAGCATGAGAAAACACAGGGACGGGCCAAGCCATTAAAGCTGAAATCGCAAATGCTTAGTAACCCATAGGGAAGTGAATGATTCACAAAGCTTTTCTCATGTAGTTTACTTACAAAAAAACACACATTGCATAATAAAGCCAAATGACGGCATGCAAATCCATATAGCAACATGTTAAGCCAAAGAAAATCATTGTGGCTTTCATTTTCACATCCTGAACGGTAAACTAAAAGTCCCAGAATGCACGTTAATGCCAACACGAAAAATCGAGCTTCCAGCACTTTGTTATTCATGATGTTCAAAACATTTGATTAGTGACTTAAAGCAACTTTATTGTTTTGCATATCAAGATAGTGGACATCATGGATATAAACAAATCTTGAAATAGGTGATTTGTGTTCCTCACTTTAATTTGCACAGATTGGCAAGTTAACTGGTGTTTTGTGAGCTCTTTCAGTTAGACATGTTCCATTATGTGTATGAAAGACTCTGACACTGATAAAGGAAATGTGTTTGCAACCTGAGCACCTTAACAACCTGCATACCCATGGATTCTGTGTGTGTGTGTGTGTGTGTGTTTGCCACTGACAGGGAGAAACAGCAGTGTGATGGGCTGGTGGTGGGCCGATCTAGCACTGAGCTGGGCTGCTGGTGCCACCTTTCTGCCGGGGCCGCCATTAGTGAGCCAAGATTCTTTGGACCCTGGCACTTATTTTGTTTTCAAGTTAAGCACTGAAACCAGAGTTGGTACTGAAAAGAGTTCATGAAATCCTGTTGAAATTCAAATTAAACAATAAAGGAGCCAATTTAGTAAATAGGAAGGCAAAAATACACACGGTATGTTAGATTACTAAATATTTGTAGAGAATGGAACCTGAAAATGTCTGAAATCATACTGAAATTACCTTGTGTTATTGGCAGATTGCTATGCACATGACAATAACCAATGGACATGTTTTATTTAGCAACCTTGTATGTGCATCAAAGATATATCAAATGTGAGAGCATGCTATACCTATGTATTTAAATATATATATAAACACTATACTTACATGTCTGCCTGACCTATTCTAACATATTCTATCAAGGTTCTAACCATTACTGCTTCACTGCTTACCAAGATATCCTTCTTACACAAAACACTCAAAACGATCTGTTCCTAAGCTCTCTTCTTTCCTAATTGGGTATCTTTTCACAGTGTTCAGCCCTCCTTGCTTATTTTGCTTAAAGATCTCTTTATAATACCGTATTATGTCTCTCCCAAAGGTATCTGTACTCCCATCTCTCCATAGCTTTTTTATGACAAGGGTCATCTTCCATATAATCATCTATGATTTTCTGTGGAATTTATTTTTTCAGTCTGTCTCAAAACCCATAAACCTGCCTACTTCAACTATGATCAATGATGCTTTACTTCTATCATCAGGAGTCTGACTATTGTATTCCTCACTTCTTGCACACAAGATATTTACAGTATGCCAACCACCCCTGAAAATCTCACAGCCTCAGCCTAGAAATCGAATACATTAGCTGGTATGAATCCAGCTAGTTTTAGGTACAGTATTGCATTCATCTGGCAACTTTAAGCCCTTTGGAAATTCTTGGTTAAGTAGGTGCTAGCAAACACACAATCCTTGTTCTACATGGCATCTGCAGGTCTGCAATGTACCTTCATAATGCTCCTCTGCCCTAATTATGTTCTACTCGAAAAACTTCTTTCTTCTGCAGTCTCACTCTCACCCTTCCAGTAACCCAAATGAAGGGCACCCAAATCACAGAGGATGTGGATGTCAAATATGATGGCACACCATCTATGCACATCTTGGTAGCCAGGATCCTGATGCATTGAATCGGAGCATCATCAACGTGCTCGCTTATCTTTCAAAGGATGACAATACTCATAACATTTCTGATTGAGTAGGCTAACGACTGCCCAAGGCCTTACTTCTCCTTGCCAGGTTGATGCTCTGATTCACAAACAATTCAGCACCATTCAGTTATGGATAGAAGAGAGGAAGGTAGTGATGCAATCATGCAGTACATGGAGTGATGAGAAGAAGGAGCAGGGGATTTGAGTATCAACACAAAAAGGAAGGTATGTGAATCCTAAGGAGATGGATTTGTGGAAGAGTGTAGAGTATCAAGTGAAGTGGATAAAAAAACAGACCCTTGCCCTTTCCTTACCAGATTGCATGACACAAAGGGCTGATTCATTGAATTTCCTGCATGGTAAATAGGGACTTTGCAAGCCAAACCGCGTGCAATATCCCATTTGTCGATTCATGGAATTGACTGCACAGGACTTTTTTGTACTCTGCTGGGACTATTCAAAGTCTCGGCACGTCTCTGCGATCAGCCGAGTGCCTTGTGCGAGACACCTTGCAGAGTATGGATGTGGCCTGCGCATAGATCGGAGTAGGGTGCAAAATTTGCATAATGGGGAGGAACAAGTGGAAATGTGGTCGTTCCGAGGGATGGTGCGCGTGAGTAGATTGCACGCCCGTAAGTGTGCAAGTATAATCATACTCATGGATATGACCGGGCAACCTCACATCAGGGAAATGACTGCACAAAGCTCTTGATGTAACCGCCACCCGAAGGCAAGTGTACAGACACTTGTGCATAGGAATCACTACACATAGGTAAGATTGCTTGTTGGATTTAGGGGTACATGCAAGCAGTCGGGGTTCTCATCGAAGTTAGGGGTGCATGTAAGCAGTGTAGTGGGGTGAAGGAATGGTTTACGAGGATTCACACACAGATTTTCCAGAGATTTTCCAGAGTTGCTGTCATTTGTATGCATGTTGTTGGCGTGCCGGCAATAGTTACAGGGCATCTCATGCAGTGTTACTGAGTTGCAGACCTGGTTGAGGGGGACCGCACACACTGTTTCAAGGGTCCATGTGTTTGCACCCAAGCAGCATGCAAAGCTAGCTGTATCCGGCTCTTTTTGCTTTGCGTGGGGGCATGTCGGGGTGCGTTTCGGCCACGACTTGTGTATACGGTCACTTTGCGTGAACAATTCCATGAATATGCGAAGCACGCAAATTAACTTCTTCATGCAGGCTCACACAGTGGCATTCTCAGCATGTAGCTTTTGCGGAATCTCTGTGCACACTTCCATGAATTTGTGCCCAACGTTTCTTAATAAAATGTCTTATTTACTGTTCATTTTCAGGTCTTACTCTCACTATGTCTAATTCCAAAGTGCCCTTCATGTAGCATGTTTCTCATGCCAGAATCCTTTTCTACACAGATCATTTATGTAAAGATACACTTCTATATTCAAAAACAGATCTGCCGCATCAGTGATTGAACTGATTCTTTTGTTATAGCACATATTTCGAAACCATGCTACAAAGAGGGGAGGGAAGAGCAACAGTATTGAGAAGAAGAACCTGTGTTTGGTATTGCAATTGGTTTGCATTAACTGCATCACACATTGCTATTCATCATGAACTTCTGCTCACCATTCTTTTTCTCCTTCATCCTTCTCTTTTATCGCAATTGTTCTCCCAAGTCCTTCACCTTCATCATGTCCTTCTCCTTTTCCCTGGTCTTTTTTCATTATGGTCTGTTTCCTTCATTAGCACCCAGTGAGGGTCAACCAGAATGAAACAAACATTCTGATTGGCCCTCATCCAGGTCCATACCTCACCGGGAATCCCTCGTCTGGGATTCCATTCCTTTGTTCCCGGCGGGGTCGTGGCAGCCCCTCAGCCAAGGAGGCTCGTGTGGGGGCCATCCCCGCTCCAAGCCTCCACACGGCTGTGGGATGTCATTCTCCCTCGCCGGGGATTCAGGTATTTTTTTTTAATTTTTTCTCCTCTCCCACACCCACTGAAAACAATTGCCTCCCCACCCTCCCAACCCCACTTACCTTCTTATCTGTCCTTTTTCGGGATCGAACGCACCGGGAATACTTCTTTTCCCAGCACATCCACTCCTGATGGCCACCATGGAAAGGGAAAACGGACTTCCCCGGTGGCCATTTGAGTTGAATTTTATTTTTCTGTTCCAAAATGCTGCAACATTTCAGGACAGAAAAAGATTGATTTTAGTACCACAGTCTTGGGTTACTAATACCAATATGCCCCTCGCCACTGGGTCATTACCGAGTCAAGTAATGCTCCAGGGCCTTCTGTAACTATGGGCCCCGGGGCATTACCTGACTCAGTGATGGCCCTGCAGCTCAGGGCATATTGCTTAATTATATTCCCCTGTCCTCAATATTCTTCATAGTCCTTCATCATAGTTCTTCTCCTTTTGCCTGGTGTTTGCTGCAGTCCTTCATCATAATCCTTCAACATAGTCCTTCTTCCCTGACTTTCTCATTCATCCTTCTCATTCATTACAACCCTTTTCCCACCTTATTCTGTTTTTACATTGTCCTCCTCCTTTGTCCTAGTCCTTCTTCTTCATCATGGTCTGTTTCCTTCATCCTACGACTTTGACCTCAATCTTCTTTATAAACATTCATCATAGTCCTTCTCCTTTGTCCTAGTCTTTTGTCATAGCCATTTATCAAATTCTTCCTAATTCATCCTAGTATTTCTCCTTTTGTTCTTCTCTTTCTTCAAAGCCCTATTCTTGCATCCCTTTCCTTCATCACAGTGGTTCTCCTTGGCTGTTGTACATCTACCTCATCATAGTCCATTTCCTTCATCATAGTCATTCCCTTTTGGCCTGGTCCTTCTCAGTTGCCATAGTCCTTCTTTATCTCCTTATTCCTTGCCTATTCATACATCATAGCCTTACTCCTTCTTCATGGTACTTCACCATAGTCCTTATCATAGTACTGTGCCATAGTCCTTCTCCTTCATTATAGTCCTTTATCCTAGTCCTTCCCCTTCATCATTGTATCTGTTGAACTATTTCAATATTGAACAGAAATCATGCACTTTGGGAACAACACATATAGCACAGAGGGATTCTGAGGCTAGAGCACCTTCAGAAAACAGTGGTTAATCAAAGTGTATATCGGGAAAAGACCATTAAACCTACACAAGATCAATAAAACACAGAAACTTTACATCAATTGTTTCCTATACATATAATCAAACAAATATTTCAATTTAAAAACAAGACATTCTATTTTTTTGGTCTTAGAAATGCTATTCTAAAAGAGGCACTGGAAAAACACAGACGTTATCTGAGTGAAAGTATAAAACTTGATGAGGGATTGGTGAAATTAGACCTAAACGGGGGATGGAGACTAGGGAAAACACATAAATAATATAGTCAATACAGGCCTATTGCCATAGCATATGATCATATACATATATATGCAAGAAGCATACATTTGAAATTAAAGTGCGGGGTAGGCTACAGTGAGTTGATGAAGGTAACAGGGGTCTCTGTGATGCACCTTTACTGGCTAATAAGTGGATCTTAAGCCGGGTTTGAAACTGTTCCACTGATGGGTTCTCTTTGATATCTGGGATAGGGTATTCCAGAGGAGGGGTCCGTGCAGAAAGAAGTAGAGGAATTGCAAGGAGCACAACAGAAAAAAAAATTGTGGAGGGAGGAGGATCATAGAGTTGAATAGGGAGAATACAGAGAGATTGTCATCAAGGATTATTGAGTCATGTTAATGGATGCATGTGCAGATCAGAAGAAGGAATTTTAACACAGAGCAATTTTGCATGGGATGCATCAAGAGAGGATTTTGAATGCTTGCAGAGTGTGCATACAGGAGGCAGAAGGAGTAGAAGGGAAGAGCAAGTAGTAGGCTTAAAGAATAATCAAGTTTGCTAAGGCACAAGTGTAAAGATTAACGTTTTCACTGAGTAATGGTTAAAGTGGGGTTCATTTTTCCTTATATTTGTAACGCTCACCTGATTCCCGTAGAGGCGCCGGTCTTGACTGGGCGTATACCGTATCTTCAAAGGTGATGTGTAACACACGGCTGGCTCTTTGGGCTGGACCACTGTGCACTGTATGTCTGCCTCGAAGGGTAAGATGTCTTAGGTAAGTGAACGCCGTGCTCTCCATCTGCCTCGGGGCAGGGTGCTGTAACCAGTTTCTTCACTGGATAAGGGGAGCAGGCCTCTTGACTTCAGAGGACTGCTGTCCGTCGTTTACTGCACGAACGGTAAGTTTCGAGTAATTCTAATGTCTTTAAAGTCTTTAGTAATGATGTTTCTTGTTTTGCAGGGTTCCGGCGATGGCGGATGACGGGCTGAAGTGAGTTGAAGATGGAGCCCGTGTGATGAATAGAAGCGCCTGGAAGCACGTTTACTCCTGGGTCCGGAGCGCTTTATAAATAAATAAACAAACAAACAAACGTAAGTAAGCGCTTGTTGCCTGCTTCACGATGCGCTCTAACTGTCTTTTTATTTTGCAGGTACAAGTTCGGAGCGGCTGCAGGGTGCCGGAATACCCACTGGGTTAGATGTGGAAAGGAGTAATGGCACGTGAGTATTAAAGTTCCCCAATGTCTTTAAACGCACCTTGTTTTGTCTTTCAGATGCGGGATGCAGCGCCGAAGGCCTCCGGAGCGTGCGAAGAGTTGGTAAGCTTTTGTTTTTCAGATGCCGGAATGCAGTGTGAAGACCTCCGGAGCGCACGAAGAGTAGGTAAGCCTTTGTCTTTCAGATGCCGGAATGCAGCGCGAGGCGTTGGTGACAGCCGATGGACCAGGTAAGTGAAGAGCTGTTCTGCTGCAGAGGATGCAGAATAACGCAAAGCAAGATTCATCCATCGGGTGTGGTTTAAATAGCCTCCTGTAGTGCTTAGGTGTCTCCTTCCACAGCCACGCCTAGGTAAGAAAAGAGTTCCTGCTTTCCAGAAGAGTTCCAGTGTTCTGAATCTAAGGAGTGGCTCCTGCCCCACCCAACAGGAAAAGTAGTTCCAAACAGAAGAGGATCAGAGGCTCAACTGGCAGGCAAGTAAGCAGCATGGTCTGCTGCAGGTAAGTCCACCCAAGCATTATGAGCCCGGCGCTTCCAGCGCTGGGACTGGGCATATTTATGAGCCTGGTGCCACTGGCGCCAGGACTGGGTCCAAAAGGTCCCAATTGGGACTGGTTGGCACTCGGAACCTGGGTTATGGATCTGCTTCCAAGGGAGTTGGGAAAACCCTGACCTTTTGGAAGCAGATATCATGACAGTACCCCCCCTCAAGGCCCCTCCCAAACCGGGCTTCTCTGGGGGTTTTGGCTTGTCAGGAAATGTTCGGTGAAATCTTTTGATTAGGCAAGGAGCGTGGACATATTCAGCAGGTTCCCAGGATCTCTCTTGGGGGCCGTAGCCTTTCCAGTCAATTAGGTGAAATAGTTTAGATTTGGGGATCTTGGAGTCCAGAATGCTTTTGACTTCAAACTCGAGTTCTCCATCAACTAGGATAGGTTTTGGAGATTTAGTTAGTCGGGTTTGAGGTTGCACGGGTTTTAATAGAGAGACGTGGAAGACCGGATGTATCTTCATGTGCGGGGGCAAGTCCAACTTGACCGCTACTGGGTTTACTATAGTAGTGATGGAATAGGGACCAAGGTATCTTGGGTTGAATGTGCGTGGCCCTTTTAGAGGTAGATATTTGGTGGATAACCAGACTTGATCCCCTACTTGATATTGAGGGGCTTCCTTCCGATGTTGATCTGCTCCTTTCTTGTATTGTTCTTTAGCCCTTTGAAGGTGAGAAACAGCTTCCTTAAAGGCTTGGGTGATTTTAGAATGCAGGTAGTCTACTGCTGGTGTTTCAAGATCTTGGAGGGGATCCAACTCCGAGGTTCGAGGGTGACTGCCGTACAAAAGAAAAAACGGGGTTTTCCCAGTTCCCGAATGGACAGAGTTATTGTAGGCATATTCGGCTATCCAAAGGATGTCTTTCCAAGTTTTTTCAGTTTGTTGCAGCATGCAGCGTAAATACTGTTCCAGAGTTTGATTGGTCCTCTCGGTTTGTCCGTCGGTCTGAGGGTGGTGACTGGTTGATAGTCTCACATCAATTTGAGCCGACCGACAGCAACTTCGCCAAAAATGAGAAATAAATTGACTACCTCGATCCGAAATTAGAACCGAAGGAAAACCGTGCAGTCGGACGATGTTTTCGAGAAATTCTCGGGCCAGAGTTGCTGCTGTTGGCAAGCCTTTGAGCGGAATGAAATGCGCCATCTTGGAGAATAAGTCCACGATTACTAGAATTGTATTGTATCCGGAGCATGGAGGTAGATCGGTGATGAAGTCCATAGAAAGCGTATGCCAAGGGCGAGGTGGGATGTCAATAGGGCGTAAGAGGCCTGCTGGTCTTTCCTTTTGACTCTTGTTTTGGGCGCATACTCCACAGGACATTATAAAGTCTCTGATATCTTTTTTCCAAGACGGCCACCAGAAGTAGCGCTTGATCTTTTCTGAGGTCTTGGCCATACCGGGATGTCCTTCCATTAAAGAATCGTGATAACAAGAGATTACTTTTTTCTGTAAATCTGTGCTGGGTAGGTATAATCGTTCTTGGAAATACAATAAGTTGTCCTTTACTGCAAAGTCCTTTCCCTGCAGATGCCAATTCTGTATGTCTGCTGGAGTTACAAGTTGGCTGGCTTTATCCTTAACTTTCTCTATGGATTCTGTGGCGATTACACCCAGAATTCTTTGTTCGGGAATGATTGGTACAGGTTTAGGGTTGATCAAGTGTTCTTCCACTCCCATCCGAGAAAGAGCATCAGCTTTACCGTTCTTTGTACCAGGTCGATAGGTAATTATGAAGTCAAACTCGGCAAAGAATAATGCCCAACGGAGTTGTCTAGAGGATTGGGCTTTTGCGGTTTTCAAATATTGGAGGTTTCGGTGATCCGTAATCACAGTAACGGTGTGTCGGGCCCCCAGTAGATAATGCCGCCAAGCCTTAAAGGCAGACTTGATAGCCAGAAGTTCCTTGTCAGTAATCGTGTAATTGATTTCAGGAGGCGAGAATTTGTGGGACCAAAATGCCACGGGATGCAACTGATTGGTTACCGGGTCCTTTTGTGATAGAACTGCCCCCATGGCAAGGCTTGAAGCATCAGTTTCCACGATGTAGGGGAGTTTGGGGCGAGGGTGTTTTAAGATTGGTGCAGAGATAAATTTCGTCTTCAAATCCTGGAAAGCTTGTTCCGCCTCGGTAGACCATTCAAAACTTTTGTTTTTCTTTAACAAGGCAGTGATGGGCTGGACTATTCGAGAGAATTCGGGGATAAACCTGCGGTAAAAGTTAGCGAAGCCTAACATGCTTTGCACACCTTTTACGGAGGATGGTGATGGCCATTTGAGAACTGCATCGACCTTCTTTGAATCCATACGCACTCCGCCAGGTGATAATATGAATCCCAAGAATTCAACTTCAGTCACGTTGAAAACACATTTTTCCAATTTAGCGAAAAGTTTGTGTTGACGCAATCTTTCGAGGACCATTTTCACGTGTTTCCGATGTTCAGATTCCGATGAAGAATAAACGAGGATGTCGTCAATGTAAACAACAACACACACATCTATGAGCTCTCTGAGGACATCGTTCATAAAATATTGAAAGGCGGCCGGGGCATTGCAAAGTCCGAAGGGCATGACCTGATATTCAAATAGCCCATACTTGGTGCGGAAGGCCGTCTTCCATTCATCGCCCTCTTTTACTCGTACCAAGTGGTAAGCTCCTCTAAGATCCAGCTTTGTATATATGCATGCTTTTCTGACTTGGTCCAGGAGTTCAGGGATCAAAGGTAACGGATATCTATTCTTAACGGTGATCTGGTTCAGGGAGCGATAATCTATACAAGTTCTAAGGTCTCCTTCCTTTTTTGGAACGAAGAACAAAGCTGAAGAAGCAGGGGACTTGGAAGGACGAATAAACCCATTTGCCAGGTATTGATCCAGGTATTGTCGAAGGTGAAGGTTCTCAGGCTCGGTGAGGGCATAAATTCTACTACAAGGAGGAGTAGATCCAGGTATCAGGTCTATCTGGCAGTCATAAGACCTATGAGGAGGTAGAGAGTTAGCCTGATCCTTCCGGAAAACATCTTGGTATTCTAGGTATTCGGGAGGTAACTGGGGAGTCTCTGAAGAAATTGCTGCCAGTGCAACACCAGGTGGAGGGTGACAAGTAGAGACACATTCTGGAAACTGGACCGTTCTTGCTCGCCAATCGATCAGAGGATTGTGTTTCTCTAACCAAGGTATTCCTAGAATAATCTGAAACTGAGGGGTCTTGATCACATCGAACACGATCTTCTCATGGTGTCCATCTTGACTTACTAGCGTCACCTCTTGAGTGGTATGCGTTACTGGCCCGGAGGCTATCTCCGTACCATCCACCGTAGTAATGACGTCCTTTACAGCCTTGGGACAAAGAGTTAGATTCATCCTCAAAACCATTTCATGATCCACATAATTGCCGATGGCACCGCTGTCCACGTAAGCTTCAATTGCATGTAATCGATCCGGATTATCAGGGCTAATGAGAACCATAGGTATCACAAAATGCGAGGTCACGGAACTGGTTTTCACGCTCGGCAAGAGGACCTCTATTCTTGTCGGGCGAGGTCGTTTCCCTGCTCAGAGTTTGTAACTTTGGTAACTGCAGCTCCTACTGCCTTCTTGGCAGGTTTCACCGGACAGTCTCGAAGAAAGTGCCCTGAGTTTCCGCAATAGAGGCATAATTGCAACTGTTTTCTCCTTTCCCGCTCCTTTTGTGTTAGAGGACCTTCCAGACCCCCTATTTGCATGGGTTCCCCGGAGTCTACTCCTTTGGAAGGAGTTGGCGGTTTGGAAAATACTCGAGCATCAAACTTGGAACGATCGGCCTTCCTGTTCTGCAGTCTGTGATCTATTTGAACGACTAAGTCTATATAGTCCGAACAATCTTGTGGGGGATTCACTACTTGGGCTAACACATCTTTGAGCTCTCCACGTAGACCTCTATAAAACAGCGTAATCCTTTTGTCCTCAGGCCATTGAGTTTCCACTATCAGTCTATTGAAAGACGCAATATAAGCCAAAAGGTCTTGATTACCTTGTCGCAACGAAAGAAGCTCATTGTCCAAGGCCTGCCCCTGTGAATGTCTTGCGAACAGTTTTTCCATACTGAATTGAAAAGCTTGAAAATCATGGAGGACCGGATCATCTTGATTTACTAGAGGGATCGACCAGTCTGCCGCATTGCCACGAAGGTACGAAAGCACGAAAGCTACTTTAGCTTGATCAGTTGGAAAGGCTGCTGGCCGGCATAAGAAATGCAACCGGCACTGATTGATAAATACTGCAAACCTCTTTGGGTCACCAGAAAATCGTTCGGGCGGAGCCAGAGGTACATTCCCAGGTAGGTTGATCTGCACTGGATTCATAGAGGATGTAGAAGGAAGATTTCCCCCAGATGCGGGTAACGGGGTCTGTCCGGCTTGTGACTGTAGCAATTGTCTAGCGAGATCATCTGTTCGCTCCTTGGAAATAATCAGTTCCCTTCTTAGAGCGTTCGTTTCCTGACGGGCTGCATGCACTTCTGCCCTTAGTTCCCCAAGTAACTGGGCTAGCTGGTCGGTATCCGAGGTTTCCATAGCGCCTGGACGGGAGTTTTGTGGTAGGCTTTGCATTCTGTAACGCTCACCTGATTGCCGTAGAGGCGCCGGTCTTGACTGGGCGTATACCGTATCTTCAAAGGTGATGTGTAACACACGGCTGGCTCTTTGGGCTGGACCACTGTGCACTGTATGTCTGCCTCGAAGGGTAAGATGTCTTAGGTAAGTGAACGCTGTGCTCTCCATCTGCCTCGGGGCAGGGTGCTGTAACCAGTTTCTTCACTGGATAAGGGGAGCAGGCCTCTTGACTTCAGAGCACTGCTGTCCGTCGTTTACTGCACGAACGGTAAGTTTCGAGTAATTCTAATGTCTTTAAAGTCTTTAGTAATGATGTTTCTTGTTTTGCAGGGTTCCGGCGATGGCGGATGACGGGCTGAAGTGAGTTGAAGATGGAGCCCGTGTGATGAATAGAAGCGCCTGGAAGCACGTAAGTAAGCGCTTGTTGCCTGCTTCACGATGCGCTCTAACTGTCTTTTTATTTTGCAGGTACAAGTTCGGAGCGGCTGCAGGGTGCCGGAATACCCACTGGGTTAGATGTGGAAAGGAGTAATGGCACGTGAGTATTAAAGTTCCCCAATGTCTTTAAACGCACCTTGTTTTGTCTTTCAGATGCGGGATGCAGCGCCGAAGGCCTCCGGAGCGTGCGAAGAGTTGGTAAGCTTTTGTCTTTCAGATGCCGGAATGCAGTGTGAAGACCTCCGGAGCGCACGAAGAGTAGGTAAGCCTTTGTCTTTCAGATGCCGGAATGCAGCGCGAGGCATTGGTGACAGCCGATGGACCAGGTAAGTGAAGAGCTGTCACTGAAGACCGTAATGCTAACCTGTTCTTTCTTGTCTTTATAGGTGTTGCTGAAGACTGGATTCAGGATGGTAAGCCTTTTTCCTTAGGCCCAGGATCAGATGCAGAAGACACGATGAGCGTTCTGCTGCAGACGATGCAGAATAACGCAAAGCAAGATTCATCCATCGGGTGTGGTTTAAATAGCCTCCTGTAGTGCTTAGGTGTCTCCTTCCACAGCCACGCCTAGGTAAGAAAAGAGTTCCTGCTTTCCAGAAGAGTTCCAGTGTTCTGAATCTAAGGAGTGGCTCCTGCCCCACCCAACAGGAAAAGTAGTTCCAAACAGAAGAGGATCAGAGGCTCAACTGGCAGGCAAGTAAGCAGCATGGTCTGCTGCAGGTAAATCCACCCAAGCATTATGAGCCCGGCGCTTCCAGCGCTGGGACTGGGCATATCTATGAGCCTGGTGCCACTGGCGCCAGGACTGGGTCCAAAAGGTCCCAATTGGGACTGGTTGGCACTCGGAACCTGGGTTATGGATCTGCTTCCAAGGGAGTTGGGAAAACCCTGACCTTTTGGAAGCAGAGATCATGACAATATTAAGAGGTTTTTTTATAGCAGCCTTGGCAGTTTCTGTCATAAACTGCTGCAGTCTGAGGTCAATATCAAAGAGGACCCCAAGGTTGCAAGTGGAGGATGAAAGAGGAAAGAAATAGATGGGAGAATGGGCTTAGTCTTGAAGGTATGGAGAACGATTAATTCTGTCTTGGAGGAGTTTAGCATTAGGCAACATACAACCACCCAGTGGTAATTGGCAGTGAGACAGTTGATGATGCATTTAGAGGTGTTGGGTTGAAGGAGGGAAAAGTGAAAAAGATATGGCTATTATTAGTAAGGAGGTGGTAGTGTCAATGATAGGATCAGATGAGTTTGTATGGGGATTAGGTGACGAGTTTGAAGAGGACCAGAACAGACCAATTGGGGACTAACACTGCAAGGACTATGGGAGAGGCAATTTCCATGATATTGAGAAGATGTCTGATAAATTGGAGCAACCCAGCTAGGTGATGTGTTCTTAAAATCAGTGGAGGATTGGGTATGGCATATTGGGTGTATGCCTGTGGAGGGTGTATGACTGTGGAGGGCGGATGACTGTGGAGGGCAGACGACTGGGCAGGGTGGATGAATGTGGAAGGCGGATGCCTGTGGTAGATGACTGTGGAGGGCGGATGTCTGTGGAGAGCGGATGTCTGTGGAGAGCGGATGTCTGTGGAGAGCGGATGACGGTGGAGGGCGGATGACGGTGGAGGGCGGATGACGGCGGAGGGCGGATGACGGTGGAGGGCGGATGACGGTGGAGGGCGGATGACGGTGGAGGGCGGATGACGGTAGAGGGCGGATGACTGTGGAGGGCGGATGACGGTAGAGGGCGGATGACTGTGGAGGGCGGATGACGGTAGAGGGCGGATGACTGTGGAGGGCAGATGACCGCGGAAGGCAGATAACTATGGAGGGCGGACGACTGTGGAAGGCGAATGCCTGTGGAAGATGGGTGTGGAAGACTGTGGAGGGCAAATGCCTGTGGAAGATGAGTGTGGAGGGCGGATGCCTGTGGAAGATGAGTGTGGAAGGCGGATGACCGTGGAGGTCGGATGACCGTGGAAGGCGGATGACCGTGGAAGGCGGATGACTGTGAAGGGCGGATGACTGTGGAGGGCGGATAACTGTGGAGGGCGGATGACTGTGGAGGGCGGATAACTGTGGAGGGCGGATGACTGTGGAGGGCGGATGCCTTTGGAAGATGAGTGTGGATGGCAGATGACCGTGGAAGACGGATGACTATGGAGGGCGGATGACTGTAGAGGGTGGATGACTGTAGAGGGCGGATGAATGTGGAGGGCGGATGACTACGGAGGGCGGATGACTGCGGAGGGCGGATGACTGCGGAGGGCGGATGACTGCGGAAGGCGGATGACTGCGGAGGGCGGATGACTGCTGAGGGCGGATGACTGCGGAGGGCGGTTGACTGCGGAGGGCGGAAGGCCGCGGAGGACGGATGACTGCTGAGGACGAATGATTGCGAAAGGCGGATGATTGCGGAGGGCGGATGACTGCGGAGGGCGGATGACTGCGGAGGGCGGATGATTGCGGAGGGCGGATGATTGCGGAGGGCGGGTGATTGCGGAAGGCGGACGATTGCGGAGGGCGGATGACTGCGGAGGGCGGATGACTGCGGAGGGCGGATGACTGCGGAGGGCGGATGACTGTGGAGGGCGGATGACTGTGGAGGGCGGAGTACTGCGGAGGGCGGAGTACTGCGGAGGGCGGATGACTGCGGAGGGCGGATGACTGCGGAGGGTGGATGATTGCGGAAGGCGGATGATTGCGGAGGGCGGATGATTGCGGAGGGCGGATGATTGCGGAAGGCAGATGATTGCGGACGGCGGATGATTGCGGAGGGCGGATGATTGCGGAGGGCGGATGATTGCGGAGGGCGGATGATTGCGGAGGGCTGATGACTGTGGAGGGCGGATGACTATGGAGGGCGGTGAGCGTACAGAGCGAACGAATATGAAGAGCCAATAAATGTGGTGGACAGATGAATGTGGAGAACACACGAGTGTAGAATGCGGCTGAATGAATATGGAGAGCACATGAATGTAGAAAACGGTTGAGTGTAATGAGGGGAAGAACATGGACCGCGGAGGAGCTTAGGGAACGGCTGAGTACAGCTATCGGCTGAATCTGACGAGCGACGGAATGTAGCGAGCGGCTGAGTATCGCAAGCGGCTGAGTATGGCGAGAGAACGGGTATGCGTCGAACGAACGAGAAATAAGAGCGAGAAAACGAGTGTACACAAAACAGTTAAGTACATTGTACGGAAGAGTGAACGGAGCTGATGAATGCAGAACTGACAAGTGGCGGATGAGCATCTGATGCGAATGAGTGCGTAACAGATGAGCCTGGGGAGCGGGTGAACGCAGGAAACAAATGAATGAATGGACCAGAGCGCATGATTATGCTAGATGGAGGAGTACGCTATACGGAAGAATTCGCTGACCCGATGAATAGTGCATACGAGCAGATGAGAAACAAAACACATCGCACGGACCGGACCGGACCCCCCTGAATTGCGTAATGTGCAGACTCTGATGTGGAACGCAAGGAACCGTTGTAAGAGCATACTTCATTTCACACCCCACGCTTACTCTCTCCTTACACCACCACTCAAGTAGAACACAGAGATACTATGACACCATTTGGTATATCTGTTCTCATATCAACATCCGCCGCTCACTCCCCATCACTCTAAGTAAACATTGCTGATTTCTCACCCCCAGCCAAGCGTTCTCGTCAGGCCTAACGCTGCCTTACTCGGACTGGATAACTCCTGCCAGACCGAACACATACTCCTGATTCCTCAACCACCACACCTATCGCTAGGAAGCAGCTACCACAGAAATTCCGCACCAGCTGCACACATACCTGGTGCGCACACGCACCTTTGACCCTCTCTAATCTCTCCACTGACCCGAACCTCGGTTCCCAAGGGCGTTCAACCTACCAGCGCCTTCAGACCATACCAATGGTATATAAGGCGCTATATAAATGCAAAATAACAATAACAATAACAATGTAGGAGGGAGAATTTACTGCAGTGTCAAAGGCTAAGGATCTATCTGTTCGGTCCTGCATTCCTAGAGCTATTTTTCCAAAAGGCTGCCTTTGCCGAATGGTGACCTGTCAGGAATAGCACATGCAATATTTGCAAAGTGACTGGGAAGGGGCTGCAGCAGTATTGTAAGGTAAGGAGTGGGAAGTGGGTTTAATTTGGGATGCGGGAGAATGATAGGACTCAATGCTGGAGGGGGATCTATCAGCAGTCATAGAGGTATCCCCTGCTCTCAAGTGGAGCTTCCAGGACCAGAGATTGCAGGGGTGTCCCCCATACTCTGATGGAGTCTGGCCAGGATGAATGGGCATTTTGGGAGTATCCCCCTCTTATGGAGGCAGGATGATAAGTGGCAGGGGACGGAAGGGGCGGGCAGCCTGAAAGCTGGGCCCAGGAAACAAGACTTCAACAAAAGCAGCCTCTGAGAATACATCATGGATCTGAGATATCAAGTGGTGATAGAAGATAGGTGAGAGTTTTGAGCAGTTGGTATTGCGTTGCACACAAGCGTGAGAGCAGTTACAGTGGATTGTTTGCTCCAGAACTTTGATTGAAGGGAACGCAGAGGGAATGAACTTCTAGATATTGCAAAAGGCCGTTATAGACATTTCACTTGAGTAATTTTGGGTGGTGGGGTAGGAAGGTGACAAGTTTGTAGAAAGTGATTGTTAGCGTCAGCAGTAGGCCTTATTAATTAGGATGGTAACCATGGCTATTTCATAACTGGCCTAGAGAGATATTGAATAGTGAGAGGCAGCAGAAGTGACGTATACACAGGCTGATACCATTTTTGTGGTTGTAAGGGAGGCATGGTATCACAGGTAGACACTGACACGCGTGTTGAAAGTTTCAAAACATTTCTTTTTAGATTCAAGTTGGAAATAAAAAACTTGTCTGGCCCTATAAATAAGATGGGAGTAATCTTGACCATCAAATAATGAAGAAACAGTCCTAGTCAGTCTTGGTCAAACAATAAAGGCCTATTCTAAAAAAAACATGCCTGCATTCACTCTAATACAATCGAATGTGACATAGAGATATGTATCTACAAAAGGAAAATCGGTCGTGAAACGAAATGTCAGAATGGCAGAATGGCAGTATAAATCAGTATTAATTCTCATCCCCAAATTGAATAGCATGCATTTAGATCAAACACTTGATGTATGAACCTACTGTAGCTTGCGGACACTGTTAAGTAGCTGGCTCTGCCCTCCAGCGCCTTCTTGGCCATTCAAGTCTGACTCACAAGTTCATGGGTTTAACCTCTTGGGTTTCCCTCACCTAAGTTCAGGTCACCCTTCAAGCTTCTACACGCTTTCAACACAAAGTTTCTAAGTATAGTATTTGCTTGTAGTTCACTATAGGTTCCCCGAAATTAGGCTCACACCTTTTCTGCTTGGTGGTGTTCCTTTCCCCAAGCTTTCTTCACATTACACACTATAGGTTTTCCTCACTCGAGCTAAAATCTCGTTTTGTATTTGGAGGATTTTTGCTCTCACCTCCACATGACCACTTTGACCCTCCTTGCTTTATATTCGTCCACTTTACATATGTTCCTTCAGTTCAAATGTCTCTTGGAAAATGTAGTTGCTACGTATGACTTGCTTTCATATCAATTACTCCTAGATCTAGTATTTCAAACTTTTCTTTCATTCAGTTTTGTGGCTACATTCTTTCTCTCGCTTCCCGCTGCCACTGCAAATTTAAAACATTTCCCAGAGATTTTTGATTGGGCAATCTCACTTTGCTGGACCACTCTGTTACTTGGTATTTCATATTCACAGTAAGTAATAATGAATTCACTTTCTCTCGCAGCTTATCAGTGCTTGCATAACCTTCATCCCTCGGATACTGTTGCAAGCTTTCAATTAAACACAGACCGGGCTTTCTTTGCTACCTGCATCTCACCGGTCATGTTAAGATGCTTTCCGTCATTTGCGCGTTTGATGAAGGAGTCAAGGTTGTTACCACTGCCTCTTCTGCACCTCCCAAACTCTGTGGCTGGTAATCTTATCGCACTCAGAAGATTCTTTCTCCCTTCCAGCTGGGCTATCGTGCGCAATCCTCACAGCCTTTCAGAAATAACAATCTCTCACAGTGATGTGGGAGGGTCTTTGGTTTCCTGCCCCTTTGGTTCAACCCCTCAGTTTGTCGCTCTCCTTCGTCTGGTTCACCATAGCCCTGGAGGAACAGCTCCTTCTCGTGCACCACCCTGCTCAAAGTGTGTCTCAGTGTTCCACCTTTTAACCAAGTGTGGGGAGTTAATAGCCATTAGGTGTGTGTGATTAAAGTCAAGTGCCTGACCCTGCGTGATCTGGTTGGAGGGACATGTCCAGTGTATTGCATGGATGGTAATCCTTTCAGCCTTGGACCTCCTCTTCCTCTGCTCAATTTTTGTGTGGGAAAGGGGGGTTTTTGGGAAGTTGGAATATCCCATAAAATAGGATGGGATAGGGGTATTGGGAAAGCAGGAATACTGCGTCTCGCCATCGGGTGTCCCTCCCCCACTTCCCGAGGACCCCTCACCCAGATGATCCTCCTGCACTTATTCACCCCCAGCGTCTGGATCCAAAGGCGATGGCCATGCCCTGGCCATCTGAATAAGGAATCCCCGGGGTCTGGGCAGTGAAACACCTTCTGGTTTTCCACACAGTGTAAAGGGATCAATAGAAGCACAAGATGGGTTAGCTGAATGGAGGATGGAAAATATTTCAGTGCAGGAATAGGGGAAGAAGTGGAATAATGAAGGGATGATGGTGGGCATTTGGTGGAAAATTTGGAGACAAACAGGAGGATGATCAGAAAAAGTCATTTGTTGGTGGGCAAGAATAGTTTAGAGGATCATGAATGTTTGTGAGGGTGGTAGCAACAAGATAATACATGGTCAGTATAGTAAGAGGATTTGTCAGATTCAAGATCAGCAGTGAGGGCAAGAAGTGATGCTTTAAAGAAATTATGCAGTATATGGGAGTGATGCTAATTACATCAGTGTAGGTGGAGATACATTGAAGTTTTCAGTTGGTGAATAGTCGGGATTATCCATGGTTGGGACGGGGTCATGAACAGTTGAAGACACAATCTTGATAGTGCAAGTCGAGGTGGTATCAAGTGCAATATTTAACTTTGTAAAGATGACTTAAATGTAGCAGGCACCAAGGAGTGAGGTTGTAACTTCCTTTTGGTAATGATGAAGGAGAGGTGTGTGTTAGTGGATGGGGATGGAGATGGTGTATTGAATGAGTGAATGATGAGAGCGAGAGAGGGGTCAATAAAGAGATATGATAAATGGAGGCAAGAGAGAAAGAAGATGAAATCAAGGGAGTCCCCATGCATGCGAGTAGAGACTTATGAAGTTTTGACATGATTTTCTTTGAAAATCCCTTGTGATCAATTACAGCCCCACCTCCAGAGACTCATTACACTGACTGATGTTGGGACAACCCTGCTGTCTACAAAGCAAACCCACCCTTCCTATCTGATAACTGCCATCCTGGAATGGCTCATACAGTTCTAATTTCTCTTGAGACTAGAACCATCAACCTTACATAGTCATAGTTGAGATTGGCACAATGTCAAGAACAAAGGTATAGCATTTTGAAGGGGACAATTCGGTACATATACAGCTGAGAACATACAATAGATAATGGAGAACCCTAATGCCAGGTCAGTAACACAAACAAATCACTTTATTAAGTCCCTGCTTGTTCCTTGCTTATTTGAACGTGCTTGTTGCATTAAAAATATGCAATATTTGACATCTATGACATTTTTGAAAATATAAATTGCACTGTAGTTTATATTTTTTATATTTTTCATTGAAACATATACTATTTAAATATTTCTAATTCTCGAAATGCAATTCACAAAATGTTGTGTTGAAACCCTCTTTACCCTAAGCCCAGTGACTGGGACTTGGATGTTAAAATAGAATGTTGGATTTAATACACAGTTCTACAGGTATACATATCGACATTACCAATATTCTCTACTAGTTGTGTCATCATAGCCCAAAGGTGTGCAATAATGCAATATCTGCCATTTGCCCAACGACAATTATATGAGAAAGAATCAGTGCTATGGCAATCTCAAATCTACTACCCGAGAAACCGCGTTTATGTTTTGCTTAACTTAAATGTGTGAAATCCAAGCAATAACCCAAATCACATTGATCACTCTATTTGTAGAATTCAAAAGAAAAACCTAATCTGTTAAAAACTAGATTATTAGAAAACAGTTATTCTGTTTTCCCAAGACAGCCAAATATGTATCGATGAATCGTATTTGCCAGGCTGTCACATTTCCTCTAAAACAGTGGTTTCATTGCCTTGCAATTCTCTCTTACTCAAACAGGCCAGAGCAGCTTGACTTAGCTTGAGCTCACTTGGAAGAAAACAAGTAGGATTCTATTAATCATCTAAGGCGGGTCCAATTAGTAAGGAAATCTAACATTTTTCTTTTGCTCTGTATTTGCAAACAGCATAGGATCTCTCCAATCTTGGCTGTGCATCTTTCTTTCTGTCCCTGTGCCTGCATCTGCTAGCTCCTGCAGCACATCTGACAGCTACTAATGCCTCCTGCAGTTCTTGCCTGCATCTTGCACCATTTCACACCTCCATCACTATGTCTCTTAAAGTATTAGCCTATTAGTGGTGGCAAATAAAAACAGCTGCCTCTTTAAAGTAGCTTCTTGGAACCAACACCTATCAAGGATGTAGGTTATTTCAAATGTTTACAAGACATCTCTCTATGTTACTGGGGATTACTAGCCTGCAGGTAGCTTTTAGGCTGTCTTGCATTTGCTTAACATAGTAACGCACAGTCATCAACTTATGCTTAAATGCACTACTTGTGCCAACTGATCTCTGATGAGAAATGCTAATTGGGGACCTATTCTGGTTTTATTTTCTGCATCTTTTCACTGTAGCTGGCAGGATTATTATATATCTGTTAGCCATGTAAAGTAGAAATCGGGATGAATAGTGAAGTATTCAATTTCCATCTCTGTGCAGTGATGTATCTGTGCAATTCCAGTTTGTACTGTCTTCTACTATGATGGTGCTAAGCGACTAACAATCTGCCCACCCTCTTGTTTCAGTGTGGGGGAGGGCAATGCCTCTACCAACAGCTAGTATATTGATTGGAGACAGGTTGTCCACATGGAGTTGGGAATTCCCTGATAGAGTACGTGAAGAGCGTGAACACCCGGTCACATGGGCTACATGTGTACTATTGTTTTTATTTTTTATTTTTTATTTACTTGATTGAATCAAATTAATGATTTTTACAAGAGAGGAAAGGAAGAAGAAGAAAAGAAGAAAAAAAAAGAAGAAGACATTTGGCAGTATACAGTTGTAGCAAAGTTAAAATTTAAAGTTATGATTCCTGTTGGCGTTGTAGTGTCTATTTAGACGTTCAGGTCGGAGTTCAGGCATTTTTCATACATAAACCGCAAGTCCCATGGGCTTTATTGATTTAGTGACCCAAGGATTTGTTTCAATAGCTGCGCAGTAGAGATTGTCCAAGTAGTTCTTTCGCCAGCTATTAATCTTTCCCACCCCACTGGTTCTTCTAAAGTGTAGGAGGACGTCAGATGCGGCAGCAAGTATTTCGTTCTGATCTCCTTGGTTCCGGGGCATATTTAAACAAGCTCTCATAAAGATGTTCCTTGCCGACTTGTTAGGAAATTTTGCCAGATAGTTTGGGTCGCAGTTTAGTTTCCTCGACTGTGATGGTAAATGAGCTGTTGATTTAAAATCAGCAGCGTAGTCCAGGGTCTTTATCCAGTCGAGTTCCTCCATTTTCCTTTTTATTTTCATGAGATTTTGTATTAGCTTGGCTTCAGTTATTAGAATTTAGTCTAATTTCTCTTTGGAGTCTTTTTCCCATGTCTTCATCATGTTACATTTAGTTCCCACAGTTTCCGTTCTGATCATATTCAAGATGCTTGGACTGTTTGGGAGCAGTGTTTTCCTATAGAGCATCATGCTGTTTCTTTTGATGTGCGCTTCCAGGGATAACTGACCTAGTTCACGTCTGAGAAGCACCATTGATGTTGATTTGGGGAGACACACGCTGATCGCCAGAAATATCCTTCCAGCCTAATCCATAGCTTTCTCGGTGTTTGGGGCATAGCTTCCATGGCATAGGTTAAGGACGGCACCACCTTAGATCGATAGAAGCTGATCATGGGAAGTAGGGAGAAACGGCCGTATTTGTTGTCCAGAGCTCTAGCTTGAGCAGACAGCTTTCTGGTTTTATCCAGGAGTGTTTGTTGCATCGCTGTGTTTGTTCTGGAGGAGTCAAATGTCACACCAAGATATTTGAAGTTGTTGACCTTTTCGAGTTTTTTTTGGGATTTTTCCAGGATCAGAATTTTTGTTTTTGCGATGTTGATTTGTAAATCATTTACCTGTATGTAAAAGGCCAAGTTATCAAGCTGACGCTGGAGGCCAATTGGCGTGTGGACCATTAGTATCAAATCGTCTGCATATAACAGACGCGTTGTTTTTGTCACCCCCATTGTGGGCAGAAAGGATCTTATGGCATACTCCTTGAAGTCGCCCATGTATAAAATGAAGAGGGCCGGAGCAAGAGTGCAACCCTGTGTGATTCTTCTTGCAACCGGTATTTCATCGGATAGCCAGCCCGCTTGATTTAATCTTACTCTCAATCTGGTGTTTTCGTGGAGTGCTCGGAAGGAGGAGAGGATATCCGCAGGGCTTTTCCAGACACTTAGTTTCTTCCATAGAGTCTCTCTATTGACCTGGTCAAATGCTTGAGCCAGGTCAATAAAGGCCACAAAGACTTGAGGTGCCCCTTCAATGATATTGCTCTTCAGTGTGCTCAGGAACATAATATTCGCTGTTGTCCCGAGGTTCTTGGTAAACCCTGTTTGAAATGGGTCTGCGCAGGGAGCGTTCTTTGCCCATGTCTGGAAACGTTTTAGGAGAAGGGCTTTTAAAGAATGCACTGATGAGCATTGCCCATTCCTCAGGGAACTGTTTGAGGTTGCTCTTGGTAATGCTGTCCGGGCCTGGGGCTCTAGACAATTTCAATCTGCGGATAACATCTATTATATCCTCTTTGTCACTCATCTAGGCCCATTTTTCCACTTTCATTTTTTCTTCTTCAGTTGAGGGAGGTGAGGTTTGCTGAAATAGTGTTCGAAAAAACTTCATCCAGGTCTCCTCGCCGATATTATTTGTAGGGGCAACCTCCGCCCCCGGCTCAGTGGCTCTAAGTAAGGGCCAGAATTCTTGAGGGTATGGCCACTCACGTTTCTCAACATGTCTTCAGCATCCTGTTGATGGAGGTTTAGGCGATGATTTTTTATCCAGGATTTGTAGAGCTTTACCACTGTTTGTTGCCATTGCAGGTTTTCTGGTGTCGGGTATTTCAGGGCCAAGCGTTTTAGTTTCCTAAGCTATCGTCATTTCGTTACCAAATTTCTACAATAGGCGTGGTTATGAGAATTCACAGATGTTTGGGCTTTTTTAGTTGTGTATTCGTACGGAACCAAAAGTGGCTGATACGCGCTACTGGGGCATCGGTTGGATGTAAGGCCTCTGACCCCTTTAGGTAGTTTGATGTTATCGTCTTTATTGATCTAATGGCCAGTTTAGGGCGATTTCTTTGCAGGTTGCACTCAACTTGGTTTAGCATTTGATGTTTCGGTGCTACACGCAATTTCCACGTGAAAGCCAGGAGGTTGTGGTCACTGGCAGTTGACTTTAACACTTCAAATGAGGCTGTTTGAGACAGTAGAGGTCTTGTTAGGAAGATGTGATCGATGTCTGCTAGAGAGCTATCTCTTTCCCATGTGGGGGCCCGATTCAGCCTCGGGAATATGTCTTCTGTGTTTAAAAGGTCTCTTGAAGACATGAGATCTGACCACTTTTTCCTCTCTTTTCTCTCTGCGTTGAGGGAGACCAACTTGCTGACATATCGTCTTGAGGGCGACAGATGGCATTTAGGTCGCCGCATATAATGACATTTGTGACCCGATGTTCAATAAATGCTTCATCAATGGCTTTTTCGATCATCAGAACAAGGGTCTTGTAGTCCATAGATAGAAGATTCCAGTAGGTATTCATGATGATCAGCCGGGTTGATACGATCGTCGCGTTTGGATTCGCAAGTTGGTCCCAACGCAGTAGTGTGACGAGTAAATATGGGTTTGCGGTCAGCATTGTCTGCAGGTGCAGCCTGCTACCTGAGCGAATTGCGGTCATTATACCGGAAAAGGGGCGTCCCTGGGCTCCTTTTTTGCTGCAACAAAGGCTATATCGTAGCCGTCCATCACGGGTTTCACCATCATCCAAGATTCCTGTATGCACAGTATGTCGAAGAGTCCCATGTTTAACCTGCCCTCCTTAGTCAGATGATGGAAGCCCCGTGTGTTCCAGGACCCCAATGTCAAACCCTCTTTCAATGGAGTTGGTCGTGTAGTTACAGGTTTAGGTTGATGACTGATCCGGGATTAGGCGCATTGCTATTTCTTCCTATTAGTTATCAATGCCTTGGGTAGACAGGACCAAAGTTGTGAGAGGGGGGCTTGCTTCAAGTTATGTTGATGGTTGATTTTATCAACTTTTGGGATTTGTGAGCTATTGCTCTGAATTCTTTCCAATGGATCAAGTGGGAATCATCCTATCCCCAATGGGTCCTTGTAGTTGGAATTCTCCGGCACCTTTTTGTTCTCATTATGGTGGTTTCGGGGTGAGAAGCTGGACGCTTGTTAGCCTCGAAAGTCGTTTGTTGGTCCTTTAGACTTTTTGTCTTTTAAGGCTGCTTCATCACTCTTTTGTGACCGTAGCTTGCGATGGGTAGACTCAAGGTTGACGGGATGTCTATCGCATCTGTACCTAACATCTCCATCCAGCACCCCCGGAGATAGGGGCGGGCCATTTTTAACCAGTTCAAAAAAGATCAAAGCCCAGTTTCATGAAGTTTTCAGCTGCATCGGCGATCATGGTCTTTACCGAGGACGATGACATATGTAGATATGCAGTAGCTTTAGAGTCTTCATGGACTGGCTCAACCAATTTAATATCATCAGTTCTCAGCAGCCACAAATTGGGAATGCATTGGAATAGGTTGAGCACAAAACCTCGGTTTAGGACGATGTATTTCTTGTTGTCAAGAAGTTGTTTCAGCTTGAACGAACGTTTAGACTTTATTCGTGGTGAAGATCTGTGCTTTTGTACCTTAGAGTGAGGGCTCTGCCGATCTGGGCTAGCTTTCGCCGAATAAGAGCTCTGGTGGTGTCTCTGGGGCTTTGAGGGCAGGCGATCACACGTAGAGTGTTGCCGCTTTTTGTTGTTATTGGCTTTCGAGTCGCTCAGGATGAGTGCTGCCTCCTCTGTCTATGGGCTTGTCTTGGGGAACAGGCCCGATCTTCATGGTTTACCCATTGGTACAGATGTGTTGGGGACCTCCTCTTTTCCACAGTGCCGAAAGTGGGTTTTGCAATCAGTCTCTTGCAGTGGTTTTCCAAGGTCTGAAAATGGATCTCCTTGTGACTGTGTGCCCTCTTTTGCACAATCGTCGATGGCTTTGCTATATTAGTGGCCTCAACGGCATCCTCCCGGACGGTGGGCCCTTGTTGGAGATCTTCCTCTTCAACCTCGGAATCCGGATATACACTTAGGTTTATTAAGTCTTCGTCTACGTCAGATGCCTCCAGCAGTTTCAGGGAATGGGGTCCCTTTCGAGTTTTCTCACCTTTGCCCCCTTTGTTGGTCATCTCACCCTTTTTAACACTATGTCCTCCACCTAGGTCTTTTTCTGATGATATTGGGGGAGGTATCCAGATTCTTGGCCCCCCCCTCTCTATTAGGGTTGACATCAGATGGAGATGAGGGTTGTGTAGTAGCTGTAGAGTCCTTTTGCTTTAATGCCTCAAAGATAGCAACATCTTTGTTTGTAGAGTCTTTGGGGGCGCATTGGACCCGCCAGTCTCTAGCGGAGCAGAAGAGATGTAAATCACTTCGTTATTGATCGTGCCATTTTGACAGCCAGCGTTAGGCTGGTTATTTTTTTTTTGTGGTCACAGCACCTTTAGAGCTTTTTTTCTCATTGATGGAATGGGCGTCTGATTGATGGGATGCCAGAGGCGAAAGGGTCTGTGTGCCTATGTCCGCGGTTGTTGCAGGCTTTATGTGAAGGGGAGTCAGAAGGTCCACTGTAGTTGCCTGTGGCAGACTTTAGGTGGAGTTAGTGCAGCCGGACCCCCTTTTTCTGCTCGGTTGTTCAGGGCATTGATATAACCTTCAAGGAAGATCAATCTACTGTTCATCATAGCTGAAATAGATGTGTGGTCTTTCAAGGAGTTGTTGATGGACTCATACAGTTTACAAAAAGGGGTGAGGGCAATTGTCACCTCAGATATTACTGACAAAAGGTCGGATTTTTTTTTCCTGGCGAGTCTTTCAGAGTGCTTGATGGAAGTTCGCTCAGATGTCGATTTCTGGGAGGGTTCAGGTGAGAGCAGGATGGCCGAGGTGTTTCCAAGACCTGTGGCAATCCCAGTCCCAACTTACCATTACTGGCCTCAGGGTCGTTTATTATGGAGTTTGGCCTAAAGCTCTTTCCAGTTGTTAAAGGAAGGTGCTCCGATTGATGCAAGGGCCTGTAATCAGGTCCTAACTGTGCGGCGACAGGGCTTTTCTCCGTGCCATATCCAGTACAGGCGGGCAATTACTCTGCTCCTTTAAATCTAGCGGAGTTGAGGGTGATTGCAAGAGTGACCTTTCTGCTTGTCCTGTGAGCCCCCCCACTGGATGTATTGAGAACGCAGCTGCTTCCAGACTGGAGGCCACTGTGGTCAGAGGTGTTGAAAGGCTGGCCATGATCGCCGGGAGAGCGGGAGTCTGGCAAACAGAATCTGCAGTTTTAGCAGGGCAGGAATGGTCAGTGTCCAGAACCCGCAGCTTTGTGCCTGGTTAGGTAAAATCCTGCTTTCCTTATCCACCAAAAGGGCAGGTTTGGAGGGCAGAGCCACAGGTTTTAGGGTGGGGCAAGGAGACCCAAAGTGCCACCTGACTGAGGGCGAGTGTAGAGCCAAGCCCCCATAGCTTGCGGCAGTGCCATGCCTTGAACTGCCTGCTTCTAGCACCGGGTCCGAGAAAACCTTGGAAGGGGAGGTTTGGTCTATGACTGCACTCAACAGTTCGGCATCCGAGAGTTCTTCTGATTCAGATTGTTTCTTTTTTTGAAGTTTTGGAAAAAAGCTGGTTAAGGAAGGTGCAGGCAGAAGGCTCCTAGCCTCTCCTTTCATAGGGCCCTTCTGGATCTTTTTCGGGCTGATATGGACGGTGGTAGATCTTATAGTAGTGGTAGTGGTTGGATTCTTCCCCGACTTTTGTCAGAGGTGGGCGCATCTCTTTCTCCTAGCAGGCGCTTTTTAAAATTTTTGCATCCGCTGGTTTGCAGAAGAATATGCAGGTTTCTTCAGACTATGGGAATCGTTCTCATTCTGTGAGGGGTCCAGGGAGTGACACCCTGAAGTTTCTCGCCCCTCAGCGGCCAGCAAGTGGACTGATGTGGAAGAGGCCACACAGACCCATTCACAGGGTAGGTCCCGAGAGCCACTAGAGGGGGGCATGCATGTATCTGGATGGGAACCTCCATTAGGTAAGGAGGCTGACAGAGTTTCTCCGTGGGCGGAGACGCCGTTCCTGCGTCTGTGGTTGTCTCCACATTGTTAAGTAAGGACACCGGAGACACATCTTCTCTGAACTTATTCTCCAGTGATGAACACTGGAGTGGCATGGTGGAGCCCGAATTGCAACCCTCCTGCTCCCCACTAGCTCCAACCTCTTTACCTGGTCCGGCTGCCACCTCCCCTCCTCCGAGGTGCGGTGCCGGTCCCGCCAGCGACTGCAAGGAGTCTGGGCGGGGGGCAGGGGAGCGGGCATGCAAGCTCCGGGGTCACCGTCCACCGTGGTTTGATCAGAGGCTGGTCCAATTTCAGCGGGTGTTGGTTCTGGTGAGCAGGAGGGCCCCACCCCCTGGCAGGGGAGCTGCGCCATGGTGTCTCCTTTGGGTTTCCTTCAACTTCTGAGGCGGTGTCCTTCTCCCTCCGAAAGTTCAGTCGTGATCACTGCAAGTTGCTTTCTCTTGGGTTTGCCCGCACTGCCACAGACTGCGGAGACTGCTACTCTGCAGCTACTCCGTGGCCGCTCCGCGGCTGAAGAGGGGTTTTAAAGGCCAGTCCAACCCTCTCAGCAAGGAGCTAGTAAAAAGACTAGCGCAGCAGCAGCAGAGAAGAAACACTCCATGGAAAGGTATGGAGATGACTGCAGAGACTGCTACTCTGCAGCTACTCCGTGGCTGCTCCACGGCTGAAGAGTCGTTTTAAAGGCCAGTCCAACTATCTCAGCAAGGAGCTAGTAAACAGACTTGCGCAGCAGCAGTAGAAGAAACACTCTGTGGAAAGGTATGGAGATGACTGCAGAGACTGCTACTCTGCAGGTACTCCGCGGCCGCTCCGCGGCTGAAGAGGGGTTTTAAAGGCCTGTCCAACCCTCTCAGCAAGGAGCTACTAAACAGACCAAGTGCAGCAGCAGTAGAAGAAACACTCTGTGGAAAGGTATGGAGATGACTGCAGAGACTGCCCTATTCTCCACTGTCTTCTGAGTGGAGAGGGAATTATGCTGGAGAGATGAGGGGCCTCAGTGGAGTATACAGCTATAGGTTGACAGGACGGAAGAGTGAAAAATGTGACTGGGCTAGTGCACACTACTCTTATTATCATATGAGGTGGGATGAATATCAGACAATTGACAGTGACATTTGATTAACTGCACTTCGATGAGCCAGAAATGGTGGCAGCTCAGGTGGCGCCATGTGGGCCCAAGTGGCCTACCCCTTGCCCTCTCCTTACTGAAGAGGATTTGCAGCTGGAACACTGAAGGTTGTGGTGTGGGGAGCCATACTCCTCTATGATCATATGGTGACTCTGATACAGTTGATCAGATCTGCACACTCACCTCTGATTTCCAGGTAGTCAGAGGCTCTCTTGGTGGTGATGCACACCCCAATGAATGGTGGGTGGGGTTAGAGAAATGGTTGTTCAGCCTGGATAAAATGACTTTTAATTAATTTTTCTTGGAAGAGCTAAAAATGCTAGAAATGTATGCCTAGTAATGTGAGCATCATGTAACGTATCCCCCACCGTCTCTGAAGTTGCGTGTGGTTAAGGCTGGAGCAATGAGGGTGCTCATAGAAGTATGGAGTTGCAGGATGCCATGAAAGTACATTGAAAGCTGAACAAATATCTTTGTCCTTTTGAGTCATCATAGTCTTCCTTCAAAGCACTTCTTCTACATCAGAGGGGTGGGGGGAAGGCTTATGGGCAATGCATTTGTCTTGAAAGCAAGATGATACAGACCAACACAGGTGTGAATCCTGGTGGCACACTTCAAGACTAGTCTCCGGTGTCATGTCTGTTATAAAAGATTAATTCAATAATTAATCATAGACCTCCATTCTGGTGCTTCTTCTCCATAATAGTCATTCATCATAACAGTGTTTCCTTTGTCATAGTCCTTCAACATAGTCTATCACCATAGTGGTTCCCCTTATTTAGAGTGAATTACATTAGTCCCTATGTCTGTTATATTGCCCCTTCTTCTTTATCATAATAGTTCATCCTAGCACCTCCCATTCAACATACTTATTCAACTTAATCTATTGCCATTGTCCTTCATTATAGTCCTTCCTTTAAAGTAATAAGATGAAGTAGAAGGGCTACGCTAAAACTGATCTACACAATCAGGATTCTCCCACAATTCACTCCATTCCAATCTATACAACATATGCTTAACATGTTCAATGAAAAATTTCTTACAATTGCTTCGATATGTTGACAAAAGCTTCTTTGTTTTTCATCCAGAGTGTATAACCCCATATCCGAACCCAATAGAATACAGGTCTGATTGTCATAACAGATTCAATTCCTTTCAGACTAAAGGGATGGTTGTTGTACTCTTGGACAGGCTCACTGACTTCTCTCTAATGATTCGGCTTACAGGTTGTCATGAGTCTTTCGTCTGCTCCTTTGCGACGAGATGAGTGTTTTCTGAGGTCCCATGCCATAAGACTAAGAAAGAATTTCATATTATGTAGCATGTTTGGAGTTATCTAGTAGATTTTGGGGTCAGCCAGGAGAGAAGTGAAAGGGCCAATCCCTACTATCCTACCCTTTTAACTCTGGTCTCCCATCCTCCTCCCTAAACTATCACTAGGCCTGGCCTGTAAGGATATTTGGCGTGTTACAGCACAGAGTACAGCACTACTGCACAGGTAGCAAACAGCACAGAGTACAGCACTACTGCACAGGTAGCAATTTTTTTTTTGCAGCACCACCACAAGGGTGCGGTGCATTGCTATATGTGTTACCAGATTAACAAGGAAAGACAGGCCATTCAGTCAAAAACGATTTTAACATATAAGATGCAAATCTATTTTTACAGTTAAAAGCACACGTGCACATTCAAAAATGCACACTATTTTTCACCTGAAATGCCTATGGTGCGAGAGACACATTTGAAAATAATAACTAACCTTACTGATAACTAACCTGACTAATGAAACATAATCCACTAATAAAAATGTGTCTCCACTGCAGAATTAGGCCTATTCTGAAAGTGAACTTTTAAACGCACATCCATTTTTTTTTTTCTCCTCTCTGCTGCCCTGTCCACATAATTACAGGAAGCAAAAGAGAAGGAGGAGATGGCATGATTGATTCTGATTGGAGCAGCGTCATAGCAAGTATCATGCTAGAGGGAGTGATCAGAGTTTTGCTGGGGGGAGTTGGAGGAGAGAGAAGGGCAGTCAAGATTTGGCAGAGCTGGGAGGAAGACCTTTTCCTGGTTGGAGCATTCCTATCTGCAAAAGCTGAGAATTCCAGGCAATGACCCCGGTTTGAGAAGGAAAGGCGATCCTTTTTACTGGGGTTAATCTTCAAGGGAGCCACACTCAGAAAGAGAACAGCTAAAGAAAACTTCACTGAACAGATAAGGTAATTACATAAGTGTGGGAGCTAAGTGTGTACGAGACGAGAATGTTCAGTCAGAGTAGGAAAAGAGATTCCGGTGCCTTAATCACACGTTAATGTTGCAAATTATGTTCTGTTCTCTGCCAGTTTTTTTTTTTCAGTGTATTTCAGACAATGCTGTTAATGTGCTGTTTTAGTTATTTCTGTAAAGAGTGAGATCGTGTTTAAATGCAACTTTTATAATACAGAAAAATATTTGAAAGCAGACGGGTGGTGTGTCTTCTATTTACCAATACAGTGCTGATGAGGGGAGATTTTTAAACAGTGCAATTGTCATTTTGCATGATCAGATTCAGTATGAACAGTTGTGAGTTATTGCAGCATAGCTCGTTGGAGGTACATGAGCCAACGGGAAGAGAGACTCTCTGGACATAGTTCCCTACCGTATATAAGGTAGTGGAAATTACCACATATAGCTCTCTGTCGTAAATAAGTCATTGAGATTGCCCATGGTGGCACACTAACACTAACACTGAAAATGTGGTATTCCTGAAATGTAGGCCTGAGGTCTCTCTAGTGATTACACGAAAAATCTAAGCAAAGATAAGGGATTCTGGACATTGGGGCCACCAATAAAACAAAGGAATAATGCTCACCAAAATACCACCAAATACGCATACCAACCACGCACACCAAATATGCATGTCTGGGTGCTGAAATAATGCATGTCCACTGTATTATTGTTGTACAGGGCCCAATCTGAATACGAGGAGTGATTATTGCTAAGTTATTTTTCGGCGGTAATAAAATACCGTCAGGCCCCAAATCTCCACAAAATACCCTACAGGCCCTACCTTTGCTGGAACCTTCTCCCCTTGTTAGAGCTGCCTAGTTCCTGATCTGGACCCAATGAACCTCCTATTTTTAGCTAACTAACCTCCTTTGGGCCCTCTGCCTCTCTTTTCAATACCTTCAATAAAGTCCTGATCTCTTTTCCCACTTGCTTTCTTTTTTCTCATCTACCCCTAGCCAACCCCTGCCCCATTGTCCTCACTCTGTCCACCTGAAGAAGCCTAATCCCTCATCTCTATCCTACCTCCTCCTGCTGATCCTTGATTGTAACCTTACTATCACCTTGGCCTGTTACCACTGTCTTTTCTGTTTCTCTTCAACTCAAAGTCCTCTTCCTTTCTTGACTACATTCTTGCACTTAACACCTCCACTTCCCTAATCTTTATCATCACATTCCACTCCACTCCACTCCACTCCTAGGCTTAGTTCCTCCACCCAGGATTCTATTGTTACTCATTTCTCCAACTCCAGTACAGGTTTTATTTCCTCCCTCACCATGTTGTTATCTCCTTCTTCCATGTCACTCCTGGTTTATCATACCTCCCTCTTTTAATATTATTGCCCACCCTCCTCTCTCACCCCCTTAATCTTCATCACTTTCTTGTCTCCTGTAGAGGTCAACTGCTCAGTTTTTCTGTTACCAGCTCTATATCTTGTCTCTTCAGCACTCTCCCCTCTCTTGTCATCTCCACAGTCTCTGCAGCACCTGTCCTCTCCAGATTCGTTCCTTTCTATACTTCTTCAAACAAGACCTGCCTGTTCCTTTCAGACACCACACTGGACTGGGCTGCGACATTTTTATGGTAAGCTGTCCTCTCCCCCTAAATAGAACTAGGGCTGATGATATGTAGCTACACACCTAAGGGGCCTGAGGGTTGGGATTAGCAAGGCTGCCTCACTTCCTGATGGTCAGAATGAGGCTGAGGGGGCTGGGCTAAATCTATAAGAGTGACAAGAAAATGTGTGGAGTCACAAACAGAATACTTGTGCGCTATTTATCACTACTATATTCAGAAAAGGCGTCTCTAGCAGCAATTCCGTACCCACCAACCCATCCACAAAGGCTGGCAACAATTAACAATAGTATACAATAGTATAATGAAAACGGGGGTAGGAATGCGCTTGACACTGTTAAACTAAAGTAAATCAACAGTCTTGCTGAATACAATGTTTTTAATAATAAAGCTTTCTTTGAAGAACAGCCGACACGTGTTTCGACACTTAGGTCGTTTTCAAGGCACACAAAACTAAAGATCATCAATTAGCTGGTTATATCCGGATCAAAATATTGAAAAAGTTCCCATCACTTGGGAAATATGGCGAAATGCAAAAGAACAAGGTACTAGTTGCCGTATTGGCCGACTGAATTATATAGCTCGATATATCGAGTGAGAAACATATATACCAGGATAAATTGTGTGCATGGAGAGTCTGCACAAGCTGCCTCTGTTGAGCCTACGCAGTTATGCTGCTGTGGAGGGGTTTCCTATGGTCACCCTGTTCTTGAATGAATAATTCCATGTCCCTGATCCATTCTGAGTTTGCTGGGTGTATGCTGCTGTGTATGGTCTTCCTATGGTCTCATTGTCCTTGAATGAACACTTTCATGTCCCTGATCCATTCTGAATTTTCTGGGTAGGAGAGAAGGGTATTGTGTGAGATGTAGACCATCTAATGATAGTGGCTTTCTATACAGTTCCTGTGTTTGGGCCCTTAGACAGGTTTCCTGATGCCTTCACTGGCTTAAGTGACCTGATTAAGTATTCTGGCAGGTTTACCCTGTCTCGAGTCCCTAATTACGCTTCCCAGATCTGGCCCGGGATTTGTGTCTGTTCTTCGGGGACATTATGAGTAATGTATGATTCTCTAACTGGCTTGGCTATGTACCCAGTTACCTATGTCTCCTGGTTTATGGTCACAGGAGGAAGTTCCAGGCAAGGAATTTCGAGACATCATGCTCTTTATGAGTTGTTTTTTTCCAATGTGCCCAGATGGGTAAACCTTATAACTAGTTAATCATGGATGTCAGTATCTTCAATATAATGAGCTTCAATAGTAATATGTGTTTTTTCTAAACATTGTGTTACTCCTAAAGGAGCAGATCATGATGTTTGTCTTGTGATTTATTGGAAGTCGTTTACCAATACAAAATCCATTAATATTGTACATAAGGAGACCACTAACGGGCGCAAATGAAGACTGACACATAAATGGCTGGCTCTCCATTCCAGAGCTAATACGAGAGCTCAAACGCAACATCTACCGTAGGATTCTTGCTCCCCTATGGATGTTTGTTTCCCCCCCCAGACCTGGACACCCCCCATTGCTGTTTTTGCTTGTATGGAGATTGAGGCAGCATTCTGAGCTCATGGGGGACGGTGAAGCCTGAGCCGTTGCCTGAATGTGTAAAGGCCTTGTGCTCCCTGGAGTCCCCACCCTGACTCAGAGACACATTAGTGGCAGGGCCTAGCTGGCAACACCAAGAGTAAAAGAGGGCATAGAGGAGGTGTTGCGGAACCATTGGCCTCGGCAGTGAGGAGTGGGCATACTGGGGAACCCTGACCATATGCAAGGTGTGCAGTGAGGGGGCTCCTTGGGTAATCAGTGTGTGTTGGGACACTTGCAGCTGTTTGGAGTCTCAGACCCCCCCCACCCTTCTGGGAGCGAAGATATCTCAGAGGCCCACAGTGAAAAAGAAGTGGCCAGGCAGCCAAGGCGAGATGCTGCAATCAAAGGAACAGTGCTGGAAAGATGAAGCGCTGCAACCTGCCTGATCAGCTCTTTGTAACAGCCTTGTCCCAGGGATACACAGTTGCTTGCATTTGCTCTCAGGGACCTACAAGGGCCAAGTGTGTGTCAAGGGCAATTCCAAAGCTTAGTGGGACCTCCCAAAAGAACCTGTCTAAACTTCAAGTTGCTCAGAACAATGCCTTGAGGGCCGCAACTGGTACAGATCGCAGGGAGCACATCTCTGGGTTGAGAAGGCAGGTCCATTGGCTGCCCGTCAAAGAAAGGATCCTCTTCAAAACACTGGACATTGCACACAAATGCATCCATGGATTGGCGCCTACCTACTTAGCTCAGAGGATCAACAAAAAAGACCCTATAGACCGTCCATGCCAATCACCTCATTGTTCCTCATACACGAAGAGTTAGAGCCGGTGGCTCTAGTTTCCCTACCTTGGCTGCAACTCACTGGAACACCCTCCCTACCCAACTCAGGATGATCGAATCACACACAACCTTCTGTAAAGCCTTGAAGACTGAGCTTTTTGCCTGACCATCGCCCAGTTTATGACTGTCTCTGCTTACTACACCCGGATCGTAACCTTCTGTAATCGATGTAATTGTTTTACTCATTGTACTGGGCCGCTATCTTGTAACCCTTAAGCAAGCCTGCATACATATCCTTCTCAGCGCCTCTATGCCCATGGGTTGCAGCGCGCTATACAAACACTAAAATAAATAAAAAAAAATAAGGTGTGTTGGACCCTCAGAAAGCCTCCAACATAGCTGTAGAGAGCCATGAGGTAGGATTGGAAGCCCTACAAACTGACATTCAGGGAGTCCTGTCTAAAATCAAGACGTTTAGTGCTTATGTGCAATCCTCTAAATCGATGATCAAGGAGAGGGTAGAAAAAGCTGATGGCAGGCTTGTGGCCCTTGAAAATAACAAACTCTCTGCAGAGATCATGGAAGCCATGATGGATTTAAGGCTAAAGGAACTTTAACTGCGAGAGAGAGGTTAGAAGCAAGATCGAAGACATTGAAAACAAGGAGCATCGGAACAACATACATAGTGGGGGCTCCCCCAGGAGGATTGGGATACTCCCAATGACATAGAGAGGTGAGTTAGCAATATGTTGAGAACACTACTGGGTGGTGAAGGAAACACGATGATTACTTTTGACAGGCTTCATCAAGGAGCTGGATCATGCATGAGCCACAGGTCATTGGTGGCCATGTGACACTATTTCAAAGACAAGTAAGATGTCTTGCAGAAGGCAAGAGACTTAGGTACTTTTGACTGAGAAGTGACCTCCATTAAGTTCCATCAGGACCTGTCAGTGCATGCCCTTGATGAAAGCCAGAAATGCAGACCTAACCTGGCTTCTAACAAAAGGTATATGATACCGTTAAAGATGTCCAATCACCCTCTCTTTTGAAGTACGAGGTGCATGATATGAAGTGAAAGACAGTGACCTGGCAGAGTCAGTGCTGCATGAGCTGCAGCAAGAATCTCGACAACCGGTGGTAGAGGGCCAACAGCAGATGAAGGACACATTTAAGACTGCCTTTGCTCATCCCGGAGGGAGAAAGAAAGTTTGGAGGGCATGAACATTTCAGAGAATGAATGCTTCCTCTCCAAAGTAGATGGTGGTACTTATGGGGCTGGACTCTTCTGGGGAGGGGGCTGGGGGGCCAGGTCTACATGGTCTAAGGGTGAAACGACAGGGCTCCCTGTTGGAGGTCTTCACAAAATCACAATGCAATGCTGGAGCATTTAAAGCAGAAGTTCTCTCAGGAATGTTATGATGAAAAAATGTTGCCCATAATAAAAAAAAAATATATTAACATTATTTAAAAAAAACATTCCTGTGGAAAATAACTTTTAAAATGACCCTTCAAGTCCTAATTTCCAGGTACTTGGAGGCAGCCATTTCCTAAGCAGAACCAGTTTCGTGTGTGTGTTAATTCATTGCTCTCCTGGCCCTCTATTGGGAGCTTTTGCTTATTGCTACCAGAGAGCAGAGCAGTTGTCAGCATCCAGGGAGAAAAACATCTCTTGAGCTGCAAGATATTATTTCTCACTGAACCTGATGGTACAAGGAGACCCACCTCTGAATGGTGAAGGTTATCTATCCTGTGCAAAGCTGGGCACCTAATGCATTTTCACCACCACCCTGTGTCTTTTTTGGAGAAGCATGCGAGTGGGTGAAGAGTAGCAGCACTGGAGTCAACCTAGCTCACACCTGCCTGGCCTGAACTCTGTATATTTAAAGTTGTGGAGCTTAGAGGTGCTATGCAGAGCCCCCACCTCAGGCAGCTGCACCCTAATGTCTTCATGGGAGGACCTTGCCGTCTGTGCACCACTTTCACTTTGTGTTAACCGTTCACATGCACGGGCCATGCTAATATGCCATCACAGATTCCACTATAATCCCTTTCCTAAATAAAGAAAGATGCAACAGTGGCTAAAAAGGATTTAATAACTATGCAAGACACTGATACTGATATTGTCCTTGATAATCACTATGTGGGATTTTCGAGGAGAGTCCCTTGTAAAGTACAACTACTGAAGAAAATAGCTGCCTGTTTCAAACTTTAAAGAGTTTTCAGGTGTGACTGAAGACTATTTGCATTGTCTTGTGTGCAGGATTCACTTGTAGGCTCAAACTTCTTTACAGCAAACATTAGAACAAAAAAGCATAGTGCTCAGACAGCATTAAGGATGGATGCAGTATTGGTACATCAACTTTTTTTAATTATACAGCTGACCTACTACTTAACAGATCAGCTCTTTTAGCCCTATTTTACATGATATTGGTCTTCCAAGATATCAATCAAATGGAATTTGTAAAAATAAAAACCACATTCAGTCCGTTGCCTTTCAGTTCAACTCTAGGTCAATTTATAATTTGAAAGAGGCAAATTTTGGGCCTCAATATGAGTATGGCGCTAAGAGGTAAAATTGATGGTAACTCTGTTACCATGAGCTTGGGCCTGGAGTGGAGAATTTACCTCCAGTTAAATCCCGGAGGTAAATTCTGTCACTCACCACTGAAAAATCAGCAGAATTTGCAGAATTACCACTCCAGTAATTCTGCCCATAGAGTCCAAGTGAGTCCAATGGACTAAAGAAAGGGAACTATACCACCACTGTCACTTTTAATCTTCCAGTAATTCCATCACACCAGGTGGCGGTAATGGTAATTCAGTTGGGTGGTATTCCAGCAGATTTACTGCCAGGCTACTCGTAATGAGGTCCCTTTTCTTATCCTTCTATATTGACATTTGTCCCTTCCAGAGCTTTGTTTTTGACAGGGATATGAGGCCCACATAATATTTAAAAGTTCCTGGGCCTCATTACATGGTAGGCGGAGGACCAAGGTGCTATTAGCACCTTGGTCCATGCCGGTAAAATACCGGCACCGCTTTGGTGGAAAGGGGAATTACCGCCCTATTCCAAGGTTGGCGGGCGGTAATTCCCCCTTCCCCCATTTCCCTTCCCCATTCCCATTTTTGCCCCATAGGGCTCTATGGGAAATGGGAAGGCGCTAATTACGGTGACGCAAATTGCGTTACCGTAATTAGCACCCTGGTCCCTTTGCGGGTTGATTTTTAACACCTGCTAAACAGCAGGCGTTAAAGTACCTACCCGCACAGGGACCTCGTAGTAAGGTGGTAAGGGTTAATGGTCACCGGTTACTGGTGACCGTTAACCCTTACTGCCTTCCATGCAATTCCCTGTCACTAGGAATTGCAGTAATCTGAAGAAGGACGCTTGCAAAGCCCTGCTACTTCACATTTTGGGTAAAAAGAGAGCAAGGCAGGTCTAATTATGTGTTGAAGAAAGGCCTCATGCTTGTGAACTACTGGACTGGTCATAGTTATCAGTATTGTTATCTAATAAGAAGAGCTTGACCGTTAAGACCCATCTCTTACAATATTGAATTCAAAATCTCATCATGGATTCAAGAGGTCCAAACACCTTCCTGCATAAAAGTGATGATTTCATGAATTTTGCAAATTATAATATTTTTTTTCACTCACAGGACGTATGGTTATTATAGCCTTCCTTCCTTTATGGATTTACTATTGTATGAAAAAAGAATTACAGTGAAATGATCGGGAAAAAATTACCTACTGAGAAATTAAACCACCTACACATCATGTAGGGGGAGAACCCCCGCACCGCTGTAGCCCCACACTTCCCCGTACCTTCACCTCTCCCCTTAACCCACCCTATCTATCTATCTATCTATCTATCTATCTATCTATCTATCTATCTATCTATCTATCTATCTAAATAAAAATGTAAATGTTTGTTTGTTCAAAATCCTATATCTCCGAAAGTTTGTTCACCGATTGCTTTGAAATTTTGACACAGTGTTGCATTCGAATAGGCGCATGTTTTTATATACCTACTATACATAGATGTCACACCTGTGACAGGTAAAAACATGCTTTTTCTGAAGCAACACATGCTATTTTACAATTCCATTTCAATGCTCAAATACGTGCCGAGGAAGCAGCAGAGCAGCGTGCAGCCAGACTTTAGGATGCACGGTTGCGAGCACAGTGATCGTGTTCTGCAGCTTCAGATCTGCTTCATTCTCAACAGAATGCACGTGACAGGCTAAGAGTGGCTGAAAGACGTCAACAAGAAACAGAAGATTAGCCTCAAACACGACTCTGTGCTCAGCAATCACGCAATTAGAATCACCTTGCAGTCCGGTACAACCAAGCTGATGATTATAGTTTGAGCCGGCATGTACTCATTGGCACCATGAATGAAGTGTGTCCTTATTGCATGGCTCTGAAATTTAATCAAGAAACGAAAGGAATGTGTTGCGCCGCCCGGAAAATTAAACTGCCTCAACTTGTAGAACCGCCAGAGGCATTAAAAACTACCCACAAGCATTGTTAAATTAAACATATTAGAAATGTGTGCTTTCTCTTTTCTTTCTTTTCCATTTAACCAGACTGAGCCACAGCAATGTGTGGCCGTGGACAGCTAGTTTTTAATAAAAACAAACAGAAATTCCTAACGAATTCCACCCAAAACCTTCAGTCATTTCTCATTAGGTGTTTTCTGCAAATACCTTAAAAAACGAGATTATGGGTCCATTGGGGTGCACATCAGGAGGCTTAATTATTGAAATGGATAACTCATTGTGTTTTTCACTGCATGATTGGCACCTGGATTCTATCACCTTAATGGCTATTAGTATTAGTTGGGAGAAGAATCACTGTCTATTCATAAATATGTATTAGGATCCTTGTAAAATAGCTATGGGGAGCCTTATCACAGTGCTAGAAAACCTGCTGTTTGAAAAATATTATACAACTGGGTCAGAAATGATTATAGTAGCGAGGTATCTAAATTGCATCTGCCTAGCTTTGACACTACACATGATATAAAAGGTAGCAACTCTAGAAGATCTAGGTGTGAACAAAGGGGTCTGCATTGGCTTGAAATAAGGAATTTCCAATTGTATTCTGCTCTTCAGGAGTACAAGGATGAGTAGGGTTAAAATGGCCTACTCAGCTATCACAGTTCTAAAATCCTAAACCAACGCAATCATGAAGGTGAAACATAGACGGTTAAGAGATAAACCTCCTTCTCCCTTTTTGGTAATGGGGGCCAAGGGAAGACAATGCTCCTGCTGATCTTAGGAGCATCGATGTGCAGGTCGAAAAGGCTTCCGTTCAAGGGCTAGATGTGATGAGCCATGGTTGTATCCCCTGTTCAGAGTCAGTGGGTGACTCACCAGTGATTCTGATGAGGTCCCGGCATCGAGCAGTCAATTTGGGCCTAGCTGGTGACAAGTTCAGCTATCGCAGGATGCAGCATCAAGCTAAATTGAACTGCAAGCAATAAAAATAATTATTTTAGATGCAGTGAACACAGAGCGACAAGTTTGGTGTGGTAGAACAGGGAGCTTCAGCTTTTTTGCCTCTCTGACTGCTGTGAGTCCCACTTCGAGGGACTCAAGGACAGGATGATTCCATTCAGGGTCTGCTCTCTCACTATTAGGAGATTCCGGTGCAGAGTGGTGGGTCCTGTTCCACAGCAAAATAACTCCTGATGTGCCCTGTAAGTGGGGACATATCATCCTTCTGCTTTCGTTGGATGGGTCCTTCTTCAATTCAGGCTGAGGGCTTTGGAAAGTACAACTTTCCCAAAGGAAGTCCAGGGAGTTCATCCAGAGCGAGTATTCAAGTCTTGAGAGGTTCTGAGAGGATCTGAGAGAATCTGCTGAAGGGGTGGGAGACCCCTTTTTTTAAAGGCAAAACCCCCCAGATGATTGGACTAAAGGTAGCCTGCCTTAGTGGTTCAATCCCTGCACTCGAAGAGACTGAAATTGCCGATATGATGTCACACCCAAGGTGCTTCGCTCCAGAGGAAGTGGAGGGGTCAGGAAAGAGAAAGAAAGGCAGAGAGAAATAAGATGGTGGAAGTCTCCTTCCATTCACCATTGCACTCCTGCCTATTCTCACCCGACCCTCTTCTCTTCTTGCTAAGAACAGAGGCCCTGGTATAAGCCTACTTTTTTTGAATGGGTGTACTCCTTTGATTTCTGGACCCAGGACTGCTGCCTGTTGCGTGGTTGTCTCTGGCAGAGGGTGTTACCTACCCTCACAAAGAGATCAAAGAAGAGTCTCAGTCCTCCATGGCCCTATCCTGCCTTTTGGCAGGCTCCACCCGGCTGACCAGAATGTACATCACTTTCCATAGTGGAGCTGACTCACATGAGCTGACACATGTGCAATATCATGTGGCGGCCATGATAAAGAGTAGTGCCATGCACTTTGCATAAACTCAGGCAGGGCTTTATTTTAGAGCACACCTTGCCACCAGATTGGGTTACTTATGATCATCGTAGTTTTGGTACAGGGGGCATATCCTAAATGCTGCCCCTGCACTGCAGAGACTTGGCTGTCACTGTGGCGGTTGAGGGGGCATCTTGGATGTTTGAACCTGCTCTATGTAACAAATACGGCCGGTACTGTGAATCAGGCTACTGATGCAGGCATGGAGTTGACAAAAAGGGTATTCTGGTTAGCAAATTACCCTTTTGGGGATGGAATTACATGCACAATGTTATGTATTAATACACATAAAAAAGCCAGGGCTTTGCACCCATGCCAGATGGCAATTCTTCACATTTGACAACTAAAGAAAGTGTTGTGAAGGCACCTCGCGGAGACAGGTAAGACTTTTTAACCAGGATTTATTCAAGTTAAGAGGCAAAAGACCCCCAGCACATCAGTAACATCTGATGTAGGCAAAGGGCTCTCTCCAACGGACAAACATAGAATGCTAGGGAAGGAACACATAGCTAGGTGCTCTATGCCATCATCAGAACCAGGCAGCATTGACACTTCTAGCCATTAGCATTGCATGATGTCTCCCCTTCCCCAGTCATAACAATTATAACAACAAAGCATAACAATAACTTCACAACACATCTCCCTCTTTTTCATTAAAGATTTTCACCAACTCTTTTCATCTTACACATGACATCTTTTTACAGTAGCGATGCGGCCTTTATTCCAAACCTGACCACCTGCTACGCGCACCGCACCTTTCAACACCGCCACAACTTTAACTGGGTCAGAATTCAACAAGTCACCCTTTTTTCTCACCACTCCCTTCTTAATCCTCATCCAGTCACCGCACTCCACACGCAATTCCTTCCTTCCTCTCCTACTATTTTCACGCATGACCCATTCACTCTTCTTCTTTTTGAGGGACTTCCTCACCTCTTCAATGACCACGTCAGACTCCCTGCTCCTGCCTAACCATGGCGGACATGCCATGGAGTAAGGTTTTCGACCCCTCATAAGTTCGAACGGACATAAACCGGTGGTAGCATGAGGTGCCATACGCAATGCCCACATCCTATTTTGAATAGTTGCCACCTTGTCAAATCCACATTCTTCCCCCATGCGAATGGTCTCCATGACACATCTGTTCAACCTCTCAACTACTCCATTCTTTTCAGGATGGTACAGAGCTGCCTTCTTATGGTCCACACCGCACTTTTCCAAATACTTGGGAAAACATCCACCAGTAAATTGCGTCCCGTTGTCCCGTTGTCTGTAAGGACACTTCCTGGGAGACCCTCACTTGCAAATATCTCTTGCAAAACCTTATTCATACTTTCTCCTGATATCTCCCTCACAATTTTGAACTCTACCCACCTAGAGAACAAATCAACAACTAGAACCACAAACCTTCCCCGACCATATCCTAGATCGACAGGTCCTAATATGTCCATAGCCACCTCACTCCAAATCTTAGATGGAACACCAACATCAATTAATGGTTGCTTTTTGGCTTCTACACCCTTCCCACTTCTTATACAAAATTGGCACTCACTCAAACGGGCTTCAACTTCTTTATTAAAGCCTGGCCACCAGTAATCTGTCCTCAATAGTCCTTTTGTTTTCGCAACACCAATGTGTCCACTGTGCGCCAGATCGATAATCTTTCCTCGAATGCCCACTGGTGCTACTGCCCTGTCCCATCTAAATAATATCTCATCCGCAACAGACAATTCATCCTTCACTTCCCAAAACGGTCTTTCTTCCTCCAATAATGTTGATTTATTAGGCCAAACAGCCGAGACCACATACGATATCACCTTACTCAAAATCACATCCTTCTTTATCTCATCCAACCATTCTTGCTTGGATACAATGCCTTCCGTACTCACAAACACCATCTCCATGTTATCACCTTCGATCCTATCCTGGGAATTAACCTTTACTCTAGACAAATTGTCCGCCAACGTGTTCTCTCTTCCGGGAATCACCTCCATAACGAATTTGTGGGCTTGCAACCTGGTGACCCATCCGGCCACTCTTCGTGAAATTTTGTCCAGACCTTTCGTCTCAAAAATTACTTTCAACGGTTTGTGATCCGTCCGGATCACAAATTCCACACCCCAGACATTTTTATCTCTCTACAGTGCAATAACATGCGAGAGCTTCCTTTTCGAGAACTGAATAATGTACTTCTGCACCTTTTAGGCCACGTGAAGCATGTGCTATGACGACTTCCGAACCATCATCTTGTTTCTGTGCCAAAACAGCTCCCAGACCTCCCTCACTTGCATCTACTGTAATGATAGTCAATGTTCTAGTATCAAAACATCCCAAAGGTTTTGCCATATCTATTTCTTCTTTGATTCTCGGAAATTCTACATCACACTCACGACTCCATATGAAATCAGCACCTTTCCTCAATATTTTTCTCATCTCAATAACTTTAGTTGCATAGTTTTCCACACATTTTTGATAAAACTCTGTCATACATAAAAATCAACAAAGTTCACTTTTTGTGGTAGGTTTTTCGATTTCCTTTATCGAGTTAATGATGCTTTCCTTAGGTTTCACCCCCTCAGATGACACTTTGTGACCCAGATAATCCACCTTAGATACTGCAAACTTACACTTCTCTTCTCTTAACATAATGCCTCTCTCTTCAAGGACTTTCAACAAATCATTCAAACTCCTGTCATGTTCTTCCAATGTCTCACCGCATATCAGCACATCATCTTGGAAGCAAAATACTCCCTTTAGAGATCCAAGCAAACGGTCCATAATCTTTTGGAACACTGATGAAGCCGACGCTAACCCAAATGGCATTCTTCTGAATTGAAAAACACCCTTGTGCATTATGAAAGCTGTAACTTTCCTACATTCTTCCATCAGCTCAACCTGGTGGTATGCAGACGCCATGTCAAGCTTGGAAAATATCTTCCCCTGGCCCACCATGGTTAACATCTCCCCCATGTTCGGCAAAGGGTGCCTGTCGACCATCACACACTTGTTGAGCTCACGCATGTCAATGCACAATCTGAAATCACCAGAACTCTTCTTTACCACCACAACCGGTGACACCCACTCGACCCCTCCTGCTCTCTCAATCACACCCATCTGTAGTAATTTCTTTAGCTCATTCTTCACACCTTCTCTCAAAGAGAAAGGGACTGGCCTGAGTTTAGCAACAACAGCCACACTACCTCTTTTTAGAACAATTTGGTGTTGAAATCCCTTCACCTTTCCCAAGGTTTTCTCAAAAACACCATTGTGGTCTGTTACATACTTATTTGTCTTATTGCACGGCACAGACACTTGAAGCACTTGCTCAGGGTGATTGGGATCTAATCGAATAGCTAAATTCTTCTGTTCTCTCCACCCCAGCAATGATTGCCCTTTCTTGGTAACATATACTCTTCCTCCACACTTCCTCTCTTTGAAATTGAAATCACACCATACATAACCTAGCAACTCAATACGGTCCTGATTATACCTTGCAGGATTGATATCCGGTTCACTTAGTCGGGCTACTTCTCCGCACATCTCCTTCTCAAATACGCTTCTGGACCCTAATGTAATCTTTGAGCCAGAATCAGCCATCATAGAAACTTCATGACCATTCACTTTTACAACTGCATACATTCGATCGCAGTCGTCACCATTTTCGCCATCCATCACAACATTTACGGTATTCACAATGACATTCTGCATTGGAATTATCACTTCCTCTTCTGACGATCTTCCCTCTTCTTCCTCATTGACGTACAGGACCTTCTTTTGGCTGGATTGCCCAAATTGGTAGTTCTTAAAGCAGTTGGCATAATGACCCTTCCTCTTACACTTTGCACATGGTGCTTTGTGGCCATGGCACACAACTGATGAAGCAAAATGCGTACTACTCGCACATCGAAAACATAGTCTGTCCTTTTTTCTTTCTGTCCTTTGCGATGGTTCTTGGTTTCTCTTCTCTTCCCCGACGACTTTGCTTGATTGCTTAGCTTTCCCCCTTCTTTTGCTTTTGTTATCCGCAACATTTAGCACTTCACTCTTGACTTCCTTGAGTTCGCTAGTTTCATTCTTAGATAATTTAGCGACACATGCTAAAGAGTGTTCCACGCGTTTAGCAAGATCCAGAACTTCATCAAGATTGGGGTCGTTCCTCAACCACAATTCTTCACATATCTTATTGGATCTACAATGAGTCATAAACTGGTCACGAATGTGTTCATCAAATGTTCCTTGAAACCTGCATGTCAACGCTAAATGTCGCAAAGCCGTTACATATTCTTCAACTGATTCGCCTTGAGCTTGCATCCTCATACGAAAATTGTATCGTTCCAATATCGTGCTGGTTTTGGGGTTGAAATGTTTATCCAGCTTAAGTAGAGCCATATCGAATTCGTTGAATACATCACCACCGCTGCCATCTCCCGTTAGCTGAGGAAGCGTTTCATATATTCTCTGACCTTCGTATCCCAGAAAATGCAGCAACAAAGCCAACTTCCTTTCACCTGAGTACGATGTTCCCCCAGCTGCCTTCATGTAATGTAAAAACCCTTTACGCCATTGAGCCCACCGTATCTTTGCTGGACCTGGCACTGGCATGAATATTGGGGGACCTGCAATTCCAGGCAGACCTGCCATACTTCTGAGTGTGGACTATTTCGCGCTTGACTTTATTTTTCAATGAACTCCGGGATGTAGGTAACTGCCCTCCTTGTGGTAGTTCACATGAACTTTTGTCACTCTCGCACTTATCAACAAAAGTCTTGCACCACCTTGTTCTCAGATACACTGGTGGCTGGACACACTCCTTGTGACCGTCTTCATGAGATTTTGCTCCTTGTGCCCCCCCCTTTTTCGCACTGGGCACGACTCCGACCACACAGGTACTTCCTGACTGGATCTCACGTATATGCACCTCCACTCCAGACTGGATGGTTTGCAAACACCTCCTCCTCTTTAATATTTTTCTCCCCCTTCCCTGCTCAAAGTGGATTTGGCAGGTGGTCTCACAAGTTGCTGTGTAGGATGAAAAACGTGCCGAAACCTTCAGTTAGATGCCTTCAAACTCTCCTTTCAATTTGCAATATATGTGTATCGCCTTAAATGTCCCTTTTTTGTGGCTTTCTTCTCCCCCTTTCAAGGTGTCCCTTGATGCTTAGTCAATGCAAAAATGAAAGTTCGTTAATTACTCACTACTTCTCGCACTGTGGACGAATAGAATGTCCTTTCTTCACGGCTCTTATACTCTGAATGAACCTCCGCCTGCTTGTAGCTGCGCTTCTATTACCGCGGTTACGGTAACTCTCCCTCCTAGTGTACGCGCTGCTCCCTCCCTCTTCCGGGACACGCACAGGCCTCAGCTGGTGGCAGTCGGGTGCCGAGGTTCGAACTACAAGGCAGGCCTCACTTTGATCACCTCCGGAGCGCCCCGTCACACGCAAATCGGCCTACAGCCGGGGAAAGTAACGCGAAAAGCGTTCGCCAAACTCGCAGGATGGGGAGCATTAGCTACGCGGCAGCACTTACTTGGAAGGCAAAGGCGGCGATGCAGCTGTCAAAATGGGTGGCTGCTACCATGTCAGGGATGGCGGAGCAGCCACTCTCTCACCGGAAACCGAAAGCAGGGAACACTTGGTTTAGGGAGAATGGGGGGGCGCCGCTACTACGCCGGGGAAAGCGGAGCGGTGCTCGCTTCTGGATTACTCTGCTGGGGGTCTTCAAATCTTCAAACCTCCTGTCAACATCCCATTCTCGTCGCCAATGTTGTGAAGGCACCTCGCGGAGACAGGTAAGACTTTTTAACCAGGATTTATTCAAGTTAAGAGGCAAAAGACCCCCAGCACATCAGTAACATCTGATGTAGGCAAAGGGCTCTCTCCAACTGACAAACATAGAATGCCGGGGAAGGAACACATAGCTAGGTGCTCTATGACATCATCATAACCAGGCAGCATTGACACTTCTAGCCATTAGCATTGCATGATGTCTCCCCTTCCCCAGTCATAACAATTATAACAACAAAGCATAACAATATCTTCACAACAGAAAGTTAATGGTAACATCAAGGAGGACACATCTAGTTGCCCCACTTCACATTCGGGTGCAAGCGCCTCCACAATTGATTATGTGTCTGTTTTGTTGCCAATTTTCATGAATATTACCTCTTTTGGTGTTAAAAGGATGTAAAAAAGTGATAGTGCCTGTGGACTCCTTACTGCAGATATGCCAATAGCAAGATGTGCATTAACTCTTAAGCTCTATTCCCTTTATGTGAATAACACTGGTAAGATGTGTCATTAAACATGCATGAACATGTTTAAATTTAATAATATATTAGATACATCTCACTCCTCAATGACAAGTGGTTATAAACTGCGGAATTCCTTCATTACAACATGCACATTTGGCCCAAAATTTTGCCTAAAGATGAGTGATCCTAGGATACATATTAGGATTGCCAGAAAGGAGTGTAAGAAAATGAGTACAGAATTCATACAGAGGAAACATTTGTTACAACAATGGTATACAAATGGTCTGAAACACCAGAAGCAGAAGATGCATTTGAGGGATAACCCATGTATGCTTAGATGTTTGGCCTCCAAAAATGCTAAAAACTAATGAGGGATAATATGGGTATACAAAATGGACTACAGACAAACCCTATTTCAGAAAACATATGGTGTAAAAACCTTGATACAAAGGAGAAGTTCAGCTATCTGAACCTCCCTAATTGTAAGGCATCTGAAAATTCTTAGGCAGTGGGCCCTAATAGTGTATCCAACTTTACCGTGCATGGTGAGGCATCATTTTGGGTAGAAGAAGTTAAGCAAACAATATTTTACAGAGTAGCTGGCATAAACGCTACCTGGTACAGGTCTTTAAAAAGGGAAATTGTTCAAACCAAGTGAATTATCAACCAATAGCTCTACTGGATTCCACAAGCTAAATATTTTCCTCATTGTGATTAAGATATCTAGAAATATGGGCAGCAAATTATAATTACATTTCTAAAATCCAGACAGGAATTCGAAAACAACTTGTATGACTCTAAATGGCTTGATTATCAATTTACTACATAGGTCAAAGGGGTTAACTCCCTTTTATGTGCCTTGCATTGATCTCAGCTACGCTTTTGATCTAGTAGATAGATCAAGGCTGTGGAACGAGCTCTGGAAATGGTGAGTTCCTGAGGGTCTTCTAAAAATCTAAATTCAACTGCGTGCATGCACAAAGATCTATGTCTGCCTGATTACATCTGGGGCGCATTCAAAAGTGATCAGACTTTTGCTGGTTTAAAACAGGGCTGCATATTGGCCCCTTGCTTAATTAATTTGTATATTTTTCACCTATTTGCAGAATTAGACAAAATAAGACAATTTGCTGTTAAAATTGGGCATTGGACTGGTGTTGGCCTTTGCAGATAATTCATTATAGTGGGAAATACTCAAATAGGCCTGCAACTTGGCCCGGCTAGGATAGAATTAAACATGGCAAAAAACAATCAAAAAATAAATGTACATGTGACAAAACAAATCTGTTGATTTGAATGGTTCTTGAGTCTAAAGGCAGCCCAACATATAATAAATACATCTTGGCGTTCCTATTTTTGATAAACCTAAGAAAAAAGATGTCGCTTTTAGATTAAACATTAAGTTAGAAGCACTAATAGCCCAGATGAAAGAAATAATATTCAAATATTTAAATTTTTCTTTTATTCTTTTAATTCAATTTAATAACAAAAATATTACCTGCTTATATATATGTACACAAGCTCAAGCAAAAAGAGATGGATATTTTAAAAGGAAGCCTCTAAAAAACATCTTACAATTACCAATAGCATGCCACTGATTGCATTTATAAGATTGGTTCTTGGCATTCAGTCCTTATATTCTATTAGTACCCGGCGAGAGTCAAGCAGAATGCAACACGCATTCTGATTGGCTCTCGCCGGGTCCTTACCCGGCCGAGAATCCTTCGATTCTCGGCTGGGATTCCAGCGGCCTTGTCCTCGGTGGGGGGGCGTGGCAGCCGCTCAGCCAATGAGGCGGTTTAAAGCGGGGCCATCCCCGCTCCGAGCCTCCCCACGGCTGAGAGGCTGCCTTTGACCCCCGCTCGGGACTCAGGTAAGCTTTTATTTTTCCCTTCCCTCCCTACCCCACCCCACTTACCTTCTTGTTCCTGAGTCCCTGGTGGGGGACGATGGCAGCCTCCAGCAGTGTGGAGACTCCACACCTCCACACAGCTGGAGGCTTCCATCGTGCCCTGCCAGGGACGCAGGTATGTTTTTTTTTTCTCCACCCCCTTGCCCTCCCAACCCCACTTACCTTCTGCTTCTTTTTTTTTCGGGAGAGGACGTGCTGGGAACAATTGTGTTTCCAGCGCGTCCGCTCCCAAAGGCCGCCATGGAAAGAGAAAACGGACTCCTGTTTTCCCTTTCCCGGCGGCCATTTTCTTGGTCTTCTTTTTTTTTCTGTCCCCAAACGCGGCTGCTTTTCGGGACAGAAAAAAATGCTTTTAGTGCCCCGGTCACGCAAATATTGTGGGCCGGGGTACTAATAGCAATATGACCCTCGCGGCGGGGGCATTACCGACTCCGGTAATGCCCCGGCCGCTCGGGACATATTGCTTATGTACAAGTGCATGGAACAATAAGGGAGAGGTGGGGAAGGAAAAAAGGAGACAATACTAGCAGTAACATTATAATGCCTGTCGGCAATTGTTGCAGTGCAAGAGTGAAACGAGGAGGGGGAAAAGTGGTGTGGAAGAGGGCAGGGAGGGGAAGAGGAGAGGATCAAAACAAGTGACTATCTTAGTGGTCAGCGACCGAACCGAGATAATACTGGGGGGGAGGGAGGAGAGGAGAAGAAGGAAAAGAGGGGGACAGACAGACTAGTATCAGAGGTCAAGGGACATTGATAAGAGTAAGTACTTTGGTGGTATAAGTAAAAGGGGCACAGGGAGGTGCAGATGGCTGCAGAAGGCAGGCAACTACAATTACTATGCCTGATGGCAATTGAGGTAGTGCCAAACTTACACAAGACAAAAGGGTAGGAGAGGGAAGGGGGGGCTGCTGCATAAAACAGGCAGCTACAATTACTATACCTGATGGCAATTTGTGTAGTGCCAGAATTACACAGAAAGAGGGAGAAGGAAAGGAAAGTGGGGAGGGTGAGATGCAGGAGGGGAGGGAAAGAGAGAAGGGGGATCAGACAGACAAAACAGGGGCATAGGGTTGGGAGGGGGGTCAGACAAACCAATGGGGGCATTGGGGCATTGGGGTGGGAGTGGAATTCTGAAAAACAGGGGCATGGGTTGGGAGGGGGCTCTGACAGACAGGTGGTGCTCTCCTCCCTTGATCCAATCCTGACTGGGGGAGGAGAGAGAGAAAGAAACTGTCCAATCCTGGTGGCAGGGATTATTGAAGGGTACTTCCCCTAGATTGTAAAATTAGTGTTGTCATTTCTGCTATATAAGAGTGACTGTAATAGGACTCAAGACACACAAAAACCGAGGACGACAGAAAAAGGTGGACGGAGAGAAGGCTGCAGAAACTTACCATCTTTGAGAGTGCAGTGACCAGACCCTTGCCCTTTCTTTCCAGAGTGTCCTGAGATCCAGATGGCTTTCCTCAATCTTAAACAAAGGCTTGCTATGTAAGTAGCAATAACCCCCGCCTTAAATTGCATAATCCCTTCAATCTCTGTAGCAGTGCATCCAATATTTCCGATTGAAAACCCCAAATTGACTGTGTAGTTCAGCTATCTCCCCATACAATAATCTCTTGTTTGCCTGGGTATGTTAGCATATCTCATTTGAAAAAAGCCCTCATTTGACTGTGTAAATCCTTAGCATGTTTGTAAGTAAATCAATTAATTCCCATATTGATTTTCACAGGAGCAGGATTGTGGGATTTTGAAACCAACAATCTTTGTTCCCAGTGCTGTTGTTGATTGTTATAGACATTTAAGTGTTGCCCAAGAGAATTAATCCCCTTGTGAGCTGAAACCGAATTTGTCCAAGTGTCAAAATGATGGCCCGCTAAGCAAATGTTCACTTGCCAGTGTCATTCACATTTGCATCTGTCCTATTAAACCCAAACCATTGCTCCCATTGTGAGTAATCCCTTGGCCTAAAGACTACCTAAGCTGCCCCTGCCATTTCCACTAAAAACTGATTTTCCTATGTGCCTTTCTCATTGTTGAAAGTGTGTGTGTCATTTTCAGCCCCAGTAAAATTAAGGTGATTTCCATGTACATTTTTCCTAGAATACTCCCCTTACTTTACCTTACTAATCTGGCCGCGGATTCCGAATTGAATTTCCATCATGTCCATTGCTTAGAGCTTGCCTGTCACTTCACACCCCAAGCAAAATTAATGTGATTTCGATTTTCATTTATCTAAACATTTCTTTTAACATTTGAATACGTGTTTTTCCTAGTTCTAATCTCTTCCTCGTACCCTGATCACGGATTTTGAATTGCATTCCTTTTATTTTTTATTCATTTTTCTCATGTGTATGCCTGTGTTCAAATGGAATTTCCTATATAAATATATTATTGATACACACCAGACCGTTTCCTAGTCCATTGCGACACGTGGTGTTTGTGGAGGTCGGGTGCAAGACAGGTTGGAGGCCTACTCAAAAAGAATCCGTAGTATCTAAAAAATAAGAAGCATTTTTTTGTGCACCATATTGGATTGAGAAACGTGTTTTCCCCCGTAGCAGTGCAGCACAGCAGACTACCCATTGAAGGTATTGTTACATTTAGTGGATAGAAAGCTGGGTTGCATTGTAAAGGCACCTTCCAAAAACGTGTACCCTAGGTATCAGGGCTGTGTCTCAAAATGTAATATTGTAAGCATAAACTGCCAGAAGCAGGGTGTAGATTTTGCTCTTGCACAGACAAAGACCAGGTGCATAACACCGTTCACAATGAGCACTGTGGAAATTAACATGGCTAGACAGCATCTCCTATCCAAAATTGTTCATGGGGAATGGGCAGAACAAAAACATGAGTCCTGGCAATCTAGAATGATGCAAGAGGTGACCCCTCTAAATATGGATGTGTGGCAGGATAGTGGCCTGTTACATCAAGCCCTGACAAAGTTTTATATGACGGAGAACATCAAAGATGAACAAATTAAAAAGGTCCAACTCACTGCATATATGTACTTCCACATGATGGTTATGGAGGAGAGGTACCAAGTGAGTGTAAACTCTGTGAAAAATCAGTCTGAGCTTTTAGACCTAACACAGAGTGAGTTAAGGCAGGCAGAGTAGAAAGTGCTACGGAGCCAAAATATTGAGTTAGAATTAGGTGATATCATTCAACAGCTAAAAGATGAGTTGGCAGCACAGCAACAAGTTAATTTAGAGCGAGAATCACAATCCTCTGCACTGAAAGAGGAGTGCCAAGAAGGGACTGAAAACTTTAAATAGAGTTCACTAAAATGAAATCAATGTGTGGCGTACAATAGAATCTGCTTAGAAGACATGTGCATTTTGAAAAATCAGATTAAGCAATTGGAAGAGGAAAATAACCAGTTATTAAAGAGGTGCATTCCCAAGAGGAATATGACCAACAGCGCCAGAGGTTAAGCGCTATGAAACATCAGAGAGATAACCTGACTGAACAGAATAGCACACTGGGCCTCATTACGAGATGCCGCTAAAAACGTAGTCACTACCGGCATGGAGGTATTAGTGCATCTGTGCACCCTTGACGCCGCTAATAGCGGCTGATTACGATTGCGCGAGCATGTGCGAACCCGCATGCCGGTAATGGCTACACCGCCATGCCACTAAAGGCCCTGCAACCTCCCTATAGCACCATCACGGGACCCGCCGGTACCTCTTCCACCAAGGAGCAGCCCCTTAATAACGACCCGGTAATAACAACATGCTAATACCGGGCTCGTAATACCAGACCCGGAAGTAACCTCATTGGTCCAGGACGGGAAATGCACCAGTGGACATCTTTAAGAACACAATCCATTGCAATACTCTCAATCCAGCAGTGCTACAGAGGAGAGAGCAGGGCCATAGCATCCAGCATGTCGAAGGCTACCTGCAAAACTACCCCCCGCCTGAGCAAGAAGCGCTTCTTTAATGAGGATCTAAACATGCTGGCTGATACCCTTGCAGCCCATGCAGAAGAGGTTTTTGCTAACAACCTCAAAAGGGAAGTTCACATGCGAAAGAAAGAAATCTGGAAGGAGGTTGCACGCAAGGTGTAGGCAGTTGGCACCACTCCCTGCACAGTCAAAGACTGTAAAAAAAGATGGGACGACCTCCGTCTCAGTGTCCGGAACATCCTGTCTAGCAATCACATGGAGATCATGGCCACAGGCGGGGGTGCCCACTCACCGTGAAACTGATACACTGGGAAGAAACCTGCAGCATGTCCATCCAAATGGAGTCCATAGAGGACATCGAGAGATGGAGGTGAGTGACCCTGCAAACCCCAGTAGGCCAAACCATGATAAAGTACAACTGATGTGAAAGTAAGCCAAGCCAAGCCAATGCATGGCCCAACATACACACATATACAGATCCATGTCCAGATGGAGGCCCAAACCCTGCCACAATGAAATGCATGCTGTGTGCCAATCCCATTACCAACAGACATACATCACACAAACCTCAATAAAATGGCATGCCACCTGGTACGCATCTGTGCCGAATAGAGACACCACAGCTCATGCCAATATGCCCCCCTTTGACACTACCCTGTGCGAGACACCTATAAGATTGCAATGCATGAGAAATGAAATACTGTACAGCACCAACTCATGAATCTTGCATGTAACACCATCACTGATGCCCTGCATCTCTTCTTCCACCACAGGCACTGATGCAGAAGGTGAAAGCCAGGACCCTGCCCCAAGGCCATCTACATCCAGGGCCAGACCACAGGGCACTGGTCATTCCACCTCCGGGGCAGCACTGTGGCCCACAGTGCAACCCAGGGCAACTGCAGAGGCCAGGCAGGGTCATGAGGAAACCACAGCAGCGGACGAGACTGCAACTACTGAGCTGCCAACAACAGCTGAAGGGGAGGCTGATGGCACCCAGTCTCCTGCCACAAGTTCAGTGGGTGAGGCAGCAGCCACAGCCCCACTCAGCGATGTGGATGTGGATGTGGAAGCGGAGGAGTACAAGGACCTTGATGGCACAATCCATGTGGAATGTCCCCACACCCCAAGCCCCCCGTTCACCCTCCAACACACCACTCAGGGCACATTGTCTAGCCCCATGCTGGATTCTGTGGTTCTACTGCACAGCCCAGATCTCACAACCACCACAGAGGCCATCCCGGCAATGGCCCACCAAGCCGCAGCACCCTCTACCTCCAAAGCCCCCACTGACATGGAGGCACGCCTGTCAAGGGTAGAGGCCAGGCAGGACTCAATGATCGAGCAAGTGCGCAAATATGTGGCTGATGATGAGGAAACATGCCGAGATCTGTGAGGCCAATGCTGGGACCATTGCGGCCATAAATTCAAATGCAATCATGAACCGTGACAGGTCCTAACCAGTATGCACCAACACATGCAGTGCCAACAACCTGCACCGGTGGTGCAAATCCCATCCACATCCACCCCATCATCCACACCTGCAAGCTCTGCTCTCTCCAGCCCTGTGCAGATGATGAGGCGCAGTGCAAGGCAGACAGAAATCCTGCCCCGGACACACAAAAAAGCCCGGAAATAGTGTGGGATGACAATGGGTGAGGGGGGAGGTGGTGTTGGTGGTGTAGAGGGGATTAAGGGGGTGTTCATCGGGGGTATGGGGTGTTTATTGGGGTGTATGGGGTGTACATTGGGGGTATGGGGTGTTCATTGGGGGTATGGGGTGTTTTATTGGGGTTATGTGGTGTTTGGGTGTTTTGGGGAGGGGGGAGGTCATGTGAGTGGTGGAGGGAGGAAGCACTATTTTGTAATTTTTTCTTAATACACCTGTTGTGTTCAATATCATTTAATGCCTGGATATTGTTCATTTTGTGTGTGTCCATTCAATTCATGAAAGCGCACAGTGTCCATCTCCCCACACACCCTGTGTCCATGCTCTGTGTTGCACTGACACATAACCATCAACGTCCCTGTGGTTCAGAAGTTATCGTCAATCATTGATTGGCGTACAGCATGGCCAACTTGTGCATTACGTACTGGCAGGGTTGCTTCTTCTCCTCCATCATCATCCTCATCATCCTCACCCGGTGCATGCATGTCAATGCCAGGTGGCAGTGGTACATTTCTCCAGATGCACATGTTGTGCAGCATGACACAGACCATGGTGATCTTTGCCATCTTCTCTGGACCATAAAGGAGTGCTCCACCAGACCTGCTTAGGCAGCAGAACCGTGCCTTCAACAGGCCAAAGGTCTGCTCAATCACGACATGGGTACGGGTATGTACCCGATTGTACTCCTCTTTGTGCCTGTTATGCGGGTTCCGCACAGGGGTAAGTAGCAAATGCTTCAAGGGATAGCCTTCGTCACTTGCATGGGAGCACAAGGAGGTATGCGTGAGTCAATCTGAGCTGGCACCTTTAGGATTCACGGCCATGGCCGCGGCTATTTGGTGTTGACATGCATATGTCTGTGTATGTATGCACACAGATTAATTTGATGCATTGTGTACTGCAATATGGTCTGCTAGTGTGGATTGCATTGTACAGATGGTGCAGGGTGTTCACTTGCATGCTGATGCAGATGTACTGTGGATGCGGAACAATGTCTTGCCACCCATAATTGCAGTTTATGCTACTCTGTACCTAATTACAGTAGCGACATTGGCACAGTTGTAATCATGTTTAGTCATGCATCTCTTGACATACCCATGGTGGCCTGCTTGTGCGTCTTGCATGTTGTCATTGATGTACAGCAGTGGTCTTATGTATGGCATTTATGTGCAATGTTCGGGTTGGGATGTTTAAGTCAACAGTGTTTAGCTCTGAGTGCATTGTCCACTCACCGCCCATTCCCACCCAGGTGGAGTATGCATCCCCCCATCCCACCCAGATGGAGTATGCATCCCGCCCATCCCAACCAGGTGGTGTATGCATCCCCCATCCCATCCAGGTTGAGTATGCATCCCCCCATCCCACCCAGGTGGATTATACATCCCCCCCATCCCAACCAGGTGGAGTATGCATCCCCTCCAGCTCACTACCCCGATGCACTGCCATGGCCCAGTCAGGTAACTTACCGAGCAGCCAGGCACGTCGTCCAGCATGTCGCTCCATGTAACGGGGTAGCGTGGAGTTATGCAGCACCAGGGCATCATGTGTAGATCCGGGATATCGGGTTCAACAATGTGTGATGATCTTGTTGGATTCACATACCATCTGCACATTGATGGAGTGGTATTGCTTGCGATTGCGGTACACCACCTCATTGGAATGAGGGGCCACCAATTCTACATGGGTGCAGTCGAGGGCACCGACGCAATTGGGCATGCCTGCCAGTGCATGGAAGGCTACTTTGGTGTCAGTGAACTCCTGGCCAGTCCGTGGTAGGTAAATGTGGATGCTTGCATGCTTCAGGAGGGCATCAAGCACTTGGGTCAGTCTGCGGGAGAAGAGTGGTTGTGATATGCCAAGCAGCTGCCCACTGTGTGCTGGTAGGTGCCTGTGGCCAGGAAGTGGAGCACAGACACCACCTTTAGTAGAGGGGGGATGGCAATGCAGATTTCTATCAGGCTGACAATATCGTCCTGTATCATGTTCACTATGGTGGTGATGGTGCCCCGGTCCAACCGGAACAGGGTGTGGATCTGCTCAGGGTTTAGATTGAATAGACTGGGTCTGATAGGAGGGATTGGTGGCTACCTACGTGGTACCACTGGCTGCACTGGTGGAACTTGCTTGGCCTGTCTCACCCTCCTTCTCCTCCTGCGTCTCCTCTGTGCTGCCTGTTGTTGTTGCTGTAGTTGTTGTTGTTGCTGTTGTTGCTGTAGTTGTAGCATTACAGGCATGTCCTCCAGCCCTATGATTGCAACAGCTAGTGGGATAACTTTGGTGTAGGAAGGGGTGTAGTGTGTGGGTGTACTCCTTTTGTACTGGGACAGGCTCCATTGGCTCCTCCTGTGGTGATTGTGTGCACCTGTGGCAGTTGCCTGCACTGCAGGTTGCTATTTGCGGGTGGTTCGCGATGCCTGTATTGCCGCCATTGTGCAGGCCCTAATTACTGCCTTCGGGATGCCGGTAAGAGCATGCCCACGTAACTTGTGATGTCCTCCTGTTAGCGGCATCCCGGTATTGGTGCCGTGAAGGGGCACATGTAGGCGCGCATGCCGGTAAGAAGGGGCACGGTATGGGTGGTGGCGGTATTGGAGGGTTGTCGAGTCGTAATGGCCCAGACCCATTAACGATGCCAGTAATGCCATTCCGCCTTCCTTTTTTCATTACCTCCATACTCGTAATGAGGCCCACTGTATTAAGGAAAATGATGCCCTGTGCCAGGAAGTGAGCCAGTTTAATGCAGACCTGGAGAAAGGAGAGTCATGCTTTCAGAAACTGACTGACATAACATTAGAGAATTAAAAATTAATGGGACATATGAGACAAATAGAATGTGACCTAGAGCAGACAATACAGACCAAAATGCGCAGAGTGAGGAGATTAGTCTCCTGCAAAGAAAAGTGTTTGAGTATTCCCAGACAATACAAGAAGCACAGAAAGAAAATGAGGCCCTTTTTTTTATTAGAACAGAGGATTGACTCCATGGTTAAGTAGTAGCACAAGCTAAGGTCATAGAGTACAAAAAGCTCAGGCCTCTGCGTACTACCAAAAAATAGGGGCGGACAAAGATATATCAGAGAGATTAGAGAAGAGGTGTGCTAGGTTTAATCAGGCCTTGAGGAACCCCGAACAGTTAGGGAATGGAAGGGAAACCCCTGACCTTGGTGTGATGTCCTCTGTACCAGGGACCTCAGGCCAACTCACCACCCTATATGGCATTGGTGCTGCTTAATTGATGTCTACCAGTGCACAAAAAGCGGGAACCATGAGGCAGCAGACTCAATTAGGCCTAGCATGATTGAGCGGGAAAGGGAGCCCCCATCAGAGATTGATGGGCGTGCCTTATTGCTTAGGTTTAAAAATATTTTGGCAAATATATCTGACCAGGAGGACTCCTATGAAGAGAAGATCAGGGAGTTTGAAAGAGACATCAGCTACAAAGGGACCATCTGGTCCACTTTGCAGATAAAACGGAGTCTGAGTTTAGGCCTCAAAGGTGTATCCTGAAAACCTCCACCCATTCATGGAGGTGGGTGGAGTTTTCCACCAACCCCGGAAGGAAGGAGGAGTCAGATGAGTACTCCCCTGTGCAAAAGAGGGAGTGCAAGGGAAGTGGCCCAGAGAGCCCATGTGATTCTGGGAGAGACTCCCAGTCTCAAAGAATCAGGGAACGCCTGGACGATAGGGACGGGACCTCAAATAGCAGCAGCTCTGATTCTGAGGGCAATTGGACTCAGGTGCAGCAGAAAAAGAAGGATGACACACAAAAGATAACTCTGGTAAAAGACCCCCTTAGAGAAATAAAAGCCTTTAGAAACTTCATGACCCTTTACCATAAAAATGCCAAATAATCAGTCTGGGGGCACCTGGAGATGTATGACCAGATGATGGTGTCATTTGGTATATAAAATGACCAGAATTCTATGGTGTTTGCCAGGTGGACATTCTCCTCAGAATACTCCAGCTTCTTTGTTGGGCTGTAGGATCAGAATCATTGAAGGTAGTCTATCTACTAGACAGCCATCTTGAAGCACTTCTCTTTGCACCAGAAGCTCCAGGAGGCTCACAAGGTGGCCTACAACTTACAGTGCAGAGAGGATCAGGCACCCAGAGAGTTTAGAATGGAAGCAGGTATTTGTCCAAACCGCTAGATGGGTGCACACAAACAGTAGGGAGTTCATTAACACCTATTTCCATGCCCTCCCTAAGTACATAATGACACAACTGGTTAGGGACTTCCATGAAGAAAGGACCCTGGACTGGGTAATAAAGCAAGCTACCCAGATCTATGAAGTCCAAAAGCCTGTTAAAAATAAGAATTCCCCCAAAAATCCCAAACCAACCAACACCCCTGCTGCTGCTAAGGTGGCAGAGGTGAAGATTACCCCCATTTTTGACCTAGAAATAGGGGGGCCTAAAATATGTTATGTTATCTGCATTTGTAGAGCGCACGTTCACCCAAGAGCATCATAGCGCTGGAGAGGAAAACTGCTCAGAAAGGAGGAAAAGCCATAGGGAGGAGAGCTAAAAAAGAATGGTCTTAAGTGCTCTTCTAAAACCAAGGTAGTTAGGGACAGTCCTTAAGACAGAAGGTTGTTCCAAAGTTTAGCAGCTGCTCTAGAAAAGGCCCTACCACTGATGCTTAACACAATTGAATCTTGGAACAACAAGAAGATTTGCGCTGGAAGAACGTAGATCATGTTCGGGGAGATAGCGGGAGGATTTAGTTTGCAAAAACTCAGCACCTTGACTGTGAATAGCCCGATGGACAATACACAGAGACTTGAAGTAAACACGCTGGCCAACCGGGAGCCAATGAAGTTGATGGAGCACAGGGGAAATATGATCTCCATACAGGGTGCATGTGGCTAGTCTGGCACTAGATTCTGTATGCGCTGAAGACGCTGTATTAGGCCAATCGGCTGCGACAGATACAGAGAGTTGCAGTAGTCTAAGCAAGAGAGAACTAACACAGCCACCACAAGAGGGTGAATGAATCCCGCTACCTTGGGTAAGACCCTCTGCAAAACCCTGATGTGGTGGTGTGCGGCTTGGCACACAGTGTCACTTGGTTAGACATGGAGCGAGAGGCAGAAAGAATAACACCCAGGTTTTTTACTTTGCTTACTGTACTAGGGAGGGGGCCCAGAGAAATGGACCAAAAAGTGGAAGTCCAAAGTAAGGGATCCGGGGGGCAACCCACCACCAGTACCTCAGTCTTGTCACTGTTGAGCTTAAGCCAGTTCTGGTCCATCCAATCGCCGACGGCCCTCAAACAGTCATGAAGACGCGACGACACCTCGGCATAAGAATAACAGTTGAGGCCGTGGGAACGGATGAGGCAGACCAGAGCCCAAATATAGATGTTAAATAGGATCAGGGAGAGTGAGGAGCCCTGCAGGACACCACAGGTGAGAGAGCAGGACGAAGAAAGAAAAGGGGGCATAGCAAGAGTTATGTACCTCCTGCTAACCAACCAAACCAGAGGCAGAGAACACCCTCTGACCAGTCCCAAGCAGGTGGTAGCCAGGCATGTTGCCCCACAAATGTATCACCTGACTCTGCCACCTATATCAGCCTGAGGTACAAGGGGGACAGACCCATCTTGTGGTATGTATGGACTCCCCATCACAAGGGGGTATCCAACCAGGTAAGTACAGCCCCAGGAAATATTCCTCCCAACTTCCCCGAGAATTTACAACAAAACTTCCCTCAGGAGGGCAGTAATGTGCCACACTCCAATTTAACCTTCTTCCCCAGATACCCTCCAAATCCCAACCTCCAGAACAATCCCCCTCCCTTTCCCCGCTTTCAGGATTCTAGACCACCAAATCAGGGAGAAGGGAGACCAAGGATGGAGGGCTACCCAGGAAACCCGCAATATCCAAGCTACTCTGGGAGAAGGGACAGTTACCCTTCCAAAGAGCAGCAAATATGTGACCCCAGACCCCCATATCAACAAAAGAGTGTGTCACAAATGGAGTGCCAGGTCCAGAGCTTGACTCAAGACCTGAGTCACATGTTGAGGACTCATCAGAGCACTCAAATGAACATGGCTGCCCAGAACAGCTCAAACCCAGGGTCTGATAATGAACGGGTTCCAAAGGAGGAGGCTCAGGAGGAAGGGGGATGCAAAGCCCTAGAGGAAGTTTCCTTCATCACCCGTGAAAAGCCCCTAGAAACCTCAGAACCTGACCCAAATCTCCTACCCCTGTAAAACTGCAATTTAGGGAACAGAGGGTAAGTAGGAGAAACCAAAGGACAAAGAAGAACTATTTTGTGGAGGAAGTCAGCATCCTCCTGTTTGAAGGGGAAGAATCCATGGAGATTCGAGGAAGAAAGTCTTCTCTTTCAAGGACGGGGGTATTCCTCCCAAAGCAAAATGGGTCCCAAAAGAACCTAACTTAGACTGGGTGAGTATGAGGACTGACCTAGAACCACCTATCCCTGAACCCCAGAAATTGTCATCCAGAGAACTCATAAATAAATGAGGGATCATCCCCCCAAACCAGTGACTGTCTCCAGGAAAAGGGGTGCAGCACAGAATCAAGTGAAAAAGGGGAGTCACAAACTCTCCAACTCTCAGGATGCCAAATTTTCTTCATAGATTCCCAAATGCCAACACAGAACATTTCCCGAGGTCACAGTGTCGAAGTTCAAAATAAAGAAGTTAACTGCCTAGCTGGCCCAAAATGCCCATTTCCTTTGCCCCTTGGAGGAGAAAGAAGGTAGGTTTTATACCACCTTCAAGGTTCAAGAAGGTTCAAGGGCAGTGTGCATTCTTTCAGCGCTGCTGGCTACAGGATCCCAAGCCACATTCCTGTCCAATAAAGCATTTGAGCAAATCAATTCAGGAAGGGGAGAGAGTCACCAAATTTGCTTCACACCTCTTCCTGGACAACTCGAGAACTTCGACAGAAATGACATTCCGGTTGAGGAGACTGCGGATCTGGAGATCAAAATTGGGTGGCACAAGGTGAAACACTGGTTATAGTCATCACTCCAGAGGGAACCCCATGTCTCCTAGGGAATGATGTCTTTCGGATGTTGTCACCCCTAATAGACTGTGTGAACATGGTGATCTGGACACAGACTAACCGGCCAATACAATTAAAACAGAGCACCAACTATGTAAGCATAAATGGTGCATGCCATATGGTTGAGCAGCGGTTTGACAAATTCGAGTTCCACTTTAGGTACAATCAAGACCCCGACATAACTGTAATTGCTGTAGGAGAACAAACTGGAGATGGGACCCTTCTCCATTCTTGAAAATCAACTTTCCTCCCAGTTTTAAGTGGAAATCCACACTGGAAGGAAATACCATGAAATGTTATACTGATCCACAATTTGAAAACCCAAGCATCATGAAAAAAGGTGATCGAGGCCAGCTCAAAGCTTAGCTGATATTCAGGAAAAGGGTGATCGGCTGTTCCTCCCCATTAAGGTAAATGAGGGGGGGGCTGTTCTCTCCAGAGTATTCCTGAATAATGGAAAATGCTTCATAAGTGAAGCATTATTCAGGAAACTCCCAAATGATCAGACCATTACCAGATTTAAATTGATTGATAAGTGGGAAATGGGCCTGGAAACTACCAATTTCAAACATCTCCTGCCTAGTTGCATGCTAAAAATGTCCATTGGGGATAAAAGCATAGAGCAAAATTGTTGGGTTGTTCGAGATGTCCCCTCTCCCTTCTACTTAGGCAGTGGCATTCTCAATCGATTTGCAATTCATTTGGACCTCATCAATTACAAAGTCTGGTCCCGGCTGGGGGGTAACCCTCTGTGCTTTGACAACCCTGAAAAGGCATTTCGGTCAGCGCGATTGCTACCGTATGCAGTGTAAGATCAAACTGGAGAAAAGGTCACCATCCCAGGACTGTCCCGACAATTCATTATCCCCCTAAAAATTAAGAGAGGACAGATGTTAGGAAAGATTTCATACTGGTATGTAATTTTCCCTCCATGTGTCAACCCCCAAACATTTCGCTGCTGTTTAAACACCCTTGACTGACTTTGCCCGAGAAGCACAGCCCTCAGCTGCACTCTTCTGGGCTTTCGCTCACTTTTTATGGGGAAACTGACATGCCCTTAAGACAGTCAGTACTGGGAGACTTTGTTTCCCTTAGTCCTTTCCTCATGTTGCAGCTTTTGTGCAACATGTAACAAGTGTGCAATGTATCTTACCATACAGCACACTTGGGGCTCTAGTCATTTCCAAAGGCCCTAGAAACTCTCGCTGGATGTTTTATGAACTGTGCAGATGTGTCATGGACAGGACTGGTGGCAGCTATTGTTTTCTTATATTTTTAACCCTTTCTTGCCATGTTAACCGCGTTAACCGCGTTTGGCACAAATAGGTGGCCTGGCTCCAAAATGGCCATGCCACAAGGTTCTTTGTCCTGTCCTTTGGCCATCTTGCCCCTTCACCTTCCCCAGGTCGAGTCGACCCGGTTCAGTCCTTATTTGGTTATGCACTTTCCCGCGCAACCCAATGCTTTCGCGGGTTTCTGCATGCCTTGTGTGTGTGCCTCCAGGATGTGGGCTGGGATGTCTGATCCCAATACACATCCTGGGTGCCAGTGAGTCTGGAATGCCCAGAATGCCTGGGACCACTGTGGTCCATGATTGGTCCACATATGGAGTGAGTGTTTGTGAGCAGATCTCCCACTGTGTCCTCTCTGTGTCCTCTCCGTTTTGGTGCAAAGGGAACTTTGGATAAGAGGAGGCTGAAAACAGCACTACCAGGTCGATCTCCTGAGTTCACACTGAACAAAGGATAAGGAGCCAAGTATCCTGCAACAAGAAGCCTAGTCAAGGAACTGCTGGTGACCCGCTGGAGCCTGCTATTGTCCCGTGGGACCCCTCTGCATCTGATCATCCTAGAAGGTCTGTGAAGACGCTTCGTCCCATTAGAATAGTGGGATCAACTATTCTCGGCACCTTCATCAAACCCTGCAAGTAAGCCTCTTTGGAAGTGTCCCTGGGCCTACCAGTGGGCTGACCAGCTTACGCCGGACCTTTGCTCTGTCTCCGCCGCTGTTTCGAGGATACTGCTAGCTCTGTGTCAAAGGCACCCTCACACCAAATTTCGTACACTTGGCATTCCCAGGTCTGAAGTGAGACGAGTGCGCACGGACTGGAGTAAACGCGGTTACCGTGTTGCCCTGCTGCGGCAACGACCTAAGCAAGTTCGCTGCATTTGTGACCCCCTTTCCCCTGAAGCCTGCTGCAGTGGAATTGGGCCGATTCCTCCACCCTCAGCAGAGAAATCTCCACTGTCATGTTTTGGAATCCTCGCTGCAACTCTGGAACTACACAGTGTCGAGTCTTCCTGATTGTCACATTCGAACCTGCCACAGAAGTGGACTGTACTGGCGAAGTTTGGGTCTGCATGCATCGGGGACCGGTGAGTAGTCCTTACCCCAACCAGTGGCCCCTAGCGCAGGAGCCCATTTTTACACACAAGTGACCCCTGAGGGCCCCTTTCTTTTCCACAGCTATTGCGAAATAACGACGCCATTCCACACTCTCAAACGGCCTCTGCCCTCAAGTGGAGGTCCTGCTTGAATAGTGGGAATTTGTTCTTCATCGCCTTATCCACCTTCCTGAGCTGCTAGAGACCCTTGAAGAGACCCTCTTTTGTCCATTGGCACAAGCGCGTGCATGTACTATTGAGCATAAGGCTCCTCTCTTTGTAGGGCTTGGACTGACTCTTATTTAGGTGTATTCTTGATGTGTAACTGGGTCTAAATATTACTTGCACTGCCTGTTTTCCTCCCCTCTAGGTGGTCAACATATTTTGTGCATTTACCCCTTAGACCCCATTGGTCTTGTATATATATTGTGTTGATTATGATGGAATTGTTTATTCTAGTGTTACTGTGATTCTTTACTATGGTCTATGTTACAAAGGCCTTGTAATAAATGTGTCTATATTTTTAATATAACACCTGTCTTGAGTAATTTGTAAGTGTCCTTGCTTTGTATGCTCATTGAGGTCTTTCAGTCACCCTCACCCCTCCTGAGACTTAGCCTTGACCGCCTGCCATAGCTAGCCTGATTGGTCTGGCTTTTCCAGAGGTTAACCTGTTCCAAGAAAATAGGTTGGCCTTCTGAATCACAGCCCCTCCATGCCTGAGTTCAGAAATCCTTCTTAACAACAGAAACTCCAAATCCCCGAATGTGTATGTACATTTAAATCATGATCTCTAACAGCAGGGATTGTATTTGAACTTGACACCATTAGTTGACTTAGAACACAACACTATTGATGGATAACAGGGACCCTAGGAGTAGCAGTCTGGGTGCAGACACATTAATTGGAATGGCGGTTGATGCCCAACATTTCTCCATTTACTTAGGGAATTAAATCATGGGACAAATCCCCAATGCCTGCTACGGGTGTACTCTTCCTGCCCTTACAGGGGGAAGAGGGGACCTGTGACATCAGGAAGAATGAGGTTGTATTTCAGGTCAACAGTGACTGCCTCTCCTACCTGAAACCTTCTGTCCAGGCCAACACCATAACCAGAGAGCTCTGCACGCAGCTGGAGGATATCACAGAGATTGCAAAACCTGAGGTCTTTCCAAGCTTCAGGCAGACGGTTGATGATCGGATCAACCTCACTGATGCCTGTGAGACCGAGTAGCAAAAGCAGAAGCTGATGCAGGTGTTTCTGGATTTTCAAGAGCTTTTTGCTGTGACTCGTACGTCTCTGGTCGCACTGAGATACATTCTACATCCATACCCATAGACCATGGGAAGACTCCCGTATTTCTAAAGCAATAATTGGTTGCCTCTCATGTCTATGGAGTCTCTCACAGAGATCATAAAGAACTTAGAGTCCCATGGGATAGTTCGTCCAGTCCGCAGTACCTTTAACAAGCCTGTACTGGGGATTCTAAAACCTAAGGATCCTTAGACCTTAGGGTGTTGAACAAATGGGTCCACATGTCCCAATGCCCTCTTACCTACTTTGATCAGGGACTGGCCCAGATTCAATGGTCAAAGGTGTATACCACCATTTACATGACCAAGGGATATTGGACAGTACCAGTGAGTAGGGACGACCAGTACAAGCTGGCCTTTACCTTCGGGGGGCAACAGTACATGTGGACCCAAACCCCCTTTGGATATATAAACTCCGGCAATGAATTTAACATTTTTCTGCACAAGGTCATGCCCGACCTGGGTGAAGGGGGAAACCTGGCCTATGTGGATGATGTTTTAATTAAAAGCACAACCGTGGAGGAACATATAGCATAAATCTGCTATGTTCTGACCCAGTCCAGTTGAAGGAAGCTGGAGTGAAACTGTCCTTCCAGAAGACGCAGTGGTGTAAGACCTGTGTGAACTTCCTAGGGCATGAAATCACCCCTGAGGGTCTCTGTCCCAAGGTGAAAAAGGTGGAAGCCTTACTAAAGTTGAAAGACCCCACAACTCTACGTGAACTAAGAAGCTTTCTTGGACTGACTAATTATAGTAGAAAATTCATAGACGACTACTCAGAGATCACAAGACCCCTGGCCCATTTACTAAAGGCAATACAAGGCAGTGAAACAACTGAAGAGAAGCCTCTAACAAACTCCTTGTTTAACTTACTGTGTCAAAAACAAGGAGTTCTTCTTGGAGACAAGGTTCTCAAATACTTGCTTGACTGCAGTATTCTACCAATACAGTCATGTCCTATGTGAGTAAGACTTAAACCTCTGTGGAATTTCAACGATTGTGAGAAGGCACTCTTGGCAACTGTGTGGGCATTGAACAATTACCACTCGTTCATCCAGGGACAGCACATCATTGTAGAGACTCCACACTAGCCTTTGCAATACCTCCAAAGAGACAGAATCCGGGCGGGGAGTGTGAGTCATTCCAGAATTTCTTCCTGGATTCTGTCCATACATGGTTTTCCTGTGGAGGTCCGATACGGACAAAACAAGAAGAGTCCCCTTGTGCAAGGTTTGACTGACTTGCATGATTGTGCTCAGGAAAACTGTCTTGAAGACGAAAGTTTAAAAACACAAGACAGCAGGGAGGCGTACCTGATTTCCCCACACAAAGTCCATGAGGAAGAAATGTGCCAGGGGATGCCCACACTTTATTTGGACAGGTGCTCCTACCATGTTGACAACAACGGGGAAAAGGATTTGTGGCTGGCGTTCGGAATGCCTGGATGAATGATGCCCCGGAGCCCTCCGCTGCATACAAGATCGGTCCCCAAAGAAGTCAGGTGGAAGAGGGCCATCCTCACTGCCATGCAATACCAACTCCACAAACTAGACATAATCACTGATTCAGATTATGCCAGAAATGGGTTTGTGGAGCACCTGATCAATTGGAAAATCAGAGGCATGCTGTGTGCAAACAATAAACCACTCAAGCATGGACAACTAATGCAATACATTGATGATCTGGTCACCTCTAATGAGATGACCATCTGCTGGAAGAAGATCAAAGGTCATTCCAGATTAGACGGACCAGAAAAAAAGGGAAATTACCTGACTGAACAGTTGGCCAAAACCGGAGCCATCCATAAAGAACTCCTTGAGATTGAGTCCCTGTTGGGGGAAATGCAGGTTACTGCTGTCACCAGGTCCAAAACACTTGCCCGAAATGAACTCTCACCTGCCCAGTGGAGTAAGGAGACATCAGATGTTGATTTGATCATGGCACAAAAAGGGGACGATTATTGGGAATTTTCCTCTGACCGAAAGAGGGATAGAGGATCTCCGGGTGTTGATGAAGTTTCCCAAAATGTTCCGAATCCAAGACGGTTTGTTGGTACGGTGATTCATCTCTGGATGTAACCAGTGGGTGGTACCTACCTCATTCCAAATCCTGATGCTAAGTCACGCCCCATGACGCAGCCACAGCCAGTCATCGGGGGTTTCATACTACTTTGGAAATCTTGCGAGAGGTAGCATATTGGCCACACATGGGTCAGGAAGTCGACCAATACTTGAAGGGGTGTCTTGTGTGTGCCCAATTTCAGCCAGGTTCACTCACACACCAAGCTCCCCTCCAGAAAAGGGGGATGATACTTCCTTGGTCGGATTTAAAAGTAGATTTCATCGGGCCCGTGATTCACTCCTCTAGAGGAAACAAATACATGTTAACAGTAACATGCTTGTTTACCAAATGGGTGGAATGTCTCCTGGCCCCAAATTGCAAGGCAGAAACAGCAGCTGCCCTGATGATCAACCAAATCTTCTCGCGTTTCGGCCTTCCCCAAAGAATTGTGTCGGACTGACCAAGTCACTTCACCAGCGAGGTCATGACAAAGATGTGAGGTCAAGAATTTGCTTATCATGCAGCCTCTAGTGGGGGAGTTGAGAGGTACAATAACACGTTTGTGAGCATCCTAAAGAAGTTGGTGGCAGACTCTAGGCCTAGTTGGGATATCTGACTATCACTTGTCCTGATGGCCATCAGGTCTACACCATATTCTGCGACCAAAATGTCTCCATTTGAGCTAATTACTGGATGAAAAATGGTGCTACCCCAGCATCTGCTCTACAGAACACAAGAGCAGACCCTGATCAACATGTCCATGACAAATGAATATATTGAGAATCTGAGAAAACACCTTCAGAAAGCTTTTGCATACGCTCAACGGATTCTGGAAAAAAATGGCAGAGGGGATGAAAACACTCTATGATTTAAAGACCACTAAAAAAGAATATCAAGTAGGAGACACAGTCTACTTGTACAATTTTCAAAGGAACCAAACCCAAGAGAGGACGTTCCTTCCCTCCTGGAGTGGCGCATTTGAAATTGTAGATAAAATCTCACCTGTCGCCTATAAGATCTGCATCCCTAAGGGAGAACAGACAGAAGAAAAATGGGTCCACATCAATCAATTAAAAAGTTGTCATCCCACACATGCTTTGCGACTGATTGATGAGCCAAATGAAAGTCGAGCAGAGGGACCATCTGAAGAATGAAAAGGAAGGATGAAAGATCAGATGGAAATATTTAGATACATATTACTGGGCCTGCGGTAGCAGCTCAGTAGTTATGGTTAGGTTGCTAAACCCATAGGAAGAGCACTGTTTGGGCAGCTTATAACTTTGCTCCCCTTGGACGAATACTCACCAAACTTATATGGCCAACTCTGAATTATTCTACCAAATTTGGTGAGGTTTCGTGAAGTGGGGGCAAAGTTACAGGGGGGTCCCAAAATGTTATTTTTTCCATAGACACTAGGGAAAGAACTTTGCTCACGCCTATAGCCCAAACCGATGGACAGATTTTCGCCAAATTTGTGGCAGGTTCGGCGGCTTGGTCCTGAAAGCGTGCTTTTGTAAATTTGGTGTAAATCTGTCCCGTAGTTTTGTTTAGAGGGGGCTAAACGTAAGTCATAACAATTACTGATATCTGGGTTCAGTCCACAGGCTCATTTGCCTGTTTGGTCCTTGGACTGTCATCTGATTGGCCAAGCGGGTGACGTGAGGTCCGGGGACATAAGGCACGCTCGCCGATTGGTTGGAGAACAACGTGAGATGCATCAGTTTTCCTGAAACCGCTGCCATCTTGGATTCACAGACTTTTGGCAGTGTTTGTGGACACTGCAGCAAAAAAGAAAAGAAAACGCAACATTGCACTTGACAACTCAACAAACAATCTCTGGGGACGTGGGGGAGATAAGGATGGGATGAGATATGGCCATGAGAAGCCAAAAAAGGGGTGGTTTTAATCCCCAAAAGTCTGCAAATGTAGTGTTTTTGGACACTTCAGATGTCCTAAGACATCTGTGCCCATGTCTGCATTGCAGGGTTGGTGAAAATCAGTGTTTGGATGGCTTACAACTTTGGTGCCACTCAATTAAACTTCATGTAATTTGGGAATTTTATTCTAATTCTGAATGGTTTTGCAAAGTTTAGTGGGATTCTGTCAAGAGGTGGCAAAATTAGAGGGGGGTGACAAAATATTGTAAAGGCTTATAAATGTGGTGCCATTTGACAAATCTGCACAAAAGTTGGGAAAATGATTTTGAATCTAGATATACGTGTTTTTCTAAAATCTGGTGGGATTTTCTCAAGAGGGGGCAAAATTAGAGGGGGGTCTCAACATTTTTAGATGGCTTATAACTTTGTTGCTGTTTGGCGAATGTGGACAAATGTTTTGAGAAAGATTATAGACCCAATCTTCAATATTTGTGTAAGGACTGAATGGATTTTGCCAAGTGGGGGCTAAGTTACATGACTTTTGTATGTACATACATTTTGACACTTTTGAAAAAATAAAACATGGGCGGATTTCAAGAAAACTTGTCTAAGGAGCATTGGAAAGGCCATTAAAGCATGGTTGTAATATGGTCATAGAGTTCTGGAGGCTGCCATGGAAAGAGAAGACAAGCACTGTACGGGGCCCAGCTTTCTCTTTCCATGGTGGCATCTTGGAAAAGGATTTTCCTTCCTACAGCGGGACGCCAGAGGCAGCCCGCTGTAGGAAGAAAAATCTATTTTTTAGCTCCGCGGGTTCCCGTTTTGGGAACCAGGGGTGCTAATGGCCTTTAGCCCCCATTGCAGGGGCTGCAATGGAGGATAATGGTCCAGAGCCCTTGTTATTTATTTATTTATTTATTTATAATGGTCCGAAGCCTGCATACATCAGGGCACACACAGACACACTTCCCTTGGGCAGATAACTTGGGCTGCCGGGCAGTTATCTCCAGTTCCGTCCCTGGAACTGGGGATGAAAGTCATTTTATTCCATTAGCATAACACAAAATGCTAATGGAAATGTTGGACAAACGTATTGAGCCTAGGTGCTTTACTGAGAAATGTAAAGTAGATGGAGTTTATAAGATTTTATTTTATTTCTATTTTTTTACTGTGAAAGGTGGTTCCTAAATGAACCTTTCTTTTGTTGTTTTAAAAAAAAAAGAATGTTTGTAGGAGAGGTTAGAACGTAAGGTGAGGAGGGAAATGAGGGAAGAGGCACCAAGCACTAATATGGAGGGGTAGGTGGACAGGGGAAGATGTTTTGCGTGTGTTACTGCTAAGGTAGTGGCCAGTGTTTCTCATGCTCCTTGATTACAGCTTCAAACGCATGTCAAAATTGCTTCCCCCTGCAGAGTGGTGTTGTCATGATGCCTACCCCCGGGGACCCAGACCAAGTCCAGCAACCCCGGAAGCAGGCACCAAGTTATCCCAAGCAACACCAACAACCCCTGCTAGGGGCTATTTGGGTGCAGTCCTGGCACCTATGGCGCCAGGCTCATATGGAGAGTCAGTGCTGGTGCCATAGGCGCCAGGCTCATAGATTAAAACTTACCTGTTGCAGACCAGGCTGCAAACTTACCTGATGCAGACCATGCTGGAAGAGCTCCAAGCCAAAAGAGGCTTGGAAGGGACTACTTTACTTAAGGACTATTTTTTTACTCGGGTGTGGCTGGGGAGGAATACTTACCTGTTACTACTTTGGAGGCTATTTAAACCACGCCCGAAGAGCAGCACACGCTTCGCGTTATTCTGCATCCAGCAGCGTAACGCTCACCGTGCCTGCAAGTCTGCATCCAGTCTTCTGCCACGCCCGCCTCGAGTTTTGGAGCTCCTAGAAAAAGGGAGAAAGAAGGAGAAATGGTTAGAACAAGTGCAATACCTTTGATCCTTACCTGAATTCCCGATCCATCGCGCCTTCGAGCTGGAAGAAAGAAGCTATTTTATGCGCATTACCTCGCCTGCTGCATTGCCGCGCTGAACTCACCGGCCTTCGCAGCATCTTCACATTCCACCGCATCTTCCTGCATGTTCCCGCCGCACTCCGGCACCTAAGGAGAAGACAAGAACAGCAAGGTGAGCCAAGGGAATACACAGAGGAATATTAGTTACCCCCCCATAGACTTACCTGATTTTACCACCGGGGGTACTATTCCACTTCACAGGTTGGTGCAGCTTCCACTGCATCTTCGCTGAACCCCGGCCCCTAAGGGGAAACAAAAGGACAGCAAGGGTAAACAAAGGGACTAACAAGGGGAACCCTCCTCACCACAATAGACTTTCCTGATTTTATGCTGGAGGCATTATTCCCCGAGACTTCATACTTTCTCTCAGCGCCTGAATAAGGGAGAAAGCAACAGGTTACATATTGACATTATTTTATCGAACTGTGTTGGATCCTTCCCAGAATATTACTGGTTGCCACGAGGAACTCTTCACTAGGGTCAAGCTGCAACCTGCAAGGAATCGGATAAGAGTGAAAGTCAGGCATTTGAACTCTTACAAACTACATTCTTACGGCGTCTTGCCGGGAATCTCAGAATCAATATTGTTCTGGAACTCACCAATTCCTTCGAGCCAGTGAAGCAACTGGTTATCTATGCGCTCAATGAAGGATGGGGAGCTCATCTTTTCAAACCATCAGGTGAGACTATAAGAGGGGACATCAAAGGTGATCAGTGGGGAGAACAGCGGGGGTGGGGGGATTTACGCTCAACTCCACGGATGGTTAATTCCCTTTCTCCATTTGCAGAAGAATATTCCTACAGGTCAAGCAAACAAAGTTAGGTGGGCCAGTCCAGTCCGTCATCTCGGCCCTATGCGTCACATTGGTGGAGACCGCAGCTGTCCAGTTCAGATCGACGCCCCTGTGGGAGCCAGGTGAGTGTAACAGGTGTGTTGAAGTATATATAAATATTAAAACAAACAAACAAACAAAACAAACAAACATACAGAGGACTGTTGTCTTCCAAAGATATGGATCAACATCCTTTTTTTATTGCTTGCAAGGTAGCTGCTGGGATTTTGTGTCCCACAGAAGTAGGCTGTGTGGTTACAGTATTGGTTGAGGAAGATGAAGTGGAGGAGGACAGCCTACTACTTGCTGAGAAAGGAATAACCTTTCTGAGAGCATTGCGTTTGTTGGATTTGGTGTAGCGGTGCATGGAGGTGGTCCCGCAGGAGTACTGTCCAGGTAGTCTGCAACTGAGCACAAAGTTGCACTCAGTGCATTTCACTTTGGTACCTTTAGCCTTTGGTAGACTCCCAACAGTGGTAAAGAACTGCCACACCCATGATTCTCTCTGGGTTCTAGAGGTAGGCACTACCTCATCTTCTTAGTCCTCTTCATTGTTTTTGGAAGTACTGTGCTTGTTTTGTTGTGTAGGTCCTCCAGCTGGTGGTGGTGGCTCTTGGGGAGGAGGGATGGCAATAGCTGAGGCCATTTATAAGAGAAATAACAGTTTTGCTAATGTTCTTCCAAGTATGTGCTGTGTACTAGATTGTTAATGGATAATGAGTAAGTATTGGTGTAGGAACTGTGCAAGGGTACATTTTTAGCTTGTAAGTTCCTAGATCAGTCGAAAAATGCAGTTCGAAATAGTCCTCAAAGCATGGACCTGATCGCGAAGTGCGGACGCATTTGCAGACATGTGATCATGCTGTGTGCGATCGCTTGGACATGTGGCACTATCCGGAGGGTCTGTGATGACATCAGATCTTTGTGGATCTTAACGAATGGAAAAACAGTGGAATAAGTTGCAAAAAGTGTATAGAAGTGTTACAAATGATGCTAGAAGATGGTAAATAGCAGAGCTTTAAGGTGAAACATTGTAAATTGGACAGAAGTGTTGCTATATTGGGGTAAGTATGATATTAGTAAGTTGTAGGAAAATAGCATGCACTGCTAAAAACCTATTAAATTCTCAATGAATAAACTTTGCTAAAGGGACATTATGGTTAAGTTGCACCAATAGAAACCTATGAAATTCAATGAAAAACGTTGTTAAAGGGGCGTTATGATTAAGTTGCGCTAACAAATACATATCAAATTTGGTGAAAAAACATTGTTAAAGGGACGTTATGGTTCAATTCCCCTAATAAAAATCTAGCAAATTAACAACCTATCCATATTATGGTTACAAGTAAAACTGAAACCCCCCAGAAATTCACCAGTTATGGTAAACTAAGCAACCATAACTCTTAGATGGCATGGGTTTTAATCTTATCAGCGCACAGTGGTGGCGCAAGTTTTGGTTGCTTAGCTTACCATAACTGGAGAATATCTGTGGTTTTCCGGTAGTGGCCGTGTAGTTATGGTGAAGTTGCTGGTTCCATAGCAAGAGCACTTTGTGTGTGATTTATAACTCTGCTCCCTCACCAAACTTTGCAAAAAAAGTATATGGGCCACTCTGAATTTTTTGCAAAGTTTGATGATGTTTGGTGCAGGGGGGGAAAAGTTATAGGGGGGTCCCAAAACGTCTTTTTTCCCCATAGACTGAATGGAGGAAAAACTTTACGCATGCCTACAACTCAAACCGCTGGATGGATTTTCACCAAATTTGCGCCAGGAGGAGGGCCTTGGTGCCGAAAACGTGGTTTTGTAAATTTGGTGCCAATCCGTCCAATAGTTTTCTTTAAAACGACCAAAAAGTAGGTCTAAAAAAATATTGATATCTATGTCCGCTCTGTGGTCACACTTCCCTGTTCGCTCCGCGGACAAGATACTGATTGGCTAAGGGGTTTGCGTCATGACCGCGGACACGCAACGTGTCCTCAGATTGGCTGGAGTAAGGCGTGATCTGTGTCAGATTGTTTGGATGCGGCCGACATCTTGGATCCGCCGACAGCGTGGCGCCGACCAGAGGCGAAATGCTGTTTTGGGGAGTGTTTTGGTGTGTGAGAGTGCTTGGGCAGGTTCACAGAGTAGGATATGGGTGAATACTGTATTTGTTTAGGCGGCAGGTGCTAATGATGTATTCGCCATGCCCGCGCTGTCTAGGATGTTTGTAATTAGTGAAAATGAGGGGTGTCATAAGGATAGTACTTCCGTGCGTGCTGTGCGCAGGCAAGTTCAAACTGTTCTAAGCACACGTGTGGTGTTAGTGAATGTTAAAATTGAGTACATGCCGTAGGTAAAATGTTTGTTTCTATGGGTGTGCTCCTGAGTTATACGCCGCCACGGGTGTGATATGCTGCAGTGGTTGTGGCCAGGGCCTAGAGTCTTGGGTGCATGGCCATAGGCTGTGGGCCGTAGGCCAAACTCCCAAGACTCTAGGCCCTGGCCACAACCACTGCAGCATATCACAGCAATAGATACACCCGTAGTATCGCATATCGATCAGGTGGTTGTGGGGAGGGCCTAGAGTCTTGGGTGCATGGCTGAAGAGCATGCACCCAAGACCAAATTTATACGTAGAGAAGTTATAAGCCTCAATGGGTGTGATATGCTGTGGTGGTTGTGGGCAGTAACTAGAGTCTTGGTGCATGGCTGTAGGCCATACACCCAAGACTCTAGGCCCTGCCCACAACCACTGCAACATATCACATTCATACATCACACCCATACAATGGAATATCTATCTGGTAGGTGTGGGGAGGCCCTAGAGTCATGGGTGCAAATTGAGCATATGCTGCAGTTAAGATGTTTCATTGTATGGGTGTGCTAATGATTTATAAGCCACAATAGGTGTGACTTGTTGCGGTGCTTGTGTCCAGGGCCTAGAGTCCTGGGGGCATGGCCGTAGGCCGTAGGCCGTAGGCCATACTCCCAAGACTCTAGGGCCTGGCCACAACCACTGCAGCATATTACAGCAACAGATACACCTGTAGTATCGTATATCGATCAGGTGGTTGTGGGGAGGGCATAGCGCCTTGGGTGTATGGCCAAAGGTCATGCACCCAAGAAAAAAGTTATAAGCAGTGGCGTTATAAGCCACCATGGGTTTTATATACTGCACACCCATAGATTCGATTATCTATGGCCATACATCCCTGACTCTAGGCCCTGGCCACAACCACTGCAGCATATCACAGCAATAGATACACCTGTAGTATCGAACATCTATCAGGTGGTTGTGGGGAGGGCCTAGCGTCTTGGGTGCATGGCCGAAGGCCATGCTCCCAAGACTACATTTATACGTAGTGAAGTTACAAGCCACAATGGGTGTGATATGCAGTGGTGGTTGTGGCCAGGACCTCGAGTCTTGGGTGCATGGCCAAAGGCCAAAGGCCATGCACCCGAGAACAAAGTTATAAGCAGAGGAGTTATAAGCCACCATGGGTTTTATATACTGCACACCCATAGATTCGAATATCAATGGCCATACATCCAAGGCTCTAGGCCCTGGCACAACCATCGCAGCATATCACAGCAGTAGATACACCTGTAGAATCGAACATCGATCATGTGGTTGTGGGGAGGGCCTAGAGTCTTGGGTGGATGGCCAAAGGCCATGCACCCAAGACTACATTTATACGTAGTGAAGTTACAAGCCACAATGGGTGTGATATGCTGTGGTGGTTGTGGCCAGGACTTAGAGTCTTGGGTGCATGGCTGAAGGCCATGCACGGAAGAACAAAGTTATAAGCACTGAAGTTATAAGACAACATGGGTTTCATATACTGCATGCCTATAGATTCCATTATCTATTGCTATACACCCAAGACTCTAGGCCCTGGCTACAACCACCGCAGCATAGCACAGCTATAGATACACCTGTAGTATCTAACATGGATCAGGTGGTTGTGGGGAGGGCCAAAACAAAGTTATAAGCACTGCAGTTATAAGCCACAATGGTTGTGATATGCTGCAGTGGTTGTGGCCAGGACCTAACGTCTTGGGTGCATGGCCAAAGGCCATGCACCCAAGACTGAAGTTATAAGCACTGAAGTTATAAGTCAGTATGGGTGTGATGTGGTGCAGTGGTTGTGTGCACGACCTAGAGTCTCAGGTGCATGGCCACAGGCCATGAACCCAAGACCAAAGTTATAAGCAGTGAAGTTATAAGCCACCATGGTTTTGATATGCTGCGATGGTTGTGGGTAGGACCTAAAGTCTTGGTTGCATGGCCGTAGGGTGTAGGTCGTAGGTTATACATCCAAGACTCTAGGCCCTGCCTACAGCCACTGCACCATATTACTGCCATAGATCAGACGTATAGATTCAAATATGTATGAAATGTGTGAAATTATACCTACTGTTTAATTTGTTGAGATTCGATATATTTCTTACATGACTTTAGTACTTGGAGGAAATATGCTTTTCCAATTTCTGAGATAACAGAAAAGAGCATGTTAGTGTTTGGATTTTATAAAGACTTATTACATTGTATAATAGACATTTTAGCTTTTTTTTACCCTCATATTGACTTTACAAACCAGTGCACTGTGCATTTTGCTCAGTTTCTGTGTTTGTTTTTGAAATCATTGGGTCTGGGGGAAAAAAGTCCTTGCCGGATTAAAAAAACCCTTTCTTTGCTATGCTACAAACTATTTCTTTGTTTCCTTTGAGTGTTCACTTGTTGTTCCTGATAAATGTTCTGTAAATTGGCATGTTGCCGATTCTTTAAACAGTTAGATACCTGTTGGCGTATTCTAACTGTGTTTGTTTTGTTACAAATCTGTGGTATTCATTTATCTGTGTGGTTGTCATACAATCTTGGGCAGTTAGATACCTGTTGGCATATTCTAACTGTTTATAGTCTTTTACTTGAATTATTGTTAATGTTGAAGTACACATTAGTTATTAAATTTTGGCTTTAAGAAGATTAAGTACGCGTTTGTAAGATTTGCTGGTAATCTCTGCTTTGGAGTAATGCTACTATCATTACATTCGAGACATCCACATTTCTTTTTAATATATGCAGTGTAGTGACCTGCATTGGTTGTGGCTCCTGCTGGTAGATTATACCTATTGTTGTGTAGGTTTTCTTACCAAGTGACACTTGACCGTGTGTGAATCCAGTCAGCTTGCAGTTGTTTTTGGTAGCATCTGCATGGTAACGTAGAAGCATTAGTATTATGTAGTTACTATGTGTTTGTATTTGTAAGGTGGAACGATTATCTGAATTGCAGATAGTACATAATCTGCCATGGTTTGCATTTTGTAGAAGTTGCTGAAATGGAATGGATTCACAATTAGGCATGGATACATACACAAATTGCTCATTAGGAGTTTCTTCCTGTGTCACATTGTTACAGAGAGTACATGTATGTTTCCACATGTATAAAATCTGGATGATTTCATTTATAGGAATATTTTGTTTTTCTTTTTTTTCGAGTACTTGTAGTAAGTACATTAGAAATGCTTGTGGGTCGTCTTGTGAGTTTATAGTGAATCTCACCATTCCAGCACAGTAGTCCAATTCTTGTCTTATTCCGTGAACACTAAACGTGTTGTCAGGATTATTTGTTGCATTTCTATGAAGGACTAACATTTGCAAACACAATTGGTCTGTACTGTGTAAGTAAATGTTGTTAACAATTGGTGGCCATTGAAATAGATTATTCATTGCTACATTTGCGTAGCAACTTACATCAGTTTCATTTGAAAATTTGAATGGACCAGATAGTTCTGTCTCCGAGTGATTTATTTGGAGTTCCTGTTCCTTCTTTGAAGAAGTACCTGATTTACTTTCCCTAATAGGTTCTTCTTTGCTTGTGGTAATTGATGAAGTATTAGCTTATTTTGTTTTCTTTGAAGGATTTGCAGTCAGATCCTGTTGCATTTCTATTAGACTTTTCTTTTACAACGTTTTCCTTTCTCTAGAACAGGATATGATTTCAAATGGGGAGTGTACAGTGAACACAGTCGATTGTATTCTAAAATGCAAGGAATATCAGCGTTCGTTTTACTTGCATCAAAGTTGATTAGAAATAGACTGTCAAGTGTACATAAGCGTGATAGTGCTACGTAGCTCATGCCTTCTTTAAAGACCGTGTTTCCTATATCTATCAATGCTTTGTCTAGGGTAAGATCTTGGGATTTATGAATGGTGACTGCATATGCAACAGTTAGAGAAAATTGTTCTCTACGTACATACATGTCTTTGAAGAGAAGGAATCGAGCTGTTGAGCGCCCTATCCTTTTTACTTCTGAAAGTTTGTCAAAGATAATATTGACAAACTGAATGTTGTCACATGGGCATGTTTGAAAACCAACAACTGTACCCAGTGCCCCATTAACTAGTCCTTGCTCCACGTCCAGGTTACGTTTAAGCATTACTCTACAATTTAAGGACAATTTTAATATTTTTTCCAACCCAGCTCTGTTGGAGATTGAATTTCCTAAGGAATTTAGTCTTGGTGTGGCTTGCTGACACATGGGTAGTGTCATACCTTGTAGAAGATCTCTGAAAACGATAATGTGTTTTCCTGTAAAGAGTTCTTCATAGTTTGTTTTATGTACTTCTTGCAATCTGACGTGAATCAAAGCCAACATTAGGTTGGAGACCATGCTCACTTCATATATTAGTAGCATTTTCATTTGTTTTAATACCCTGCGTAGTTTCATTGCAGCTTCTGCAGAAAGTTTGTAATAGTCTAATTTGTTTTAGTGTTCTACTGGAAGGAGTAGTAATTGGTGTAAAGTGACACCGCCTATGTTGTAGGCAGCTAAACCTGTGGGGGCCGTTACAACAGCTGACAGTTTGTTGTTTGTCAATTGTTGAAGGAACTTGCTGATGATTTTGATTAAGAATGTTTTTCCTGAACCAGCTTCACCACTGACGTACAGCAGTATAGGTTTGTAATTTTGGCAGGTACATTCTTTATTTTCGTGTTGTACACCATGTGCAATTTCTTTTGTTACTTCTTCAAAAATGGTGCGCGGATCTTTGTTAACTTTTGATTGTAGTATAGTTAAGTCTTCTATATCTTTTTCATAGTGACACATGGTGTTTTCCACTTCTGTCATAGCTAATTCTGATTCATTTGATATTAGTGGCTGTCCTAGTGGTTCTTGACTTCCTGCTGCAGAAGGTTGACTACTGTCGGAAGCGTCCTTATCTAGTTGGACCTGGAGTTCTTCTTCGTGTTGCTGTTTATTGTGCAACATTGTTTTGTACTGCGTGAAGTTCACATCAGTGATAGCGCTTTCATTTGCTTTGAAAGTGTCTTCATAGCAGTCATAGTTATCTAGTATCTCTTCCTCTTTTCTCCATGGTTTAAAACATTGTAGCAGCAACATGTAATATAGTTCTTTCTGTTGAGGAGTTTTTAATGACAATTTGACATGATTAATTAAGCTTCATTTGGAAAATTTCACTAAGCTGCCTTCACAATCTGTCACTCTATATCTACCTTTGCTTTTTTCGGGTTTTATATTATTTTTGTATGCAAAGTTTTGGGCTATGTGGTATAGACACATGCTTTCCAAAGTGATATTCCGGTTCGGGTAGTATGTGTCCAGTAAATTGTTTTTTAAAATGTCTTGGCTGTTGGGATCATTTTTGGCAATATTTTCTATGTCCTCATATGATTTGACAACTCTTTTTCTAGATTTAGTAGGACCAAGACTTAGCCATACTATATTTTCAGATTTTCCATACAAAGCAGAACCGGTTAAATGATCTGCATCTTCATAGGTGCCACATTCTCTATGAGAGAGCATTTTTATGCCTAGTTTGTACAATTTCTGAGATAGTGTTTTGTCTGATGATAGGTCATACCAAAGGTCTTGAACCTCTGTTTTTTCTGCTTTTGTTAAGTAGGCTGTAACGTATCGTGCAACTGCAGTGGAATTGTCTGCAATGTACTGCACATCTATGTTTGCATTCCATAAGAGGGCAGTGACTGCATTGTAATCATTTATATATTTTGATTCTTCTGTTCTTTTTATGTAATACTTGTTTTTAGGTGATTTACCTTTAACACTATGTCGAACTGAAGACATACATTTGTTCACTTCACCGGTTTCTGTAACTGGTCTAGGAAAACCAACGGGTCATTTGGTGTAGTATTTCCCTTTCCTTTTGTATTTGCGACGACAATATTTGCCACATTTGTGTCTTTGAAATTGTACAATCTGGCCATGAAGGTCACTATGTGTCCTTTGTGTAGGGATTTCACAAGTGACATATTTTTGGATGAACTGCAAAACAGTGGCATCACTGTCCTCACCAAATTTAGTTGCATCTTTAATCCATAAAAGCATGGGGATATGTGGTGCTCGTCTTTTTCCGAGGGGAGGAACAGTTTTATTACAAATAAAGTGTAGCATAGCAATGAAACAATGGTGGAAATATCTTGAAACATTAACAGGATCTAGAGAGCAAAGTTCTCCAGGTGATAGTATATCTATGTTGGTTTTGTTGTTCTTTGATATGCATAGGAAATCAAGTAAATCGTCCCATGCATATTCTGCACAACTTACTGTAACAAACCAAGTGGGCGGTCCAAGGTTCTGATCATACAACGTACATCTCCGTGCCGTTGGAACCAGTATTCTTTTGTACCACGCATGTTTGCAAACAGATTTGGTATACTTGATTGTAAAACCTCATCTTTTTCTTGCACTTTTTGTATTAATTGCGTAGCTGATATATTTTGAAAGTGGGTTCCATATTTCAATATGTGTGCAACCCCGTAACATAGGGTTGCTAGTTCACTTTCAAAGAGTAGGTGGAATATGTATTCCACATTTTGTCTAAATCTGGGATCTTCAGAATACATTAGTAATGAGCGGTATTCTGATGCTGTTTTCTGAGTGGTCTATCATCTTCCTCCTTTGCCAGTAGGAAATAGCAGTGGAAAAGCACATGCTTCTATACTTTTTTCCCATTTGTTCATTGGTGACTCTTTGGTTTGTCGCATTTGGTAAGTTTCTAGTGCATCATCTATGCTCTGATTAGAATGCAATGGATAAATTGTATAATGGTCCAAAAGAGTGGATACTGCAGCAGGGTCCAGAAGTTCAAATTGACCAGTTTCTGATGACTCTTCAATTATTTCAGTTGTTTCCCTTAAGCTTTCTTCAATATTTATTTGTTTGTAGTATGCATTATTGTCTTTCAGATATTTCAATGTTTGACTAACTTTATGTAAGTCCACGAGTTGTTGCAAATTTATTTTGTCTTTTGTTGGTACACCACTTACTAAAACAATTAAAGAATGCTCTATTGGGCGTTGCTCTCCTAGAGTGTGCACATTTTCTGTCAGACCTAATGGCAAATAAACTACTTTGCCACAAATGCCTTTCACCAATTCAGAGGTAGGCAATTTTGCTGTTTTTGGTTGAGGGCGTATTATTGCTTGAAATGGTTGAACTGTTTGAATTATGATGCTCTGATACAAATTGAGTTGTTTCAGGGATTTTGGTAGTGGGAATGTTTCCAAGTCATTTGTGATAGCACATGAAGGAGTTTGGTTGCTGTCAAGTTTTGTAGTGCAGTAACTGCAAAGTATTAAGGGTTCACTTACTTCGTACTTGTTTTCTGCTAAAAGGTAGAGAGCTAATTCAAACCATTTGGAATCTTCATTGTCTTCTATTTTGTATGTTATGTCTATAGTTTTTGTTTTAATTTTGTAAAAAATTCTGCGGCAACACACACACACATGGTTTGGTACTTCAGCGGATGTACTTTTAAATTTTAGTATTTCTTTTTTGTATATGTGTAATAGAAGGTTGCTATGTGCAGAATAGTTTCTATTCTGTTCTAAAACCATTGCATTTTGTAAGTGGCTTTCACTTCCAAAATATTTTTTCTGGATACGGTCGATTTCTTCTTGTAGGTATTTGGGTGTACCATGCAGAAGAGTGTTATTTAAATTGGCTAATTCTAAAGCTGGACTTTTAGCATTGTACAGTTTATACTCTAGATTTCTTATATTTGAATGATGTGTTGATATCATTTTGATATCATGGAAGGTGCTTTTGCAAATAGGTCCTGAAATGCAGGCTATTGAATTCCTTGTAGTCCTGTGTATTTGCGCACTGGGCAGGTATCCATATTTTGCAGCACATTCATTTAGATTTTGTCTTTACCTTTCACATGCTGATTGAGGAACTGGCGTAAAGATTTGAAATATTTGTTAGCAATGTTACACATTGAAGTACACGGCCATTTGTATACTGGACGGTCTGGTTTAGTCGAATGGAGAGGTAATTCTGAGTTTTCTGGGGATACTTTTGTAAGCAGTTTATTTTTTCATGGTGGCATTATTGATTTTTTCATATCCTCTTCCACTGCTATGGATGGCAATTGTGTTTGTTTGATTTTGTTTGTATACTTCTTCATTAAAATATGGTTCTGTGTTTGTTGTGTGACTCCATTCACCTCCACAGATATTTAAGGAGTTATGTTTGTTGACATTCTGTTTATTGAGAAGTTTCTTTTGTAGTTTAGCACTTAGTTTTGTTAGTGGTTTCATCCTATTTAACACTACAATATATAACTTCCTTTTGAGAAGAATTGCACTGTCTACGAGAGCTTGTAGGATTAATTTTCTACGGTAGGTTTTAAGGGTTGAACATGATTTTGCTCCTCTTCTTATTAGATTCTGAAGGACTCTGTGGCGGAACATTTTTGCTGAAATACTTTTTTTACTATGGGTTCTTGCTAGTATATCAGGATTTATAGGAGCATTGTTAGCAGTAGTGGTAGCCGAATTCTTGTAAAGCATTTTCTGTTTTGTGCCACATTTTGATCGAGGATGTAAAGTTTGTGTCGTTGAAGGTTCTTTTGTTTCGCTAAATGACTGTATTAGCTGTTTTGTTTCAACGTTTTGTACAAACTCTGATAGAGATGGATCCTTACTTTGGACACTTTTATTTTCATTTGCTCTATTTCTGCATTCCTTTCTATGGACTTGCTTTTTGGTAGGCATTGTTTGGGGTCTGTTGAAAAAAAAAAAGGTATGGGTTTGTTTGATTTACAATGTATGTGTGCTGTGTGCATGCGTGCATGAGGTTGATGGGTAAGATGTTTGTGGTGGTGTGTGAATGTGCATTGGGCAGTTACAATGAGTTTGGAAGGCTATTTTTCTATTTGTATATTACTGCACTGTGCTTCAGATGAGAGTAGCAAGTGAGCTAGTGGTGAGGTGAAGCATTAATAGTAAACGTAATGGTATAGAATTAAAACAGCTATTTCTTTTGTAGTACTAACATTCTAAGGCTTGTGTATGTTATTTGTGTTCCAAAAACACAGGGTTTTGTGTGCCATTCTGCTTGTTAATCTTTGTTTAATAAATAGGGATTTGTGGGCTGAATGGTTCTTGAAATCAATTTTTTTTGGTGCGCAAATTGCATAAATAACCCACACAGTCTCTTTGAGAAAGAGTAAGAATATAAAGGTAGTGGATTGACCAGGTCTCTTTGGATATGTTGTTTGCAGTGTAGATGCTATTGATTTTCAGGAGAGTGGTCTTCACTGCAATTGTAAAAGGAAGAAATTAGTAATTGTGTGTGTTTTAAAGCAGTGATGTTAATGTACACGTTCATTTTTCAGACTTCGTGGGAGTATTCTTGTTTGATATTTTAACATAGTGTATGCGTGCATTTCATTTCACTATGTGCAGCCTTTATATGTTATTTGCAGTATGTTAGTTGAACTTGCTTCGCAAATGAGTACATTTTCAGTTCATGAAATTGCCTTGTTTTTTTTCAGCTGTGTTGTACATAGCAGAGAGGTTTGGAAGTGGTAGGTCATTGTAGTAGATTGGAAAAATGTGCATACTTTCATATTATAAGTAGGAATGTGAAAAATCAGGAGCACCTGAGAGGGAGATGTCGCCACAGCAATCGGGAATGTTTTCTTCTCATATACGATCGCATTGAAAGTAGCATTTATTTAGGCGGAAGACAGTAAAAAATGGTGACCTTCTTTAATGGAAAATGGAGTTTCACGCCTAAATCGGGAGGGTTGGTACATATGTATAGGTTATGCGGCAGATAGTAAGAAGTAGTGCGATTTTTCAATCAAAAATCGGAAGTCTCACGCTTAAAGTGGGAGCGTTGGTATGTATGTATTGACTATGCCGATTCAGTGGCATTAATTTGTTTAGATGGAATCATAAGAGTTGCACATGTACTCTGAATAAAATATGCATACCTGTACTTTGTAATCATGCATGTGGGTATGCATGGAGCTGTAAGTAGAAATCCGCGACACTTGCACAGTAGTTTTTGTAGTAGGTGTTTTGCAATGATATGGGAATTGCATTCAGAGTGATCATCAGCACATTTGAAGTGCGGAATTTTGATGACGGAGTTAGATGTAGAGGTCTTGGACGTGATTGGTGGATGGTTGTGTGAGTGCTTAGCTGTGCCCAATGAGGGAATGGATTTGTGAGTGATGTGGAAAGGCTAGAAGGACTGGCAAAGAGTTACGTGCCGTAGGGACAGCGCGCTTGTGCGTGGGTAGGGCGTGCCACATACGAGGTTTTACAGCAAATCCAGCATGGAAAGGGTACTGTAGGCATCAACCAATCAGATGTTGACATTGTTGATTTGTGTAGAAAGATAGTGTGTGTAGTGAAGATGGCAGAGCTGGAGACAGTCAGGGTGTTGGTGCTCCGAGACATTTTTGTCCATGGTTTACAGCACTATTCTGAATGCAGGCATGTGGCAATGAATTTGGATCTGTGAGAAGTGGAGGTGGTGTGGAGCACTGCGACAGATTGCAATGTAGAGGCAATTCTCCAAGTTTGCAGAGATATGTGTACAATGAACAGTCCCCATGTGGTAGTTTTGCACTATGGTGCTGGCCATTTGGGCTATGTGAGTTCCCCTACTTTGTTGGGAGATTTGGAACAGTTGGTTCAAGCAGTCATCACCATCTTTCCAAGTTCGAAAGTAATTTTTTCTGGCTTACTCCCTAGAGCAAAATGGGACAACAGTTCTGTGTTTTGTCCTGATCAAAGTATTGGTATGTTTGCAATCAATCGTGGCATGCGTGCTTTCATGTTAAGAGCTTGTATGTTTTTCTGCAGCCACGAGAACATTGTTTCCAGTAATGCAACTTATTTTGAAGCATATGGTGTTTCTTTATCTTATTTGGGAAATGCCATGTTCTTTTGGAATGTAAGGTTTGCTTTGGAGAAGGTTATGTAATGAGTGTAGGAGTAAACTAATAAGAAAAAAAACCCCAAAAAATACAAAATAACAGGTGTCTGTCAGGCATCTGCAAAAAAACCAAAAAAAAGGCTCTTTTCAGAGCCCACCTTAAAGGGGAAAGGGGGAACACTATTTAAATGTACAGTCGTCACGCTCAGATCCTCTACATGTCCGCGGACATGGTGGTAGTCTGCAGGCAGCGCATACTACATACGGGGATTCTGGGGTGAAGAGGCATGCAAATGAAAATGAGCGGAGCTAAGGATTGGTCAGTAAAGTTCAGTGGGTGTGTTGTGAATGGAGAGATTTAGTGAGAACGTCTTTTCCCTGAGAGGAGAACAGACAGCTATGGCTGTGTGTGCTCGAAAACAGGTTATCTAGATTTTGGGAGAATCATGGATACATTGGTTGAAAGTGCATGCAGAACGTTGCCGTATATCTGCAGATCTTGGATTCCCTCATGTGGAAGTGCACTGGCATGGAGTGCGTGGAATGAAGTGGCTGGACTTGGTACCTCTCTGTGCTACTTTACAGACAGAGCGTCATCCTGATATCATTATCATTCATTGTGGAGGAAACAGTTCAGGGCATGTGTCTGGAATTTCTTTGCAATTTGCAATGAAGGAGGGACTTGAGAAGGTCATGGACATGTTTCCAAATTGTCAAGTAATTTTTTCACGTTTGCACAAAGACAAATGTGGCTGCGTTCTTCTTTATATGGTCCACAAATGGAGAAAGCAATGTGCAATGTCAATAAGGCTGTGTGTGCCTTTCTAAGAGATGTTGGTATGTCCTCTTTCCACAATGAAAATATTATGTTTCATAGCACATTAATTTTTCGCAGAGATGGAGTCCATTTTACATATGCTGGCAATCAGATTTTTCTTCACAATGTACAAAATGCATTGCAACCTTTTTTGCCATTATAGTCACCTATTTTGCATTTCATGTTGAGGAATCCAAGTTTTTCAAACACACGCAGCACCACCAAAAGGCTCTTTTCAGAGCCACCACTTACTGCCAGAGAAAAGTGCATTGGTTTTGCTGCGGTTGCACCCTAAAATGTTGTCTGTCCTAGGACTGTCCACAGACTTTTTAAAAGATGCGCAGAGGCCTACACCGTTTACTTTACTTACTGAGAGGAGAACATACAGCTATGGTTGTATGTGCTCGAAAACAGATTATCTGGATTTTGGGAGACTCATGGATACATTGGTTGAAAGTGCATGCAGAACGTTGCGGTATATATGCAGATCTTGGATTCCCTCATGTGGATGTGCACTGGCATGGAGTGCGTGGAATGAAGTGGCTGGACTTGGTACCTCTCTGTGCTACTTTACAGACAGAGCGTCATCCTGATATAATTATCATTCATTGTGGAGGAAACAGTTCAGGGCATGTGTCTGGAATTTCTTTGCAATTTTCAATGAAGGAGGGACTTGAGAAGGTCATGGACATGTTTCCAAATTGTCAAGTAATTTTTCCACGTATTGCACAAAGACAAATGTGGCTGCGTTCTTTTTTATATGGTCCACAAATGGAGAAAGCGATGTGCAATATCAATAAGGCTGTGTGTGCCTTTCTAAGAGATGTTGGTATGTCCTCTTTCCACAATGAAAATCTTATGTTCAGAGCACATTCATTTTTCGCAGAGATTTAGTCCATTTTACATATGCTGGCAATCAGATATTTCTTCGAAATGTACAAAATGCATTGCAACCTTTTTTGCCATTATAGTCACCTATTTTGCATTTCATGTTGAGGAATCCAAGTTTTTCAAACACACACAGCACCACCAAAAGGCGCTTTTCAGAGCCACCACTTACTGCCAGATAAAAGTGCATTGGTTTTGCTACGGTTGCACCCTAAAATGTTGTCTGTCCTAGGACTGTCCGCAGACTTTTTAAAAGATGCGCGGAGGTCTACACTGCTTACTTGATAGTTCCTTTTTTAAACTGAGAAAGGTGGCTCTGAAAAGAGCCTTTTAAAAAAATGTTGTTTTATCTTTTTTTGAATTTTTTACACACTAGTAGAGGAGGGGAAAGGAGGGTAAGGAAGGGACACCAACCACGGGGATAAGAAAGGGCAGGTGGAGAGAGAAAGAGGTAGGGTGGCCCTTATTTAGGTAGGTAGCAGCTCTTCGGGTGCTCCGAGACCGAAGTCTCGAAAGCACTTCGAAGACTCTCCCCCCTGCAGAGTACTGCGTTGCAGTACATACACAATATTGTGACCTTCGAAAGGTAAGGGTCAACAGCATAGCGAATGGCCTGTGAGGCAGCTGGAGGGATGCCCTCTCCCACAGGAGTGTCTCTTGTGAAGAGAGGATCGGACACAGAGGATTCTGCGGAGGAACTCAACCTACCACGTTCTTTACATGGTACCACTTTGCGAATGTCTGCACCGTGGACCGAAGTTAGGTGTCGCTTCATGGTTGTCATACCAAAGCTGTATGCACCAGGACTCCCACAACTCAGCACCAAATTGCACTTTTTACAGGCGACCAGGTTCTCACGTGCTTTTGGGACGTTACCATAAATGGTAAACAACCGCCACACCCACGACTCCCGGCGGGTGGTGGTAGTAGGGAGTTCCCCCACGTCATTCTCTTCATCCTCTTCTTCCTCACTCTCTACATCCTCACACGTATTTCCCTCTGCAGGCCCTTGAGGAGGTGGTGGCGGTGGAGGGTTTGGGGTGGTGCTGAGGCTGATGTAGCAACAGCAGCCATGGATGCCATTAGGGTTGGTGAGATAATCTCCACTAGAGCACTAAAGGCAGCAAAACTCAATCTACAATCGCCAGAAGTACAATGCAGATAAGCTCGGGGGTGTGGCCTTTTATAGGGGTGGAGGGGTGCGCCTTGTGACCATATCGATCACTCAAAAGTGTTGAATAATTTCCAAACAATATGTGGAAAGCTAGGGCTATTGTATGGGGCATGTGAAATGGTGATTTTGTATTGTAAAATAACTTTGGCTTGTCTGCATAAGTTCTTTTGGGATTTTGCGGAAGCAAAGTGCTCAAATTATGGCACACGCTCAGCGTGGGTGCGGTCAAATGATGACATCATGAACATATCCGCAAAGGCAATGGGTGCCCGCAGGACACCAAATGAGGAACGGCGGTGCGCATGCACGCGGGTGTTCTACGGACAGTTTTCGGGTCCTGAAACTAATTAAAAGTGCAGCACAAGTGAGAAGGAGAGTTATGGACAGGCGCGATGTTCGCAGGATTTACGGGTGTGGTGCGCATGTGCATAGATGTTCTCACTGTACGGCCAGGTATAGTGTCCTTAGGACACCTCCATTTTGTTTGACTATGGACATGCCGGACACCGTGCCTGTTCTACGGACAGTTCCATCTTCGTTGCGGACAGTACGGACAGGTATAGTGTCCTTTGGATATCCATATTTTATTACTTATGGACAGGCAGAACAGGCGGACATTTTCACACTTTAAAATTCCATTAAAAATAACATAAAATGTTTTATTAAACACATACACAGCAATTAAGACAGAGCGGGGGGTGCAGACACTGAAACAAATATAGGGGAATGAGGTGTTTCCAAAGGCTCGTTGTGAGGGGATGAAGGGATGGAAGTTTTGTCAAAACATTTATATTGTTCTTCAGGGTTTGGGGATAGTTCACTGGATAATGGAGAAGGGGGACAGGTACAGGTAGGACAGTGGTATCTTATTTTTCCTTTGACGTGGTCCTCCACAAATTGCCTTACCCCATTAAAATTCTCTTTAGCACTTCCACTTTGCCTTCCATGCGCTTCAAGGTGTCTTCTACTGTGTCTTTTGGTGGACTTTGTTCATTTTTTACCTGGTCTGTTAAAAATAAATATATATATGTTAAGTATCCATAAAGTACCGACTACTAATTTGCTTATGCAGAGAAGTGTGTACCATTATTATCGCTATCTTCCGACATTTCGCCATGCAGAAAATTCTCCTCCAGCCAGTCCAAAGTACTGCACATTTCTGTGTGAAAACAACAGAAATACATAATTTGTTCTGCGCCTCGTACAAAAAGTGTACAAACATACACAAAAAATGAAGTTCACTTACTACTTTCTTGTAACTTGTATTCGTTGTGTTGTGTTCGTCTACTGTCGCTCCTAGCTGTACAGTTTCTGTGAGGTAATTACGTTGGAGGCATCTCTTTTTTTGGTATGGTGTAATGCATTTCATTACACATGATATTTATATGGGTGGGTTATGTGTGAGACGTGTAGGATCCAATGGTTATTTAGTAATACTTACAATGTCTTTATGTGCTGCTTTTTAACCTTTTGCAGTTTTTATATGGCATGATAGAACAATTTCAAATACCCCCTGACTGTTTGGGTAGTGTGGTTCTAGTCCACGCCCATCAGCAGACAGACGCTCAGTCCGTGCCTTTCAAATATCATTAGCAAAGGAGGTTCAGTATGTTCTACGTTACATGTACACAAAGTAAGGGAATCCTAGTAATTATCTTCCAATTTCACATGATGAATGTGTATATTCAGTAAAAAAAACTTTGTTAACGGGAAGTTATGGTTAAGTTGCCCTACTAAAAACCTATGAAATTCAGTAAAAAAAAAAATCAGTAAAAAAAACTTTGTTAACGGGACGTTATGGTTAAGTTGCCCTACTAAAAACCTGTGAAATTCAGTAAAACAAATCTTTGTTAACGGGACGTTATGGTTCCAAGTAAAACTGAAAAACCCCTGAAATTCGCCAGTCATGGTAAGTTAAGCAACCATAACTCGTGCCACCACTGTGCACTGCTAACACTAACCCCCAGGACATCAAAGATGACATCAGAAATCACATCTATGGTTGCTTAGTTTACCATAACTGGCGAATTTCTGGGGTTTTTCAGTTTTACTTGGAACCATAACGTCCCGTTAACAAAGTTGTTTTTACTGAATTTCACAGGTTTTTAGTAGGGCAACTTAACCATAACGTCCTGTTAACAAAGTTTTTTTACTGTATATATATATATATATATATATATATTATACAGCCACGACTGAATGTGGGAAAAACTTTGCGCACGGCTACAGATCAAACTGTTGGATGGATTTTCACCAAATTTGCAGCAGGAGCAGTGGTTTGGTCCCGAAAGTGTGCTTTTGTAAATTTGGTGAAAATCCGTCCAGTAGTTTTTTTTTTTTAAATGATCAAAAAGTGATATCTATGTCTGCTCCGTGGACACACTTCCCTGTTCGCTCTGTGGGCAGAACACTGATTGGGTAATCGGGCACGTCATGTCCGCAGACATGTGATGCGTTCGCTCATTGGATGGTGAAGGACGTCAAGTGCGTCAGATTGTTCCGATGCGTCCGCCATCTTTGATCCGTGTTTTGGTGTCCACGGACATCGCTGCAAAAACATATAAAAAAACACAACATTGCACTTGTTAAACTTATCAAATACTGTCTGGGGAGGTGAGGGTTGATGAGGATGGGACGGATGTGGCAGCAAGAAGAAAAAAAGTGGTGTTTTTTTGTCACGAAAGTCATACGGTATATTTGGAGGTAGGGTGGGCAACTGTCCTGTAATTTGCAGGATGGTCCCGTAATTGGCACGTGTGTTGCGCAGTTTGCCAAGTGGCTTTGCGGGACGCGGGTTGTCCCGACTTGCTCTGTTCGAGCACAATTTGTGTTCTAACAGAGTAAGTTAGGAGTCACAATTAGCCATTCTGGGGGTTGGGGCCGAGCGGGGAGGGGGTCATATACATACATTTTCCGCGAATGGGAATAACAGTGGCTGGCAGGTGGCAGCTAATCTGTAAATAAGAGTCCTATTGTATTGCATTGCAACCGCAGCTACTGACGTGACAGGCTTGCAGGCCGGTAATGTCAGTAGCTTCGGGTGCAATGCATTGATTCTGCCAGGTGAATGACGCCATGACTTCATCACCACCTTTTGTCCTGCAAAGGCATGTGACAAAGTTGTCCACCCTATTTGGAGGTATTCCTCAATATATTGTGTGTAAAATACCGGTGAAGGAGTAATGTGTCTGTGTTACAATGTATGTAAAATAATATTGGAGTCAGATTGGTGCCCCCTGAGGCAGCCACCTGCAGCGTTTGATGGAAACAGCAGCCGTGCACGTGTATGACAATATGAGTTCTCATGGGTGCGTTGAGCCATGTTGTTGCAAAGTGAGAATGTATTCTAAGTGAAGGTCAGCAAATTTTATTTTTTGGTTGCAAGCTAAGGGAGCCCACGCATGGGACAGAAAGTAGAAGCGTCAATTGTTTTTTGACCTTGAGAGAAAGGGATTTTTTCATCAAGAGTCAGTGAGAGGAGGTTTGTAATAAAGAACATTGATAAGGTTCTGCATTCCAAAAGTGTGTACGGAACATGTGAAATACAATGGAGACGATGAATATTATGTAAGTTTGCTTTTGACGACTGTATACCGGAATGAGGTTTAACCTATTATTATCTGAAGATTAATTTTGGCAATGTAACTCAAGTACTACTTTTCTGTGTGGTTGTCCTTTTTATGTGGTTACGGGAAATGCAAAATGTAGTCGTATGTCCACTATAACTAGATTCACCCAGGTTCAACGCTAATATTTCTTTAAAATGTCATGTATGACTATATGGAATTGTGTATCAGTTTCTAGGTTCTTTTTGTCTTTTTTGAGATTGTTTGATGTGTATAATACATATATTGCAATAAAGTGTAATAAAGGTCGGGTATTGATACATATTTTCTGTTATGTTTTCCAAATAGCTACATGCTACCTTACTGCGATTGCAATGGATTCCAGATGCCAATTGATGGGTTCTTCATTCGTCAGATGCACATAGTCGTCAACGGCTGGATTACTGTGACTGTTTTGTGAGACGATAGGCCAGGACCAATGTATCCGTATGCTGCACTAGCGATTAGGAGTAACATAGCATCTTTTATGGTGGTCTAGGCGTAAGTTGACGCCCTGGAATTCACTGTGGGACCCAAGCGGTTCCTTCATCAAAAGCCAACACTTTGTGTATGGAAAAAGAAAAACGTGTGTCTCACAATTAACATTTTTGATCACGAGCGAAGAAACAAATTTGCAATTTGATTTAGTATGGGACCAGTCGGAAGTTCTCGGAGAGTATATTGTGTAATAAAAGTACTTTACAAATTGTATACTGTTATTGTTTTCTTTTAAAGAGTGGTTTAATAATTTAAATTGTGACATGGTATGTTGTTAGTCGCTGTGTGTTGATTTGTGGGTTCAGCGTCACGTCACGTAGGTGGTTATGGGCGCTTTTGGCTACGCTGAAGAGGAACGTCACCTAAAAAGGTGTTCATTATCACTAGGGTTGGATATGTGAGGGTCAGGGGCGGGGCATATGATTTAGTGACATCCGGCCAGTTTACCTTAGGCCGATGCAGCAATGGTTAACAATAGCGCAGGATGGATGCGCCCTGTCGCCAGATTTCGTACGTTTCTCAAAGAGGAGAAATGCGGTAAGCTGATGTGGAAATGTTTATGATAAATCAACGTATGTACAAAAATACATCATTAAACCCTTGGGACAATAATATTTTGTGAGCATTGCACTTGTGAAACTTAGGCAATAATGTTTGGGGGAGTGAGGGGTGATGATCATGGTTGGAATATTTCAGACGTCATTTCGAATGACTTAACAAAGTTTGTTGGAATTTTGTACACAGCTTATATGACGAATGATTCGTGTATTATTTTGACAGTTTTGCAAAAATAAAACGTGGGTGGATTTACAGCAAATTTGCGTAAGGCTCATTGGCAAGGATCGAGAAGCATGGTTTTTTAGTGCCTGAGGCATAGGCTGTAGTCATGGGCAGTGGCCCAAATGTCGGGGTCATGGTATAAGGTCATGATCCGGACAATGTGGCTACTGGCCATGACCAGAAGGGACATAAAACATAGTATTAAAGTGGTCATGTCCACCCGGGACGGGGTTTGTCGTAAAGTTATTCGCAATTAGGATAGATTTGAAAGGGACGTAATATGTGCTTATGTTGATATGGTTAGAGTATTTTTTTTTGCCTTTTGGAGGCTGCTATGGAAAGGGAAGTTGGGCCCTGTATGGAACTGGCGCTTTCCCTTTCCATGGTGGCCATCTTGGAAAAGGATTTTATTTCTAAACCTGGATGCCGCATCCCGATATAGGACGAGAAATCCTATTTTTTAGAAGCACGGGTTACCGCTTTTGAAACCTAGTCTGGTAATGGCGTTCATCCCCCATTTTACGTGCTGAAATGGGGGCAATGGTCCAGAGACCTCTTTATCCACCCTCGCTTCACTTTGGCTGATTACTAGGGCTATTGGGCCGTAATCCACCTTTCCAGTCCCTGGAACAGTGCATGAATGCTACAATATTCACATTACTATAACAAAAAATGCAAATGGAAATGTTGGAAAATCTTATTGCGTCTATGTATTTTACTGAGAAATACAAAGTAGATGGAGTCTATGCGTATTTTTTTACTTCTGTTTTTTAACTGTGAAAGGTGGTTCCTAATGGAACATTTATTTAGTTTTTGGATGGATTTTTTTTGGCAGGAGAGCTAAGAACGAAAGGTGGGTACGGAAATGAGGGAAGAGGCACCAAACACTAATATGGAGGGGCAGATGGAAAAGGGGGAAATGTTGTGCGTGTGTTATTTTAAGGTAGGAGGTAGTAGGGTGGCCAAGTGTCCCCGATTTCAGGGGATTGTCCCGCAATTAGGAACTCCGTTCCACGGTTTGCAGAGTGGCTGTGCGGGACGTAGGTTGTCCCGACTTACGTTGGACAACCTGCCTCCAGCACAGCCACTCTGCAAACTCAAGTGGCCATCTGCTCAGCACGGCGCTGCCACCTGCTGCTTTCTTTCTCTGGGCGCCTCTGCAGCCCTGGCTCCTTTTGAGCCTACAGGTAGAGCTGTAACGCTCGGACACCTGCCTTATTTCAAATGCTAATGCTTTGTTCCTGGGGTTGTGATGGTCATGTTTGCAGTTAAAAAAACGTTACCATCACCTCCCCAGGACAAAGCATTTGTATTTAAATTAAGCCAGGAATTAAGAGCCATTAAAAAAATAAAAATTCAAAAAGAGGCGGCCCAAACGTGAATGAAGTGACGTCATCACTGCCTTTTGGCCAAGTGTCCCACGACAGACTATCAACGAGTTGTCCAGCCTCGGGGGCAGTGTTTCTCATGGTGCTTGATAACAGCAGTGGTGGTGTCTCTTGGAGTGGAGGGATGGCGTTAGCTGATGTCATTTTAACGTAAAGAGCCGTTTTGCCAAAAGTATGTACTGTGTACTAGATTGTTAATGGATGAGTACGAATAGGTGTTGGAGCTGTGCAAGGGAAATGTTGAAGTTGCAAGTTCCTACATCAGTAGAAAATGTAGTTCCAAACTGTCCATGAAGCACAGATGTTATTGTGAAGTGCATATGGGTTCTCAGACATGTCATCATGCTGTGCACAACCATATGGTCATGTGCCATTCTCAGGAAGGTGTGCAATGAAGTCAGATGTTCATAGACATTATAGTTAAGTTGCGCTACTAAAAACCTATGAAATTCAGTAAAAAAAACTTTGTAAAAGGGACGTTATGGTTAAGTTACGCTACTAAAAACCTATGAAATTCAGTAAAAACAACTTTGTTAAAGGGACGTTATGGTTAAGTTATGCTACTAAAAACCTATGAAATTCAGTAAAAAAACTTTGTTAAAGGAACGTTATGCTTAAGTTGTGCTACTAAAAACCTATGAAATTCAGTAAAAAAACTTTGTTAAAGCGACGTTATGGTTCAAAGTAAAACCAAAAAAAACCTGAAATTCGCTAGTTATGGTAAGCATAACCATAACTCGCACCACCACCATGCATTGCTAAGACTAACACTCAGGACATCAAAGATGACATCACAGATGTCACTGATGAAATCACATGTCTGATTCACTCTTTTTTCCTTTAGTGATATATCTTGGCCAGTAATAGTTAGGAACAAAAAAATCAGTACTATAATATAATAGTACTAGTATATATAAAAAAGTGCTATATTTGTAGACTTAAACTTCTAATATGTTCTTACAACAATTCACCTAGGGTGCACTCACAGCATATGAAACATATACATAAGGAAAATCTTTATTTAGAAACATTTATTTAGAAAAATAATTTAAAATCGTGGGTTTTCAACCCAAGCCCGGCAACTATTCATGGGAAGCCATCCACGGGACGACGCGTTTCGCTACTTCCTGTAGCTTGATCACATGGTTTCCCTATGGTCTAGGCACATATTTGAACTCTGTGATTCTATGTGTTCATAGGCATAGAAAGAGGACTGCAACATTCCATCTTTTTGAATACACTGCTACTGCGTTATGGAGTATGAAACACTAATGGTGACATTTATAGTAGTTCTCCATGAATTCCCACAGTTTTTTTGCTTAATTGAATATGTAAACATGTATCATCAGATGGCAATGACTGCAATCAAATTAACTTAATAAGAGTCAGTATGTGAGGTATAATACATGATACGAAATTGTGGATAGAAAAGTAACTGACATTGCCTACATCATACTCTGTTAGGGAGATGCCAGTATTCAGTGCCAAGTGCCTCTAATGCCATCAACAGTACAATCATTATGTTTAATCTTGATCGGACAGTACCTTGTATCGGTAAGTTTAAAGTTCATGGTGCCTGAACATTTCCATTGAGTAATGTCGATTCTGGGGCAAACTCCTAGTTCAACAGAATACAGATGGCACTATTCGCAATACTCTAGATGCATAATAAAGTTGTAGGCTAGTTCCATCCTGCCAAAGCATCAATTACAAGCTGCTGTATAGTAATGGGTATGAAGTGGATCCCATGTAGGCCATTATTCATGCTAATCACAATTAACCATTCTATAGTAAATATAATTATATCGAGATTAATCGACAGCTTTGTTATCTACTATCCAATATATGCCCAAGTGGTCCACTCATAGTTAAAACTAATTAATTTGTGTATTCACAAAGTGTTTAAACATAGTACAATTACGGACCTGTCATAATGTAACCCCGTATTTACAATTCACAAAAACCACTTTCAAACAATTGTAAAGTGAACTTGACTCAATATCAACACATGTATCATTTGTCTCTTGGGACTAACATATGTGGCCAAATCTATACAGGTTCAAAAATAAGCACCATAGACCAGGATCTTTTAAAAAAAACTACCTTCAATCTAACCGATTGAGGGAAGATGTTAAAATCTTATGGTGTTACATTCTACCTAGCTGTAAAGAATAGTTGAAAACAGTCATATATTATGGAGTCTCACATAATCTCCTGTTCGTCACAACTAACTCTTGTGTTAAGACCAGAAAGTCCAAAATAATACACTTAATTTCGTGGAAAAAAGTCATGCATAATAAAATCGTATTATTTGTGTGTAACCCCACTTGATTTGTTGTACTGTGAAGATCTTAGATGAAATATGTATAGGATGTATGAGTATCATTCCTGACTGATATTTACTTCCTCAGATGGGCACAACCCGTCATCATTCTCCCAAAAAGGTGTAATGTTCTTCGTCAATATTATGTCCCACAGGGGTCTTACTCTCGAAGTCTATGATACACTGAGTTTCATGCGGTCTTAACAATTTCTCTCTGTTTCTTCCTCTCGGACCAATGTTTATTTGTTTGAGTCCAAAAAATGAGAAGTCACATAGTTTTCCTTCGTGTTTATCCCAAAAATGCTTGGCTATTGGATATGTATGGTCTCTGTTCTTTATAGCCCTAATATGTTGCAGAATCCTTATTTTCAATCTACATTTTGTGCTTCCTATATGCCACTTACAGCAAGTGCATTTCAGAACATACACTATATATTCTGATTCACAGGTTATTTTTTCAGTGATCGGTAAAGACGTTTTTAAGATAGGATGCACATATATGGTACATTCGTCCGCATATTTGCAGACCTTGCACTTCGAACATTTGAAGAAACCCTCCTTTCTTTGTGTCAGCCACGTAGATGTATTCTTTTTGGGTTCTGGTGCCATGTAACTACTCACTAGTATGTCTTTTATCGATTTGCATTTCCGAAAGGAGAAATTGGGATGTGATCCGAGTGTGCCCTGTAGATCTGCATCTGCAGTGAGTAAATGCCAGTATTTTTTGACAATGTTTTTTCCTGTCTTGGCTGTTTCCCCATAAGTTAATACCAGCCATACTGTCTCTTAGCTTCTTGATAACTCATTATCCTCATTTGAATCGAATAATAATGACCTCCTCTCTCGCTGACTTGCTTTCAAATAAGCCTGTTAAATTATTCTTTTGGGATAATTCTGTTTGTTAAATCCCCAGGCAGTAACCTTGCTTTCTTTGTCAAATGTTTCGATTTTAGTACAATTTCTTCTCAGTCGGATAAATTCTCCATAGGGAATGCTCAAACCAAGTTCTTACAATGTGCACTGTTTGCATGTAATGGCATATTGACTACTGTCGGTTTTCTAAAGAGTTCAGTTTTGACTTTTTCATCTTCAATAAACACAGTTAGATCAAGGAAAATATTTTTTTTAGGGCTATGTGTCTCTATGAACTGTAAATTGAAATCATTCATATTTAGCTGTTTTACATAGTCTAACCATTCCTCTGATGTCCATCTTCAAATAATGAAAAGGTCACCGATGTAGCGGTGCCACATGACCACTTTTTCGGTATACCTTTCATGTTCTTCTTTGAAAGCCTCATACTTTTCCCAATATCCCATGGTTAAGTTTGCGTATGAGGGGCAAACATGGTGCCCATCGCCATCCCCTTTAACTACCTATAATACTATTGGTCGAATAAAAAGATGTGATTTGTAAGGCACAGGCGGATCATTTCCAGGATCATCTCTGAATGTCTGGTATAGTTAAGTGATCTTGTATTCAAATAGTGGGCACAGGCTCTTAAACCTTGATTGTGTCTTATTGAAGTGTATAGTGATACCACGTCCATCTTGGCCAAGATGTAATCAGGTTCACATGGTAAGTCGTTGATTTAAAAAAAAAAGTCCTTTCTGTCTCTTAGATAGGATGGTAGAGACAATACAAAAGGAAATAATTTCTCGTCAATATACTTTGACATATTTTCCAATAACGATCCTGTTAGTGTAACAATTGGCCTTCCTGGGGGTCTCTTGTTACATTTATGGACTTTTGGCAGAAAGTATATAGTCGGTATGGTGGTGAATGATTTGTAGAGAAACTTTACTTCTTGGTCCTCTAACATCCCCTTCTCTGTCCGTTCATCTATACATTCTTGTACTTTCATTTCCAAGTTTATAATGGAACTTCCAGGTAGTTTTTCATAACAAGTGTGATCGTTCAATTGTCTGTTGGCGCCTTTTATTGTACTGTACTCTATCCATCAATACAATATTCCGGCCTTTGTGAGATGCCTTAATGATGCATTCAGGTAAGAGACTCAGTTCCTTGAGGGCTTTATTGTGTGCATTGGTCATGTTTGACTTAGATTTTGTGGCCTCTCTCACTCTTATTTTCTTCAGATCTTCAATGACCGAATTTTGGAACGTCTCTATATTGCTGCCTGTCATAATAGGTGGGTTGAACTTGGATTTCATTTTTAACTCACTTTTTTTGTGCCATTCCATGTTAATTTCGAGATCTTCTGGATTAATAACAGTTAAATCAGAGGTGATTTCTCCCCATCTTGTAAGAACATAAGAGTAGATAATGTGTTTAAATCCTCCTTTGTTATAACTGTCTTTCCCTCTTGTGGGACACTCTGTTTTTCTTTGGGTGGATTCACAGCAAAGAATTTTACAAGTTTGATCTTTCGAATAAATTTGTCCAAATCTATTCTTGTTTGAGGGTAATCATAATGGGGGGAAGGGCAAAAATTGAGCCCCAAGGTCAACAGTTGTTTCTGGTTCTCCATCAAAATATGCTTTGATAGATTTATAATGGCCATATCTGTGTTGGCTCGTATGGTATCACCTTCTATTTTCTAGAGCGAAGTTGTCTCCCTGAGGTGTTCTTTCCTGAATTGTTTGCCCCTCTGCCCCCTACTCACTTTTGTCTTCCTCGGCCACGTGAATTTCCCTCTCTTGTTTGCTTGCCTGTCCTTCTATCTTGGCAGAGCAAGCGCATCTCCTCTAAAAAATGTAAACGAATGGTGGGTTCCTCACTTTCGCTCTCGGTAACATCTGATTCTGATATTGAGGACTCTTCATTGGTTAATGCAGCCATTGCACTATTGGCACTGTTGTTAGCTGGTGTATTTGTTCTTGTTTTGACCCTCATTTGGTCAAAACGCCTGGCAAATGTATACACTTGACCATTCCGGTAGTCCTCCTTACCTCTCAGGAATTTGTGTTGTTTCCTTTGTTGTATGTCCTCCTCGAAGTTCTTCAAGTTGTTTTCTATATTTTTCTTGAGTTTCTGTGCTTCTTCACTCAATTTGATTTTGTCAAGTTGGCTTTCAACTTCGGCAATTTTTAATAAGGTTGTTCTCCGATCATTACCTGCATATTTTATTAAAATTTCCAACAGGTTCTTTGAGCAGTAGTTGGTTGCGGCACCCCATTCTTCCAACATTGCCAGATCTTGATCCTTTAGTAACATAATTTCACTGTTTTCAACTATGGATGTCGATTTGTCTTTTACTGTGCCAGCTGTGTTTTTCAATGTCACAATGTCGAAGCCATTTCTCTTCTGGTGGCCTCACGTGTTGCCTGGGCACTCATTTTGTTATATGTATATGCACACAATATATTGCTTGTGTGATTCAAGGAAACACGGCTATAGCTCACAAAATTCTCTTAGCTATTCCGCGCTAAAAACCCCCAACCGTTAACTCCTTCACACACTGTCCACAGAGTTAATGTTTCTGCAATAGGTTATGTAACCTTTTTACCACAAAAAGCGTTTATATACAGCCCTGGTCACCAGCATTTTATTTCACTTGCCGTTCTAGTCCCAAAGTAGGAAAGCACACGGCACTCACCCCCAAAGATGCTGTTCCACGCCCTCCGACGTTCTGGTCCGGCATCTCTGTCAGTTCGTACACAGCGTCCTCCATGCCATTTGGGACCCAGTGAACCTCATTCGGGCCACGCTCTGAGCTGCTGCGGGACCAAGCGGTCGTTGCTGAGCCAATCCGTGCACTATTTGTGAAGCTATCCCACTGTCACGGTCGGTGCTGGCTCCGTGTTGAGACTCTTCAACGTGTAAGAATCACACTTGGTTCCGCCCAAAAGCCGTTTGTTGTAAATTTGAGCCACACTTCACAGGGTATATACACAGTCACACTTTGATCACTTTTCTCGACGTGAACGTGAGAATAGTAGATAACAAGTTAACCAGCGAACTACACAGAAAACCACAGGGACAAATACTCCACTCCATGCACACAGTGGACACCCTAAAAACCTGATATGCAGTGTTCCTTATGGAGAGTTTATCCGGTTACGAAGAAACAACACCACCTTGAAATCCTATGATATGGAGAGCAGAATCACCGCTCAAGGGTTCGCTAGACAAAAATATCCAAGGAGAGTGGTCGAAAGAGCATATCTCAAAGCTAGAGCTAAGGAACGTTCTAGTCTCCTAGCAGGAACCGAACACGTTGGAAAGAAGAACATGGAGAAAAACAGTACTCTTTTAATTTTAATTATTGATATTCAGGCACCAAAGATCAGGCGCATTTTAACAAACCATAGGAGAATCCTGATGGCGGACCAGGATCTCAGTAGAAACTTCTGAAACAGCCCACAGATAACTTTCAGAAGAAACCGATCCTTAAGGGATGTCTTAGTGAAGAAGAAAGCAACAAGACGAGTTGGTTATCTAATAATAAGAAAGAGGGCTTCTTCAAATGTACTCATTGTAACATCTGTAAATATGCCAAAACTTGGAACTCTTTCAAACATCCTATTACTGGCCAAACAGTTTTTATATCTGGCAAAATTACCTGCGAGACGGAATACGTTGTGCTGACCTGTGCATGTAACAAGTGGTACATAGGAAGCACCAAATGTAAATTAAGGACACGTATCCAACAACATGTACGGGCAATTGTTAACAATGATGCCAATTACCCGATGGCCAAACATTTTGCCGAGTTCCACGACAAGAACATGAGCAGTTGTGGGTTTTTTGGTGTTCATAAAATTGAGACAGGTCCAAGAGGAGGTGACGAAGAAAAAATCCTGAGACAGAAAGAGAATCGCTATATATTGGACTTTGAAAGCAAATTTTCTAATGGACACAACATAGACGAGGAACTCTACACATTTCTAGGCCAGTAATTGACAAATGAGTGATTCTCCCTGCTTCTGTTTTACTCCATTGATGTTTTATACTTTTTTGCTTGTATTTTTCTTCTTCTTCTTCTTCTTCCTTTGTTCCTCTTCTCTGTTTCCCCTCTTCCTGTAAGTCGCAGACATTATATATAACAAGATAAGGAAATCCGAGTGATTCTGCAAATGTCGAGTCCACTAATATTGTAGGATGCATAATTTCCAATGATGAAAGAATATCAAGAGGAGGATGACGATTATCTTTGCCCCTACCTCCTTGGAAACACCCATTTTAATATTGGTTTTAAACTTTTTTGAAGCATATTTTTAATTCACTAGGTGTTTGTCTGTTTAGTAATATTTTTATATTTGTGTGGCAATATGACAATAGATTTAGAGGCCGATTCATGGAATTAATGTGCGCTGAAATTTTCAGCACAAGCGTGCAAAAGCGTGCGAATCGCAGGGGAAGTGCGAAAATCGCAGAGAAACCCGCGGACAGCGATTCATGGAAGTCCGTGCGTGTGTAAATCCCAGGATGTGCGCCAAAATTCTGCGTGACGCACGCTGGCGCACACGTCTCCAAACAGCATGCGCTACGCGCCCAGCGAAATCGCACATAGCGCGGCGCACACAACAAAAGTAGAAGGAACAGGAGGCTTAACACGCGGAATGGGGAACAACTCGTGAAAATGTGGGCATCATGGGGGAAGTACAGGAGGCAAGTGCGCGGAACGCCCACACGCACGTTCAAAACACGTATTCATGGAATCGAACGGGGCTAAGGCGTGCGCCAAAAAAGACGCGCTAATCAGGAAACACGTACGCCAGCAGGAAGCAGGCGTATGTGGACCTTCGCAGCATAAAAGTGCGTGCAAACAACAAACAAGCACAGATGCCAGGATGAATATACCGTTACTAGCAGCAATGGTCGTGGGATACCGCAGGAGGAGGAGGAGGATAGTCAGGCCCAGAACTTTTACACCCAGAACCAGCCTTTTTGGGATGCCTGATTAACAGGTGTATGGGAGGTACAGGTTTCCACCTCACATAATACTCAACTGGTCAGTGAGTGGGAGGATGACCTCACATCACCCACCCTGTGCTCCCAAGCACTCAGCCCCCTGCATAAGGTCCTCAATGTACTGCACTTCTTGGCCACTGGATCATTTCAGCGGACAACTGGTATAGTGGGGGGGTGTCACAGGCCATGCAGTCACGCTGCCTACACCAGGTCTTGGCCATCATGACTGCACGCCCATCAGTCTGCATGCACATATACCTGCCCAGAACACCTGCAGAAAGGCAGGTTGTCGTCCAGGATTTTTACGGGGTAGCACACTTCCCCAAAGTGCTAGGTGCCATTGACTGCACCCATGTGGCTCTACGTCCCCCCAGGGCATCAGAGCACATCTATAGAAACCGCAAGCACTGGCATTCCATCAACGTCCAGGTAGTATGTGATGCCAAGGGAATCATCACCTCAGTATATGCCAACTATCCAGGGCCAACCCACGACAGTTTCATTTACAGAATGTCAACCCTAAACCGGGACCTAGAAGCTGGGCGGCATGACGATACATGGCTGCTCGGTGAGTATAAATGCCACAGCACATGCATGCATGTCAGATACTGAGTAATGTCACAACCCCACGAATGATAGCCATCACCACCTCCTCAGGGGACAGTGCCTACCCTCTGAGCACATGATGACGCCAATTCAGAACCCCACCACGCCACCCGAGGTAAGATACAACACAGCCCACATTGCAACCCAGGGCATAGTGGAGTGCACATTCGGAGTGCTCAAGTCACGCTTTCGCTCCCTTGACCGTTCTGGCGGGCAGCTGTTATACGCTCCCCCAGTAGTGTGCAGGATAATAGTGGCAGCATGTGTCCTGCACAATGTAGCAACACGCCGGGGCCTGTCCGTGGACATGGTGGTGCCCCCACATCCCCAACCACATGCACGCCCGCTGCGCATGGGAGGGGAAAGGGCACTGGATGAGGCAGCCTGTACGCAGCTGCTGGATAATTACTTCACCTAAAATCACACCCCTGTGGAGTGCACACAGCCCTGGCACATACCATCTGACAATCAATGATGATGACATAAAGGACAGTCAACTGTCACAACCATACCAGCCTGAGATTGGTCACCTGGAAGTGTTACATTGTGCACATCCCTACCTACACAAACACCACCAATGCTGTGTCATCAAAAGACACACTTCTATGCTGCTAAAATTATTACCCCCTTGCAAAATACAACATGACAACAGTGCCATGTCACCCAACCCCTCCCCAGTACCGCCACCAAACACACCATGGCACCATATGTGAGAGCAAACAAAGCAATCCCCAAAACATGACACAAGTGTCAAAGTACAGTGTCCCTAATGGAATCTGCCCACACACAATATGCTCCCAGTAATGTAGAACTAACAACACACATGACCAAATACTTACCAACAATACAATGCAGCTACACAACCTCAAACATAGCATAAACATGACAGTGCTAAATTAAATTAGTGGTAGTCTTACAACCTGATCATGCCAGCATATCGGCCACTTCCAACTGTACAGTGCTGCTGCCACGCAAATGTCTAAGTGCACTGCTTACAACATGAACTCCATCTACAAAGTAGACGGCCTTGTGAAGACATGAGGAATTAACCTGCAAATTAGGCAAAGACATGGATGCACAAGCACATAGCAATACACCATGCAGTGTACAATTCAACAACAATATCCACTAGGAATGTATACACAGTATTGACTACAGACTGCCCACACAGCTCATGGGAGTCCAACGTCACCGTGTAAGTCACTGTCACTTGGGCACACCCTTTGCAAGCCCATGGAAACGGGAAGCAGGAGGGGTGTGTGTCTCACGAACCCAAGCATCTAACCCAAACTCAAGACAAGCCTGCATGTGCCCAGCCGGAATACAGTCGATGCCCACGGGAGCCACACAAGACAGCACACTGTAAACAAAAATCAAAAATCAAAAATGGCCATGTGGGGACCGGGGGGAGGCCACCCAGGAGGTCTGAGGACAGGGTGCACACCAACACCCACCTGTGTGGATGTTGGGAAAAAAACCCACCTCCATGGGCTCATGGCCTGCACGGCTATGCCAATGTGGGAGAACTGCTGCTGTCGCTCTCATCACCCTCTGCTGCTGCCACCGGAGGTGCTGCTGCCACAGGAGGTGGTGGTGCTATGGGAGGCAGCCCATGCAAAGCCCTGGTATGGTCCTCCATGGCAGCAAGCATGCGGGTGTGGAAGGTCTCGTTCTGGAGGATTATAGTGCAGAGATCCCCATGCAGCGCCTGACGTAATGCCCGGATCTCCTCCCGAGTTGCCTGCATCTCAGCTGAGAGCGAACGTGTGAGCCGCTCCAGCTGCTGTTCTGTCCTCAAGTTAGTGGAAGCCTTAAGGTCAACAAAAGTCTCCCTGAGGTGATGGAGTTCTACCCTCAGGGCTTCCCTGTGGCCCTGGGACTCTATTGATATCGATTGGCGTAGAGTCTCCAGTGCCACCCGTCTGTCCCTGTTGGACGCCAACATGTCCTCCCTGTGTGATTGGCAAATGGAGTCTGTTGCCTGCTGTAGTTGCTCCATCTGCCTTTCAGGGGGGACAATGGAAGTGGCCACCCTCTCCATTGCTTGAGCCATCATCTCAACTGATGCTGCCTGTTGGGTTGCCATACCGTACATGGATTGTTTCCATGCGGTATTGCCTGGTGGGGTACGGCAACCGTGTCGGCGGACACCACACCTGTTTGGGGCAAGACGATCTGCGCCTTGCTGTGCCGGCACTGCCTGAGGCTGCAGGACTGCATTCCCCCTCTGATCTGCTGGCCCAGGAACAAGATCAGATGTTGTGGAGTGTGACCCTGCATCCGTAACCACCAAAGGCGGACTTACCAACACTGACATCCCCATAGAGGGTACTACCCCTGGTACAGGTAGGTTGGACAGAACAGAATCCCTGCCAGAAACACTAACCTGCGACGCCACATAGGTCTCATCATCTGAATCAGCACCTAAATAGAGGTCTGGGGAGGTGCACCCAGAGGCACCCCTTGACAGAATGTTCTGCAGCAAGATTGGATTCTCACCCACCACCACACCACGTCCCCCACTGGTGCCCGGTCGTGCCTGAGATTCCTCCTGGGTCTGCACCATCTCCTCAACAGCATTAAGTGCTTCATCCCCTGCAAAAACATGGAAGACAAAAAATGGAAACAGGCATTAGAACCATAGCACACGAATAGGCCTGACAAGCTACAGAACCAGTACATGATTTACACATGTCCCACATGACTATAACCCTCCCATGCATGCGCTGTCACTGATTTGGAAGGGGAGGCAAAAGGCAGACACTGATGACACCAATATGGAAGAGCAACACATTTGTTGCATGCTGGGTAGCACTGCCATCACACATTGGCCTGTGAGTGGCATGTCCAATACACATACATGACACATGCCATCACACAGATGGCATGTACCATAGCCATGGTACATTCGACAAGTACATCCATATGTCAGTGAATGAACACTGTCAGCTATCCATGTGAGATGGACATGATGAGATGAAAAATGCTACATAGTGTGACAAAATAGCCATGTGCCACACACTGCAACACATCCAGTGAACAAAAATACAATGATTGCAGGCCGATGTGCACATCAATGGTTGTCCACTTCAACATGACAGGAAACAACTATCATGTTCCACATTCAAACAGGCCCCAAAAATTCCTATGATCAGACCAATACTCAATTAGCCCGAATGGTCAAATCATTCATCTAACAAGGTAACACATGTGGGCCAATGTGGGGTTCATCAATAACAGAAGCATGTCACAAATGTGACAATAGGGCTTAGGAATGCGTAGCAAAAGTGGGAGAATTGAAACAATCAGCCTGAACTAACACTGAAAAATACAAACAATGTTGTTGCAAGATGGCACTTCAAGGGCAACTGCCGTAATGTTGAGCCAAATTACTAATGTGGTCAGAAGGGATACTGTCACACCCAAATTCAAGGCCGCTGAATGTTTTGGATGAAGCACATGGGTGACCCATACCACTCAGGCACACACACCCTCACCTGGCACTCAATCAGAACGCGTAACCCAAACAACATACACATGCATTACACACGCATGCATGGGCACTCAATGGACAATGCATCATAATCAGGTAGACCTCCCACACCTTGGATCTGTTCCTCTGTGACGAAGGCCCCAGCAACAGACTCATGTTCAGTGAGTTCATTGTCCTGTTGTGGAGACCCACTGCCAATCAGAGTAGCGGCATGATTTGAGGCCAGCTTGTTCTTTGCTCTGCGTTTCAGGTCATTCCACCGCTTGTAGCAATCATCGGCTGTGCGCCTCACAAATCCAAGGGCACTTATGCGGTCAGCAATGGTCTGCCAGTGTGCCTTACATTGACCAGGTGTGGTCTTGCACCCTGCAGTCACCAGCATTTCATGGCTATGTGCCGACACATAGCCCACAAGTGCATCAAGTTCCGGATCATTAAAGCAAGGCTTCCTTGAGGTACCGGAGTGTGTAGCCGTGTCTGGGGTCTCAGCCTGTCGTGCCAGAGCACCCTTCTTCCTCTTCTTTGAAGGTGGGTTCAAGGGAAGTCTCACACACCATTTCAGCAGGGTACGTGTATTTCGGGGGTGCAGGAGAGTCCTACACGTGATTTGGAAGTGTGCGTCCTCCCAGGTTTTCCCTCTACACCCTCCACGGATCCTGCAGGCAGCCCACACCACAGGGGACTACCCTGCACCCCTGACATGTCCTGCAGGCAGCCCATCCACCATGGGCATGCCCCCCAGCCAAGCCACATGTCACCTTGCACTACTGATCAACAACGCATGACCCCCTGCACCCCCACCCCCCAGCAGTGCAGGGCACCTGCCAGCAGGCCCCCACTCATGTCCCCCAGCACCCCCAACCCCAGCAGTGCAGGGCACCTGCCAGCAGGCCACCACTCATGTCCCACTCATGTCCCCCTGCACCCCCACCCCCCAGCAGTGAAATGCTGATCTCATGACACAAACCAAAATTCAACTATGTACATCAACACATGTCGTCACACACATACACTGGTTGGCATTGCTTGTGTAAACGCACATTTTCACATGCATCAACCCAATGAGCGAATCCCACACATGGAACTAAAAAATTAAAATGTATTATGTACATGGAATCAAAAATGAAATGAAAGCATACCAAAATATGAAACATGAAATGAAAAGCATGTGAAAAAGATGATTGACTAAAAATGAAAACCAATCCAAAAAAATTTGAAAGAAAAACAGTCCCCTTTCAACAACGCAAATCCAAAGGAAATGTAAAAAAAAATCTCCATTGCTTCATGTTCATGATACAGAAAAAAAGAGAAATCAATCCATAGTCCAACTATATACAATCCATTGTCCAAGGATGTAAAGGGTCCATGATCCCAACCAAAGAAATTGAAACCTACCTACCTACCTACCTACCTAAAAATGTAACTATATACACATTTGTGTGGCATTGTCCATTGACCACAAATAAAAGGAAAACAAAAGGAAACCTACCTCTAAGCAGCGGGCTAGTCCGACGGCTCACTTTTGGATGTCCCGGGCCAGGGCATCATCAAAGTCCTGCTCAATGTCCTGGAGGCGGTCCTCTTTCATGGCCCCGAGGGTTAGCAGGGATGACGATATGTTCTCCTCCAAATCCCTGCGAATTGCCTCGAGGCACTCGGCCTGCCTCAGGGCCCTCCGCATGGAGTTCTTCGCCCTGACCATCATGAGCCGTGCCTCTTCTGGCCGCTGCCGCTCCACATATATGGCATGGCCTAACCGCTGCCACAACGAAGACACTTCCAGTCCTGGGTCCTCCTGCCCTCTGGCCGATGCCTGCCCCTCCGATGTCGAAGGCCCCGAGCCATGATGGCTCCCACCAAGAGCCTGCTCCTGCTGCTGCTGTCCATGTACCGTGTCTGATGGTGCCTGCACATCCTCCATCAGCTGGTCTCCAGTTGTGGTGTCCATCGCTGCTGGGCCGCCGACTCCCGACTGTGGCAGAGATGTGAGCTCCACCAAGCTGGCTGTGTTGGTCGGGCCAGGTCCACAGAGGGCCCTGGTGGAATCTGGGCCGGAAGACAGTGTGGAGAACGACTGGCACATAGTCTCCACAGAGGAGGAGAGGTTCGCCAGAGTGCGCGACACATGTAGAGACCCCACATGTAGAGACCCACCGACCAGGACGGAGCCCATACGTTCGTGGGACCCCTCGTCTGCAGGTAGTGGAGAGGCAGATGACATGGCACTCTCCCCTACCTACGGACAGGCCTGAGACGGGGCCTCCCTGCTGGTGCATGGTGGTGCAGTCACAGGGTCAGGGACAGCAACATGCACAGGCCCCTGCGCAGTTACCTGTGCTGCCTCCCGACCCTGGCCCTGGACTGCACCACTTGCACCAGTGGTACTACCCCCACCAGGCCCCATGTGCGGCTCAGTAGCGGGCTCCTCCTCCTCTGTGGAGACCACCAACCTGGATGTCTCCACACCGTCTTCCGCCATTGGAAGACCCTGTGGGGGCTCACCCGGCCCGTTGTGGCAGAGGCAGCACCAGACCCCTCAGTCCCGGATGATGCTAATTCCTGGGAGGGTGGCTGGGCTTTGCGTTGCTGCCCAGTGGAGGCATCCCCGCCGCCCTGCTCCACAGCTCCGTCTCTGCCCTCTTCTTCACTTGACGCTGCGTAGAGGGAGACATAAAACACAAGTATCAGGGTACAGTACAAAATACCCTAGACAGGAAGCAATAACACATGAGTGGCACTGTCAAATGTCACTTCCATCCTGTCATTCCACAACACATGGGTGAATGCACACAACACACATGCAGAAACAGTCCTGGCGCCTGCAATCAACATCAACATCCATGTAGAAGGGCCCCTGTAAACCAAGAAGTTGCCTTCAAAGTCACATGCAGCCATGGCGTTTCAAAGTCACACACACACTTCTCTGGCAGACACTGTGCACCATCCATGTACATGACATCAGCACCCATTCCTCACCCCCCCCTTCATGTCCAGGAACAGAGACAGCCATGCTTTCATGTGTGCATTCCGCATAGAGCTCCCCATGTTGCATTAAAACACATGCACCAACCATGTGGTTCACACATAACTGGTCTCACATGCATGACCATGATGTCCCTGCACACACACATGCATACATGGCCTATGTCACACATACAGGCAAGCATCAGACTACCAGCACACTGCAACATGCCCTGTCTCACACAGCAATGCTTGGCCACTTACCGCTCCAATCCGGACGGGTCTGCCTCCGAAGGATCTGGGCGTGGAGCGCTGGGCCTACGCGTTCCAGGACCCTCATCTGGATGTTACTCATGCGTGCCCGGCCCCCCTCCGCGAGGCACCGGGCCTTGTGGAGGGTCCTGGACCTGAAGTCCTTCCAGCGCTTCTTCACGTGATTGATGTCGTGGGTTGCCACCCCGTCCGCGTTGATGGCAACCACTACGTCGTCCCAGATCCTCTCCCGTCCTTCCTTGTTGGCTCGTGATGTTCCGAAGAGGGCATCATAATGCCCCAGGACATGCTCCACCAGGACACCAACTTCGGTGGCAGTGAAGCTGGTGACCCTCTGCCTCTCTGGCTGGGGGTTACCAGTGGTGCTAGATGGAGATTTGCTCGACATGGCAACCCCAGATACAGGAATGGATGGGCAACTGGGTCCTGGGGCTGGGTAGTGGAGCGATGGTATCCCAGTCAGGAGTCTTCTGTTCCAGCAGGGGTGGACACAGCAACTGGACCCCTGCAGATGTCTGATGTGCAGGCACTAAATAGCAGGGCATGTGGACAGCAGACAGTCAGGCAGCAGCAGATGGCAGGTGGGAGCGTGCTCAGGGCTCTGGGGGGCAGGAAAATGGCCTTCAGGGCAGGAGCGTGGTCTTCCGTGTGTGTATGCGTGGCCAGCTTGATACGGAGTGATTTGGCACATGAAAAAATTGCACGTCAGTGTGTAATTCAAGGAAAGGCCCTTAGCGCGTAAGCGGGTCAGCACACATACGCGATTTCATTGGACCAAAGGCCCTTAGCGCGTAAGCGCATCTGTGACATATTGCGCACGGGCATGGCCCTTTCGCGTGTGAAACTTCATGCGGACCCCAGTTATACATGTACCCTGCTCGCACAGGGCCCTTTCACGTGTGAAACTTCCCTTGAACCCCGTAATACATGTACCCTGCTGTTCCCTTAAACCCCGTAATACACGTACCCTGCTGTAATCGCGTGTGAGACTTCCCGCGAACCCCAGTTATCCATGTACCCCGCTCGCACAGGGCCCTTCCGCGTGTAAAACTTCCCTTGAACCCTGTAATACCCGTACCCTGCTGTAATCGCATGTGAGACTTCTCGCGAACACCAGTTATACACGTACCCCACTCGCACAGGCCCTTTCACGTGTGAAACTTCCCGCGCACCCCAGTAATACACGTACCCCACTCGAACAAGCCCTTTCGCGTGTGAAACTTCATGCGAACCCCAGTTATACACATACCCCGCTCGCACAGGGCCCTTTCGCGTGTGAAAGTTCCCTTAAACCCCGTAATACATGTACTCTGCTGTAATCGCGTGTGAGACTTCCCGCGAACCCCAGTTATACATGTACCCTGCTCGCACAGGGCCCTTTCGCGTGTGAAACTTCCCTTGAACCCCGTAATACATGTACCCTGCTGTTCCCTTAAACCCCGTAATACACGTACCCTGCTGTAATCGCGTGTGAGACTTCCCGCGAACCCCAGTTATCCATGTACCCCGCTCGCACAGGGCCCTTCCGCGTGTAAAACTTCCCTTGAACCCCGTAATACATGTACCCTGCTGTTCCCTTAAACCCCGTAATACCCGTACCCTGCTGTAATCGCATTTGAGACTTCTCGCGAACACCAGTTATACACGTACCCCATTCGCACAGGCCCTTTCACGTGTGAAACTTCCCGCGCACCCCAGTAATACATGTACCCCACTCGAACAAGCCCTTTCGCGTGTGAAACTTCATGCGAACCCCAGTTATACACGTACCCCGCTCGCACAGGGCCCTTTCGCGTGTGAAAGTTCCCTTAAACCCTGTAATACATGTACTCTGCTGTAATCGCGTGTGAGACTTCCCGCGAACCCCAGTTATACACGTACCCCGCTCGCACAGGGCCCTTTCGCATGTGAAACTTCAAGCGAACCCCAGTTATACACGTACCCCGCTCGCACAGGGCCCTTTCGCGTTGTGAAACTTCCCTTGAACCCCGTAATTCATGTACCCTGCTGTAATCGCGTGTGAGACTTCCCGCGAACCCCCGTTATACACATACCCCGCTCGCACAGGGCCCTTTCGCGTGTGAAACTTCCCTTGAACCCCATAATACACGTACCCTGCTGTAATTGCGTGTGAGACTTCTCGCGAACCCCAGTTATACACGTACCCCGCTCGCACAAGGCCCTTTCGCGTGTAAAACTTCCCTTGAACCCCATAATACACGTACCCTGGTCCAATCGCGTGTGAAACTTCATGCGAACCCCAGTTATATAAGTACCCCACTCGCACAGGCCCTTTCGCGTGTGAAACTTCACACGAACCCCAGTTATACACGTTCCCCGCTTGGCGTTTGCTGTTTGGCAGCCCTGTAAACTGGTCCAGGGTTCGCGCAGCCCTTTGCACTGGATTGGGGATTTTGATGGCTTTTCCTTGCGCTAGGGGCGTTCTTGGGGGCGTAACTGGCGCTGCTGCAGGGTCGCTGCGCCACTCTGCGCCACGGCTGGTTTTGGAGGCTAAAATCCATGAATACGCTGTGCGCGGAAATCGATTTTAGCGCACGCGGCTGACGCAGACATTCGCAGGCGCACACTGTGCGCCAGCCGTGTGCGCCACTTTTGTGTGAAATTCTATGAATTACCCGGTTAGTCTTTTTTAACCAAAGTTTGATTATTAACATGTAATGTAGAGCTTGCGGAAATAACTGCCGAGCCAGAACAAAAGGAGACGAGATGGCAGGCACTTGGATATAATAAGAAAAAATCTCAGACTGTTGAATTGTGCACTTTGCACTTTAAAAACAACCAATGCACCTTAGCACAATTTCCCTGCACTATGAACTTTAGTATGACTTTTGCACTTTAGAGAGATCGTTGCACTTTATCGTGTTTTTGCATCATGCACTTTAAGGGCTGATTCAGCACTTATGCCATTACATCTGGAACTGGGAAAAGCATATACACTGATTGCAATTTTATGATTTACGAATTATGCTAATGTCCAATTTTTCCTAATGGGTCTGTTATTCGAGCTAAACTAGATGTCCAAATGCATGCAAAGTGCTGAAAAAGATGTGGTCGGCTATGAGGGGCTTCATTGACACGCACCTTACCTGTGGTAGTCCATGGCGGGCAAATAGGGTAATTAATACACATAGTAACTCCGCATCAGATCCCTATTAAGGATAACCCATTGGGACCCTTTAGATACATAAGGTGGTAGCGTCATGCATCAGCATCCATGCTACAATTGCGGTTTTCAACAGTCAAAGATGTCTGCCATGGGTCTGCGTTAAGGAGGTTGTGGTTTCTAATGGAGTCCTTCTTTTATTTTGGCTAAAATAGTGGCCGGTTGCTCTACACCATGTTGATTAAAACTGTGGTTTGATGGGGACGCATTGTTGTGATCAAGCGGCGAGGCAAGCCGCGAAACGTGTTAACGTTCCCAACGCGCACAGACACTTTGAGAGAGCCACATTTTGATGGCTTTTTAATTTTTGTGTCACTTTGTAAGGCATTAATAAAGATTACAATTATTCTTGAACGTTGGTGTCCGGACTCCGCAAATTTTGTGATGTGAAGAGTGCTACTCACCCTGCCTGATGTCATCAGTGCTTTGAAGGGATATATATATATGTATATATATATATCAGGGAATAATTTACTCAGTTTTACTGTACAAATGAAAATAAAAGAAAGATACAAATTGTTTATGAAACTAGAGGATTATGCATAACTAGAGGTTGTTGTCATAAATTCTTCTAAATCTTCTAGGAAAAATGTGTTTATTTTTATCTTCTATTACAGAATTAACATCCTTAAATTCCAGCCTGGAGAGGAGAACCTTGGGGACCTGCAAAGGAAGGAAGAAAGGGGGTGCAGTGCCACACACTCCAACCAAAAGATGGAAGGGAGGCTGGAGTGCCGAACTCCCAAAAGAAGGAAGAAAAGGGTGACATGCCATAACCCCAACCCGGGGCAAACCAGAGTGCCCACTCCCTGATGAAGGAAAATTACTCCGAAGGAAACCCCACTCTGCCTTGCTCTTCCCCAACAAAGAGTCATGGAACAGCAAGCGGGGCATGTGGGGTGCATTTAAAGGCCCCAAACAGATGTCCCTTTTACAGGAACAACAGTTATTTAAACATTGCAACCAAAACCGTCCTGGCTCTTGCTTTTATTCTCACATGAGTGGCAAGAATTTCAACACTGCAACAAAAACACCCTGGCTTTTTCTTTTTGTTCATGTAAAATTAAAGAACCATGGGGAAAGGGGCCTGCATGTCATTATCAATGGACCAGCAGCAATGTAATCCACCCAAGAAGGGGGAATCAAAGAATCTTGTGACATGAAAAACAAAATTTTTAAACATTAAAAGCAAAAACAGCCTGCACAGATGTTTGCAAAAAAAAAAAAAAGTTGCTTTAAAAAGCCACAATGGAAAAAGATATCACTGCTCACAGGAAAATGCCAGGAAAGCAAACCCTGATGTGGGAGTGTCCAAAGCCAATGTATAGTATGTTTCAACCACAAAACTCATGTAAACATGTGAACAGACACTTACTTAAGGAAAAACATGTTCTGGCTGAGTTCTAAACTTCACAATGAAATTCCCCACTTCCAGCTAGATATTACACCTCCCATCTAATGACGCCGTGCAATAGAATTTGCTGTTGCAGGTTTTGAAAGCCCACTGTTACTCAGACTGGCTGGCACTGAAGGAAGTTAAGGCAATGGACTTCAAGGAAAAATCATCCCTAGTTGAAGCATGACAAAAAGGTGTGAGCCATTGTTGCACCCCCTTTAAAAGAGCCCACACCACGCCAAAGAGCCTTATAAAAAACTCTGGTCACAGGCTGAGCCCAGCAAGACAGATGGCTGTGGGGGATGAAGCAGCCTCCCATTTGATCAACAAAAACACTCACAATTAATAGTAAAATACTGTTTTTGTTTTAGGCATTTTGCCTAGCCATCAGACTGAGGATTGATTTCAATTTCATGCCATTTTTCATGTAATTTCCAGGCGGTTTTGGGGATATAAATTACATGTACCAGGGACATTTACCAGGGACTCTGGTAACTATATTGGCCAGTTAGACTAGGTTTCTGGTTGATCTGAACATGTGACAATTGTGATAGTTGGTGAAAAGATGGAAAATTACATTAGTAACATGCTTGATAACTGCCATATTCATAACTGTTGTACATTTTATGAAAATTACAAAAATGTGACACATGGCCATGCTGCATTGTACTGATTTGGAAGTATGCTTATCTAATTCGGCATGATCATCTAAAACCGAATATATGTTTTATATGGCATTAACTAGAACAATTATGAAGTTATGATACATAACTAGTTTTTGCCAAAAAGTTGTAAGGGTGATAACAAATGGAAAAAAGACAGATGGTGCTCTCCTCCCTTGTTCCAGTCCTGACTGGGGGCAGAGAGAGAGAAATAAACTGTCCAATCCTGGCGGCAGGGATTATTGAAGGGTACTTCCCCAAGATTGTAAAATTAGTGATGTAATTTCTACTATATAAGGGGGACTGTACTAGGACTCAAGACACACAAAAACCAGGTAAGACAGAAAAAGGAGGACGGAGAGAAGGCTGCTGAAACTTACCATATTTAAGAGTGCAGTGATCAGACACCTACCCTTTCTTTCCAGAGTTTCCTGAGATCAAGCTGGCTTTCCTGAATCATAAACAAAGGCTTGTTATGTAAGTAGCAATAACCCCAGCCCTAAATTGCATAAGCCCTTCCATTTCTGTAGCAGCGCAACCAATATTTCCCATTGAAAACCCCAAATTGCCTGTGTAGTTTAGCCATCTCCCCATTGAATAATCTTTTCTTTGCCTGTGTATATTAGCATTTCTCCTTTGAAAAAACAATCATTTCACTGTGTAAATCCTTAGTATATTTGTAAGTCAATCAATGGATTCCTCAATTGAATTTCACAGGAGTGGGATTGTTGGCTTTCAAAAACCAACGTTATTTGTTCCCAGTGCTGTTGTTGATTGTTATAGTCATTAAATTGTTGCCCAAGAGAATTAATCCCCTTGTGAGCTGAAAACCGAATTTGTCCCATTGTGTAAATTATGCCCTGCTAAGTGGATTTTCATTTTCCAGTGTCATTCCTATTTGCAGCTGTCATATTAAACCCAAACCATTGCTCCCATTGTGAGTAATCCCTTTGCCCAAAGCCTTCCTGTTAGCTGCCCCTGTCATTTCTACTAAAACACTTTTCTATGTGCCTTTCTCATTGTGGAAAGTGTGTCATTGTCTGCCCCCATAAAATCAAGTTGATTTCGATTTTCCTTTTTCCAAAAATGTCTTTTCATCCTTTAAAAAGCATTTTCCTATGTACTCCCCTTCCTCCATCATATTCTGAGCACAGATTTCAAATGGCATTTCCTTCATTTATCATTTCTCGGAGCTTGCCTTTCACTTTGCAGCCCCAGTAAAATTAGTATGATTTCCATTTTCGTTTTTCTAACCTTTGAAAACTTGCTTGTCCCAGTTTATATTTCTTCCCCTACTGTACCCTGATTATGGATTTCATGGATTTGGAATTGAATATCCTTTATTTTTTATTTATTTTTCTCATGTGTTTGCCTGTGTTCAAATCGAATTTCCTAGTTAGCTAGTCGGTTTTGAAGCCCTATTTGTCTTCTAGTGTATGCAGCCCGAAGTACCCTTATGTGCTGTATCTTAGAAGTAGTATTGCATCATTGGAAATCCATGTTTCCATTGTTGTAGGGGGGAGTGCTTAACTGTTGGTGTTGTCACTTTGTTGTTAATTGTTCTCTTTCTGTTCTGCCATTAAAAAATATTGAAGTAGCTGTAATAGTATATCTTAACATGGTTGTTTTGTAGAGAGTATTGCATTTTGTGTTGCCACATTGGTGGCTGTGCAACTGGTTGAGTTTCTTTTTTCATTAAATAATACATTAATAAATATCTTATTGATACACACCGGCCTGGTTCCTAGTCCATTGTGACACAGGGTGTTTGTGGAGATTGTGTGCGAGACGGGGTGGAGGTCTACTCAAAAAGAATCCGTAGTATATTAAAAATAAAAGCGTTTATTGTGCGCCACATTCATTGTAGGGGAAGGAGTTCCCTGGCTGGCGTGTGCCATGTAATAAACGGTGACAATATAGTAATCCATGATAACTCATGTCTCGGGAGGATAGCTCAGGGGCAACGTGCTCGCCTTGGAAGAAAGACGACACGGAGCAACACAGGTCCTACCCCCAGGTCCATTCTTAGAAATTTCTGGGTGTTAAGTGTGTTATAAATAACCAATTATATCATAACTGTGCTACTTAATGTTGCAACAAACCACCTTGAAACATGCAGAGTCGGCCCAGTTTGGTCTGAAGGTCCAAAATATGGATAGCTATTTTATTAATTGTGAACTTTGAAGACAAGGACATGATTCCAATGCCCTAGAGGTATACGGTAAATCGTGAATGTTGCTCAAATATCTTTCATCCAGAAATGGGCAGATGGCTTTCAAGCTATAGAATGGTCCTTACATCCAGTATAACTAGCACGGTTCCATGCATATTGATGTTCTCTTTGCATGATAATGTTTGTTATTTTGGACCTGGATCTTCGTACAAAACCATATTCTCAGTTAGCTGCAAATTATATTAATCAAGCAAAACGTGTCCTCCTAAACATTGTTTCATATACCATTTATATCTATATTGCATTTTAGAGTGGGCAGTCTATTTATGTTCTTTTAATAAATGGATTGTCAGGGGTTACACCATTCTGTTGGACATCATTTCCGACCTTTGATAATTGTGGCACAAAGTTGTATTTTAGCATTATTCGTGATGCAATTCTGAATTGTACAGAGATCACATTCATGTTATGGGCCTGCATAGAGGTCTGTGTAAGCTACTGGTTTCATGCCTCAGCTCCTGATTTAAAATGTTCAAAGTATTTAATCAGCCAGCATAGGAAAACTATTCATAAAATACGAGTCCAGTGATGACAGGTCACTTAGCTTGCATGTTCTTTCTGCTGTGCCTGTCCTTTATGGGGCCAAAATAAATTCGTGCCTATAAATGTGAAATGCAATGGACAACTGAAAATGCCAACACTGTTGGCTTTGTCACAGCATATTTCTCTACTGGATTTGTAGCACCAACAAAAACAAATAATATTTGTGAAGCAACACTTTCCCATGAGCTCCTCACTCCATGCAACTCAGATGCACGCGTCATAGTGCTGCCATGTTTCTGAAATATTGAAAGATTTAGGATTCAGCCACCTCTTTAAATGTCCCTGGAGATCCCCCGTGCAGCCCTTTCCTCGCCAACAATACCGATGCAAATACTTCTAATATAATATATATTTTCCATAAATCAATTCAGGATTTTCTGGATGTCATTTCAAACCGATACATTCTGATAAAATAACACTGGAACATAATTTGTTGTTGCTGTTTGCACACATAAGCAATAACAAGATTGATGTGATGTGTGTTTTTATTTCCTGACCGAGACCTTCAACCATAAGAATTCAAACTTAACCAGGTTGTGCTCCCCCCATACAAAGGGGGACAAAGGTATAACGATAATTAGAACCAATGATGCCTACTGCATTTTCTAAGCAGTATATGTAATGTGTCTAAAAATCAGCTTTGTCTTGCGGTTTGTATGGGGAGGGTCTATTTTCTTTAATCCAATGTATATCATACCCATTTACCAAACAAAAACAAGAAATAAACAGTGATAAGGGAAATGAAGACTGAACAGCAGAAAGTCTCATTATTTGTTAAGCCATCTTTTATCAGTTTATATACTTTGTCAGGCTGGACAACGATTGCAATAACCTTATTGATCGAGTGGCCATGAAGAACGGTGCAGTGCCTAATTCATTTTGTGTTAGGCTTTTGCTTCTTGTCCTCAAATGCTTTGTTAGAGCTAATCCCTCGATGCTTCCACCCATATTTTAAGCAGTCCTGTCTTCAAAGTGTCATGCCTTCCACAAGGTCCATTGTCAAAATTCTAGCAGACAAATTCCTCTTTTTGGCAGTAGCGTGACGGCTATTATATCAGCATACTCCCTCTGGGACGACGGCTTACTGGGGTCTTGTCATCTCAGACTTCTGAAAATCAATTCCTTCATGGCTCATCTATTTTTCCCAATCCTCTATATAAAGTGCCCATCATACCTTAATGAAGTCAAACTTCTGTAAATCCTGAAAGCCCTGGACTTTTCGCTGCTGAAATTGTAGCACTTCTCTTAAACCCGAGAGTGAACGGAGGAGATGCCATATGTAGCTCTAGCCCCTGAGTTTGGAATCCTGTAGTTGGATGCTCGACAAAATAAAGCATGAAGGGTGCATGGTTTGCGATAAAAAAAAAACATGTATTTATATTATTCATTGGTTAAGCAAAGCGCTGGACAAAAGGCGAAACGAAAGCAGAATAGGTGAGAGGGATGTAAACTGTAGTGTGTCTGTTATAGGCTGGTAGTTGAGTTCTGGTTGCTTTGGCTATTTTTCAAATACAAAGTTCACTAGCTGCCCCAATGCAAGAAATACAGCACAGTCCTGCTTTTTCGTTATATCCTGCAAGTTTCAGTGTTGCATTGTTTACAAGAAAAGCTTAGCCGGTCAGATAGCATAGCGAGTAGAGCCTACCTTTCATCCATCCAAGGTCAATAAATGAGCACCACACACTCTGGGTCACTCTGGGTAATAATAAGCAGCGCTCAGATGCCTGAGGGTTCGTAGCACTATATATAAATGCGAATTATTACACATAGAAGAAATGACAGAACAACGCATATCTGAATGAAATCTTCCTGCCTGACAGCAGAAAACCATAGCACTCCGAACATGTTGACAATCGAAGGGAAGGCACTGCTGTTGCTTCAAAATAGGTGCTAACTATTGCTGTGTGACAACTTTAGAAAGCTCACGCTTTTTAGCCAACAGATTTGTCCTTAACAGTATAGGAGTACGCAAAACGTCTTTGGGTAAAATGTTACGGTTGGCTGCTAATATTTTTTTAAAGAAGGGCTATGATAGCCTCTTGGGGAGATTGTAATTCCTAGAAGTGATTTAGTAAAACTATTTTGTATTGGATCATAAAACTGCTGTGCTAATGAGTAGGGCACTCAATTGTTTGCTCGAAAATCAAATGGCCACATTTTTTTTTACCCTTTTTTAGTGAAAAAAGGTTGATGTGGGTTTGGTTGGTATATATACGGTTGTGCGCAGGTGAGTGGGGGTGCAGAGTCTCTCCATGCAGATTGCGGTACAAACTTGTGGTACAATAAAAATGTAACTTTTTTTACTTTCGAGCAACAAAACGTGTTGCTAAAACGTAGAACCTTAATCCACCACAAGAGGGTCTAATCTTTTGAGGGCTCTTCAGGTATGCATGGTCAAATGATCAAGGTTGTTTTTCCACCGGAATGATTTTACACATTTCACAAATTTGCAAGATGTGAAGTTCCATAGCCTTTTCTGCATCTACTGAAGACAAACAAAGTTGCCATACCATTAATTTCACAGATGAAATCTCCTACCAACTCTCTTTGATGCAATGGGGCTGATTCATGGAATTTTCGGCGCAGAAAATAGGGTACAGGCGCACGCAACTCTGCACAAATCCCCCTTTGTCGATTCAGGGAATCAAATGCACAGTACTTTTCCTGGACTTGCCTGGAGATCCCGTTGGCTCGGCACATCTGTGCAAGCCATCAAGGGTCTTCGTGAAACTCCAAGCAGAGCATGGGCAAGGCTTGCGCAGAAGGCTGGGAAGGGGACGGAACACCAAAAATGTGGAGAACCTGCAAAAAAATTGGGCATTCCCAGGGACAGCCTACAGGCAGTCAGTCCCTTGCATGCAAACAATTGCGCAGCATGAGATGTATTCATGGATTTGATTGCGAAACGTCTTGGCTGGGAAATGGCCATGCAAGTCCTTCATACGATCTGCCATCCAAAGATTTCAGGGTGCGTGTACCCAATCAGAGTTTACAATGTAACTTAGGGGTGTGCATAAGCAGTGTAGTGGGGAGCTGGGATGTTTTACGTGGGTTTGTACGCAGATTTCCAGAGTTATTGCCGAGTTACGATTTTTTATACGCATGTTGTCGGGGTGCCAAATACAGTTACGCAGAACCCGCACATGGTCCCCGAGTTGGAGGCCTGATTTTGGTGGACTCTACACACAGTTTGAACAGTGCATGTATTCACACCTGGGAGAGCGCACAAGGGTAGCTGATCTGGCAGTTTTCTGTTTTGTGTGTGGGAGTGTCAGGGGCATTCCGGCTATGACTTGCAAATATGGTTACTTTGCGCTGTTACTTCCATGAATATGCAGGGTGTGCATTTTTCTTTTTGTGTGCAGGCTCACACTGTGTCCTTCTTGGCACGTAGCCCTTGCACAATTTCTGCATGAAATTCTTTGAATCGGCCCCAATGTGTAAGAAGTAGTTCACAAAAACATAGTTATGTTGAAGAACTGGGATGCCTAATGCCACTTGTCAAGTTACTTGCTTAAGTACACATATGAGGCAGTAGAAAATCATGCGCAATCACATTTCTGAAGTACATTAATGGCGTTAGAACATTTAATGGAAAACCGAAGAAACTTAACATTTGCAGGCGTGTATTCATGGATAGTGATAATGATGCAGGCTGAAGCATTAGTCTATTTACACCCACAGCACATGCCACTTTCAGAGTAGCCCAGCTACAACTTCTCTGATTTGGTGACTGTCCCAGTTGAGTTTTGCATTCCTAGTTTGGCAAATGGTCCCTCCTATGAGCACAACATTAAATGAGTTGCAGCTGGCTTGCTTAATATGTTTTGTGGCCTGTTATATTTGAGCAATGGTAGAGGGTGTAGTGAGAGGATACCCTCAAGCAGTACAAAAGGTCATGCGGGAGTATGTTGCCAAGAAGACAAAGGTGAGAACTGTCATGAAACGTATCTCCAAAGAGGCTTATCATTGCAATGACGATGTGTAGCTCCAGGTGCCAGATCTGCTTGTGACCCTGTAGATGCAGGGACTGGAAACCCAGGCCTGCACAATAGCTGACAGTGATGGACATTGTGAGCAAGATACATTTGAAATATGTGTCTCATTTAACTTTTTTAAATTATTATGTTGTATTCTTCTTTTCATTGTGTGGCTCTTGTAAGATGACCAGCATCAGTTTTGTAAAAATTGCAAATACAATTACACACAAATAAATAAAAACATTTAAAAAAATATATATAATTCTTTTTAATTTAAATACTTTTATTAATAGATTAAGTTATAAACATTATGAACAAAGTTAAGAACGTTTTCATTCAATTACGTAACTGAGCACATTGAGAACTGTTCAAATTAGAAATTAACAATTGGTACCTGAGGCAACATTTAATGAATGTTGAAAATTAAATAAGTAGGGAAATGAGATGTTATATAAATAAAGATAAATGAGGGGGAAATTAAACAACAAGACAAACATGAGGAAAGTTTTATAATTCAAGTACTGTATGAATCTATTCTATGTCTTATTGAATTCATGTAAAGAGTCATGTAATGAGGCATGACAGCGTTCAATTCGATGAGTCGAACAGAAAGAGTTCCACCATAAATTATAAGAAAGGTTAGAAGCATTTTTCTGATTGCTAGAAATATTCTGAAAAGCAATCACAATGAACAGATTAAATACTTAAGTATAATCAGACTGACTAAAAATAGTGTTGACCAAGAAGCCAATCATCAAATTCCTTAATGTTAAGGGTTCTGTAAAGGAAAACATTAATTGTAACCGATTCCAGATTCTAGACCAAAATGAATGAACATGAGTACATTTAAAAATCATATCTATACAATCAGCATTTGGAATATTGCAAGACCAACAACTATTGGAAGTACCAATAAAATGTTTGGCAAAATGTTGTGGGGTGAGGAAGGCCCTAGGCAAAATAAAAAAAATATGTTTGGGTGAGATTGGCAGCAGACTATGTGGAATGACATATCATCCAAATTCTAGTCCATAAATCTGAAGAAGGCTGGAAGTCCCTGTCAATTTTCCAGCTTCTAATAATTTTGATCTTGAGTGAATTTGAAGGTAAAGGAAGGATCATTAAAGAACGAGTAAAATTTTGCGGCCCTAACAGAGGGATTATTGATTAAGAAATGTAAAAAGGGAGATGGGGATGTCTGTTTAAGTGTAGGTAGGCATTTGGTAATTGATTTGATTAATGAGGTCTGAAAAGGGAGATCAGATGCTGGAATATTATATTGTGTACATAAATTTGAAAAGAGGATTAGGTTTCCATTTTGAATTAGTTGCTCGGTAAATATAATTCCAGAGGAATACCATCTATGTATAATTGAAAGGTTACATTTAGTAGAATTTTGTTTGTTAAACCATATGAAGGTGTAATCAGGTTGATTCTTATTACAAGAGTTATCAGGTAATTTATTCCAGATATTCTTGAAGAAGTGAATAGAAGGATAAGAAGTGATATTGGGCCACAACGATGTTATGAGAAAATGAGACAGAGAGAGAGGGGAAACATGCTAGCCTGAATTACACACCAAAGAGGAGTGTTATTTGAAATGAAGGCGACTGTAATTATAAGAGCTCAGATGAATCAGTGTGGGTGTCAGATGGCAAGAGACGTTCGTCACTGCAGACCAGTGTCAAAGGACATTCGGGGTCTCCGGAAATGTGGGGGTGTAAATGTAATTCCAAGAATTGGCGTGATCCAATTTATTAAAAAAGTGATGCGATCATCTACTTCAGAATTTTGAGGAATACAATAAAACAGAGGTTATCCCTGCAATTTCTGTCCTCCAATTCTGTAATTTCCCCCTCTAATTGGAGAATTTTGGTTTGCATACATTCCAAGCCTTCAATCCTGTCTTCCACTGTACTGATTCTTTCTTCAGCTTCATCAAGCCTGCCAAAAATATAATTTTTGAAGTCCTTTAATTCATCTTGTATAGAAGATGAGCGTGAATCTAATGAAGTTATCGAAGTACGTATGCTGCCATGTACTGGTAGAATTTTTTCCATACAAGTATTGATGGAAGTATTCTCTGATGACATTATTTGAAAGATATAGCAAGGAGGGATGCAAGTGTGAAAGAATATGGATTGAGAAAATTAATGATGTAAAAGAGATTAATGAGGTAATCTCGGATTGATAAGCAATAGTATTATGCTGCAGTAGGTGAACCAGGAGCCACAAAGACTAGGAAATGTACAAAGGCCTTGAGAAGAATTGTATTAATAGCTATTTTGCAAAATTCAATGACTTGGCATTTTGCGCACGCCTAAATCTGTTGTGCAAGCAATACAATTTATAAAAATATTAAACAGAAATTGCTTATGTTACTATAGCCTTATAATTGTATCCCTTACCTTGAATATTAGTGATGCATTTTATAATTCCTCCATGTATGTATTAGGGTATCTATGCATTAAAAAGGCAAGTTCCTTGAAAGGAAAAAGTACCATAGAATAAGACTCAAAGGAACATCAGATTGGCGTAATGGAAGTACATTTTTATTTGCATGCACTGTAATTGTTGTGAATGAAGTAGGTTCTCTCTAAGAGCGGTGCTGAAGTTTGTTCTTTCCACTCTGCTGACAAGAAATAACAGACGCCTCCCACTCAACGCTGTGGGTTTCGGCCTTCACGTCTCTTTTCCTGTCAGCATGCCAACGCGACCAGATAAAGCCGAAGCAGAGCACAATGGAAAGCCTCGACAAGCAACCGCTTTGCTGTGCATGAAGCACACAAATCCTCAAGAAAAGCGGAAGAGTCGCTCTCCTTCCCACAGCTGAGATGTTATATAAATAAAGATAAATGAGGGGGAAATTAAAAAACAAGACAAACATGAGGAAAGTTTTATAATTCAAGTACTGTATGAATCTATTCATGTCTTATTTAGTTCATGTAAAGAGTCAAGTAATGAGGCATGACAGCGTTCAATTCGATGAGTCGGACAGAAAGAGTTCCACCATAAATTATAAGTAAGGTTAGAAGCATTTTTCCGATTGCTAGAAATATTCTGAAAAGCAATCACAACTAACAGATTAAATACTTAAGAATAATCAGACTGACTAATAACAGTGTTGAAGACAATCATCAAATTCCTTATTGTTAAGGGTTCTGTAAAGGAAAACATTAATTTTAACCGATTACAGATTCTAGACCAAAATGAATGAACATGAGTACCTTTAAAAATCATATGTATAAAATCAGCATTTGGAATATTGCAAGACCAACAACTATTGGAAGTATCAATAAAATGTTTGGCAAAATGTTGTGGGTTGAGGAAGGCCCTATGCAAAATTTAAAAAAATATGTTTGGGTGAGATTGGCAGCAGACTATGTGGAATAACATATCATCTAAAGTTTAGTCCATAAATCTGAAGAAGGCTGGAAGTCCCAGTCAATTTTCCAGCTTCTAATAATTTTGATATTGAGGGAATTAGAAGGTAAAGGATCAATAAGGAACGAATAAACGTTTGCATCCCTAACAGAGGGATTTTTGATTAAGAAATGTAAAAAGGGAGATGGGGATGTCTGTTTAAGTGTAGGTAGGCCTTTGGTAATTGATTTGATTAATGAGGTCTGAAAAGGGAGATCAGATGCTGGAATATTATATTGTGTACATAAATTTGAAAAGGGGATTATGTTTACATTTTGAATTAGTTGCCCAGTAAATATAATTCCAGAGGAATACCATCTATGTATAATTGAAAGGTTAGATTTAGTAGAATTTTGTTTGTTAAACCATATGAAGGTGTAATCAGGTTTATTCTTATTAGAAGAGTTATTGGGTAATTTCTCCCAGATATTCTTGAAGAAGTGAATAGAAGGATAAGAAGTGATATTGGGCCACAACGATGTGATAAAAAAAGGAGACAGAGAGAGAGGGGAAACATGCTAGCCTGAATTACACACCAAAGAGGAGTGTTATTTGGGAATGATTTGTGGTATATAAGAGTATTAAGTTGCTTCATGATGAATGTTTTATGATAGAGTTGGACGTTTGGAAATTTGACTCCACCCAAGTATTTTGAAAGTTTAAATTTATTAGATGCAATGTGAGGAGTCTTATTGTTCCAAATAAATTTTAAAAGTAAAGAATAAAGTTTAAAACAAATAGAGGAATGAATTGTGATAGGGATCATAAAAAGTGAGTATAGGACAATAGGGGCACTCATCATCTTAATCGTATCTAGGCGGCTGACCAAGATCAAAAAGAGGTGGCCATTTTTCGGTTAATTCAGTAACTTTCTTTATAATATGATTCATGTTAAGGTAAATAGTGGAGGGTATATCTTTGTTGACTAAAAGACCAAGATATTTAATATGGGATGGTTACCAAGATGATGAATATGATAAGGGAGTGTTAGATCTATTGCAGGAATATGTAAGGGGTATAAGCTCTGATTTGTCTAAGTTTAATTTGTGACCTGAAACTGTGGAATATTCCTTGATAGTTCAAATAAAATGTGATATACATGAAGCAGAATCAGACATATAAATGGGGATATCATCTGCATAAGATGAGATCTTGGCCTCTATATTGTTCAGAGAAATCCCCTTAATATTGGAATTTAAACAAAAGTTTTGAAGTAGGGTTTCTAATGCTAAATTAAATAATAAAGGAGAAAGAGGACAGCCTTGACGAATACCCCTTTCTATTTTAAATGAGGAATAGAGGGAATTATTAATCAGAATAGGAGTAGTGGGAATAAGGTATAGTAATTTAACTAAGTTAATAAAATAGGGAGGAAGTCTATGCCATATTAAAGATTAAAGCAAAAAGGAGCAGGAAACATGATTGAATGCTTTTTCAGCATCAAGAGCAATAAGGGCCGAAGGAGTGGTAACATTTTGAGAATGAGCTAACATGTTAAATAATAGTCTCAAATTAGAGGATGCATTCCATCCTTTAATGAAACCAGATTGATCGCTGGGAATGAGGCTAGGAAGAAAAGATTCTAAGGTTTAGCAAGAATTTTGGCATACATTTTTGAGTCTGAATTAATAAGTGAAATAGGTCAATCATTTTTGACGTTCAAAGGGGGTTTATCAGGTTAAGGCAAAAGAACGAGAAGGGCTTTACTAAAAGAACCAGGGCTTTGTCCTCAACTAATAAAATGGGAGTACAATTCTAATAGTTTAGGGGCAATAGAATCAATGAAAGTTTTGTAAAAATCAACAGGAAAATCATCCAGGCCAGGGGCTTTATTTGGTTTAAGGTCGTGTATGGCTTGTTTAATTTCAGAAATAATTAAAGGTGAACAGAGAGAAGAAGTATCAATCAGATCATTTGTATCCATTTTCTTCATTTTTTGGAAGAAATTATTGATATTATCAGAGTTAATGGGAGAATCACGTGATTACAGGTTGGAATTAAAATTAAACAAAGCATTACTAATATCTTTTGGGTTGGTTAATCTAATACCATCGGGAGGAGTAATATGGGCAATTATCGATTTTTCTTTCCTTTTCTTGAGATAAGAAGCTAATATTTTGCCAGCTTTGTTAGATTTTTTAGACATTTTTGTTTTTGATCTGAGGATAGAATTAGCAGCTTTGTCAGTACACACTTTATTGAATTGTATACGTTCTTTAGTAAGGGTTTTTAGTATAGTTTGGTCTGGATAAGCATAGTATGATTTTTCAAGGTCTTTTATTAGCTAAAGCTAAGGAAGAGTTATGTGCATGTTCCGCTTGATTTTTTATGAGGCTACAAAATGTATGATGAAACCTCTAAGAATTATTTAATGAATAAGTTGGTTTTCTCAATGAAGGTTTTATCTTTTAGAAGGACTGAATACAATATCCATCTTGGCGAGAATTTATTAGGGGGGACCATTCGAGTACCGTAGAAACAATGCATGATCTAATATAGTTATGGGAGTTTAAGATAGAGGGAGCTAATGGTGTATTGACAAAAATGTAATCGAGTCTCGAAAAGGATTGATGAGGCGGGGAATAGAAAGAAAAGTCTGTCGTTTGAGGATGACAAAAACACCAAGTATCTAATAGACTAAGATTTTGTATTAGGTTTAGGGAGCTGTTACGAGATTTGGAATGAACAAAATTAGAATTCGATTTCCTGTCTAAAGCAAAATCAACAATCTGCTTCATATCTCCAAAAAAAGATAAGTGTATCATAAGGTTTTAGTGAATGTGTCATAAGTAATAAAGACCAAAAAGAGGGATTAGGTATATATGGGCCATAAACATTAATAATGGTAGTGGGAAAATTATTAATAATGCTCTCTATTATAATCCATCTGCCTTCTGGATCCTTTTCTTCATTAATTAGGGTGACATTTAGATGTTTGTTGATTAAAACTGACACCAGATTTTTTATCAACAGCATTAGCAAATAATGTATGACTAGACCAGGAAGCTTTGATAGTAAAGTTTTCATCATCAGAACTTAAATGGGTATCCTGTAAGCAAATAATATCCAATTTGTGTTTAGATAGTAGTGAAACACTCTTGTTGTGTTTGATGGGGTGGCCTAAACCCCTCACATTCCAAGTACTAATCTTAATCGACATAGGGAGCCATTTATGAGATGTTTTCTGAAAGAATCATTGAAAATAAAGTACAATCATAGAACATTATCTTTAAATACATTCGTAGATACATTAATTGGACCATGGAATATGCAAAATTGAAATAAAAAATAAGTGTATAACAAATAGGGAAGAACACATAATATGAGAACAAGCAAAAAAAAATAATTAAAGAAATACAAAGGTAATACGAGATGCATGATGACAAGTATAAGAAGCAGTTGTCAAAATAAAAAAAAAATAAGAATAAGAATCTCATATAGAGGATGAAGATAGCAAACGCATAACCGAAAGAGATGAAGAAAGGAAAGAGTAACAAGGAATATGAGAAGAATTAGCAATATTAGAAGATTTGGAAAGCTATGAAGAGAAGATAAATATCACGTTTATATAAGAAAAAAGAGAAATCTCTTAATCATAACTTAAGGCAAGTAACACAAATGTATAAAACAAAACGGCATTCAAGTTGTGAATGAAGATTCAGCATTTTTAAAGGGAGATCTAGATTTAACCCTTTGATGACTTGAGACAGAAGGTATCTCCAATGGAATATAGGATGTCGACCTACTGCGTTTTGGAGTAAATTTGATATGCTGATATTTGGGAGTCTTGAAGACCGGTGCTGGAGTCTTGGATTCTGATGTGGAATTAGTTACAGGTTTAGATGGTGATGCATCAATTGGGGTAGTTGGTAGAGCTTTGAGAAGGTCATACATGTCATCTGGATTAGTAAACTCTTTGGTGGGCCCGTCAGGGATAGTGATAATCATCTTTGCTGGATCAAGTAGGCCATATCTGATGTTAAGATCCTTGAGCATTGGGCTCATGTCCAGAAATCTTTTCCTTTTTGCCTGGGTTGCACTGGAAAAGTCAGCAGAGATGAAGATGTTTTTGTTCTGAAAGAGGATCTGTGATTTCTTCCAGGCTGCTTGTAGGATTTGTCTTGTTTGTTGGTAACCAAGAAAGCATGCAATGATGGGTCTAGGTGAAGCATCAGTAAATCTAGACCTGATTCTGTGTGCACGTTGTATCTCGAGTGGGGGTGTAAATGTAATTCCAAGAATTGAGGGGATCCAATTTATTAAAAATGTGATGGGATCATCTACCTCAGACTTTTCAGGTATACCATGAAAATAGAGGTTATCCCTGCAATTTCTGTCCTCCAATTCTGTAATTTCCCCCTCTAATTGGAGAATTTTGGTTTGCATACATTCCAAGCCTTCAATCCTGGAGAAGTACCATCGAATAAGACTCAAAGGAACATCAGATTGGCGTAATGGAAGTACATTTGTATTTGCGTGCACTGTGATTGTTGTGAATGAAGTAGCTTCTCTCTAAGAGCAGCACTAAAGTTTCTTCCTTTCACTCTGCTGACAAGTAATAACAGATGCCTCCCACTCAATGCCGTGGCTTTCGGCCTTCATGTCCCTTTTCCTGTCAGCGTTCCAATGCGACCAGATATAGCCGAAAGCAGAGCACAATGGAAAGCCTCGACAAGTAACTGTTTTGCTGTGCATGAAGCACACAAATCCTCAAGAAAAGCGCAAGAGTCTCTCTCCTTCCCTCAGCTGACAAGAAATGGTAGGAGCCTCCCACCCAATGTCGTGGCTTTGAGTATTCACGGCACTCCTCGCTCTAATATTCCAAAGCAAACATACAGACCCATAAGTGGAATACAACGTGCGGCTGCCACATGAATTACTGGTATGTTGAAATTTGTATGAAAAGTTAGTGGTCTAATAATTCAAACGGGAACAGAGAGTGTGGAGTCACGAACAGGGTACCTGTGCGCTATTTATCACTAATATGTTTAAAAGGCATATTATCAAATGAAGAAGAAGTGTGAGCAGCAATCCGATTCCCACCAACCAATCCACACAGGCTGGTACTAAATTAACAGTTATATGGTAAAGAAGGATTGCGCTTGACACCATTATAATACAACAACAAGCAATCAAGGTACAGTATTTTAATGAGGTAGATTGAGAAATAGCCGACACGTGTTTCGACACTCAGGTCGTTTTGAAGGCTAGATCACAAACATCAGTGGCATCACATAATCAACATATTCAGTGAATGACAATTTTGAAAAAGGTGTAAGTAAAAAACATACCAAGAATCAGGTAAGGAGGATGGTACAGCAGTAGCAGGTCAATGTAGACAAACAATACAAAAAGAACAAAAGACCACAAAAGAAATAAACAGAAATCGAGAAAAAATATATATAAATTCATCAACTTGAAATTGGTTTAAGGCCTAATTGTCTTCTCTAGGCTAATTATGACCAGCACCCCGTAGCATGACCCCCATGCAAGTCCAAGTACCAGCAAAATACAAGTGGTGACCAAAATTTAGATTAGCGTCATCCAAAATAGTGATGTTCAGAGAACAGAACGAAAATAATCACAGTAACCAGTAATTGGTGACGGGAAAGGAACAACAAAAGCAATAAGGTGAAGCTATATAAGTCCACAGTGGAAAACTGCTAAGTCAGTCAGAAAATTGCAAGGAATAATGGATCGCTTAACCCCTCAAAATTGTAAATAACAGCTCAATAGTGGTATCCTATTCAAGAGAAAACTCAGATTGAACTAAATTGTGAACTTCAGTATATTAAGGACCAGAAAATGGGAGATAAGGCCACTCACCTATTAAGTATTAATTAATCAGTTCCCATCAGTCAGGGTATATTGCGAATAAGCAAAACAATGTCAAAGGCCACAAATGGCCGGCACAGATATATTGCCTAAAACGGAAACCAGAATAAATCAGGGACTAGGACATGAATATAAACAGAAAAAAGCCAGGGTCAAAAGAAATCAATACTTACTCGACCAATCGAGAGAGATACGAGTATATCTGGACAATTCCATTCAACGCTTACCAAAAAATGCTCTGTAATAATGGAGGTCGTCAAGCGCGTCACAGGAGTGACACCGACGGGTACGTTCGCACGTTACATCGCTGCGGTGACGTATGATGTCAACAGAGTCACAATCAACAAGGAGATTGGTGAATACAGTCGCAAGCAATGACGTACAATTTAAACACGGCACCAAATAATAATCAAGGTAACAACAAGTGCCACGAACAATCCAGCATCATGTTGGGATGCAAATTAGATCAGAATATTTAACCATGGAGAAGTGGCAAACAATCAATAGTCACTGAAAGCACAGAACGTAATCAGTAGTACAGGGGAGCCAACCCCTAAAGCCCACATTAATGAAACATATTAGAAGAGGTGGCAAATACCAGAGAATTACTATATGATATGATCTCTGTCCAAACAAAAAAAGGATAAATATGGGTGTCCCCAGTAACGTTTGATAGAAGATACGGAAAGTGGGTGCTGGCAATTGAACGCGCATCAGTGGTGCGCCACAGTGATGACTGGCCACAAAACCATAAATGGCAAAATCCATAATGTGAAAACATCAGAATACAAACTAGGCATAGAACGTAAAACGTTTCAGCAATAATACATAGAGATTCAGTGAGCTACAATTCACAAAAAGACGTGCATTTCGTGATCAGAGTTTAGTCCACGTGTGGTACATCGCAGCAGACATATTAATTTTGCTTCCATCTGCCGCAGTTTAAGCTGAAGATTCCCGCCCCTTTTCCCCTTATGTGCTTTCAACAATCCAATGTAATGTAAATCAGAGGTTGAATCCATTTGATGTTCCAATTGCCAATGAATTGCCAGAGGGGATTTTGGTTCACACATCTGGAGACTGGCCAAGTGTTCTCTAATGCGAATTCTAAGTTGGCAGATAGTGCTACCCACGTAGAGTTTGCCACACACACATATAATGGCATAAACCACATGGGTGGTCGTACAATTGATGAAGTCCTTAATCGTCACAGTGGAACCAAACTTGTCAGTGAAAGTTTGACATTTGGAGAAGGCCCATGGGCACTGATTACAATTCCCACATTTATGCCTGTAGGTTGTTGTAGCCAAGAGGAATTAACCATTTTGTTATCAAAAAATGAAGGACTAATCTGTGACTTGATAGTGGGTGATCTCAAAAAAGTGAATTTCGGTTTGGATGACAGATATGGCTCAAGATCCTTGTCGAGTCTCAGGATGTGCCAATGTTTAGCAACCATTTTATACAACATGGAAGAGTCAGCCGTGAATGGGGTGACCAAAGAAATATGTGGTGAAGAGTCTTTGGGTCTGGGCGCCTTGCTCAGGAGGTCCGGCTGAGTGATATTGGTAAACTTGGCATAGGCTTCATTGATAGTAGAGGTTTTATATCCCCTATTCAGAAAGTGTCTTTGTCAAAATCAATGGGGCGAGTACAATTTCATCTAGCCCTGTGAAATTCTCCCGTAGGGATATTGTTGATGGTGGTTCGCCTATGATTACTTTGTGCTGGTAGCATAGAGTTCACCTCAGTGGGTTTCCTATAAGTACGGGTGAAGAGTTGTTCATCTGTAGGTTGTTGAAAGATATGTAGGTCCAAAAAGTCAATTTGTTTGTAATCACATTTACTAGTGAAATTAATCCCAAATGTGTTGGTATTAGCAAAGGTTAGAAAGTCATTGAAAGTCTCTTCAGTACCTCTCCAAATAAGAAAAAATATCATCAATGAAGCGTCGCCAAGTAACGATATTGGCGACATACTGATTTTGGTTCAAAATGTGGGTTTCTTAAAAGTATGCCATGAAGAGATTGGCCAAGGAGGGTGCAAATTTAGCCCCCATGGCCACCCCCTTCAATTGTAGATAAAATTGTTCATTGAAAAGAAAAACATTATTAGCTAGGACAAATTGCAGAAATTGTTTGAGCATAGAAACATGTTCAAGGAATGATGATGAGCTGTTTCTAAAGACATGATCTAATGTGAGCAATGCCAAGTCATGATTGATATTGGTATACAAAGCAACAACATCAATAGTAGCTGACATAAAGTCTGAATGCCACATAATGGAAAAAAGGTCCTGAAGGATATGGGTACTGTCTCTAATGTAGGAATTCATTTGGATTACAAATGGTTTAAGCGCTTCGTCCAGATATTTAGACAAGCACTTGTTAGCCCAGTTGATTCTGCTCATAATGGGCCTAACTTCAGGTAGAACATCATAAGGTTTGTGTATCTTAGGCAAAAAATACATTGTGGGTAAGGTGGGATCAGTGATTAGTAGGAAATCCTTTTCATCATCAGTCAGATAACCTCTGGAATACCAGTAATCAATTCAAACGTACCGAGCATAATGATGAAGAAAACCGGTACTATAAGGTAACACTGTTTACTAGACTACGGTCGAGTTCATGTCAAGAGAGAGAGGTAATTTAATGTAGGTAAATGACTCACCCTATCCGGAGCTCCTCCTTCAATCGACCATCTTCTTTGCCGCTCAGCCACGCCCCGTCTCATTTAACTTTTAACTTACTTTTCAAAAGAAAACTCCAAAAAGGAAACTGTAAAGTATGAACATAAACGCTTACCTCTAAACTCTAAACTACATCTTTTAAAGTCTAATCTAGCTCTAATATTTAACCTACCTGTGCATGTACAGCTCTAAATTAACACCTAAAAGCCTGAACAATTCTATCCTATATTAAGATAGGCTATATATTATATACAACCTTTTCCTTTTCACAGATGGATGGCATCTGGAGCTGCAGCTGGAAAATTCCAGCGGCATTGGGGAAGTCTTTGCAGCACTGGAAGTTTGCCTTGGGATGGGAATTGTACCTCAAAAAAAGGCAGACACCTGCAGCAACCCCAAACAACTGGCACCAGCGTGACACCCACTGCTCTATTGCTGCCACACTCTTCAGGAACTGTAATAGATGATACATGGAAAGTCCAGGGAAATGCAAAACCAACTGGAAAATAGGGAGGCAATTATTGGCTATTTTGACGAGTTTCTAAAGAGGGATTTCGGCAGGAGTTGCCTTTTATAGTTCCCTTTCTCTCGTTCCATTTGTTTCTTTTTTAATTGATTTTATTTGATCATTTATTTGCAACTAGAAAGTGCAATGTTCTTTTTTTTGTTTTTTTTATTCCTTTGAAGTAACCTTTGTTGTATTATAAAAAATCAATTTGCAGCTCCTTGAGACATTTCCATGGTATGATTTGTTGTTCGGCTTGCTAGAGCCACTAGACAAATGTCACATTGTCTAGGTGGGTGTTGTCAGGATGTATGGGTGACATGTGGTCAACATCACATGGGCTACAAAGGTCCCAGTAGTAGTGCTTTCTTTTTTTTGTCTAGCTCTTAAAGACAGATATTTTATTTAAGTAAATTAAGTGAAATATTTACCTTAATAGTTCAATGTGCATTAAACTATGAACAAATAATTAAGGCAAATAATGCAAATATTTGCAACATGAATGTTTAATGAAGGATCCATGTATCTGGAAATTAGCCATGGTGAATGAAAACTGGCACTGAACCTCAGGTAGTCGATCTTCGTTTGTTGCTGTGCTGTAATGTGTTTATCAAAGTTAATACTGAAAGAGTATACGTGGATGAATCAATCATTTCCTAAAAAGAAATTGTGCAATATTTGTATTTTGTTTTTTTGTGGAGGAAGTATTAGCTCTTTCATCTGGGTTGAGTAGATATAGGTCTTGAAAATGCCTCCCATCATCTGTTCCAGTACATGTGTAAAACATATTTGGCTTTGATGCTAGCAGCCCGGCACAATTTATATACTTTCCATATACTTACCATAACTTGAACATTTCTTGGGGTTTTCCATTTTACTTGGAACCCTATTGTCCCTTTAAAAGAGTTTCTTCACTGAATTTGATAGGTTTTTGTTAGTGCAACCTATCCATAATGTCCATTTAACAAAGATTTTTCACTACATTTTAAAGGTTTTTATTAGTGCAACTTATACATAAATTCCCTTTAGCAAAGTTTTCTGACTGAATTTCATATGTTTTTGATCGTGCAACTTAAACATAAAGTCCCTTTTACAACGTTTTTTCAATTAATTTCAAAGGTTTTCATTAGTGGAACTTAACCATAACGTCCCTTTCACACAATATTCAAAGGTGGGTCTAACATTTCTTTGCAAACGTATATGCAGATTCGTCAATGACACCAAAATTATAAGCCGTTCTAACATTTGGGACCCCTGTCTAATTTTGCCCCCTTGTGGCAAAATAGCACCAAACCTTGCCTAAGCATTCACCATCTGGTCTAGAATAATATTACAGCATTTTTTGCAGTTTCATTGAATGATGCCAAAGTTATAAGGCTATAATGCAGAAATATGCATTCATGTCCTCTGACTTTTGTCAAGTTCGTGAACATCCCAGCAATGCCCCCGAAGATTTGAGATGTATGCGGACTTGGGCGAAGAAAAAACACCTGATTTTTGTCTTTTTATGGCCATATCCCATCCCATCTTCATCACCCCTCACTTCTCCAGAGATTGTTTCATTAGTTTGACAAGTGTAATGTTGAGTTTTTAAAATGTGTGATGTAATCAATGCGATGTGTTTTGGCATCTTTGATGTCATGGGTGTTAGTCATTGCAATGCACACTGGTGGCTCCAGTTATGGTTGCTTAGCTTACCATAACTGGCGAATTTCGGGTTTCTTTCGGTTTTACCTTTGACCATAACATCCCTGTAATAACGTTTTTCCATTGAATTTCATAGGCTTTTGCTAGTGCAAATTAACCATAGCGCCCCTTTAACAACGTTTTTTGTTAGTGAATTTCAAATGTTTTTAGTAAGGCACTGTAACCAGAACGTTGCTTTAGAATAGTGTTTTCAGTAAAGGCGATAGTTTTTTAGTAGCGTAAGTTAACCATAACGTCCCTTTAAGAACGTGTTTTCAGTGAGTATGGACTGGAAAGTACCAAGACTAGAACATCACTACAATGTAGTAAGCATACTGAAGTTTATCTACTAACGGCATAGGTGCTGCAGTAAACAGTAGTAAAGAAGCATAATGTCTCATTTATTATGGAGCAATGGCAAGCCCCTTAGAGTGGCTGGAAGAAAATTATCCTCATGATGCAATGACTTACACTACTAACCCCATTGGTACACACAGTACTGTGCAGCATACATTATGTAATATATATTGCTATGTGTACACCAAACACATTTTCTTTTCTGTGAGATAACATATTGGAAAGGAAAGCAAGGCAGCACAAGCGGCAACCCTTCCACAACATCATACGTCCATAGCAAAGGAAAGAAACTCTGTGCATAGCAAAAAGGACAGGCTGGAAGCCAAAGTGGAAAACATTTTGAACAAGTGTGCCGGCTGAAAGGTTGCGTACAAGATTGGATTATTGACAAAATGAAACAGCTCTAGCAGACCTGGACGTGTACCCCTTCCCCATATCAAAGGTTGCCATCCCATCAAAATCTGTGTGATGGGAGACGTTAAGGTGATACCTCAATGTCTTACTCCCATCACAACAAACTTGAGGAAATCCCATATTCCCCACATAAAGTATACATTTATGCTATCCCTTCCCTTTCCAAATGGTGTGTATGTATGTGTACAAGTAAATGTCAATATGTCAATAAGTGAAAGGTTGTGTTGAGTGTATATGTGATATGGATTTTTTGTTGAAATGCCGTTCTCACTCAGCGACACACAGTCATCATTGGAATGACCGCAATTAAGGAAAAGGTAGGTGTCCTGTGGAAACCACAGTTGCCCAGCCTATCCACAATGATAATGGAGGCATCTGTGCGGCGCCAGAACTCTGCGCATGTTGTCCTCCACCTATGATGACGTGTGGGAGCGGACATTCGGTTGTTGTGCAAGTACCCGCATGTGTATCTGTTTCTCTGTGTCCTGGTAACATTGCCACTGTGCAGCATATGCAAACATACTTTAATTAGGTCCCGGCACCCACCCACGGCCTACAGATACCTATACAGATAAACATCCCACCTGATATACCCTATAAACAGCCAGCATCTCTCAAAATGCTCAGCACACATATGGTGCCCTATTATTCAATATTGAAGTGGCAACTGTATACACATGCACACAATGTATTCCGCCCAAAATGCGTCCTCTGGACAGTAGTTTGAAAGGAGAGCAGTAGCGGCATCATCATGCTACCGCACCAACACTGTGCATGGGCCCTTATTTCAGTGACACAATCTGGACCCATGGACAGCGGCAAAGTAAAGTGTTGAGGAATGTAGGGAGTGTTTTTCGGAAAGTTCACACTTACTAACACACCACAATGGGCTGTTGTGCATGTATATAGGTTTTTGAACAATGTAGTCCTGTTTTCCGGGTGCAAGTTCTCCACAGCAACTCTACAAAAGGCCACACCACAGAGCTGCTCCGCAATCTGTTTGCAGCTTTTCAGAACACAGTAGCAGGCCACATATGTTTAGTGTGTAAGTGATGTTGGACCAAATGGGCTGTGCTACATTGTGTTTGCAAGTAATAGCAACCATGTCAGTCTGGCTCACTGTGCACAGTAATGTAGAAAATTAAAAATGGCCCTCCCTGTGACCCACATCCGCAGGAATGATAGTCCCCACTGTCTCAATGTCATGGGTAGCAAGCTGAAACCGGGAGTATGTGCATGTGTGTTTTCCCAAGGATGTCGAGGCCCATGACCCAATAAAGCAGGACCATTCCTTCTTCCCTTTCTACTGTCTTCTTTCCAGAACGCTATCATTGCGTACTGTTAAAAAGTTCCATACGCATCCGCCAATAACATTAAAGAGCTCCCCATGTAACAATATCAGTTCTGTACAACAGTCCTCTGCGTAAACACCACGGCCAGAAACATTATTGTGCAATCCCTCTGCCTCCACATTCCCATTTCTATTACCGCCATCCTGAAAATCCCCAGATGTGGTTTTTGTGCTGCATGCAGGATAAATTGCCACCAGGGTAGGGGGAATTTGTTGTAAGCGTCAGCTCTGAAAAGAGCTTTTTCTATTTGTAGATGCTTCTAGAGAAACACCTTTTTGTTTTTTATTTGATTTTGTGTTTTGTTGTGCTCTGTTATTAATTACAGTCATCTCTTCAGTGCATCCTGTAGACAAACAAAGAAAACTGCATTACCAATGGACGACAACAAAATGCCTTTTGCTTGGAACAACTCTGCATTTCCACAACTGATGGGGTAATTGTTGCAGAAGAACATCCCACAAACGGACAAAAAAGTATACATGCTTCCGTTGATGAGCCCCTTCCAACCTCTAGCTGGCGACAGCAATCATTGGTATAGGTGCATAGTAATCTTGGTGGTATACATGAGAAAAGCACCTTGGCAGTGGGAAACAGTTGACGGTACAGATGGGAACAAGGCATCAAAACCAAATGCAACCTTCCATAGTGCACAACCACACTATGTACAGTAGCTAAAGTGGCCACTCGTCGACATACTGCAAGCACAGTGCTAAAGCTGCACACATCGCCATGGCACCACAAAGCCTCCATTCCCTCCGAATCGAAATTGCCATGAAAGCCTTTTTTGATGGCATACTGGAACAGATTTTCCACAAAGGCATAACCGACTATCTAGACAGTGCGTGTCTCCATCTCTGCCTGCTACCATCAGTACACAGAGTAATAGGAAAATATATTGCACCCACTTCCTGTGATGCACACCCTGAGCACCTGATTGGACAATCCCCAGATCCCCAGTCCCATTTCCATTGGCCGGCATGGTGAGAAGCGCAGATTGTGGTATGTGCACTTTCCCAAGTACCGGGAGGGCCGCGCCCAAGTAAAGCAGGAGGAGTGCTTCTTCCTATTGCCGTGCTTTCCTGTGATGCACATCCTGAGCACCTGATAGCACAATCCCTACAGTCCCATTTCCATATGCCAGCATGGGGAGAAGCGCAGAATGTGGCACATGCGCTTCCCCAAGTACTGCAAGGGCTGGGCCCGAGTGAAGCAGAAGGCCTTCTTCCTATTGCTGCACACCCTAATCACCTGATTGGACAATCCCCACAGTCACATTTCCATGGCCGCAATCCTCAACATGTGGCTTTCATGCTGCTTACGGGCATGGGGGAATAACTTGCAACCAGGGTAGGGGGAGTTCGTGGTAAGGGCTGGCTTGCAAAGAGCCTTTTTTTTCCTGCGTCTGGTTCGGAACAACATCCATGAGCAGTGGCCCATACTCTTCATGGTATTGTGGATGAGAAAAGCACCTTGGCAGTGGGAAAAAGCAGCAATCTCCTCAGTCGACGGAACAAATTTAAGCAAGCCACATACCCATATGCATGCCACCATAGTGGATGACGATAACATTGACAGTAGCAAAAGTGGCCAGGTCTTCGCAAAGTCACCAACTATCACTGTGCACATACGCACCACTGGCACCAGCACTCCTACCCAACCGCTGCACCGCAATGGAGCTATACAGCATAAAGTGCAACAGTTACCATAATCTACAAAAATTACACTGTCTCCGGCCGCCCTACGCGCTTTCATTCACATACTATGGTCTTACCCACTTCCACTCAGAAAGTATTGTGTCACTACCAACTGACCCACAAAATGTTCACAACATTGCCCCCACTCCAAGCAATCTGCACACAGCACACTATCAAAGCACATATAAGCGGCACTTCAACCATACCCTCTTCCATACTGACAATATGCAAACACTGCACCCAGTGCCCAGACTTCGTGACTTTTCACTGCACCATCTCCAACCACACATGAAAAACTTTACCATGTCCTAACAGTGACCGTACCTGCAAAACCAACATACACGCATGGAAGCTCACTTCTGCTGCTCTGTTGCATCTGAAATGTGCTCCACAACTATTCTGGACAGGCCACCACACACTAACTGACGCAGAGTCAAAAATAAAATACTGCTGTGGGTGTGCTCAAGATCTAGGCTCTTGAGTACATGGCCTACGACCTATGGCCTTTCAGCCATGCACCCAATAGTCTAGGCCTTCAAAACACTCACTGCAATGTAATGCCACCATGCATGTAACCATGTCACCAACTACAAGAATCCACATACACACCAATGCCCCCAGCACTCCTACCCAACCTGAGCACCGCCATGGAGCAATGCAGCAAAAAATTGTAACGGTTACCATAATGTAGAAAGAAAACACTGTCTCCTGCACACCTGTGCACTTTCATTCACATACTATGGGCGTACCCACTTCCATTCACAAAGTATTGTGTCACTGCCAACTTACCCACATACTGTTCGCAACATTGGCCCTACTCCAACCAATCTGCACACACCACAATATGCAAGCACCACTCTCTACCGTATGCAGAGTCAGACATGCATTATTGCGGTGGGTGTGCTGAAGCCCTAGGCTCTTGAGTGCATACTCTACCTCCTACGGTCTTCGGCCGTACACCCAATAGTCTAATCCTTCAACAGACCCACCGCAACTTCATGCACCCATGCATGCCACTATGTGCCCAACTACTGCACTCCATCCGCACAGCACAGTCACCTGCGCTCCCCCAACCTATGTCATGTGCAATTCACTCCCCTTCTGAAATTCACCTGCCACCACTCACCACGAAAAGAGGTTGCCGCAAACAGGTCACGGCACAAGCTATCGTGCCTGTACGACAGCTGCCTCCAATCACCACACTAAGGAGTCACCGGTCTAGGTACCCAGGAATTGGCGCAATAGGCACAAATACTGCAGGCACTCCTCCATCTTCTTCCACCTATTTACATATGTCACATGAACCACTTCTCAATCCCCCACGCTTTCCCTCCCTTCTTGCCACCAACACATGGCATACAGTATATTTTCCAGCCCCTTCTGCTGGCACACTGTCCTCCGATACACCATGGCGGCATTTGCCAAAAAATGTTGGCGCAGAGAACACTTCTCTCCAGCCAACCATCGACCGTGTCCAAAGTTTTCCGACAGCATGCAGTGGTGCAAACAGGGAAATAGGTCAGCGGAGCGGATTCAGATATCACACATTTTTAGAGACGTACATTTCAGTTGTTTGCAACAAACTACTGATCGGATTCCCACCAAACACACAAAAGCACGTTTTCTGAGCCAAGCCCCCTCTCCTGCCGCATATATGGTGCAAATCTATCCAGCCGTTTGGGCTGTAGCCATGCGCAAAGTTTTTCCCCATTCAGTCTATGGAAAAAATATATATTTGGGAGCCCCCCTATAACTTTGTCCCCCCTGCACGAAACCTCACCCAACTTGGTGAAAATTCAGAGCCGGCGATATACTTTTTTCGCAAAGTTTGGTGACGATTCCTCCAGGGGGAGCGAAATTATAAGCTGCTGAAAAAGTGGTCTTCCTACATAACTACACGGCCAATACCGTGGGCCATGTAATATATATATATATATATGTATATATATTACATGGCCACGGTAGTGGCCATGTAGTTATGGTTAAGTTGCTGTTTCCATAGGAAGAGCACTTTTTGGGCGGCTTATAACTTCGCTCTCCCTGGACGAATCCTCACCAAACTTTGCAAAAAAAAAGTATTTGGGTCACTCTGATTTTTTATGCAAAGTTTGGTGAGGATTCGTCCAGGGGGGGGCAAAGTTATAGGGGGGTCCCAAAACTTTTTTTTTTCCCATAGACTGAATGAGAAAAAAATGTTGCTCGCGTCTACAGCCCAAACCGCTGGACGGATTTTCACCATATTTGGACCAGGAGCAGCGGGTTGGTCCCGAAAGCGTGCTTTTGCAAATTTGGTGAAAATCCGTCCAGTAGTTTTTTTTTAAATGACCAAAAAGTAGGTAAAAATAAAATAGAGATGTGTGTGTTCGCTTTGCGGACACACTTCCCTGCCCGCTCCGTGGACAGGACGGTGATTGGGCCAGCAGCTTGCGTGATGTCCGCGGACATCTGACGTGCTCTCTCATTGGATGCGGTGAAAGCGTGCAGTGTGTCTGGCTTCAGAGACGCCCGCCATCTTTCTTTGCCGCATGAGAGGCTTTGTCAGGTCAGCAGGAGCGTGTCTGTCTCTTGTTCCTCCCACCCCCCGTTCATGCCCCGTGTGTCCTTTCTGTCCCCCCCACCCCGCTCATGCCCCGTGTGTCCTTCCTGTCCCCCCCACCCCCAGTCATGCTCCGTGTGTCCCCTGTTCTTCCAGCCACCCGCTCACGCCATCGCACACGGTGGCCAGCAGAGGGCCTCGGAGCGGGATCTGCCGCACGAACTCATGTCCGTGCAGCATGTCTGTGTTTTTGTTTGTCCCCTCCACCCCCGCTCATGCCCCTAGTGTCTCTATCACTCCCACCCACCCCCCGCTCATGCCACGTGTGTCTCTATCCCTCCCGCCCACCCCCCGCTCATGCCCCGTGTGTCTCTTGCCCTCCCGCCCACCCCCCGCTCATGCCCCGTGTGTGTCTCTCCCTCCCCCCACCCCCGCTCATGCCCTGTGTGTGTCTCTCTCTCCCCCTCACCCCCGCTCACGCCCCGTGTGTCTCTCCCCTCACCCCCTACTCATGCCCCGTATGTCTCTATAACTCCCACCCACCCCCCGCTCATGCCCCTAGCCCTCCCACCCACCCCCCGCTCATGCCCCTAGAAATCCCACCCACCCCCCGCTCATGCCCCCTGTGTATCTCTGTCCCTCCCACCCACCCCCCGCTCATGCCCCGTGTGTCTCTCTCCCTCCCCCCCACCCCCGCGCATGCCCCATGTGTCTCTCTCCCTCCCCCCACCCCCGCTCATTCCCCGTGTGTCTCTCTCCCTCCCCCCCACCCCCGCTCATGCCCCGTGTGTGTCTCTCCCTCCACCCCACCCACGCTCATGCACTGTGTGTCTCTCTCCCTCCCGCTCACCCCCCGCTCATGCCTCGTGTGTCTCTCTCCCTCCCCCCACCCCTGCTCATGCCGCGTGTGTCTCTACCCCTCCCACCCACCCCCCGCTCATGCCCCGTGTGTCTCTTCCCCCACCCCCTGCTCATGCCCTGTGTGTCTCTCCCCCCACCCCCTGCTCATGCCCCGTGTGTCTCTAGAACCTGCTCATGCCCCGTGTGTCTCTCCCCTCCATCCCACCCCCGCTCATGCCCCGTGTGTCTCTCCCCTTCCCCCCACCCCCCACTCATGCCCCGTGTGTCTCTCCCCTCCCCCCATCCCCCCGCTCATGGCCCCTGTGTCTCTTCCCTCCCACCCACCCCCCGCTCATGCCCCGTGTGTTTCTCCCCTCCCACCCACCCCCCGCTAATGCCCCATGTGTCTCTCCCCTCCCACCCACCCCCGCTCATGCCCCGTGTGTCTCTCAACTCCCACCCACCCCCCGCTCATGCCCCGTGTGTCTCTCCCCTCCCACCCACCCCCCGCTCATGCCCCGTGTGTCTCTCCTTCCCACCCACCGTTCATGCCCCATGTGTCCCTCCCCTCCCACCAACCCCCTGCTCATGCCCCGTGTGTCTCTCCCCTACCACCCACCCCCGCTCATGCCCCCTGTGTCTCTCCCCTCCCACAAACCCCCTGCTCATGCCCCGTGTGTCTCTCCCCTCCCACCCACCCCCTGCTCATGCCCCATGTGTCTCTCCCCTCCCACCCACCCCCCGCTCATGCCCTGTGTGTCTCTCCCCTCCCACCCACTCCCTGCTCATGCCCCGTTTGTCTCTCCCCTCCCACCCACCCCCCGCTCATGCCCTGTTTGTCTCTCCCCTCCAACCCACCCCCCGCTCATGCCCCGTTTGTCTCTCCCCTCCCACCCACCCCCGCTCATGCCCCGTGTGTCTCTATCCCTCCCGCCCCACCCCCCGCTCATGCCCCGTGTGTCTCTATCCCTCCTGCCCCCCCGCTTATGCCCCGTGTGTCTATCCCCTCCCGCCCACCCCCCGCTCATGCCCCATGTGTGTCTATCCCCTCCCGCCCTCCCCCCGCTCATTCCCTGTGTGTGTCTATCCCCTCACGCCCACCCCCTACTCATGCCCTGTTGTGTTCTATTTATACACCCTGCCTTCCCTTTCCATGGTGGCCATCTTGGTAAAAGATTTTCCTTCCTGCACCTGGGATTTTCCTGGGAAGGAAAATCTTTTTTTTACCACCTGGGGTTCCCACTTAGGACCTAAGATGCTAGTGGTCTTCATCTATTGAAAAGGATGTTATGGTGACGTTGCACTAATAAAAACCTATGAAATGCATTAAAAAAAATGTGTTACAGGGACGTTATGGTTAAGTTGCACTAATAAAAACCTATGAAATTCAATGAAAAAACTTTGTTAAAGGGACGTTATGGTTAAGTTGCGCTACTAAAAACCTATGAAATTCAGTGAAAAAACGTTGTTAAAGGGACGTTATGGTTAAGTTGCGCTACTAAAAACCTATGAAATTCAGTGAAAAAACTTTGTCATAGGGACGTTATGGTTCCAAGTAAAACCGAAAAACCCTTGAAATTCGCCAGTTATGGTAAGCTAAGCAACCTTAACCTGCAACCATAAGCAACCATAACTCGCGCCACCACCATGCACTGCTAAGACTAACACCCAGGACATCAAAGATGACATCACAAATGTCATTGATGATATCACTGATGACATCACATGTCTGGCTCGCTCTTTTTTGTTTTGCTGACATGTCTAGGCCACATGATTTTCTTCAGTAACAGTCAGAAACTAAAAATGTTATTTTATTTGTAGACGTATCCTTCAAGTAGGTTCTTACAGTAATTCCCTTAGAGTCCAGTCACATCATATGAAACATATACATACGGGAAGACACAAGCTTGAAAGACAGCAATCCTTTTTGTGCATAAAGATAATCAATAGACTTATGAGCACTTCCTGATAGTTCTGTTTTTTTTTTTTTTATGGCTGTACTTTCCCTGCGGGTCCAATCACATCAAGTGATACATATACATAGAGTAAATAGCAGCTTTCAAACAGAGCAATCATTTATTTGCATGAAAATAATCAGTTAAGTTATGAATTGTTTCTGCTACTACTTGTGCTTTTTTGCTAACTTCACTTTCCCTGTATATACCCATATTGGTATGTGTTCTTGTGTCTTTGTGTTTTGTCTGTAGTAATGCAATTATGTAATACATGTGTTTTATTAGCTACGTATTACATATTTCACAGTACACAAAAGTCTATTAAGAAAACAATTATCATTTCAATATTCAACATATTAACATTACGAATATTATACCTTCATCTTGTACGCTGCACACAATGTTATGTTTCTATATGAGTAGCTTAGTATACCAGATAGAACCCCATAATAGAATGCTATTTATATCAATGCATTGTTCAATGCACTAATTAGGGTATGATATTTATTGCAATGATCCTTGACACTTGTTTCGCAACATTATAATAAGAATCCCTTGTACACATATTTCATGAAAAGTACATACACATGTGATGTCATCAGTGATGTCATCAATGACATTTGTGATGTCATCTTTGATGTCCTGGGTGTTAGTCTTAGCAGTGCACGGTAGTGGCGCGAGTTATGGTTGCTTAGCTTACCATAACTGGCGAATTTCAAGGGTTTTTCGGTTTTACTTGGAACCATAACGTCCCTTTGACAAAGTTTTTTCACTGAATATATATATATATATATATATATATATATATATATATATATATATATATATATAAAACAAAGCAAAAAAAGAGGAAAAAACCGCCATGAAAATGGACAGTTCAGCCTGCACTCCAAGTCATGTAAGAAAGCAGCAAGGTCCCGTTTGTGCATGAAAAAAGCCAGAAACTCGAAATAAATGACTTTCAAGTTTATTGAAGATACAAAAAGTGCATCATGTTTAAAAAACCGCCATAGACCCCAAAACAGAGGCAGGACACTGAGAGAGCAGTCCTGTATGGACGCGTTTCGTGCTTTACACAGCGCTTGTTCACCAATGGGGGGCGGGGCTAAGCATAGTATAAATAGCAGGGTAAGTCCCTTCATGGTTTCTACACCTCGGCAAATGAATACCTGTATAGGTAAAATCATGGCAGACATCTTGTAACGTAATGGCAAAGTGCTTGTGCCTAAAAACAATTGCATGACATTAGGACACAATCCAATCACAAAAACACAGGGGTAACAGAATAAGTAAAATTACCCTAGCTAAAATTTGTAATAAGGTCCACATTTTTCATACAGTTGCATGAGTTATAAAACACGCAGTACAAACTCAAACCAAACAGTGCAAATGCTGAATGGAAATGAAAAAATTGCAGGATGCAACAGCTTCACTATGACATAAAAAAAGTTGTTAATCATCCACCAATTGTGTCGATCACAGTATAAACAGCACAAAATAAAAGCAAAGTGCCAGTGCTTAATAGCAGCATATTGTGGGTAAAGTGCAAGTGCTTAATAGCAGCATAATATGTATATACATCTATATAAAACAAGAAAGAAAGCTGATTCCACTCAGTTTACGGTGGCGCTCCTCCTCAGATTTCAATCCTCACTCGATCTATATTAAAAGTCCTTTATTTTTCAAACAGTGGACAAAGTTAACAGAAGACACACAATGTGTTTCACCCTTACGGGCTTCGTCAAATTGTGATTTTGGTTTTTCATTGGGATTTTTTAAAACGAAATCTTTGCCTTAAACTCCTTCCTCTAAGAAAAAAAAGAAAATAGGTAAATCTTTGGAAACATCGTTGTCCGTAGTATCTGAAAATGCTAGTATAGATGAAAAAGCACAAACATGATTTATTTTGGAGCATTTTATATTTAGATGAGGAGGAGGTGGTGTATACTGGGTACACATACCTAGATAGGGTGCACAGTCAACTGAGATTGAGGTTGACACCTCCTCTAAGGACGTAGATGTTGAACCCTATGGGATGAAAAAGCAGGAGAGTAATTAAGCAGAACAGCATGAGGAGGGGATGGAAAAGATGCATGCACAGAACAATAGTATGTAGTCATTGGAGGAGCTCAATCAACTGATTTGGGAACTGGGTGAAACAGAGGCTTGGCTTCTTCTGGAGAATATGGAAGCTCTGGGGTAGGCATAGTTGGCCAGAGCAATTGCAGTGGGAGGATGACGGTGGGGTGCAGCAGCAAAAGAAAGACAATGAGGGTGATGCAGGACAAGCAATAGAGGAGACGAAGAGGGATATGGTGTAATAGAACGCTGAAATGAAAGGGCAGCTGGATGGGAACATGAAGAGGAGGATGCAGACGAGGAAGAGGTGGCAGCAGGTGAAAAATAAGGAGGAGGTGGAACAAGAGACGGTGGATTCAGGGGTATGGTGCGGGTAAGAGGAGGTATAACAAAATCAGACGTCAGGAACATGGAGAATGGTGCAAATACAGAATGTTGCAAAGGGAAGAAGGACAGGAGGGGGCATGGCAGCAAGAGGCATGGCAGCAAGAGGATGAGGAGGGGGAGGTTGACTAGGATGATGCTGTTTCCTAGAAGGGGAAAGCAGTCCAAACGACAGCACAAACCTCAATGTGTTACCACTTAGTTTTCTACAATGGGCTTTCCCAAGGTGTGGCACTATTTCCCCATGCCTGAAGTGAAGGCAGTCTGAAAAGTGTAGATTTGTGGGTAAGTTCAACAGAAAGAATGTGCAGTGGGGCAAGAAGAATGGGTGTTATTCATTGAGCACAAGTGCAGAATATAGCCACATTTGGTGGTGGCATGAAGCAGAAAGAACTCAAAATGCACTAGGAAGCCCTTGAATAATTTTCATTTTTTCATCTGTTCTTTACCATGGAGAACCCAAAGACATCTCACATGTGTTGCTATTGTGCAGTGGAGGGATATAAAGAATGTTCAAGGGTGTGGTACATCTGCAGTAGGAAGAACCTGAAAAAAATCGAATACTTGCAGTTCTCATGCAGTCGGGAAAATCCAAAACAATTTTGTTTGCAGCTCTCGTGCAGCGGGAAGAATCTGAACAATGTTCATGTTTGTGGTATTTGTGCAGCAATGAAAACTGACAGAATTATCATGCTTGCAGCTCCCATGCAGCCGACGGACCACAACACATTTTCATGATTGCTCACTATCTTTTTCACATCCACTACTCTGGTTCTAAAATGAAAAGGAGTTAAAATAGTAACAGTAGTCATTCATTAGAGATGTCAATTTCAAAAACACAATCCCCACTAAACAGCACTTCTCCTTTTCTATGTGTCTAGTTTATATGTGAAATAAGTCGACAAAATCAGAATCGATCTGTGGCTATGGTTAACTAGCTTACCATAGTGTTCCTCAATGTAGTGCATGTTCATCTTAATGAAGGTCAGCTGTCCAACATGGGGTACTGTAAGATCTCTCTTGTGATCAGATAACATATCCATGGAAGCACTAAATATTGGGTGATGGTACACTAGTAGCGAAGCAGCTTAGGGATGTTATGGGTACTATCTAAAATGGTGCTGGACATGTGGACTGCTTACAGGACCAGTACTCTAGTGGATCATAAACAGTACCTGTATGAGATGCACCAAGTAGAAATGCATCAACCATAAAAGTAATTTTGATGTTGTTTTGGACCCATCCACATCACGGATCAGCTACCTAGGGAGGAGGATGTTCCAGAGATTCTCCAGCCTTCCACAGAAGATAGCTTCTGTGGTGCAGGCAAAAGGAATGCACTAAATACTAGTTATCTATTGCCTGAATGGCTATTCGATTGTCCATACAATAGCACACTGGGAACTTTGACATATGTAGCTAAAACAAGTATTCCATACTGTCCCCACACTCAATCAAATGAATCAATCACAGAGGTACACTCAAATTGAACCTCTACTGGGCTAAACCCCCTTACCACTCTGTCACAACTTGATATTCACTAGCTGCAGGCAAGCACCAAGAAGAGATGGTGATGCCAGCACTGTCGGACAAAGCATGGTCCTGCTCTTTTGTGCAGGAATTACCCCTGAGCCATGCTTAATGGAGAGGAGGCAGTGGCTGAGGAAATGTGGACGCCATATTACATATCAAAATCTGGTTTGTTCTAAATGTGCCATCAGATCATAAATGGTCAGGCTAATGTTCGTAAATGTTACAATCATACCCTAGATTCAAACCTTCTTCCTGGGTGATTGTTGTGGGGAATCTGTTACTGTCTCTGGACATTATCCACTAAAGATGTGACTGTATTGGTGTCTGGGCATTCTCAGACTTAGACTCAGCCCAGCTCATCTGCATTTCTCCAGCAACAAGGGCCAACAGAGCCCTCATGCCAGATTTGAGTGGGCGATGTTTCTACCATGTCATTCCATATCCCAATCCATTTACATGTCTGGAAAAGTATGTATGTTTCATGGTTTCATGGTAACAGACATTGCAGTGTTAGGGTGGGTGTTGTGAACAGTGATGTGAGTACCAATAAATGTGTCTGTCCATTTGTAATGCTTTTAAAAAGGAGTCTATTCGAAATGCATTCTGGTTGCAGCAGTGGACATATTCCTCAAGTCTTATTGAAGGAGGCATTTTAATGTGAGCTCTGATTACTCTCTGTATTCCTTCAATCGCTCGAGAAATATATTATTGTTCCAGTCTGCAGTGTTTCAAGGATTGTTTTTAGTTTATTCATGTGTGTACATTTGTGTAATAAACAGCCATAAAGAGCCATTTTATAATCTTGCTGAATGTGTGTGTTTGTGAATTCTTGCCCTTCAAGTGTACAATGTTTTTCTATTCAGTATATTGGGGATAAAAATAATTACTATATCTGTGGACATTTAAAAAAGCAAAACACATGTAATCACTGATTCATACATAAGGCCCTTTCATCACAGACTGCTGAATGGAATATAGAGCTCTATGATCATTGTTTCAATACAAAATCCACTTGTATAACATGCAAAGCAGACAGGTATACTCATTGGTGGTATTCATGCCCTTAAACTTTCTCATGGGTAATCTTCGGACAGTACAATAGGCAAGTACCATACTGTCCGTTTTGGAATGAATACCCTTTGTAAGCACTATGTTTGGTCTAGTGTCTCCCATTGCAATATAAAATGTATGTTGTCTCAGCATAATGCCAGCAACACAGGGCAGTGGTCTGTGAGCACTCAGACCCCAGCAGTATGGTCACACCACAGTGTTTCAGTACAGGTAGTTTGGAAATAAATTCTGATAAGGTGTTCCATAAGAGCACCTCAGCAGCAACTGCTGTGTTTAACCTCATATATATATATATTTTTTTTTAATTTGTTTTGGCTACACAGTAACCTTTACAAAAATAGAAATTTCAAGTAAAATTACATAAAATTTCAGCAGATAAAAGTATGATGCACATAGATCATAATTGAAAAAAAACAAACAAAGAGGACATCATTACACGTTATTTCACAGAATATCTACAATTAAAGGGTAAACATCACTTTTCTTCGTCCATGACGTTTCATGTTGCATAACTCAATAGTACTTAGCAGCTTTGTCATTAAGTTGTTTCATGCCTTTACAGTTATTGACCACATAATACTAATATCATATCATATTTGTTTTTCATACTTTTCATTAACAGTCAAACCACTTCCTAAACCCATTTATACGGAAGCGATCTAAATCAGTATACCAGCATTCATCCTTACAGTTAGCATTTTATTTTTAAAAAATGTAGCACCACCAATTGCAGTTTAACTCTGGAGCCGTGTAACATGTCCATGCAAAGTGCTTCAAGATTAACACATTCTGGATTAGGCACATATTTAGGAAAGTATTCAATGTGTGCTTGTCTAAATCCCACACATTGTGTCAGCAGGTGTTCCAGTGTTACGTCCCTGGAATCTAGATTACAGAATCTACATTCCGCAGCTGCAGCAAGTGAACCTTGCCTTATACTCATAATTAGGCCAGTTGCCAGAACATTGAAACAAAATCTCATAAATTCCTATCTAAGCGCTTTGCTAGGGAATTTTATGAGATAAATTTCTGTGGTGGTTTTTGTTGTTATTGACCAGGTGCGCATACAGTTTTTTGTTCTGAATTACACTGACCGTCAAATTCCAGTCAGCGTGCTGCAAGAGTCTCTTAACCTTCATGGGATTCGTGATAAGTAGTTCTTTGGAGACCCCCACTTCTGCGAGGGATTTGTGAGTCTCCCTTTCCAATTCCCACAATACCATGGACGAATCCTCACCAGCGGCCAAGCGCCGTCTCAGGATTCCATACAAAGTGGAGTCCTTACCCACAAGCAATTTCCTGTATAGTGATACTCTACGCCACACAATTATACTTAATAAAGAAAATAGCCCAAGTTCATAGCGTATCGCCGCAAGTGGGACGCACTTCGGAAAGGTACCAGACCAAAGATCTCAGCAAGCGGGCCCTGCATTTAAGAAATTCGCTTCTAAACCAGGAGGTGGCCAATTCCATCCCATAACAAAACTGCAATAGATTTGCGTCGGTACACATTCAAGCAAGGTAGCATCGAAAATGTTCCATATTTATTGTCAATTTTTCGCAATTGGGAGATCAATGGAGTGATTTTCTTATCCAAATAGATACATAAATTTGCCCTAGTTACGTACTCAAATATGGGATAGCCTAGATAACGAAAGGCATGGCATATTGAGAGTTTGGCATGATCTAAAAACCAAGCAAATCTAATTGCACATTTCCTGTAGCTTAATCGCATAATGAGGTTTTTTTTTCGATTAATGGCAAATTAATTTTCAACGGTATATTTCTTAAAGAGGACAGCACACGTTGCAAACTTATGGGCGTCAGGTCAAAGGGGAGTACATCGTCAGCGTATGCTGTCCAAACAATCTTAGTACCCTCCACCCTTGGAGCAGCAAAGGATGCACCTTCCAAATACGGGCCAACGTCCGATAGATACAGATTAAAAATAGTTGCCGCGAATATGCATCCCTGTCTAAGACCATTACTCATGGAAATTTCCTCCGAGAGGGTTCCCTCAGTGTCAAGTCAGACCCTAATTTTGGTTTCAGCATGGAGGTGATAAAGAATAGTTAACAGCTGTGCCGGCATGCCTAGAGCATATAATTTGTCCACAATGTGGCTCTATTTACCAAATCAAAGGCAGAGCGCAAAGCGATTGTCGCCAAGTATATTGGTTGACTACCTCTTAACCTAATCTGGTTCTGCATGATAGACAAAAGAAGACCCCCAGCATCCGTACCCACTGATTTCCTAAAACCAAATTGCTGGGGTGAGAATACTGCCTCTGCATCAATCCAGGAATGGATGTGTTCCAAGACTAGGGACGAAAAGATTTTTGAGTCAGCATCCAACAGGGCGATAGGTCTATAGCTAGATAGTAAAGACCTTTTGCCCTTTTTATAGATGGGTACCACATACGACATGTGCCAATTTATAGGGAATACACTAGATATAACGATGTCCTTAAACAAAAGAAACAAAATCTTTGCCCACAGATTCGGATTGCCCTTAAAAACAACATTGGCAAGCTTGTTTGGCCCTGGTTCCCGTGAAGACGAGCATCTTGATATAAGTCTTTGTATATCCAGCAGTGTAAAAGGGATAGTCCATTGGCATGTGACAATATTTACCGGGACCAGCCAATTAGAGGTAGGTGTACAGTATAGGGAGCCGAAGTGCCCTTCCCAAACAGCGGAGGAGATACACACTCCATGTTCTCTAGCTTGGGTTTAACCTCTCCTGTTGATAAGGGTCCAAATGTTTCTCGTATTTGTTTTGGATAGGGCCTCTAATATGCTTTCTGCATCCTTCTGGAGGATGTTTGCTTTTAAACAACACGCTTTGGTTTTCCATGTATTTTTTGCCTTTTTTATCGCTTTCCCCAATTTGGGAGTAAACGGCAGCTTTACTAAAAGTCGAATCACACAATTCCTCTCTTTTTTAAGTAGATATATAGAGGGATCAAAGACATGTGTCTGGGAAGGACCTAATTTCTTGGATCTCCTGATACCTTGGGGACCAAGGATGACACCCTTAACATAACAATTGAAGTCCCTTTGTGTGTACATTCTGATTTTTTTATGAAAACCGTTCTTATCATAGTCCTGAAAGAAAACCTTATTTACTTTCTCAATGTTATCACAGTGGCAATTAATTCTGTTCCCAGCATTGATGAGCTCCACCGTCACTGGATATACATCCTTGGGGGCGGCCGCAGTGTGCATCTGCAAGGTCAGTTTAAGGACACTGTGATCACTAACCCTGGAGGGAAGCATTGTGAAGTCGGATATGAAATTGAGTAGATGCATATTTACAAAAATGTAGTCTATAGTGGAAAGCTCTGATCCATTTGTCCAGGTGTAATAGGACACATCCTTACTCATGTAATCATTTACACAATTTAAGCCCCAGCTCATCAAGAAACAGTCCCACTGCAATCCCTGCACATGTTTTCTAGAGCTCCCATGATTCTTGGCGCAAAGAGTAGACTCCCCAAGGGCCCCCTTCGAGCGCAAACCTGGTTCAGAGTTTAAATCACCCATAACCATGATATTCAAAATTTTACACAACATTTGCCATTCCTGAATAATACCATTGATCAAGTTAATAAATTCCTTTAAATCGAGCTCAGGGTTCCAGTAAACATTGATTATCAACAGTTGGCCTAGGGGAACATGGGGGAACGTGCACCAGCATGGCAATGCAACGTTTATGAGGCGAAAAAAGCTTAAGACACTTGAAGGGTAGCACATTTCTAATTGCAATAAGCATGCCCCCCTGCGGTCTTCCTCTAGATTTTTTTATTGCTGGTACTTGATGCATACAGTATCCATCCAGCACCAAAGGAGAAAGTGCCCAAATCTCTAGGAGACAAAAAATACTTGTTTCAATTAGAAGGCTAATGCTGTCAGATGCTAACCTTAGAACTTTGTTTCCCCGTGAATTCCAAGATACAATTGTATATGATAATGGAATCTATGGTATACCGTTTAAAACTTGAATTTTGGCTAGTGATTCACTCAATGTTTGTGCCAGCCATTTTAGATCGGTTTCTGGAGCTTGAATTTGTGCAGTTACCGCCTCAGACCTTTTTGAGTGTATTTGAGAAGTGGCTTCGGAAAGATAGCTCCCCTCTACCTCAACCCCTCGTCTGATCAATCTATTAGTAAATGGTTCAAGGTCAAAGCCAAAACAGTGGAGGGAGTCAATTTCCGAGGCCACTAGTGGCCTGGGAGAAGAATACCAGTCTTACATAGTCGAATCTCAACGGGTGCATGAAATCCACCAATTTGATGTCACCAGATGAAATCATAGACAGTCTAGGTATCTCACTGAAAAGGGATAAAACTCTACAATGATTTAGTGACCCAGGACCACCCTACGGAAGCATAAAATATAACATAATGCTAGGGCAATCAATAAAATGGGGGGATCTCCAGTCAATTATATTGTGCATCTCATTATTTGAGGCCATGCTGTGTGTATTCCAGTCAAGATTGTCTTGTGGGATCCAGCATACATCTGAGTGTCTTGTCACCAATTTGTGCCCAGTAGTACCCCAGACCATTTATGGCTCCATGCATTCCGTGGTTGGCCACCCTACCTAGGGATTCACTGCCCACTCCTGTTCCCCTGTGTCCTGACTCCCAGGGCAACATAGCAGGTTACATTTGGGTGACTCTGGCATTGTTATTGTCCCATTTCAAGTTTCTTGCACTTTGTTTGTGGATTGACGTCTATGTGCTGTATTGACATGTGAATGTGTTGTGATTGTGACTAATCATTGACCCTACATTCGTGTGTCAGTTTTCATGGAAATTGCAGGGGCGTGTGTGTGTGGCTGTTGCTGGTTGACCCTGCTGACTTATTGTTACTGCTCATGTTGTATATACCAAACATGCTTTGATACTGTTGACTGAAGTCAATATTCTTTGGCTGCTTTGCCACAGTTGCCACAGTTGTTGCAGCTGTTGAAGAGGGTGGAAGCCATGCTGTGGAGCAAGTATGCAGGGACCTGCACTCTAGACCAAGGTGCAGACCCCAGCCACACACATGTGACACCTCCTCTTCTGAGAGTGATGTGGCTGTAGGAATTCCTGTGCCATCGGATATGGCTGCTGGTGGTAAGTCCCAGGAGGTGGTTGTGGCAGGGGAAACCTCAGCAGTGGTGGGACAGGTTGATGCCACACAGAGGCCATCCACGGGGGAAGACTCTCTGGAGTCATCCAGGTTGATGGGGGGAGGTGGAGGAGGCCACTGCAGACCAGCCCATGAGGTCAGTGGGAGGCATTGAGAAGGGTTTTCACTGTGCACTACTGGACATGGGGCATAAGGATGTGCAGTCAACTGTGGAGGTTCCTGCACAACCTCCTGCCCCTGGGCCATCTGCGCTTCCAGCCGATGTGTCCATCTAGGATGATTTGCTGCCTCAGCTGGCTGGTGTCACAAGGTGGAACACTTCCATTTCTGATGATGTACATGCTACTCGTAGAGAGCTTGTGGATCATCACAATGAGATGTGCCACTTCATGGCTCTGCTGGTAACAGCACTGATCTTGGGTGGGCTCCCTGGGTTGTACTGTGTATTGTCCCCCTCCTCCACTTCCTCCTATGTGTTCCAATTATCCTCCAGAGTGCATTCCAGGCCACATTCCAGCATGGCCCCCTGTGCACCAGTGTTACCACCACTGCCCCATCTGGTTATGCCTTCATCCCTGCCCAAGTTAAGAGTCTCTGAGAAGTTAGATGTGGTGGTCACTGTGCGTTTCTAGACACCAACACAGGCACAGGCAGTGGAAGATCAGCAGACACTTCAAGGCAGTGCAGGTGCCATATGCCCCCGACGACAGTCATCCAGTCATAAGGCGTACCTCCGGAGCTTGCACTCTGCCCGGCGACAGCAGGTGGCACTCATGAGAGGCAGAATTGATCAGGAGTTTCCACCCCGAGGAGGCAATTGGCACTAGTGAGGCAGGGCGAACAAAGGGGAACCATGCAGGCATTGTCATTAGTGCTCCGTACATACCAGAGGCTGCTGTTGGTGGAGAGGCAGCGGGTAAGGGAAGCAGCTGTGATGGTGGACAGGGCTGAGGTGGCACTGACCCAGCCAAGGAGGTGGGCTGCCATCCTGGAGGGTACTTGCAGTTTAGCAGAGGAAGAGGAGCAGCAGATGCTGGCCAACCTGCAAGCCCTCCAGGCAACAACGGAGGCCCACCTACAGGAGGAGGACTTAAAAAGTGACTTAGTCCTGGAGGAGGCTTTGTTGGAAATTGGACAGGACTAGCCCACTGCCTATGTATATAGTTATTTTAAAAAATCCATGTGCTCTTACAACTTAAATTGTATAGGTTTTTAAAATTGAGTGTACTAAATGAAGTTATATGAGGTGTTTTAAATAGTAGAATTGTTGTATTTACAGATGTATTTTCTTGTTATCTCTGATATCTTTTTAACTTTGTTAAAGGCAAATGTGCCAATTTATTTTCATGGGTATTTGGCATTGTAGGTGTTGCACTGAGATGTGGCCTCACTGTGAATGGGTGGGCCGGACACATCACTTGAACATTAGATGGTAGATTGCTGTGTCACTCCCATGTCATGCCTACCCACCCACACCAATCTGCAATCACTAACTACCTGCTCACCTATCATGTATCACCTCTGCCACTGGAATGCAATTGATTCCCATGATTGATGTTTCAGTCTGTCAGCAAACATATCCTGTCTCCCTGAGTCTCACACACTATAACTGGGTTCCCATTACCCATACACCAGCCTCTTATTGTTTTTTCTCTGACAAGGATTTTGTCACCCTTACCTACCTGTCTAATTCTGCACTGGCTGAAATTCACCCAGTCATTCATTATGATTATGCCCAATATGCGATTTCTTGTACTTCTGTCCTCCAAGGACATTCACTTGCAGTGCTTTGAGGGTATTGAAATGGCACTATACACATGCCACATTGCATTGCATTACCATGTCTCATGTACATGGAGTGACCACAGTATAGGTGGTGCAACAGTGTGCTGTCCAGTTGAGGTGCAGCAGATTCTGGTCTACCAGGGAGTAATAGAAGATGCTCCAGTCATGTATTCAACATCAGTGCTCCCAGTTGATCATGTTGGAGGAGGATATGTGGCAGGTATACATCATGGTGGAGGCAGGCCAGAGGAGTTGACGTAAGTTGCAGCTCCGCATTGGACTGGTAGGGGGGCAGACTGGCAGAGGGATGTCAGGAGTTATAGACAGAGGTGAGTATATATAATGGGAGTAGGTGAGAATGGCAGGGGGTTGCCTGGGGGTTGTGGCAGAGGAGAGTGGGGTGATGGGGCGTAATAGCGGGGGCTGACTGGGGGTCATCGTTGAGGTGAGGTGAGTGGGGGTGGTGGGTGGCGCCAGGACTTGAGAGGGCTGCCTCTGGGTTGTGGCAGAGGTTAGCGAGGTGAGGGGAAGGGGGGTAGTAGCAGGGGGCTGCCTGGGGGTTGTGTCAGATGTGAGTGGGGGCAGTGGGGGTGTCAGCTATTGATAGGGCTGCCTGGGGATGTGGTGGAGGTGAGCGGGTGAGGGGACGAGGGCGTAGTAGCAGGGGGTTGCCTGTGGGCTGTGATGGAGGTGAGTGGGGTGGTGGGTGGTGAGAGGACTTGAGAGGGCTGCCTAGGGATTGTGGCCGAGGTGATAGTGGTGAGGGGAGGGGGTGTAATAGAAGGCAGCTGCATGGGCGTTGTGGCAAAGGTGAGTGGGGTTGGTGGACGGTGTCAGAACTTAAGAGGGCTTCCTGAGGCTTGTGGCAGAGATGAGTGGGGTAAGGGCAGGGGGTGTAGTAGCAGGAGGCTTCCAGCGGGTTGTGGAAAAGGTGAATGAGGGTGTTTGGTGGTGCCAGGTCTTGAGAGGGCTGCCTGGGGGTTGTGGCAGAGGTGAGTGGGGTGAGGGGAGTGGGGAGTAGTAGCAGGAGGCTACCTGGGGTTGTGGCAGAGGTGAGTGGGGGTGGTGGGTGATGTCCGGACATGAGGGGGCAGCCTGGGTGTTGTGGTGGAGGTGAGTGGGGTGAGGGCAAGGGGTTTAGTAGCAGGGGGCTGCCTGGGGTTGTGGCAAAGGTGAGGTGCCAGGTCTTGTGAAGGCTGCCTGGTGGTTGTGTCGTAGGTGAGTTGAGTGAGGCAATGGGGGTGTAGTAGCAAAGGCTTCCTGGGGGTAGTGGCAGAGGTGAGTGGGGTGGTGGGTGGTGTCCGAACTTGAGAGGACTGCCTGGGGGTGGTGGCAAAGGTGAGCGAGGGTGATTGTTGGTGGCAGGACTGAGAGGGCTGCTTGGGGTTTGTGGCAGAGGTGAGTGAGGTTAGGGGAGGGGGTGCAGTAGCTGAGGGCTGCCTGGTGTTTGTGTTGGAGGGGAGAGTGGGTGGTGGGTGGTCTCAGGACTTGGGGGGGCTGCCTGGGGGTTGTGCCAGAGGTGTGTGGGGTGAAGGGAGGGGGTGTAGTAGCAGGGGTATGCCTGGGGATTGTGGCGAAGGTGAGTGGGGGTAGTGGGTGGTGTCAGGACTTGAAGGGGCTGCCTGGGGGTTGTGGTGGAGTTGAATTGGGGTGGTGGGTGGTGTCAGAACTTGAGAGGGCATTCTGGGGGTTGTGGCAGAGGCGGTTGGTGGGTGGTGTTAGGACTTGAGGGGGCTGTCTAAGTGTTGTGGCAGAGGTGAATGGGGGAGAGGTGTAGTACCAGGGGGCTAGCCAGCAGTTGTGGCAGAGGTTAGTGGGAGTGGTGTCAGGACTTGAGGGGGCTTCTATGACTTATGGGTGTAGGCCCGCAGTTTAGTGACTTGAAACTAGGGGTGACGGACCACAGTTTCTCTGGGGTGCTGCCTTGAGTTATGGGAGTTACGGGGGGACTGCACACAGAGGTAGGCGCAAAGGTTGTTATTTGGCAATAGTTTATGTTTGCGTGGGGGAATGTTGTGGCCATTTGCAGGCTCAAATCAGTTTTCTTTGCGCCTCGGTTTACGTTGCGCTTTTGAATCCGTGTATATGTGGAACGCACAACAATTCTATTGCATGCAAGTAGGTGCAAAGTTGTTTTAGGCGCAGGAACTTTGCAATTTTTCTATGAATCAGGCCCTCTGGCTCTTGTGACTTAACACTTGGATAGTGGCAATGTCATCCTAACAGGGGTCGCTAACTCACACCCTTCTCCCTTAAAGATAGTCTAGCATGACTTAACACTGGAACCAAAATAATTGACCAAATCTCTTTTTTTAACGTAAAGCACAATTACATTGGCTACCTATTTCGGCCAGGATAGTGTTCAAGACAGCATGTATCACAGATAGGGCTGTGAACATCCAGATGTCAGCCTACCTTGCCATATTTACGAGCCACATCATCTCCAGGCTTGAGACCAAGTTAGCCGGAAAAGAGAAAACAAGACTTCTTGTGCTAAGTCCTAGCAAACAGAAACAACTTCCTGTTTCAATTAGAATAGCTATGGCGCTATTAAGTTCAGGAAAGGGCTAAAGAGTTTACTTTTTAAGGTGTTCCGAGGAGACATCAAAAATACCTAGCTTCAATCTTGGGACAGCCAACCCCCTGGATTATGTAGTAGGTCCAACCTCCTATGCATACCTTGGATATAGACCCTTTTGCAATCTTTCCTCTATCATTGTGCAGTGCTCTGTTGCTCCTCAGTTAGGTTTGAGCTACATACCACCCCATACAAACATTCATACACCTAACACTTGACTCCAGCAAAGCGAGACAGAACGTTATTCCTCTTCTTTCTAAAATATTCTGTGGGGGAGTAATATCCCCCTTCATCTGAATGCACTCTGGAAAGTGGTCATGGAAATGTTCACTTCCTAACACTCATTTAAATCTAAATAATCTATATAGCGCCCACAAATATGTCTGTGAACCAGGCCACGACAATCTTTGTTAGCTCTGTCTGCTCTCTATCACTTGGTAGTTCAGGCTGTTCCTACAGTCCACTGAGGGACAACCTGGCCAGTATTCACGGTCTGAGTGCCAGGGACCATACAGCACCTAAACCTGCTCGTGCCACCCCGTCAACCTAAGAGACTGCCAGTGGAGTAACTTTGCTGAAAATGTTGGGGGGACATGACATCTGAAGGAAAGGTGCCCCAGTTAAATGAATGCGGACAAAATAGCGTCCATGAAAGTAGGGGGCGGGGGGACAAACCGCCGTTCCCCCCTAAAATTACGCCCATGGAGACTGCTACGACATGTGGTCACTTTTTGAAATCTCACATTTAACTTAGTACAGCACCCCGCTGATTCCTAGCACTATAGCAATGGCAACAATGAATACACATACACAATGCAATCCATCTGCAAAACATTGTTAGTTCATGGGTTCAATGAGCAGTAGAGAAGTGTGCGTGCCTGTGTATATCAAACAAACACTGAGCATACAGAAATTGCTTTTTACAGCAGTGTGTCAGAAGTTAATTTCCAATACATAAACAAACTACTAAAACAATTACACTTACATATAATCTATAAAAACAAGAAGTACAACAATATGAAAGTTCAGGGCATATTGATTTTCCATGGTGTAGAGTTATTGTTCAGTCCTTTACTCGAACAGTGTGCATGGGGTTCTGTAGTATTTAATAAAACGCTGCTCCTTTCAGATCACTGGCTCCAAAGTAAATAGTGTGTTACTTGAGAATAACACCGCTTTACCAGCTCAGTACTATAAACCTGAAATGCCAACTGAACATATTTGAAATTGCTTGCCTTTTCAATGCGATTAACCCACACTACTTTTAACTGACTGCTACTAAACGAAGCCACCATTTCTTCTCTCTTTCATGTGTTCCCATTTTGTCAGTTTGGAAACCCGGTGCTCAGAGAAAACCTGTCAGAGGAACTTGATCCTGTCCTGTAGCCTGTGCTGCTGAGACAGACATTCGAACAGAGTGAATTAGAATGCATCCGACTGGGAGAGACTGTTCCTCACTACAGCAGGGATTTGAAACTCTACATGACCACCCGTCTTCGTAGTCCTCATTATCTGCCTGAAGTGTCTGTCAAGGTTGCCTTTTTTCTGTTGGAATCACTTAAAAGGGAATTTGTAAGAACTAATATAAGACTTATTAATGCAAATGTCCTCTGAGGAATGCACGTGTTACAGTGAAGTTATAATTGGGCTTTCAAATTATTTTTCCAGTTGAAATATGATTGCCCCATAGGTCACAATGGTTTATTTGTTTCGATGCAAAAATGTTGCATCTGGGTAATGGCTTATGCATTAGGATCTGCAGTCATTAAAGCAAAGCAGAAGGCTCTTTTAAAAAGAGGCTGTGGTTCTTATATATCGATAAAAGGATCTTCAATTATTTCTAAATCTTTTTTTTATTGTAAAGCGGAATTCGAGCCTGCAGTTTTCCAGCAAACCATTATTATAGATTTTTTAACTGATGACATATTTCTAAAGTGTGCTGCTTAGCATAATTCTATCTCTCTGTCCACCAGAGACCTACTTAAAAATATAATGCACCGCAAAATATGTTGATCCAGGACCAATCTTCCCTGGTACTCAGTGATAAAGTCACTGTGAAAATGGCCGCCAGGTGCAGACATTTCCCTAAAAATGCACCCCCCAGACAATCAAACACTTTCCACAAATATTCTAGGATTTGGGTAATAATATATCATTTTTGGGCTAAGTAGAAAAAAAGTTGCTTAACTGGCGACTTTTTCACAGCAACATTATCACATGGAATCTCTTCCTGCACAATTAGTTCCCTATTCCTAATGATATCTCCAGCTAACCTTACTTTGTCCTCTGCCACCAGTCTTAGTAATTACCAGACAGAGCCACAGACTAACAAAATTAACAAGAAAGTAGCTAAACAAGTGCCAAAAACGACCACAAAGTAGCAAAAACATCCCCCAAAATTAAAAACATTGGGGGTCATTCCGAGTTGGGCGTTAAGGGAAAAACGATGCCGGTAAAGGATTACCGGCATCGTTTACCTTTACGGGCCATTCTGACCCTCTAGACTGTTATTTACGGCGCCGTAAAGTACGAGGCTGTAAATAGCGGTCTCGTGGCGCACGCACGACACCCCATGCCGAAATTAGCGGCATGGCATAAACCGGAGCTGATCCCAAGTCATGCGGACATGCAAAAAACGGCTTCTACAAGGCCGCAAAGTAGCTTACCGGCATGGAGTAAATACCGGCATCGCCGAGAAGGTGTTAAGAACCCTGAGCAGTGTTTCCAAGAGGCACAGGTGCACTCAACCAGCACAGGTGGAGGCAATGGAGTCTGGCACAGCACAAAAGGAGCACACCCCCTCCCACACCAGGATGATACCAATTGTAGCAGGATTACTGGAGCTGGAGGCCCTGCTTGCAAGGCAGCAATGACAACAACAGCAACAACAACAACCACAGCCCCCACCACAGAGGATACACAGGAGGAGAAGGAGGGTGAGACAGGCCCAGCATGCCCTACCGGTGCAGCCACCATTACCACGTCGGCAGCCCCCAATCCCTCGCATCAGAGCCTCCCCCTTCAACCTCACACCAGAGCAGATCCACACCCTGTACCGCCTTGACCGGGACACCATCACCACCATAGTGGACCTGACACATGACGACATAGTGAGCCTCATAGAAATCCACACTGCAATCCCCCCTCTACTCAGGGTAGTGTCTGTTCTCCACTTCCTTGCAACAGGCACGTAGCAGCATACAGTGGGGCACATGCATGGCATACCACAGGCCATATTTTCACATATACTCAACCAAGTGCTGGATGCCCTCATCAAACACACAAGGGACTACAATTCCCTACCCCGGACACCCCAGGAGATATTGGATACATAAGTCGCCCACCATGCACTGGCAGGCATGCCAAATTGCATAGTTGCCCTCGACTGCACCCACGTGGAATTCGTCTTTCCACATGCAATGGAGGTGGCGTATCGCAACCGCAAGCAATACCAATCCATTGATGTCCAGATGGTATGAAATGCCAGTAAAGCCATCACACATTGCTGTGCCCGATACCCCGCATCAACACATGACCCCCTGGTCCTGCGGAACTCCACACTACCACGCTATATGGAGCAACATGCTGGGCAACATGCCTGGCTGCTTGGTGAGTCACCTGATTGGGCCATGGCAGCACATTGGGGCAATGAGTAGGGTGGATGCATACCCCAACTTGGTGGGAAAGGGGGGGGTGCATAATACACCTGTGTGGGAATGTTGATGCCGGTGCACGATGTGCACCCCACAGAACACAGTGCCCCAAGGCAATTGATATGGCACATGATTGACTAACCTCACAGCGATGCTAGAATGTAGAAAATACAACACTACTCGTCCGACAGGTAACCTGGCCCAATACCACAAGACAAGCACCACTCATCGGTGGACCTCACACACCGTAAGGGCATCCTGCACCATGCACTGCATATGCACTATCTCGCAGCCTCCTGCATCCCGCCACACAAGACAGACATCCCTGGGAGTGCATAGAAATGAGCCCAACAGGGATACAGCAGCGTGTCACTGGTTCCGCCCGCCCATAGTAGTAGTGCAAGTCAACATGGTACTGATCAGTGCAGTAAGACAAGTATGCTACTGACTACAGTCAACACCCCCTGCCACCAAATCTCACAGGACCCAACACATCAATGAATTCAGGCCAACACTGCTGCATGCATATACGGTGCACGTGCAACAAGATGTGAGTGCACACCATAAGCCATCTTGAAGAAGCCACCCCTCCATCATTCCATGGCACAGGACACATAGTCGGGCCAGTAATGGGGTTGATGCAACCAGGGACATGTGTGTATGGCCAGGAATCACCAGCTGCCATGCAAGACTGCTACAGTTCACCACCATCAATGTACAAACACTTACCTTCATTCCCTTCCATGCAGGTGATGGTGGCTGCCCTTTGAAGCCGTGGCTCATGGCCCCTATCCGCAACCCACAGAACAGGCATGAGGAGGACTACAATCGAGCCCATACCCGTACACCGGTGGCCATAGAGCAGACATTTGGCCTGTTGAAGGCACCATTTTGTTGCCACAGCCGTTCGGGTGGAGCACTCATCAACAGCCATGAGAAGGTGGCCAGGATCACCATGGCATGTATAAAGCTGCACAATATGTGCATCCGTCGGAACGTGCCACTGCCCCCTGACCTGGGACTGCAACCACCAGATGATGATGAGGGGGTGGATGAAGAATTGGCAGGACAGCATCACAGTGCAGATGCACAGGAGGGATGTGCCGTGTGGCAATCATTGATTGGACAATATTTCTGACACTCAAGTCAGCTGAGGGTGTCAGGATGACAGGGCATCGGGCACTGGTTGTGGGGATACATGTACACCGTGCACTGTGAGTCATTAAGACACATGCACATTGATCAATGTCCACTCTGATATTTTTTATGCACAACCGGTGTATTGTATTAGTAGGTTCACACGTGAACGACAAAACCTCCACCCTCACCCCCCTCCCCCCAACTCCCATACACACCCTCACCCCCCTCCCCCCCAACTCTGCAACAGTAGTCCCGTGTGGCACATTGTGCTCCCGGTGCCCGGGGGGTGCATGTTCCCGCGCCGCTGAGAACGCAGCAAGCGGCGCGCTGGGCTTGCCGGGGTGGGGGGACTGGTTGAGGGGGTGTCCTCCTGCTGAGTCGCATGAATGGGACGTGCTGCCACAAGGGTGTCTGCAATGCGTCCAAGTGCCTCACACACACGGTTGGTGCTTTCCGTGAACACCTGATGCATTTGCCTGAGCTCCTCGAGTAACTCCAACCTGCCCTGGCGGTTTTCCTCATTGAAGTCAGTGATGAGGGCAGTGAGTTGTCCTGCACGTAATGCTTCCTGGGATGCGTATCATCCCTGCTGGGTATTGGGTCGACATGCCCTGACAGGGCCTCGAATGGGGTACTGGGCACGGGATCTGCGTCTCCCGGTGCATCGTCACCTGCACTTCGGACTGGTGTGTCACCCTCCCCAGAGTCCCTGCACGACACCTGGGGGACATTACAGGGGTTGGGGGTGTATACAGTGGGGTAGGAGTCCTCCTCTGATGCCCCACAGATGGACAAGGGGCTGCCCACGATTTGCAGAGGGGCCGTGGCTGCCACCTCCCCAGAGATGCTGGACTCCTCTGACCTTGGTGTGGTGATTGTTGCAGGCGCTGATGCAGTGAGGGATGGGGGTGGTGCAACCTCAACGGGCCTTGGAGAAGCTGTGGTGGTTTTGTCCTTCCTGGCCGGTACGCGGTGGTCCTTGCCTTTGGCACTGGATGTGGTGGGACGGCTTCTCTCAGGCTCATCGCCCTCATGCTCACTGCCTGTGGGTGTAGAACAAAGGTTCAACATGAGTGGTTGTGTGAGACGCTAATGTCATTAATGGCAGCATTCACATTTCAGTCATTTTGGATTGGTGGCATTTTGGCCGTTACTACATCACTGGTTTCTACAGATGTGTCGGATATGTACGCAGGTGTGGGAGCCACTAATCCTGGCCTGGTCATGTGCAGTCTGACTCGCACACTGCCAAGCCTGCTGCACAGTGTGCTTATTGGGATGTGCTAGTTACTGCACTGTGGTTGGTGGGCATTATGTGGTAGCACTTGTCCCTTGGTGGCAGTTGTCTTGCCATTATCAGAGTGGGTGGAGGGCAGTATGACAAGGTGCATTGGACGGGGCTTGGTAGTGTATTCAGCATGTATTTGCCATTGGCGGTGTTGACTTTGGACACTCACCTCCATCAGCAGACGACGGAGCCCCACACTCCATTTCACCGACGCTCTCGATTGATTCTGTGCCAATCAATGCAGCGCATGTCTCCTCCCATGGCGCTAGTTTCATTGGTGAACTTGGTCCACCTCCAGTCAGCAGTGCCTGGCTGCGGTTGGCTGCGAGGATGCTCCGCACCCTCAACCGCAAGTCGTCCCACCGCTTGCGGCAGTCCCTGGAGGTGCGGGGGGTGGTGCCTACTGCGCTCACCCTTTGAGCAAGTTCTGCCCAGATGTTTTTCTTCCAGACCACTGCCTCTCTGCGCATGTCGCTGCTGAAAACTACGTCTGCGTGCTCTTCCAGGTGGCCCACCATGGCCTGCAGCTCCTCGGGGCTGAAGCGCTGCTTGCGGAGGCGGTCCGCTGACTTTTTCGGGGCTTTGGGCATAGCTGGCGGTTGTGTAGGCCTTTCCGAGGTTCAGGTTCGTCCCAAGAGTGCTGCCTGGAGAGGATGGCAATGGATTGTGTTTTTAAAGATGGCCGCCACGCTCCTTCCCGTTCCTGTGCAATGACGTAATTTCTGTATCCGTTAATTAGCGGTGACCGTAATTTACGGTATCCGTAGATTACGGTCACCGCTAATTACGGACGGTGAAGCTTCGATGGCGGTGTTGTTAAGAACGTCTCGCTTCATGCGGGTAAGGGGTTTAACGGGCCCTTTAGCAGTATGCCGCTAGGGGATTTACCGGCATGGCGGAAAGCTCATGCCCGCGAGGTCGGAATAGCCTGTAAATAGCGGCGTAGTACCAGATCGGACTCGCTCTTTCCGCCATGCCGGTAAAAACCAATACTTACCTCCATCCTCGGAATGACCCCCAATGGCTGGGAAGCGCTGGAACAGAGAGTGTTCCTGATGCCGGCAAGAGTCAAGGCAGGTGCAGGTAAGCGGGGCAAGGGTTGTGGTTGCATGGGGTAAGTGGGAAATGGCCGGGTACAGGGAGAAGGGGGCATGGGCTGATTTACCTGTTGCCCGGCAGGGACGATGGTGGCCTCTAGCTTCTGAGGAGGCTCGGAATACATGCAATGGAAAAGTCCCTCACTATTTAGGACAATGGATAACATCCACTGGTTGGTTTCCTCTCTTACATCACCAATGCATGCAAGATCCACGTATCCAGAACTAAAAAAATACTTAGGTGATCAAATGTTTTGAAACGTTTTATGTACATGCTTGTACCATGCCCCTTGCTCAGCGCTTTCTTGAATACCAAAGGGCAATAAGAGATAACCTGAAAAAATAGTTTGACCATTCTGAATTCCTTGAACCATGGAAAAGAACACATAGGTTTTAAAAAAACGAATTTTAACTCCAGAATAAATATAAGTGAAATAATATAGATAACCCCTTAAGTGTCAAGGAAGATTATGCTTGTCCTTTTTGCATAGACTTGAATAATAGCCTGGCACTTATCGAAAATGCTGACGTCCCCTTTCTCCAACATCACAGTGTATATCACAGGCATGGGTTCCTAGTGTTATTGTGGCATGAGTAAAGGTTCAGAGTGTCTTGTGGCATGACTCATAGGTCATAGTGCATTTGGCAATGAGTTAGGGTTCATGAATTAGATCTCCTCACACGTTCATGCACTGTGACCCCTACCTTGAATTATGTCATATTCTACAATGTCTTATGTAGTGGTCAATGACTGCATAAGAGAGGGATATGTCATTCTGCTTTTTTGGTGTTTATATTATCTGAAGTATAACTTATGTGGTAAATAAAAATATATTTCTCAATGGTCTGATACAAATGAACAACATACAGTGTTGCTAATTAGAGTTGCTGCTCTTTCAGAAATGAAAACATGATTTCCGTTATTTCATGGTACCTTTGCTATAAATGTTTACCAGTGAACAATGAATTTCAGTTTCATAAAATGAACATTTTAAAATGTTCATTCTTAATCACTTGTTTATTGAAGTAAAAAACACCATTTTACCACAAACCATGATGAAGAGTTATTTAAGAAATGGGGTTTTGGATCAAGGGAAATGTAACCCAGACTAGATTTACTTGAAGACTATGGCATCATTATGAGTTTGGCAGTATGGCCAAAAACTGTGGTAATGCACTGGTAATGGAATGACCACTGCATTACTGCTACATTACTGCACAGCAGATTTTAGAGGTAAGTTGGAGGAAAAACCTCAAGCAAAATGCTGGTTGTAATTCCACCACCTTACCACCATTTCGGCAGAATTATCACAAGTTTAGTTTAGTTTATTTATAGAGCACACCGAGCCCTTAGGCAACAGGGCACTAATCTCACATGTTGCAAAAAAATACAGACAATTATAAAGATAAACAGCAGAGACAGAAACAATTATTAACAAAAATACAAAATGTGAGCAATAAATGGAACACGTTTGAACATCAAATGTACACAGTACAAGATAATTACCGTAGATGTATGAAAGGGCAAGATTAGGTGGTAGATAACAGTTCTTGCTCGTGGAGCCAGGCTTTAGTCTTATTCCTGAATACGTGGTGAGCGCTGGTGGTAATTCTGCTGAAAACCACTTTCAGTTCTATGGACTAGATAAATGGGTACTAACACTTCCACACTGCCGCTTGTAATCCGGCGGTAATTATGCCAGACCAAGTGGCAGTAACGGTAAATCTGTTTAGTGTTATCTTGCCAGTAAATTCACTCAACTCCGAATGAAGCCCTTATGGGCCTAATTTACAAAAACAAAGCTAGGTCTGTTGTGGGGTGAAATAGAGCCCCTAAATGCCAGAAATAAAGATGCCAGAGTGATTTGTGAAGACCCATCGAAGTATAAGGCCAGCATAGAAATGATGATGTGAGACATGAGGCCTATTTTACCAAAAACATACCTAAATCTCAAAGGAAAGAAAGTGGGCTTAAATCTCAAAAGTGTGAAGATAAGCGCAATGCATTTCAGCAAGGAAAAGAAAGACTTGTGGCTGACAACTCTGTTTTATTAAATCCATAGAGAGCTGCACATTTACTTAAAGAGACAGATAGCAGCGTGTACAATATCTTTATGCAACATGAAACTGTGATCCCAAAATCTTAATTGAAACCAGGCTTCTTACATTTATAAGAAGTAAAATAACTTCCTTTTTATTTTTCCTCATCCAAATGACAGTATGCAGAGAGAAGTTCCTGCTAGACTTGAGTTTGAACATTGTTTTCTCATACAGCTGCCTTATACATATGGACAATCCAGAAGTGATATTCATGTATTTTGCAACTGTGAGATTAAAGAAGTACATTACACATGGAAATAAGGCCCAGGTGCCTTATAGAATGTCATGTAAAATGCATTGTGTGTGAGTTTAAAAGCCATTGCTTGCAGAATTTTACATGCAGCCGGTAATTTCTCCTGAAGATGAAACTTAACCTCCAAGACTTTTCCTCTGCTTGTCCTGGAGAGGGAAGTCCGGTTGTCAACAGTCAATCAGGGCCATTGCTTAAAAATATAGAAAGAAGAACAACACTGCCTACCATGGTGGAAACAGGATAAGGCCAAGACTGTTCTTTCAGCAGAAGTGACCTTGAGATCACAATTTCCATAAAATGCCCATTAGAGTTGCAGCCAGGGCCATTGCAGGCCATGAAGGGAGAGACGAAGATAAACATGAGCCAGCCACGGCCTGTTCATAAGCTTAATGAGAAATTAAACTTAAAGCGAATAAAGAAAAGACTGGAGTTTAGTTAATGGAAAAATACATTTTATAGCATAAAAAGGACAGCGTATATGCCAAAATGGTCATTCCAGACTTTTATTAAAGGTGACAGCAACCCCCTTTGTACCAGGCCAAAACAATGTTTGTGTGATAAACATAACTAAAGTTATTAATGAAAATTTGATTTGGGCCTTCCCTTGATTTCGAGAGATTTGAAAGTTGGCATGAGGGTGGAGGATAAAATGAACATGGGCATTATGAAGTGGCATATTTTTCACTAATACAGCTCCTGAGTAAACAGAGAAAAACTTTATCTCTGCATAGGAAGGTCATGCCGACTTCAGATTAGCACCACATGATTTGCCTTAAAATGTAGTTCTTAAAAATATATCCATACATGTAAAGATTTGAAAAATGTGGGTACTTGTCATGTTGGTAGATTTTCAGAGTCTAAGCAGGCTGAGCCCACATGTCAGTTTGGGATGACAAATCTTTCTCCTCCCACAGCTTTCCTAACTCACACCCCTCATCTCCTTGTCCTATTAGCATACTAGTGGGAGGTGGGTAGAGAAAACCAACCAATCCCTTTCGAGGGAATCATGACAAGTAGTGATGTCATTTGCCCTATAAGTAAACTAGTTTGCATCACAACTGTGCTTTTTCCACTTATGCCGGGAGGTAACCTGCTGATAAACTCTTGTGAGAAACTTCCAAGCAGAGAGGCCCCAAATCTTGCATTGGAGAAAGAGACCAGGAGACATAGGGCTTCATTACGAGGTGGCCGGTAAGGGTTAACGGGCACCGGTAAGGAGACCGGTGCGGTAAACCCTTACCGCCCTATTCCGAGGTGCCTTAGCGGGTCGTGCTATGGGTGCCGGGTTTTACCAGGCGCCCTTAGCGGGAGCCACTAAGGAACCAGTGAGCTAATAACTATTAGCGGGCCCGTTATTAGCTCCATCCCCATTCCCATTGAGCCCTATGGGGGCTCAAATGGGAATGGGGAATCGTTCTTGGAATGGGGGCTTACCGGGTCCTCCAAGGTTGGAATGACCCGGTAAGTCCCTATTTCGAGAACCCGGACCTGGAATGTGGTAAGGGGGTAGCCATGGTGCTAATAGCACCATGGCTACCTCCTACCTCATAATGAGGCCCATAGAAGCTGGCTGAGACCTCTTGGAGGAGCCAGAGGGGACTATCTTGGACTGACACCCTTGCTGTCCCAAAGGGGCCCTGCTGTTCGCTGATGCCCATTACAAGGTCTCTCCTGTAAGTAAAACTATCCCCAGAGCCAGAAAATGTGCAATCAATAGGTAGTAAGGTACAGGTTATTGCAAAGAGCTTTAGGTATAAGAGGTGAAGAGCTCAGTAGGGGTCAGGCTGGAGTAGGGTTACAGGAATGTGTCAGGTTATTAGTATGTCTATGTTAGGGAGAATTCTCAGAAATTTGCTAATTCCCTTCTACCTTAGAGAACCACAGCTCTTTTTGCTGGACTTAACTCATGTAATTTGAATGTGATTTATTCTCTGTGTTTCTTTTGACTTTGGAGCCTGACAAACTCCATAGGCATCATCTTTACATTGTGTCACACAGCACCTTCAGTGCAGTGGCACAGGGAAGTCTCTAAGATTTCCCAAACGTGTAAATACCTTCTCTTGGCAAAACTACTGTTTCCAAGAGCAGTGATGTGAAATTGACTTTTTGTAACTTTCTGGACCCAGCACACACTATATTACAATAGGGTGCTGGAGGGGTTACTTAGTATCCCCTTTGTCTAGTTTCTCATGTAACATTTTTATGTTACCCTTTCTTCAATTAATAGCTGGTGGCAGTGGTTTACTTTTTACTACAATTGTGTGTGTTTACCACGGGCTGCGTTCACAGCCACGGTAAGGCACCCATGGGGGCCCATTTCATCAAAATGGCCCTGGTCTTCTTTTATCACCATTTCTTGTTGGAATGGTCCTTCTTGCGATGTACTCTGCACACAAACCACGTTTGGTCTCTCTGTTCATTTTGTCTATGGCGGGATTCACGAGTGAAGCATGCCTCTGGCTCCAGTATGTCTGGCAGGGGCAGGAAATGAGGGACGTGCCCAAAAATCCCTGTGCTTAATCACCTTGGCTACAGGAATGCACCTAAAGGGGATTGGCCAGCTGTTTGAACAGCAAGGACAGCCACACAGCTGTGTGATTGACAGCTAGGCTGGAATGAAAGGAGAAACCTGCATAAAAGGCAAAGCTTTTTGGCTTGGAAGGCAGAGTTGACCACTGGACAAAGGAATCCAAAGAAGAACTTGGAAGAGACACCTGCTGCAACTCCTGGACCACTGGGTTGCCTGGGGAAGCCCTGATGCTGTGCTGAAGCTTTGAATTCACCTCGACTAGAGAAGCCCTGCAAGGACGACTACTCACTTTCAGTTGGTGGGACCAATCAACTCCAAAGTAAGCATATCTGGGCATCCCCACGAAGCTGGTTGCACTTCCACTGCTGCTGCTGCTGGAACAAAAGAGCCAGGGAGCGGAACGCCAGATTGTGTGCGTTGCTTTTAAGTTAGACCCGGGCACTAGGAAGATCCTCCGGACTTCCCTGATGCAGGACTGACCAAGCCTGAGCCACCACAACAGAGTGCTGGACCCCTGAAGCAAGGAAAGTCTGAAGTGGTATCTGAGAACCGCAGTGTTCTATTTGCTATCAGATGCGAAGAGCTGAAACACTGAAGGATCGCTGGATTGAAGTTTTCCCATTGCTGCCGCCGACCATCCAATTGCAGAGCAGGAGTCCCCAGATGTCCTCCCTCTTGTCCCCATGACTGATGCATACTCAGGGACAACAGGATATGCAGAGCTATACAGGAACAGAAGCCATCTGGAACCATTAATTCTAAGCAGAGGTACTGTAGAGTCTAAGAGAACTTACCTCTTGTGGTGTATCCTTGCATGCTCTCAGTTGAGGCCTGTCTTGGTGACCTTGCAGAATTGCTAAAGCTTTGCCCTTCTCAAGTCTCCCAGCATGTGGGCTTCTAGCGTTCGATTTTCTACAAACATTTCCAAAAACATTGTGCAAGATTTTCTACCTACCTGCAAAGAACAACTTCAGCTCCCCTTGACATTGTGCAATTAACATTGGCTGTCCTGGATCCCTGAGTGGCTCTTCCTACCTCTGACGGTGTACAATATCTTTTCCTGAGGAAAGGGTTAATTTACTGAACATTGGAAGGTTTCAAAAAGTACTTACCTGTTTATGAATTATTTGTTAACCTCTGTTAGGAGTAGGATGTAGGATGTTACAATAATCTAACTTTGAGCCAACGGTGGCTCTTGCAATGTTGAGACTATTGCTTGGCGACAAGTGCGGTTTCATTGCGTTGATGATTTTAGTGGTGAGGGCAGCGGATGATGAGATGGCGTTGACTTGTCTTTCCATAGATAAAGTGGAATCCAGGTATTATTTTTTTTACTTTACTGCAGCAGAGACTGTGATGACAGTATTCTCAATGCTGAAGGTGCTGTATTTGGAGTTTAGGTATTTTAGGGATTCTTTGGGGCCTAGAAATTTGGATTTCTTTCTTTTACCTGTTAAGACATAGGCCATTGGCTGCCATCCAGGCCTGGATGCGAGCGTATGTCATCTGGAGAGTGTTAAGGTCTTGCTCATAGTCACCTGTTAGCGGGAGAAGAATTTGTGCATCGTCGGCATAGTTGGTAAAGGCTATGCCAAAACTTACCTTCCTCAACTCATCTGGCCTATACCTTCCATGAAGTACATCTGGCAGACATCCTCCTCCAATATCCAACATGATCACTTGGAAGCAGTGCTGGTGAATCCAGGACAGTCATCTCTTCCATGGCTGCTCCTTGGATTATACAACTGCACAACAGCCAACTATATTGTTTGTGCATCTACAGTTTGGTCCCTTGACATTCAAGTGACATAGTCCTCATGTGAGGTGTGTAGCCCAGTAAATAAAAATGATACCACATCCCTTCTCATCATCTCCAATGCCAAAAGGCTATACATGTTGTGGAAGTGAGCGCACATCCACATGGACAAGCAAGTGCTAAAGGGCAACGCAAACTGTTGTGGCAACCTAAAGGTATACTACATAGAAGAATCTGAAATCTGGAGAAGTGAATAGGCAGAGGTGAATGAGCTGCTTCCCAATACCTCAAATATCCATCCACTGCAGAACATAGGACCGAACACCTATGCAAATGAGTACCCATCCTCAATAAGAGAGCTAAACATTGTTATAAAAATACCTCTTAACTCCAAATACCAGTTCAGTTGAGATACTCTGTAGCCCTGAGTAACTTCAAGAAGGACCTTAAAACCTTCCTTTTCAAGTAGTAGTACACAAACCTCAGTTTCTCCTTTTTGCTCCCGGTCCTACAGGTCTGCTTAACCATATCTGTTTTGTCTGCGCCTTCACACCCATGGGTTTATGGCTGTTCAATATAAATGTAATTAAAAAAAAAGAAAATGCCCCCCCCACATCACCATTAGCGGACACACAGTCCAACACATACTCAACCAACACTGATACACCAAATGCAAACATGCAATGAGCCCACACCATAAATGGGATCAGGAAACAATACCTTGCTCACTGAACCTTGCCATGATCCTTTCCCTACCCATGTAACACATGTCCACATGGCGATATGGGCAAATCAATCAAAGTAATGCCACCATGCCTTCCTTAAAAAAACCCCAAAATGACTCAACACCCATGAAAAAATTTACGAAGAATGTTCCATGCCAACAAGAACATACATAGTTGACACACCCACACACGTCATGTACTTTTATGACATCTTCACTGTACTGCAAAGCACAGAAGTGACAGAGCAACAGATGTGTATGATGAACACGTGAAACATGTGCAACTCCAGACATGTCATCTCCCTTCATCTGCCAGAGTACACATATGTAAGTTAGCCATGAAGGCATCATACTAAACATCACACTCACCTGAAACATGCACACATGTCCCCCAGCAAATAGCCCAATACCACTTTGAGTCACAGAGTGTGCCCTAAACCATCATGACAGCCATAGTACATACTCAGTTGGAGTTCATGTTCAAATAAAAGGTGCACCTGGACAAAGAATCACAAAATCATGCATAAACCAGCAAGCCAAGACATCCTGCACATGGCAAAAAGAGCCGGCAAATGGTGGTGTTGAATTTTTAAATATCTGTGTTTTAACAAATAACTATGCATAAAAATGGGAACAAAATATTCTTCATTGAAAAAATAAAATAAACAAAAGGAAACCTACAACTACACAACTGTGTACGACAGTCATAGGGCTAGTCCATAGAAATCTCAGACAATCCATCAGCCAATGCCAATTCCCCTTCTACAAGCAGCCCTTGGTTATTTCCTTGAGTGCTTACGGGGCCTTCCTCATACTTGACTTGATCTCCTCTGTCTTACAATCCACTACAGGGGTATTAACTCTATACCCCAAGTCTTTTCACAAGCACTGTAAACCACAAGGCCATGTGTCTTACGTGGGATTCTCTTTTCAAAGTAACAGAATGTGGGTTCAAGACCCGCCAGACACCGGGCATACTCAACTTCCAGGCTCTCTCTTGTAACTTCTTTGCACAATTTGGGTGTGAGTCCCAGACTCACCAAACACCTGGTATACTCTCCTGCCAGGTTCTCTCTTTATTCCTGTATTACTTGCATTCACACAGTTCCAATATTCTGTATTGTTTTCACCAAAACACTGTGCCTTGTAGGGAGAATTCTCATAAATGTGCTAATTCCCTTCAGCTTAGATACCCCCAGCAACTTTGCTAGATTTTGAGAACTCGATTTGTTTACCTGGAGAGAGTGTGAGCCTTTTTTTCCACTCTCTTATGTATTTTGATGTGTGTTTTTCTCTTGTGTTCTTTGATTATGGGGTTTTAGATAACTCCATAGGCATCATCTTTTCATGTGTGTCACACAGCACCCTCATTGCACTGACACAGGGAAGCTGTCCCAAGGTTTAAATACCTTCTCTGAGATAAACTACTGTTTCCCAGAGAATGTAAAGTTCAATTGACTTTACTAGTCTTTTTAAATTCCTAGACCCAGCACACAATATCTTACAGTAGAGTGCTGGAGGGGTTACCTAGTATCCCCTATGTCTAGAAACTCATGTAGCAGTCAAATTGAAAAGTCTGGTGGCAGTGGTTTTACAACTAATGACCATGATTTTTCCCGACCGCGAACACCGGTAGCTAAAAATCACGGGAGCCATGTTTTTCAAGATGGTGCCTGAGCCCCCTTTGTTCAAACAGGTCCTAGTCTTCTTTTTTTGCCATTTCTTTTTGGAAAGGTCCTTCTAGAGTTTGTTTCTGCATGCCAAACTAGGTTTGGTCCCTTTGTTTCTATGTCTTTGACAGGCTTCAGGACTGAAGACTGCCTCTGGTGCCAGAGTGTCTGGGGTGGGCAGAAAGTAGGGAAGGTGCCCGAAACTCCCTGTACTTAGTCTCCTAGGAGACACAAATGGCACTCTGGCGTGATTGGCTGGCTGACTGTCCGGCAAGGACAGCCACCGTTCTGGGTAAGTGGCAGCTAGGTTGGAATACATGGGAAAAAGCTGTTTAAAAGTCTTTTGGACTGAAGGCATAGTCGACCACTGGAACAAAAGAACCGAAGACGAGCTGGAAGAGGATGGGTGCTGCAACTACTGGACCCTTGGTTTGCCCGGTGGAGCCCTGCTGCAGGTCCGAATCACCAAATTCACCTCAACAGAGAAGCCCTTCAAGGACGACTTCTTCCTTTGAGTGTTAGGACCAATCAACTCGTAAGCCACCTGGACACCATTCTCGGAGCTGGTTGTTTTTCCTCAGAGTGCTGCAGGAAACCGAATAACCAGGGAGAAGGGCACAAGCTTGTGTGCTTGAAGACAGCTACCAGAATCAAAGAATTGCCAGTTTGCCAGCTTTGTGACCAGTCGCCGTGCAGTGCAGGAGTCCTCTGGCATCCTCTCTCTTGTCCCCATGACTGAGGCTCAGGAAAGCGAGATCTTCAGGAAATGCCAGGAACAGAAGTCTTCAACTGCATCTTTTTCTTCAATATAAGGTACTGTGAAAACCCAACCGAGAGGACTTACCTCTCACCGTGGACGTTTGTGGACCTTTGGCAACTTGCAGGCCTAATCAGCTTGTGACCCAACATGTGAACCTTTCTTCTATGAACTACTTCCGAGAACCGTGGTAAAGTCTTTTCCGTTTAAATACCAGAACCGTTTTTACCTATGCAAGACACCATTGACTTTGGCTTACCTATTGCATTAAATCAACTCCTCTGTTGAACGCAAACTATTTGCACTGTTTTAGAGTAACTGTAATATTCGTTTTATTAACTAATGCCATTTTGCTCCTCCTTCAAATTTGTATAAATGTTTCAGAACCGGTTAGTGTGATGTATTGTAGTATATTTTTGTGTGATATTGATTGCCTCCTTTTAGTGAATGTTTTCTAACTGACTGTGTAAATAAATTAAGAAGTGTTTTACCAAGAAACCTTGAGTTTAAGTGTCTATCTGAATACTTTTGATCGTAGACCTCTGTGTAACATCATTACAAGCTCACATTCCCTCTTGAGATAAGCCTGGCTGCTCAGCTCGCTACCAAAAACTGTGTGGTACAGACTTATAAAAATGTTGGTTTTGCTTACACATGTAGTCCTAGTTGTGTGTAGTGGTCCCAGAGGGTACTGCATACAAACTTTGCCTAACATGCCTCAAACCCACTTTTATTTACTTTGATTTTCAAATGTCCAAACACTTTTAGAATATTCTGCATTACTTTTGTCAAAGTGTCGGGTCTCAAACCCTCTTTGATTCCCTTTCTTTGTTAAATGTCCCAGTGACCCAGCCTCCTTGTTTGGGGACATGCAACTCATGTACCTGGTAATTATTGGTAGTTGGTGAGGCTGCTGAAGCACCCGGTGACCCGACCTCCCCTCCTGGGGCTCACCAGCTTTCTCTGGCGTTCTTGAGACCTCTCACTCAAGCACACATAAGCTATCCTGCCTCACTCCTGAGCCCTTCTCTGTGTTCGGGCAGTGTAGGCACTGCTTCCCGGTTCCCGCAGTCACACAGAAGGTTCCTCTTCTCTTCCTGCTGCAATTGCAGCATGGTGAACCAGCTCCTTCAGTCCTTCTTCTCTTATCTTCTCCATGCTCGCCTGTGGGCTTCTCAACTAGGCTTCCTAAGCAATAACCAGCTAGTTGCATATCTCTGTTGCCTTCAGATGTTCCATCCTTAAACTCCTGCTTCCAGGAAGGGAGTTTCTTGCAGTCAATCGAATTCTTCCAACACTAAACTGCTCCTTCCGATTCTGCTGAGTATTCAGCATCACTTGGACCCTTTCTCTTGTCTCAGTCTTTATAATTCTGTTGGTTACAGAATATTGAGTGATACAATCAGCAGGCATTAAGGGTTATTGAAAGGGGTGATCACAGTATGCCATTACGGTATGAGGAATGAAGGGGGTATCACTAAAAGCGGTATACCATGTCTCCTCTGATGATGCCAGGCTTTCCTCTAAGTGACTCCTTCCCTCCTGTGATTCTCCCTCAAATAGCTGCCCCAGGATCAGCATCAGGTAGTGGCTGATGTCGCCTGGCCACATGAGGAGAGGCTATTTCTGGAAAGGGATTGATTGTATCATCAGATTCGTAAAATACCCTTCCACTAACTCTCTCGCTTCCCACAAAGGGTTCCCCTCCTTGTTTTGATTTCGGATTTCCTCCAGGAAGGACCTTTCTTCATAAAGTTTGTTTTCCCAGTTCTAGATAGGGCTTTCTGGTACTATTACCTCTTCTTCCCAAGATTTAAAAGGAGAGTAGGTAAGGGGAGAGTTAGCATTTTTCAAGACAGTTTCACAATTTGGAAAATTGGTACACATGATAGTCTCTTCTGGTAGAGGTGGAATAACAGCAGAGTTAGCCTCAGTTGTGTCACCCTGAGCCTGGATGGTTACTGGGGTACGATGATATATATATCTTCATCACAAATACGTGTGATCATTACTGGAGTTCCCTTTCATAACTTCCCCATCAGGATCAAGTCAGCTCGGACTTTCTGTTTGCCTACTACCAGAATCGATTAAAGCTGTAACTGCTGCGCCAATTACAATTGCAGAATCTTGGGCCTTGAAAGAAGCAACCCAACAGTAGTAGTTACTTTTGGTCTCTAATAATTCCTCCTTAGGAAGCTTAACTCCTCCTACTCTTTTCTGGTCATATATCCTAATTCCATAGGTTCTTCCTTTTTGTTCAATGGACATTTTCTATCTAAGTGTCCAGATTGACCACAGGAAAAGCAGGTGATCATCGGTTGTTTAAAAATGTTCCCCTCCTCTACCTTTGTTTCTCCTCTTTCCTCACTGATTATATTCCTCCTGTCTCCCTTTTCATGGTCTTTAATCCATGATATATTTAGTATGTCCTGATTGTTATCTCTATTATTCTTTTTTCTTCTCCTGGTTGATACAGAAGACGGGAGAAACCCTTAGGATCTTTCTTAGCCTATTCACTTCTGTGAATTTATCTTAAATGTCTATTAGCCTTTGTATAGTTTTGGGCGTTTTCAACAGCCATGGTCATGGTGGGTTTATTTAATTGCATGACAGCCATCTGCAGGAAGGGTGGTAGGGAATTCATTGATTGTTCTAGGGATAATATTTCTATCACTTCTGGCAGAGTTTTCTTTCCTAACAATAAGGACATTGTGTTCTGCACTCGGGCAACACATTCTATAATAACCGCCCCAGGATTTAATTTAATCTCCAGCTTTGTTTTTGTCCAGAAATTGTCAGTTTGGCCAACCCTCAAATAGTCACCCCCAGGGTCAGGATCAGGTAGCGGCTGATGTTGCCTGGCCACATAAGGAGAGGTTACCTCTGGAAAAGGCGTAATGGCATCATCAGATTCATCACATACCCTTCCCCCAACTCTCTCGCTTCCTACAAAGGGTTCCCATCCTTGCTTTGATTCGGGATTTCCTCCAGGAAGGAAGAGTCTTCATCAAGTTTGTTTTTTCACTTCCAGATAGAGCTTTCTTGTACACATACCTTGTCTTCCCAAGAGTCTAAAGGGGAACAAGTAAGGGGAGAGTCAGCATTTATCAAGAGAGTTTCACATTTTGGAAAATCGGTACAAATTATAACTGTCTATTAGCCTATGACACTTTTGGGTGTTTTCAACAGCCATGCCCATGGTGGGTTTATTTAATTGAATGACAGCCTTCTGCAGGAAGAGTGGTAGGGAATTAATGTATTGTTCCAGGGTTAATATTTCTATCACTTCTGGCAGAGTTTTCTTTCCTAACCATAAGGACATGGTATTCTGCATATCTCCAGTAGTTTTTTTTTGCAGAAATTGTCAGTTTGGCCAACCCTTTGCAATAAGCACTGTTTAATTTCTCTACATGTTGCTGTTCCTGTTCCTAGGGGATTTTAAATTTGACATGAGTTCTGCAGCTCACCCCTTAATAATGGACCTAAATAACAGGTTTTCAAATCATCGCTACATCAGAACAGCTCGGCCAACAGCTCGGCCAACATTTTGAAATTGAGGAAAAACATTTCCTAGGTCTTCTCCCTCTTTATAAGGCTGCAAAACTCTATGGGGAAGAATGGCTCTTTGTTGGGTGGTAACAATTTTGACCAATCCATTCTGAAATCGTATCTCCATCTGAATTTGATGGGCCGTTAATTGTGCTGAGAGAGTCCCTACGGTGGCCATTGTGTCGCTCAGGAAAGGATTGGTCAAATAGTCCTCAGCATTAGTTCGAGTTTTAACAAATTCCCCATAAGAGAAGTCAATTTCTCCCTTAAAGGCATGAAGATCATCTTTCCCAACAGTACCTACTGCATGACCCAACTCAAAGGAAAAAAAAATACTTCTCTTCAGGTTCCTGATGGGTCTCTATTGCTTCCTTGGTCACCTGTTGAGGTGGAACATTTGGTTACAGAAGCTCTTCAATATTTTCATTTTCTATAGGGATTTGAACAGGCCTCTTAGGACTTGGTTTAATTCCCAAAGAGCCAACTGGTGGGAGGTACTCACTGGTTTTAACAGAAAGATGTATTTTACTGTTTGTTTTTATTATGTAGTCTGATAACATCAAAACATTTGATAGAGGGCGCCCCGACACTGACACTCAATGGAGAGATGACATTTATTTACTGTATTTTGTTTCATATTAAACATGTTTATTAATCTGCAGCCACTTCAATTATGAACTCCTCTATCTGCTGTTGTTTAAATATTAGGATCATATGAGGTACCACTCGGGAAAATTAATATAGATATATGATTATGATGGGTTCCCAGTTTGTATCAGCTGAGTCAGTATCCGACATCTGACACCATATGCGATGAACCAGTAATCTGATGCAGACGCAGATGATTCCTGGTATTTGTTAAAGACATTTATTAAACAATAAAGGGGTCACTGTCCCTAATCTAGGAAGTAGTTCCCTACCTCAACCAAAACCAAGAATCTGTCCTCTGTCAAGATGTCCAAAGCAAAATTGTCCTGAGTCCGAAATCTTATACTAGCCTTCGCATTCTAAAACTAATACTGAGGTGCTCAGGGTATTGTCTATGGTTAGATAAGTGCACATATGTTCAAGTTGCCAGTATTTCAATTGAGTTTTCTAGAACGCTGTTTGAAAGTGAGTTATTTATTAAGGTGGAGGTATCTATTTTCAATACAGGGAAACAAGACAGACTTAGATAGGCAGGGATTTTCTGATTCAATGTTAATTTATGAAATGAAAGCTTTATTGAGTGTTTTTATTTATTTTTCAATCCACAGTGGATGGGCACTCTGGGTAAATCCAATGTATGAGTGGGTACGTCTGTGTTTGCAAAAGTCTATTCAAGTGAATATAGCATAGAAAAGATATGCAACCAGTGTATTGATCATTTGACCTCAGGCTTTCACTGATGTGTAGTTTGGTTTAATTTTAATTAATTCAGTAAGTCTGTAGGTGATCAATAAAGTAAAATTGTTGGTCCCAAGTTCATAAACATAACTTTATCAAACAAATGAAAATTGTGTGTGTATTTGGGTTGGGTGGAAAATTCCCCAAAATGATCGTACACACTTTGTATGGATTTGTTTTCCTCACCCAACATACACACCCACACACATAGATGCAAACACACAACCAAGCTGACACAAACACCAAACCACTGACACACACAAGAACACTAAATCCTGTGGATGATACAGCCATAAATATTCAGGGTGTCAGTCTTTGCTCAATATATGTCTCTGAATTACATGAAATTGACACAATAGAACTGGAGCCTAGAGTGATTCCTCATGGAAACGCAGGACATACAGGACAAACATATTCACATTTTGTATTGTGTGCACTTTGATTTGATCTCGGGCAGCTTTTAATAAGACATTGGCGCTCATTCCAAGTCTGGCGGTCCGGAATTAAGGGTACCGGTAGCAACGTACCAGCACCCTTTCCGGACTGCCAGACTACAACCATGCTGGTAAGGGTTGTTGCTCCGGGCAGGCCTGACCTCACAGGGGCCCTGACCCCTGCAGGCATGGGTTTCACAACCGTGCCAGTGCTTCCTTGTCCCCATTCGGTAATGGGGACTTACACTTTCTGCCGACTGACATCCCGGGTGGCACCCCGTGCCCGCAAACTCGTAATGAGGGCCATTGTGCTTATTTTCAATTAGAGTGCATCATTGTAGTGTTGGCTTTTACGTGGCGATTCAGTGCCACCAATAAACTGAAACTACCTCATTGGTGTGCAGCTTGAAGGAAGATGACATGTAAGCAGAGGCCCACAGCGTGTCTGTGTTTGGTTATTTACATACCCTTTGACTGCTCATGGCCATACTTATCCGTATCGTCATTTTTTAACAACTACCTTCCCCTCCCCACCCAAAACACATTCTCCTCTATTTGAGATATCTCTATCACGCAGTAACAACAAATGTTGGCTCAACAGTGTTTTACTAGTGTAATAAAAATGTATTCACCAAGGATTGATATCTCTTAATTGTACTGAAGTCCTGTTAAATCAACCACACACAAACTGAACAGTTTTGGCTTGTGCATAGGTATTAGGCATTTTTCAGGTACTGCTATCATATGCCGAGGTGATCACACCATTTTCCACCTGTTTCCATTTCATTAAGTACCTTTACGTGGTGCCTGGCAGATGCCTCTACAATGCCTACACAAAAGCCATTGCTTGTTGTATATTCTGTACGTCAGAGTCCAGATATGGTTCACTTACATAGAAATACACAGCTGTCTGATTTGTTGATATACATTCTTAATCTGGAAGAATGAGTCATAGTATAGCTGTACTTTCGTGTCACTTCTATTTTTTGATTTGACGAAGCAGCAAAAAATGTGAAAATGCTTGCTTGCTGGAAAGGAGAAAAAAAAACATTAACAAATCAGAGCGGCACTCCTTCAAAACTCTTCAAAATTCGAGATTACGCATTGGCTTCTTTCCAAGTCGTTTGAGAGCAGAACTCTCCTTTATCTGGGCTTCTCAAGAAGTGCCTGACATTTTCTTTTGACATGCATACTTCCTGGTGTGCTGCTTCTGGCATCAGTGAGCACTCATCCTCCTCCCTCGAGAATTCTATTAAGACACAGCTTGGGCGGGAAGGATTGTTGTTTTCTTATAGTGACACCACTGGGGCATACATAAGGAAGTGACAATGAGATACAGCGATTAAAAAACAGCACCTGTTAGCGCGGGAGAACCACAGAGCGGTGAAAGCATCGAAAACACGTCTAATTCCTTCTGTATTTACTCGAAGGCATTTGCAAATGTGTCCTTGTTGTAGCTTACGGAGCGTTTACTGAATGAATGCGAGGAACGAACCATTACGCCTCCGAATGCTTCCGATGAAACCACTGTGTCTCACAGAGGTAGGCCATTTCTTGATTGCCTCATTTAATCCCCCAGGAGTTATTTTGGTGCTCCGGACCGTGATCCAATTGCTTGGGAAGGTTATGTGGAGCTAGGGCCTGTGGTTTTATCCCATGGCGGACTCAGTGACTTAATGTAACGAGTATATGGGTCGTTCCTAGCATAAAATCAACTACAATCTGCCATCCCAATGTGTGTTTTTCTGTTTGAATGCAAAGATACACAGCACCTCTATTGTTGGTTGATAATACCCGTGACAGTCGTGTTCTTTTTCCTGAGAATAACATGGAATACACATTTTAATAACAGGTTTTTAGTTCCTTAAATTCATGTTGAAACAGTGATTACCAAGGACTAATCCCAATGGCTGTTTAGAGCAATGCACAGACCTTAACTCACAATACTGGCTATTGTTAAAATATGCCAGCCCAAACAGTGGCTACCCACACCATGTACAGCGTTCTGCTGCTCTCAAGCTAGGTCTGCGCTTTAAACAATGAAATAAAATAAAAATACAATGATAGTTATGAATACGCTTAACAAGTATCTCTGAAGGTAAAAGCATGTCGCCAGACTTAGGGGGTAATTCATAGAATTTAGCGCACAAGTGGCGCACGCGGCTGGCGCAGAGTGTGCGCGTGCGAATCCCTGCGCCAGCCGCGTGCGCTAAACTCCATTTCCGCGCACAGCATATTCATGGATTCCAGCTACCAAAACCAGCCGTGGCGCACAGTGGTGCAGCGACCCTGCAGCAGCGCCAGTTACGCCCCCAAGAACGCCTCTCGCGCAGGGAAAAGCCATCAAAATCCCCAATCCAGCGCAGAGGGCTGCGCTAAACCTGTACCAGCACGGCAAGCGGGCTATGTGTATCACTGGGGTGCGCGGGAAGTACCTCACGTCATTTCAGCTGGGTACGTGTATTTCAGGGGTGCGCTGGAAGTTCCAGACGCGATTCCATCAGGGTACATGTACATCAGGGGTGCGCGGGAAGTTTCACACGTGAATTCAGCAGGGTACGTGTATATCAGGGGTGCGCGGGAAGTTCCACACGCAAATGTTCTGGGTACGTGTATTTCGGGGTGCGCGGGAAGTTTCACACGCGATATCAGCAGGGTACGTGTATTCCAGGGGTGCGCTGGAAGTTCCACACGCGAATGTCCTGGCTACGTGTATCTTGGGGTGCGCGGGAAGTTTCACACGCGATATCAGCAGGGTACATGTATATCAGGGGTGCGCGGGAAGTTCCACATGTGAATGTCCTGGCTATGTGTATTTCGGGGTGCGCGGGAAGTTTCACAGCCGATATCAGCAGGGTACGTGTATTCCAGGGGTGCGCTGGAAGTTCCACACGCGAATGTCCTGGCTACGTGTATCTTGGGGTGCGCGGGAAGTTTCACACGCGATATCAGCAGGGTACGTGTATATCAGGGGTGCGCGGGAAGTTCCACACGCGAATGTCCTGGCTATGTGTATTTCGGGGTGCGCGGGAAGTTTCACACGCGATATCAGCAGGGTACGTGTATTCCAGGGGTGCGCGGAAAGTATCTCACACGATTCCATCAGGGTACGTGTATTCCAGGGGTGCGCGGGAAGTATCACACGCAAAAACAGCAAGGTACGTGTATTCCAGGGGTGCACGGGAAGTATCACATGCAAAATCAGCAGGGTACGTGTATTTCAGGGGTGCGTGGGAAGTATCACACGCGATTCCATCGGGGTACGTGTATTACAGGGGTGTGCGGGGAGCACCACACGTGAATTGCACGTGTGGGTCCTCCCAGGTGTTCCCTCTACAGCCTCCACGGTCCCTGCAGGTGGCCCATACCACAGGGGCCTACCCTGCACATGTCCTGCAGGCACCCCATCCACCATGGCCATGCCCCCCAGCCAACCCACATGTCACCTTGCACTACTGCCCACCAATGCATGTCCCCCTGCACCCCCAGCCACCAGGGGCAGCCTCCACCAGGCCCCCACCCATGTCTCCCATCACCCCCACCCCCCAGCCACCAGGGGCAGCCTCCACCAGGCCCCCACTCATGTCTCCCATCACCCCCACCCCCAAGCCACCAGGGGCAGCCTCCACCAGGCCCCCACTCATGTCCCCTATCACCCCAACCCCCCAGCAGTGCAGGGGCAGCCTCCACCAGGCCCCCACCCATGTCTACCACCACCCCCACCCCCCAGCAGTGCAGGGGCAGCCTCCACCAGGCCCCCACTCATGTCCCCTATCACCCCCACCCCCCAGCCACCAGGGGCAGCCTCCACCAGGCCCACACTCATGTCTCCCATCACCCCCACCCCCCAGCCAGCAGGGGCAGCCTCCAGCAGGCCCCCACCCATGTCTCCCATCACCCCCACCCCCAGCCATCAGGGGCAGCCTCCACCAGGCCCCCACTCATGTCTCCCATGACCCCCACCCCCCAGCAGTGCAGGGGCAGCCTCCACCAGGCCCCCACCCATGTCTACCACCACCCCCACCCCCCAGCAGTGCAGGGGCAGCCTCCAGCAGGCCCCCACCCATGTCTCCCATCACCCCCACCCCCAGCCATCAGGGGCAGCCTCCACCAGGCCCCCACTCATGTCTCCCATGACCCCCACCCCCCAGCAGTGCAGGGGCAGCCTCCACCAGGCCCCCACCCATGTCTACCACCACCCCCACCCCCCAGCAGTGCAGGGGCAGCCTCCACCAGGCCCCCACTCATGTCCCCTATCACCCCCACCCCCCAGCCACCAGGGGCAGCCTCATCAGGCCCCCACTCATGTCTCCCATCACCCCCACCCCCCAGCCACCAGGGGCAGCCTCCACCAGGCCCCCACTCATGTCTCCCATCACCCCCACCCCCCAGCCACCAGGGGCAGCCTCCACCAGGCCCCCACTCATGTCCCCTATCACCCCCACCCCCCAGCAGTGCAGGGGCAGCCTCCACCAGGCCCCCACCCATGTATACCACCACCCCCACCCCCCAGCAGTGCAGGGGCAGCCTCCACCAGGCCCCCACTCATGTCCCAATCACCCCCACCCCCCAGCCACCAGGGGCAGCCTCCACCAGGCCCCCACTCATGTCCCCTATCACCCCCACCCCCCAGCAGTGTAGGGGCAGCCTCCACCAGGCCCCCACCCATGTCTACTACCACCCCCACCCCCCAGCATTGCAGGGGCAGCCTCCACCAGGCCCCCATCTATGTCCCCTATCACCCCCACCCCCCAGCCACCAAGGGCAGCCTCCACCAGGCCCCCACTCATGTCTCCCATCACCGCCACCCCCCAGCCACCAGGGGCAGCCTCCACCAGGCCCCCACTCATGTCTCCCATCACCCCCACCACCCAGCCACCAGGGGCAGCCTCCACCAGGCCCCCATTCATGTCCCCTATCACCCCCACCCCCCAGCAGTGCAGGGGCAGCCTCCACCAGGCCCCCACCCATGTCTACCACCGCCCCCACCCCCCAGCAGTGCAGGAGCAGCCTCCACCAGGCCCCCACTCATGTCTCCTATCACCCCCACCCCCCAGCCACCAGGGGCAGCCTCCACCAGGCCCCCACTCATGTCCCCTATCACCCCCACCCCCCAGCAGTGCAGGGGCAGCCTCCACCAGGCCCCCACCCATGTCTACCACCACCCCCACCCCCCAGCAGTGCAGGGGCAGCCTCCACCATGCCCCCACTCATGTCCCCTATCACCCCACCCCCCAGCCACCAGGGGCAGCCCCCACCAGGCCCCCACCCATGTCTACCACCACCCCCACCCCCCAGCAGTGCAGGGGCAGCCTCCACCAGGCCCCCACCCATGTCTACCACCACCCCCACCCCCCAGCAGTGCAGGGGCAGCCTCCACCAGGCCCCCACCCATGTCTACCACCACCCCCACCCCCCAGCAGCGCAGGGGCAGCCTCCACCATGCTCCCACTCATGTCCCCTATCACCCCCACCCCCCAGCTACCAGGGGCAGACTCCACCAGGCCCCCACCCATGTCTACCACCACCCCCACCCCCCAGGCAGTGCAGGGGCAGCCTCAACCAGGCCCCCACTCATGTCCCCTATCACCCCCACCCCCCAGCCACCAGGGGCAGCCTCCACCAGGCCCCCACTCATGTCTCCCATCACCCCCACCCCCCAGCCACCAGGGGCAGCCTCCACGAAGCCCCCACTCATGTCCCCTATCACCCCCACCCCCAGCAGTGCAGGGGCAGCCTCCAACAGGCCCCACCCATGTCTACCACCACCCCCACCCCCCAGCACTGTGGGGCACCTGCAGGCAGGCCCCAACTGATGTCCAACTCATGTTCCCCTGCACCCCCACCCACCAGCACTGTGGTGCACCCTCCACCAGGCCCCAACTCATGTTCCCCTGCACCCCCACCCCCAGCACTGTGGTGCACCCTCCACCAGGCCCCAACTCATGTTCCCCTGCACCCCCACCCCCCAGCACTGTGGGGCACCTGCCAGCAGGCCCCCACTCATGTCCAACTCACGTTCCCCTGCACCCCCACCCCCCAGCACTGTGGTACACCCTCCACCAGGCCCCAATTCATGTCCAACTCATGTTCCCCTGCACCCCCACCCCCCAGCACTGTGGTGCACCCTCCACCAGGCCCCAACTCATGTTCCCCTGCACCCCCACCCCCAGCACTGTGGGGCACCTGCCAGCAGGCTCCCACTCATGTCCAACTCATGTTCCCCTGCACCCCCAGCACTGTGGTGCACCCTCCACCAGGCCCCAACTCATGTCCAACTCATGTTCCCCTGCACCCCCACCCCCCAGCACTGTGGTGCACCCTCCAACAGGCCCCAACTCATGTTCCCCTGCACTCCCACCACCCCAGCACTGTGGGGCACCTGCCAGCAGGCCCCCACTCATGTCCAACTCATGTTCCCCTGCACCCCACCCCCCAGCACTGTGGTGCACCCTCCACCAGGCCCCAACTCATGTTCCCCTGCACCCCCACCCCCCAGCACTGTGGGGCACCTGCCAGCAGGCCCCCACTCATGTCCAACTCATGTTTCCCTGCACCCCCACCCCCAGCACTGTGGTGCACCCTCCACCAGGCCCCCACTCATGTCCCCTATCACCCCCACCCCCCAGCAGTGCAGGGGCAGCCTCCACCAGGCCCCCACCCATGTCTACCACCACCCCCATCCCCCAGCAGTGCAGGGGCAGCCTCCACCAGGCCCCCACTCATGTCCCCTATCACCCCCACCCCCCAGCCACCAGGGGCAGTCTCCACCAGACCCCCACTCATGTCTCCCATCACCCCCACCCCCCAGCCACCAGGGGCAGCCTCCACCAGGCCCCCACTCATGTCCCCTATCACCCCCACCCCTCAGCAGTGCAGGGGCAGCCTCCACCAGGCCCCCACCCATGTCTACCACCACCCCCACCCCCCAGCAGTGCAGGGGCAGAATCCACCAGGACCCCACTCATGTCCCCTATCACCCCCACCCCCCAGCCACCAGGGGCAGCCTCCACCAGTCCCCCACTCATGTCCCCTATCACCCCCCAGCAGTGCAGGGGCAGCCTCCACCAGGCCCCCACCCGTGTCTACCACCACCCCCACCCCCCAGCAGTGCAGGGCCAGCCTCCACCAGGCCCCCACTCATGTCCCCTATCACCCCCACCCCCCAGCCACCAGGGGCAGCCTCCACCAGGCCCCCACTCATGTCTCCCATCACCCCCACCCCCCAGCCACCAGGGGCAGCCTCCACCAGGCCCCCACTCATGTCTCCCATCACCCGCACCCCCCAGCCACTAGGGGCAGGCTCCACCAGGCCCCCACCCATGTCTCCCATCACCCCCACCCCCCAGCCACCAGGGGCAGCCTCCACCAGGCCCCCACTCATGTCTCCCATCACCCCCACCCCCCAGCCACCAGGGGCAGCCTCCACCAGGCCCCCACTCATGTCCCCTATCACCCCCACCCCCCAGCCACCAGGGGCAGCCTCCACCAGGCCCCCACCCATGTCTCCCATCACCCCCACCCCCAGCCACCAGGGGAAGCCTCCACCAGGCCCCCACTCATGTCTCCCATCACCCCCACCCCCCAGCCACCAGGGGCAGCCTCCACCAGGCCCCAACTCATGTTCCCCTGCACCCCCACCCCCCAGCACTGTGGGGCACCTGCCAGCAGCCCCCCACTCATGGCCAACTCATGTTCCCCTGCACCCCCACCCCCCAGCACTGTGGTGCACCCTCCACCAGGCCCCAACTCATGTTCCCCTGCACCCCCACCCCCCAGCAATGTGGGGCACCTGCCAGCAGGCCCCCACTCATGTCCAACTCATCTTCCCCTTCACCCCCACCCCCCAGCACTGTGGTGCACCCTCCACCAGGCCCCAACTCATGTTCCCCTGCACCCCCACCACCCAGCACTGTGGGGCACTTGCCAGCAGGCCCCCACTCATGTCCAACTCATGTTCCCCTGCACCCCCACCCCCCAGCACTGTGGTGCACCCTCCACCAGGCCCCAACTCATGTTCCCCTGCACTCCCACCCCCCAGCACTGTGGTGCACCCTCCACCAGGCTCCCACTCATGTCTCCCATCACCCCCACGCCCCAGCACTGTGGTGCACCCTCCACCAGGCCCCAACTCATGTTCCCCAGCCAACATGTCATCACAATCTAGATCCCTGGTCCCTATGGTCAGCCTCCAAATGCAAAACACCTACCCGAGTATTGCATCCACCCACTTAGAAATGGAAATAACATGATAGAACCTCAATTGCAAGTTTGGAAACGAACACATGTCCCTCACATACACCCAATGGGTGTCAGTGAATCTCAAAACCCATATCATGATATGCATGAAACCAATGAGATGATACTACACATTGAAGTTTGAACAAAAAATATGTATTAAAGGAAACATAAATTGAATCAAAAATAAACAAACAGAAATGGGAATGTAAAAAAATGAAAAGAAGCATGTCCGTGAAAAAATGCAAAACCAAAAATCATAATCCAAAGGAATGGTGTCCAAAGTCACAGTCCACAAAAGAAAATCCAATGGAAAATTATAATTGAAAGCCATTGCTCCATGGTTAAATTGTAAAATAAAACGAAAATCCAACAGTGAACTATGTACAGATGAACAAGCGAGGGTCCATGATCCCAACAGAAGAAATGAAACCTATCTAATAACACCAACTAATAAAAAAAAACTATATACAAAAATGTGGCCCATTGTCCAAAAGGTACAAAAAAAATGCAAAACCAAAGGAAACCTAACACTAACTACAGAACTATGTACAAGGGCAGCGGGCTAGTCCGACGGCTCACTTTTGGATGTCCCGGGCCATGGCATCATCGAACTCCTGCTCAATGTACCGGAGGCGGTCCTCCTCCATGGCCCCAAGGGTCCGCAGGGCCGTCGACGTGTCCACCTCCAACCCCCTGCGGAATGCCTCGAGGCACTCGGCCCGCCTCAGGGCCCTCTGCATGGAGTTCTCCGCCTGACCATCGTGAGCCGTGCCTCTTCCACCCGCTGCCGCTCCGCATCTATGGCGTGGCCCAACCGCTGCCACAGGGAAGACACTTTCTGTCTTGGGTCCTCCTGCCCTCCGGCCGATGCCTGCCCCTCCGATGTCGAAGGCCCCGAGCCTTCATGGCTCCCACCACGTTGCTGCTGCTGCTGTGCCTCTGCCCGTGCACTGCCTCCTGCTGCCTGCACATCCTCCGCTGGCTGGGGTGCAGTCGTTGATGTGGCCACCCCTGCTGGACGTCCAACTCCCGACTGTGGCAGGGATGCCTCCTCCACCAGCCTGGCCGCACCGTCAGAGGCAGCTCCACAGGGCACCCAGGTGACTGATGGGTGGGAAGATGGCACGGAGGACGACTGGCGCATAGGGGGTTCAGTTGAGGAGGGGGTCGTAGCAAGCCCCATCAAACGGAGGAATCCGGCCTGGGTGACCTGTCCCAGTAGGCCGACGCGGTCAACGAGCCATTCGAGATAACGTGCAGTCTCCTCATGAAAAGACTGCAGGTCACCTCGCATGGCCCGTTGACGCAACGCCACACTAGTCAGGACAGGCTCAACCCGGACCCGGATAGCCACGTCCGCAGGTAGAGGAAGGCCAGTTGTCGTGAGCTCATCCCCTGCCTGAAAACGGGTCTGGACGTAGGCATCCCTGCTGGTGCAAGATGATGCAGGGACAGGATCAGGGACAGGATTGCACACAGGCACCTCCGCGGCGGCCAGTGCTGCCTCCTGTCCCTGGTCTTGCACTGCACCACTAGCACCAGTGGAACCCCCACCTCCAGACCCCGTCTCTGTTGCTTGCACGGCCTCCTCCTCCACCAAACCCCCCACCAACCTGGATGACTCCGTGCCACCTTCCCCCGTAGGGCCCTGCGGGGTCCCAGCTGCCCCTTCTGCTGCCGAGGAGTCCAACTCCAACCTCTGCCTCTTGGACCTCCCCCCGGCAGCTGCGGCCTGGGACGCGGCACCGGACTCCTCACTCCCTGACGAGATCACAACCTGGGAGGGGAGCCGGGCCTTGCGTCTCCCGCCGCTGTGCTCCACAGCACCTTCTCCGCCCTCTTCATCAGTTGACGCTGCAGACAGGGAGAAATAAAACACAGGCATCAGGGCACTGTACAATGGACACATACACACATGACAGTTGTACATGAGTGGCATTGGCAAACCTCAGACATGCCATCACAATCCCCAACACACATGTCATTTCAACTCGCACACATGAGCCATACCACAGCCATATCGCAACTGCCAGCAGCATCCATACACATACAACAGCATGAGCAGGCAAAGCTGAGCCAGACATCACATGCAACACAGGAAGTGCACTACACATGTACACACACCACCACACTTGCATGCATGTGTACACCTCTGCCAAGTGTCGCAGTGTTCAGATGGGCATCCATGTCACATCTGCCAATCAGGCTTCCACATCCCGCTGTCACATGCATCCATGTTGCATCACTGTTGCACCCTTGTCAAATGCACACAAATGCACATGTACACAGTGCTGATACATGCAGCTGAAAACAACATAGATGCGTGACATCACGAACATGTCTACTTACATACACATTCATCCAAACATGTGTGCCCACACAACTGCAGTTGGCATGCAAGCCTACACACACAAGCACCATCCATGTCTCACACATTACAGCCCTCGCATGTATTAGCCTCACGGCCCTGTACACCCCCACCCATATTCATCCCCATACAAACAGATGTGCAACCTGCACACTACTGAAACATCACCACACGCACAGCTCACAATCAGGATGCATGTACACTTACCGCTCGACTCCAGACGGGTCTGCCTCTCAAGGACCTGGACGTGGAGCGCTGGGGATATGCGTTCCAGGACCCTCATCTGATCTTCTGACAAGTGGCCCCGGCGCCCCTTAGCATCCGCTGCCTTCAAGAGGCGCCGGGCCTTGTTCAGGGTCCTGGACCTGAAGTCCTCCCAGCGTTTCTTGACATGTTGGAAGTCGCGGACTGCCACCCCCTCCGCGTTGATGGCAGTCACGATGTCAGTCCAGATCCGAGTCCGTCCTTCCTTGTCGGCGCGGGAACTTCCGAAGAGGGCATCATACTGCCCCAGGACTTGCTCCACCAGGACACCAACTTCCCTGGCACTGAAGCTGGTGCCCCTCTGCCTCTCTGGCCGGGGGTTGTCAGTGGTGCCAGATGTTGCAGTGCCCGACATGACAACCCCAGAGGCAGGAGTGGGTGGGCAACTGGGTCCTGGGGCTGGGCTGTGGAGCGATGGAATCCAAGTCGGGAGTCTTCGGTTCCAGCAGGGGTGGTCACAGCAACAGCACCCCTGGCTGATGTGCAGGCAGCAAATGGCAGGGCACGTGGGCAGCAGGCAGTCAGGCAGCAGCAGATGACAGGTGGGAGCGTGCTCAGGGCTCTGGGGGGCAGTAATTCAGCCTTCTGGGCAGGAGCGTGGTCTTCCGTGTGCTTACGCGTGGCCAGCTTGATATGGATTGATTTGGCACATGAAAATTCTGCACGTCAGCGTGTAATTCGAGGAAAGGCCCTTAGCGCGTAAGCGCGTCTGCACGCATACGCAATTTCATTGGACAGAAGGCCCCTCAAGCACAAGCGCCCCTGTGACATGACGTGCACAGGCGTGCATGGGCATTTCAGCGTGCGTGAAAAACTTCACGTCCGCGTGTAATCGGAGGAAAGGGCCCATGCGCGTAAGTGATGTGACGCGCGCAGGCGTTTCTCTCAGCACGGGTTAAAGGTGGGCGGGCCCAGCAGTTCGCTGTACGTGCCTTTCGTGGAGACCGACGTGTGTTGCTGCTTCCTGTTGTTTCGCGCGCCATCACAACTTCACAGCTATCAAGGACGGATCTCTTCTTTTGGCGGGGGTATTGGCTACGTGTGTTTTTCTGCATCGCGCTAGTCAGACGGTGAGTCGCACATGCTCTTTTTCCCACTGCGGATGCCCCTGTGTATCGCACCCATTTTCGATGTCATAGTAGCCTGCGTGTCCCACGCGTACGCGTTATTCGTGTTACTGGGTGCCACCGCGTACTGCGGGAGGTTGAATCCACGCACGTAGGCTGCAGGGTTGCGTGCACGGTTTTACTGCAGTTTTGGGGTGCCTGAGCGTTGCGTGACCCGTCACTACATCACCGGGGTCACATACAGCCTTGCAGGTGCAGGGGGGCTGTTAACATCTTGCTTCCCACCCCCTTCACCCGAATTGCCGAGGTCAATTGTGGTGTACACCTCCCATTGGCACCACTCCATCTGTGCCAGCACTACTACATCTGTGCCATGGTTGGGAGGCCACCAAAGGTGAAGGGCGCCTCAGCTGGGCGTCCTCCTCATGGCGGGCGTGGTCAGGGACTTGGCCGTGGTGACTGTTAGGCGGAAACCTGTGCAGTTCCCTCTGGGACCACTGCAAAAGATTTCGGACTACAGGCGTTGGCGGTGAACCCACTTGGTAGCAGTCTGCACCACACAGATTCACATGGTAGCTGTGGCTGAGCAGTCAGACTTCTCTCAAGAAAAGTTGAGCAGTATGTGGAGTATACAAAATAGGGCAATTCTTCACAGCAAGACAAGCAAACACGCAACAAGGCTTAGTGTAAAGATATTAAGGTATTTATTTATAACAAAATGTCTATGAAAAACACTAAGGCAAATCACGGCAAACAAATCAAACACAATTACTCTACGGAGTAGACGATCAATCCCCATAGCAATATCGACAACTCTAGGTTCTACTGGTACCACTTATTTTCAGACAGAGGTGTATACCTCAAGCCAGATGACACTCGAATATTAGTTAGGATGGGAGAGAAAAAGATAGGCAGGTTACGAAATCAACACAGTTCGATCCTATCGGATAAAATGCAAGACAGGAAGGCAAGAATCACAATAGATCGTAAAGTTCAGAGGCCAGGCCCACTCGGAGAGAGGGAAGGCGCGATGTCCCAAAAAGTCTCTAGTGGAGATGCATTCAAGTCTGTATTGCAAATTGTTATCGGTGGATTGAACCAGTTCAGAACAAAGAATGAGAAAAGCTTGGAGGCGACCCAACGGGACGGAGAGGATTAAGACACCTCACTCGAACCGATCGAAAGGGAAGCCAGGTGGACACGGTACCTTGTTGTGGAGGGCAGCTCCGGCGGGGGCAGTTGTTCCTGGTGGTGGATGCACGTTGGTTCTTGGCCAAGAGTAGAGATGATCTCGTCGTCGAAGGACATGAAGTCCGGTGCACCACCAGGGAAGAGACCAGCCGCAGAGTGCTCCGTCACAAGGCACCACCTTTTGGTTGCGGTTCAGGGGTAGTGGCTATCCGGTTGCCGAGGTGCTTCTGCACGGGCAATTCGACCACCGCGTCCTGAGGCGAATAAAAAGCAAAGGGGGGCTGGTTGTTCCCACCAGTCAGGGGAAGAGACTCTCCGGCAGGGAGATCTCCTCTGTCGTCTGGAAGTGGTGAGTCGGTTCCGCAGGGCTCCACCGGAGGTGTCGTCGTGCAGGTCGGCTCAGCATTACCCTCGTCGGATTCTTAGGTCCTGTGGCGACTTCTGAAGATCCAGTCCCAAAAGCCCTGCTTTTATGCAGAAAACCCCCATTCATTCAGCCTAGCTGTCAATCAACACATGGTAAGTGGTGAGCGGGAAGGCTCACCACCTGGGCCAATCACTCCAGAGTGCGACCGGAGTTCGCAAGGCAACTCGGTCCAGGGTGCCTAAAACCCCCTCCCACACCCCTGTGGTAACCCAGACAGAATGGCACCACTTTGGAGGGTCTCTGTACAGAGCCCGCCAAAAGTGGAACAAAGGGCTCGACCTTTGGTTTAGGAGTCACAGAGACGAACACAGACGCCATTTTACAAACCGAGTTCTGGCAGAAAATACCACTCGATAAACTTATTTAAGATAAGTAGATCGGTGGTACGTCAGAGATTAATGAGAAAAAGTATCAATCTCCAACAATGGGACGAGTCTCATAGGGTTATGTTCGGGGGCGAACATAACAAGTAGTTTCCACTGCCACCAGCCAAAACTCGACGAGGGGGGACGGAACAGTGCCCCCTCGAGTAACAGATCCAGGAGTAATCGAATTACCCCTACTAGTACGTCCACAATAAGATGGTTTGTACTAGTTCTGTTAGTAAATTTAGGTCTAGTAAAGCCAATGGTGACTTTACATGCCCGGGGAGACAGTAGTCAGTCCCCGGGTATGGAGTCTATGGTGGGGGACCCGCTAGGGCGCCCCCGTGTTACGGCACGTAGGGTGCGGTGTAACACACATAGGAAAACATATGAGACCCTATGGAGTAAAAGACCCCATAGCCCATCGAACACATTGACATTTCAAAAGGAATTACACACATACATGTCCAAGAGTGGGAGAAAAGAGTCTCACTCTTGGCAGGATGGAAAAACACAAACTCCAGAAATCCAGCAAAGCTGCTGGGGGACTCAGTAGGTTAGGAAATTCAGCCTAAACAGAGAATTCTCCCTAACAGTGACTAGGGAGTAGGGGGACTACAGGGTGTCCAGGGCGGCCACAGAGGGGGAAGAGGCAGGGGTGCGCCACTTGAGCACAATGTTGTGCCATGTGTCGGTGCAGTTATGCCACCACCCCCTGTGGTTCCGGGGGATGCAGCTTCTGCATCTGGCACTGGCGCCCGTGTGACCTGGCAGTCTGTTCCATCGACTGCCACGGGCCCAAGGGTAGTGGTAGCTGCAGGTGCAGCTGTGGACACCGCCACCCAGGCTCAGGGTCTGCCAGCGCAGGCTGCGTTGGCACTTGAGGAGCCCTTGGTAGATCTCCAACAGGCCAGGAGGGAAACCATAGGGGCAGGCCGGGCTGCTCAGACCAAGACACGTGTCCCTGGGGCAGTCATGTCATCTGCTGCCCCGAACAGCCGGGTGTTGGCAAGTGCAGGGGCAGATGCACCCAACAACACCCCGGTTGTGAGTCTGCCAACCAGGACTGTTGCGGTCAATGACCCTGCCACAGCTGATGTTGCTGCGCATAGTCCATTAGTGGGCACCCAGCTGCCACTGACACAAGTCAGGCCTTTGGTCGTCCCTCCACCTGCCACTCCCTTGGCTCAATCCATCGAACCCACTGGCCATACTGGTCAGGGCGGCATTAGCCAGCCAGAGTCTGCGCCACAGTCCAAGAGGAGGAAGGTTGCACCTGCAGCACAGGCTGGGACCCCACAAACAGCCACGACCTCCTGCACGTCGAGGAAGAAGCCTTTCTGCAAGCAGGAACTGGACTTCCTCGTGGACTACCTGCGGGGCCACAGCCGTGACATGCTAGTGGGTGCCAATAGTCAGACTACAGCTGCCCAACGTGACACCCACTGGAAGCATGTTGCGGAACATGTCAGTTCATTCGGCCATGAGGTGCGCACAGCGCAAGAGTGCAAAAAGAGTTGGAATGACATCAAACGCAGCACTAAGGCTAAGCGTGCCTCTAATTACAACTTGACTCTGGTGACTGGCGGTGGGCCTGCACCAGAGGAGGAAGAGCTCACTCCGCATGAGGCACTCGTTGCAGAGTTCATACCACCTGAATTGGTCAAAGGAGTGGGAGAGATGCTGGACTTTGATGTCCAGTCCAGTGTGTGTTGATGCATGTTTGTTGAGGACTACATGTGACATGTACATGGTTCTGGTGTGTAAGTAATGCAATGCTTCCGTCATGCATGTCTCCTCTGCCTGCATGCGGGGACTCCATGTAGGCATGCTCCCTTACCCCTCCTCCGCCACTCTGCACCCCAGTTCCACCTTTGCACTGGTGTTCTTCAATCTTGCCAATGTGTACTTTCTTGTTCATGCGTCCTGTGTAGATGCTAACTTCCAGCGTAGAATCTGCCAGACATATGCCGTCTGGTACAGCCTTAGTACTTGATGCAGGGTATCTCACTTGTACTGTGCATAGGTCAGATGTCCCACAGGGACATGAGTGCCCATTCATGCTCCATGTGCATTGCACGCATGCCCCTATGTGTCCTTGACTGGATGATCACTGTAATACATGTCCTTGGTTACATACATTGCCTGCCATCTCATCAGCCTTCCCATGTCAACTGTGGCTCAGTCCTGCGTTGCACACATGTTTAGGGTCTGACAATCTGTGTGGCTCACAGGCCTCAGCCTGTTCAATGGCCAATGACTCTGTCCAACTGTTGTTGTGTCTTCTTCACACATGGGCGGCATCCAGAGTTTTCATCATGTGTCCTGCTTACTGTCCCAGCATCATTTGCAGTGTTGTCACTTGAATCACATTAAGCTGTTGATGCCAGTCAACACTGCCTGTCAATACACAGGTGTATGGTCAGCCTTTTGATACCATGCTAGGCATCCCTGCTTTGGTACTGGGGTGGAGGGGTGCTTGGCTTCTAGATATGGTACACATTGAATGCACAATGCACGTGATGTCTGAATTTGACATTGCACTGCCTTCACATTTCCTGGCACACACCATGGAGTCCTTGTACATGTAGGTAGTGAGTGGCGTACACATTTTCTGCACTGCATAGACCCACTTCCATGGAAACTGCCACCTTTCAACAGGTCTGATCACAGAAGCAATTCAAAGTTGACCCAACATGCATGGCAGGTTATATGTTGTGTGTCACATGTCTGCCTGATGTGTTTGCTGTCGGTGTGTGTGTGTGTTGTGTGCTTCTGACATGTGTAGTGACCTTTTTTCTCTCTATTTTTCAGGTGATGACGCAATGGAGGCGGAGGATGGTGTTGTCATGCCAGACACCGGGTTGTTACCACTACATCAACCCGGCACTAGTGGGGGTCGTGGGGTGGTAGGCCACGAAAACCCCCAAGTGCTACAGTCCATCTTGTCTCTGGCTGCCTATGAGTCCAGCCTTGATGACGACTCTGACGTCCATGTTGAGTTGGATGAGCATCAAGTCCATGTGTCAGGGGTGAGTGATTCTGATGTGGACACTCCTCTGTCTGCCACACCTGCACTGAGGGATCAGACAGACTTGGTTCCTCTGCCCGTGGTGGATCGGGACGCAGGGTCACCCTCCACACCAGTCACTGATGTTCCTGGGACATCACGTTGACGGGGGCATGTAGTCGTGCAGCCGCGGGCGGTGCCAACACAGCAAGGACCCCCGGTCCTTGGGTCCCGCAGGGGTCAAGCCCGGCAACGCGGTCGCCGCACGCAACCGCAGTATACTGAGTGGGAGCAAGACATGACTGCCAATTCAGAACGGCAGGGGGCAGCAATGGAGAACATCGCTGAGAGCATGGAGCGTGTGGCCCGATCTGTGCTCCCCCCTGCTAGGCAGGTGCTTCTCCAGCAGCAGGCGGCACGGTCCACGGCCCGCTTGCTCAGGCTGGTCATGACGGCCTCAGACAGGGCACGCCAGGCTGAAATGTCGTCTCTGCGTCAAGCAATTGCTGCTCACGCAGAGGCGCACATGGATGCCCTGAGGGAGGAGTATGCTTCCCTCAAATCCACTCTGGGTGTCCTTATGATGTCCCAGAGGCAGCGGGCAGAGGAGAGGTTTGCACAGCTTGAGCGTACCATCTCGGCTGAGCTACAGGCTTGCCGGGAGGTGCAGCGGTTGTCCAGCCAGGCCTTGCAGGAGGAACTCCGTGTTACACATGCTACCTTGCAAGAGGAAGCACGTGTATCACGTGAGGTTCTGCATGCAGACCTACGTCACATCGCCACACAGAACCAGGCTCACCCGTCCGGCAGGCTTGCTGCCGACGAGGGGCAAGCTGCGGCTAGGCGTGGCCAGGCTACTGTGCCACGTCCTCCTTTACAGGATGAGCCAGACTCGGACGACCATCTATCTCCCACATAGGTCGGGCTGTGCAGGCGTTGAGCCCATGGAGGTTTTTTTTTGGCTCAGCATCATCGCATGTGGATGTTGAGCAGCACCCTGTACCTCCCCCCTCCTGGGTGCCTCCCCTCCCCCCCGGGTCGTATGTGGCCATTTTTGATTTTTCTGTTAGTTTAGTTAGTTAAGTTTCTGTTTGATAGTTAGTTTAATTAGGTAATGTAGGTTTTCCATAGTTAGTGTAATTAGTTAATATAGTTTAAAATTGCTTGTCTATTGTGCTTTCATGTGACGGTGCGGTGCTTTCTGGCTTTTGAAGGCATCCACTGTCTGTTCCAGCTGGGCCCTTCAAGCTTGTCTTGTGTATGTGTTTGCTGCTTGGGGTCCTTGACTCACATATGCCACTCCTGCCTCCCTTATCCATGGGCTCGCAAGGATGGTTCGGTGTCACAACCTTTTACACAAGGGCTTTGAACTGTCATATCTGTGGCATGTCTGGTGATGTGTGACTTGTGTTTACACCCCTAGTGGGGATGATTTTGGTGTTATTGTCCACTGTTCAGCTTTTGCTAGATGGGGTGTTTCATGATTAATGTGTACATTCATTGCTATGCATTGTGTAGTATGTTTCTTATCTTTACTGTACACGTGCTTGTTGCAATTCATGCTGTAGATAGTGTTCCACACTTTGGATGTGAAAGACGGACTGATGGTGTGATGTGACTCTCTGACATGGTCAAGTAATGAGATGCCTGAAGAGACACACACAGATGACTTTGAAGCATTACTCATGTGTTTCATGCCCTTTCTGCAGGGGGATGAGCCTCCAGAGCACCATTGCCAGCAGACATGGCCCATTGGACGACGGAATTCTGGACACGTTTGTTGGTGCCCACATGCACATGTTTGCACAAGCAGAGGCACAGGGATTGCAGACCTACATCCTAGAACTGCTGACGTGTTTCAAGGAACTCCAGGCAAGGTGAGCAGCACAGGGGGGCCACAACACAGCAAAGCTTGCACCAGTCGAGTTGCACATGCAGGCTTAGTCACAGCACTGAGGGTAAGCTTGGACGAATATTGGTGTTGAAGCACACAATGCAGCTCAGATGTGTTGGTGGACTGATGGCTGTTGATTGTAAGGTTGTCTGGGACACCTGCAGGGGCAGTGGCACATACCCTCCGGTACACCAAGGTCCATCGAGGCACTTGTATCAACCATGTAGCCTTCCGAGAAATGGAAAGGGGCAGCTCACAGGGACATACAGCAAGGGACATACTCGGGTGCAGTGCATTTCATTTCCATGTACATTATGATAAATGCACTGCCAACTTTGTTTCGGTCATGTTGGTACACAACTTGCTCTGAAGTCATGGCTTGCTATATGGGTATGTCTGCTTACCCAGGGAACATTGCATGTTGTGTGAATTGTGACACATTGGTGTTTCATTTGCCACGCACCCACCGGCGGCTGATTTACTGCATTGACTGTGTATGACCCATCACATGGGTAATGTTATATATGGGTACGAAGCATCTACACCAGATTGTCTGTTTGTAGAGTAGTTTGTTGCTATGGGGCATGTTTGGTGGTGTGTTTTTGTGTAATTGGCACGTACAGGTTGTTGACTGTGGCTCTCTTTGCAGCATTGCAGTGCTCCTGTAACCGGACCTGAGAGTGCGCAGGCAGGAGGCCAGCACTCAAAACCAGAGCTAAGTGTCTTGTTGTTTTTCTTTCAAACTGCTCTGCATAGGCTTGCTGGGGGGTGCACTAATGCATGGATGAATGTGTAATTCAATTTGGTATGTTTTTGTTCCCCCTAATCACCCGGAATCCTATGCAATTTTGAACCCTGTACCCTCTACCCGGTGTTCCTGCTTCCCGTGCCTATCCAAGCAACGTTCCCTAACCCTCTTTCCCCGCTGGGGTTGCGGATGCCTGTGTAAGCCCCAAACTTGCAGGCGCCAAAACCCTAGAGGGGGTGGTTGGTTCGTGCCACTCCTAAGCCTGGACTACAGAAGGCCATGACAATGATGTCCAAGTTTGTTTGGATTGTGTATGTGTTCATGCAGGTAGTACATTTTAGTACATTCCCTACTTTCATGTGTCATTCCTCCTCCCCTCTCCTGCCACTCATTCCAGTTATCCCGTGTGCCAACACCTGTCCCGACTGCATATCCCTGAACCTCCTTCCCCACCAGGGTCTCAGGGGCCTGTGTGAGTTTGACCTTGCAGGCACCCGGGACACAGTGGGGGTGGTTGTTTCACTCCCGCGCCTGTACACGGGACCTGTGACAGTACACATCCGTTCATGGTGCATCATTCTATGTTATGTACCACACATGGTTCACATCCTTTTGTGACATTGTTTTACTGTGCTACCTTGGTTGTTGCATCATTGTGGTAGTACTTGGCCTTTGTGAGGTACTGCTACGTCAAGTCATCTACTGGAGGGTGTTCTGGTTCGTTTTTATAACTTGGATTTTGTGATTTTGGAAATGAGTGTGGATTCTGAGGGTGCAGGCACCTTTTTACACACAAGGTGGGAGATGGTGACGAAGGGTAAGGGTGATCCTGTGGCCAGGTGGAATTGAGGGTTGAAGGCTCCATGACCCAGGTGCAGTTGTTCAGTGGGTCATGGTCATTTGTGAGGGAGGGGGGGGTTGTTGTTGATAGTTGCCTTGCCCTGCAGTGTGATGGGAACCCTGACATTGTAATGGTGGTATCCTATGTACATTTTGTGTTCTGCTGATCAATGCCTGTTCATGTGTTGTGTTTACCTTTCAGGTACGAGGGGATAGTTGTGGTTTGACATGCCGGGGTGTACACATGGTGAGTGTTCACATGTGATGTGTAGAGAACACTGATGGTCACTTGATTGCACATGCATATGTTGAGTGCATGTCCTTGCTGACCCACACACTTGCACTCTGATGCACTACATGTACTACCACCCTTGCATATCCACGTGTACACTGTTTGCCTTCTGGTGCCCACTGTGTCCCTGCAGCATATGTTCTGTGACCAATTATGGATCCTGTACATGCCTAATTTGCTTTTTGATGTGGTCTGTCGCTTAGATGTGATGCTCAGGGTGTGCATCACACACAATGGCTGTTCACTGTGCTGTGCGCTGAGCAGTGTGTTGCAGGAGTAGGACACAGCACACAGAACCTGCAGTGTTGATTTTGCAATGCACAATGTGCATGTAGACAGGCATTCATTGTTATGTTACGTCTACAACTCTTGTAATGCATTTGGAAATGACTTATTTTGGGTGGGAGGTTGTTGGTCAGTCATTTCATCTGATTCCAGGTCAGGCATCATTGTCTGATGCCACTGTACATTTTGGACATGGCAATGTGTACCTTATTGTTACTGTGTTGGTGTATGGGTATTGCTTGCCATGTCATGTTGTGGTTTGGGAGGGTTTGAGTGACATAACAGTGATGGCCATGGCCTGTTTTGCAGGTGTGTGTGATTCACACCTTGCATGTCAGGGTCATCCGCTTCTCAAAGCAACTAGCTGGGGGTATATCTCTCTCCGCGGCAGGGCCCTCCCTCTGGAACAGCCTTCCTGCCTCACTGGAACTTGAGGAGAACCATCTCCGGTTCGGGAAGCACCTCAAGACCTTCCTCTTTGCTTCTGCTTTCTCTCTGCCTCTCCCTTGCAAAATTCTTCACTGGAACTGCACTGGATCTGCAACTGGGCCACTCTCACCGACCTCGGTCCCTGGCCCAGCCACTCTCCACTTGCACTGCCTCCCTGGCAACCCCTGCACTGCGGTACTGTCTCTCTATCCCTACAGCCCCCCTTCCCAGCACTTGTCTGCACTTACCTTTGCAGTTTCCACCAGCTGGCCTATGTATTTGTTTTTTGGTCTACTTACCCTGTACTGCACTCCCCCCCTCCCCTTCCCCTTGCACTTTTCCCTTCCCCCTACCCCTGCACTTGCACAATCTAAATGACACCTGGCCTAGTAGTACCGTTGTCTGTCTTCCCTTGTTCCCCCCTCCCTGCCTCATCGCACCTTGAAATACTTGTGTATAGGCCATATCATGTCATGTCATATGTGTGCCTTTTGGTCACACAGGATAGCTTGTGTTTAAGTAGCTAGGGATGCAGACAATGTGGCACTTCCATGACAACTATCTCAGGGTGGTAGGGTTGTGACAGTTGACTGTCTCTTTGTCATCATCGATTGTCACCTGGTATGTGCCAGGCCTGTGTGCACTCCGCAGGGGTGGGAGTTTAGGTGAAAAATGTGGCCACAAGCTGGGTCCGGGCTTCCTCGCCACGTGCCCTGTCCCCTCCCATGGGCAGCGCCTGTGCCTGTGGTTGGGGATGTGGGGGCACCACCATGTCCACCGGGACGCCCTGCCATGTTGCAACATTATGCTGCCACAATGATCCTGCACACTACTGGTGGTGCATAGAGTAGCTGCCCGCCAGAGCTGTCAAGGGAGCGGAAACGTGAATTGAGCACTCCGAATGTGCGCTCCACTATGGCCCTGGTTGCAATATGGGCGGCGTGGTATCTTACCTGGGGTGGTGTGGTGGGGTTCCGGATTGGCGTCATCATGTGTTTGCTTAGAGGGTAGGCACTGTCCCCTGGGGAGGTGTAAATAGTTGTGATTATTGGGGTTTGTTTATTTGTGTGTGTGTGTGTGACATGCATGCATGTGCAAGGGCATTTGTACTCACCTAGGAGCCATGTGTCGCCATGCTGCCCAGCTTCCAGGGCCCGGCTCAGGGCGGACATTCTGTATATGAAACTGTCATGGGTGGAGCCAGGGTAGTTTGCATAGACAGAGGTGATGATTCCCTTTGCATCGCATACCACCTGTACATTGATGGAATGCCAGTGCTTGCGGTTTCGGTAGATGTGCTCAGTGGCCCTAGGTGGACGTAGGGCCACATGGGTGCAATCTATGGCACCGAGCACTTTGGGGAAGTGTGCCACCCTGAAAAAATCCAGGACAACGGCCTGCCTTTCTGCGGGTGTTCTGGGCATGTATATGTGCCTGCGGACTGAAGGGCGCGGTGTCATGATTGCCAGTACCTGGTGTAGGCAGCGTGACTGCGTGGCCTGTGAGACCCCCCCCCACACTATGGCAGTAGTGCGCTGAAATGACCCAGTGACCAAAAAGTGCAGGACATTGAGCAGCTTCTCCAAGGGGCTCAATGCTTGGGAGCAAAGGGTGTGGGATGTAAGGTCATCTTCCCACTCCCTGACCAGGTCTAGGATGATGTGGGGTGGAAACCTATACCTGCCATAGACCTGGTCGTCAAGCATCCCAAAAAGGCTTGTCCGTGGTGCGAAAATGCGTGCCCTGGCTATTCTCCTCCTCCTGCGGTGTCCCACGATCAGTGCTGCGACAAATGGGGCATTCATCGTAGCTGTATATACGTGTTTGTTGTTTGCGCGCACTTTTATAATGTGCGCGGGGACGCTTCCGCCTGCCTTCGTGTGGCAGACGCGTTGACGCCTGTGTGCGTCTTTTGCCGTGCGCGGGTTTCCCGTATTCGAATCCATGAATACGGGTTGTTCGCGTGCGTGTGGGCGTTCCGTGTAGTTCCCTGCAGTACTTCCCCAGTTACGCCTTCTTTTTCACGCGTTATTCCCCATTCCGCGTGTTATGCCCACTGTTCCGCCCACTTTGTTGTGTGCACCGCGCTATGTGCGCTTTTGCTGTGTGCGTAGCGCACGCCGTGTATGCCTGCGTGCGCCATGGCTGGATTGGGCGCACGGACAGTGGGAAACACGCGCAGCGTCTTCCTTGAATCGCACACATGCGCGTGCGCTGCGTTTCTCGCGCTTGCGCTACCTTGCGCCTGCTTGCGCTGGGATTTTCGGCGCACGTTTGCTCCATGAATCGACCCCTTAATTGTAGGTGGATTAGAATGCCAGGAGCATCAGGCCCACATACACTTTGTAAGCAGGGGTGAATGCCTTGGCAGTTTGATGAATATGTACATTTTATAGGTGTAGGAGAACTCCAAGGCAGTTGTGGTCATGAGGAACAGGTGGAAACAGTGTGCATTTTGCATGCTTGATTGAATTCCAAGGCAGTGTTAGGCAAACGCGATTTTTATATACAGAGGAGAATGCAGGCACTTTTAGGCATGGACGCATTTTGTTGGCAAACAAGAATGTGAAACCATGTTAGCCATGTTAGGCCATGTTAGGCCCATGATTATTTTGCTGGTAGAGGAGAATGCCAAATCAGTAGTGTTGCACGAGTATTTCATTGGTGGAGGGCAAAGCAGTGTTAGGCCCACATGAGGTTTGCAGGCTTGGAGGAACGCAACTGCAGTGTTAGAAAAACACATATTTTGTGGGCGGGACACCACCAAGAAATGTTTATCATTTGTGCATTACACGAGCAAAGCAGAACAGCAAAGCAGTGATAAGCCGAAGTGTATTTTGTAGGCATATGGGCACACCAAGGCAATATTAGCCCTATGCGCCTTTTTTAGGTGAAGGAGAATGCAAAAGCAGTGTTAGTTTGACATTCAGAGGAGAGCGCAAACGAAATGTTAGTCCCATGTTTATTTTGTAGGCATAGGAGAACTCTAAATCAGTGATCAGCATGTATGCAATTCATAGGCAGATCAGAACATCAAAGCAGTGATAAGTCCATATGTATTTTGAAGGAGGGAGAGAAGGCCAGGGCTGTTTTTTCGGCAAACGTGCAATGTGTAGGTAGAGGAAAACCCAGAGGCAGTTGTAGGCCTGTGTGTATTTTGTAGGTGGAGGAGAACACCAAGGTAGGTTTAGGCATATGTGCATTTTGTAGGTTGAAAAGAATGCTAAAGCAGTGCTTGCCCAACATGTATTTTGTCCGTGGAGAAGGCCAATGCATTATCAGGCCCAGGTGCATTGTAAAGGCTTAGGAGAAGGGCATATCTAAATTAGTCCCATATGTGTTTTGTAGGTAGGGGTAATGGCAAAGCAGTGAAAGGCATATGTGCATTTTGTATGTGATGATTTTGATCTATGATTATATCTCAATTTTTTACTTTTGTTTTGTTTACAGAGAAATGACCCTAATTTAACCCCCTCACCATGATAACCCATCCCAACATATGGGGAAAGAAATAGGCTGTTTTCAATCTGTGCTTTCTGTTTTATTTAAAATAATAAATTGAGTAGTTAAAAATGGTACCCTAACATTCAGTGCTGGCAAAGCCACACAGAGAGCTCAATATAAATACAGTTAGCTTGTCTACAGAAAAGAAAATCAGTATGCCTGCTATTAATACTCTGTTTACCTTCACAATGCACAGCAAACCTGAATAACTATTCTAGACAAAGGAAAATATTGTTCTCCATTATAAACATTATAAACATACACATTACCATTGAGTAACAATTTAGAAAAGACAAACCCCAAATGTAGAGATCAGATAGTAATTAGTTCCCTAGTTCCAGAACTAGTCATTAGTTCAGAATTATTTCACTTTAAAACATTAGACAAGATTGGTTTCCAGCTTGAACATAGATATATGAATATTTGATAGAGTTAAACCAGAAACATTTTTTCGTAAAGTTTGGGTTTGAGGCAAAAGCTTTCATTTTGGAAAGCAAGTATCATGCTGTATTAAAGCATGTCACAAGTAAGATATTATAACACTGACGTAGAAAGGGAATCATCAAACTAACTCTACTTGGCATTAGGAGTTCAATTGAGATATCATTTGTCTATTGCTATGTATTGTTATTTGGAAACATTATTTTGGTCATTTAAATTGACATTATGTTCTTAGGACTGGATGGAAGGACATAATCTCCTTCCTTTTCCACTTCTACTGATAGAAAACTCTCTTCATGATGTTCCTGTTATGTGAACTATATTTTTCACAGATTAAGAAGTCTATCAATCTCTGAAAATCTTTGTACAGCATGCTCACAAACCCAGATATAATTTGCTACTGTGACCTTTCAGAGAATTAATTAATACTTGGCTACTGTCATTGTGCTCACTTTTGGTTTGTCTTTTAAATTCCCAGGACTGATAGGGGCATTGACAGCTACAGGCAACTCTGCCAGGTAAGCTCTTACTTTCTTTCTGTCCCCTTGCTTCCAAATCCCTCCAAATTCATAATAACAATGAAACTCTGAATTCAAATACATTTTTCAAGTCTCTGTAGCTGCCAGCATAACATCCTTACTAACATATATAAAATATGACTTTATTAATAACCATACATACCAATATGCCCTTTTGTGTTTGTGATCAGGTCCGCTTTACTGAATTTGAATCTAGTTTTGGTATTTGAATTGAGCAAAGGGTTCAAAAGTTAGAACTTACAATGTATTTCATTATTTTGCCATTTTAAATGCACTTAATTTCTAATAACGGTACCTTTCATGTTTGGATGGAATTTTGAAAAATTACAGAAACATATGCTGTACAGTTATCCCTGGAGCAAAGGCTTCATTTAATAGGGTGTATTTCATGAAACACACATAATGAAGGAGTCATTATTGGTCTGCTAGGGCAAGGACCAGGCTTTTATGTGTATCACTGTTCTTCTGAGCTGTCTATTATTAGTTGGCCATGCATCCTGGATTCTGACTTGCTCTCCTCACACGATATGTATGCCCTTTGATTTGAGCTAATTCCAACATCTGGCTAACATTTACCTTTAGTTTTCTAGGTATTTTAAAGCAAGGCTGTTGGTGAGGTATGGTATGCCAGAGGTCTGGGGGTTACTACAAGCTCACCCATTCAGCTCCCAATGGCTCAACATCCCTGCCCCCAGAACAAATAGAGGACTCAGCCAAGGGCAAGTTAGAATTGTTGTTTATTACATAAACCAACAGGGATCATACAGGGGACATTAAAAAATCTCCATATCAAGTCTCTGATCCCAAACTTGTGTCACTCCCTTTTGTTTCAGAGTATCATCACAACATGGGACCTTCCCTGAAAAACATATCACACTTTACAGTTGGGTGATTGGAGTGGTATACAGTATGGATTTCCCTTATAGATCTTAACTAATTGGCCCTCTCATGTCAGGTGGCTGACCTTCCCCTTCCTCTTCCCCATGAAACAATCTATTACATTGTTGCAGGGTCTCAGGATTATCATTGGCCCTTGCCCCCTGCCAACCACCCCTGATTTCTGACGCTGATTGGCTGTAACTGGTCTCCCCGGGCCTGGGATCCAGGTGTGTTCTCAGCGCTCTGTGTACCTCTTCGAGGTGATGAGAATGACTATGTGTACCCAATACATTTGCTAGCAGTACCATATTTGCCTGTGAGAGTACTCTCCTTGTTGCAGCATTGTTAACTTGTTCATTTTTCACTTCATGTCTGTGGTGTTGAGAACTGTTCATGTCCCCACCACGTGTGAATACCCATTGTCTAGCTCGGCCACATCATGTTGTTGAGGACCACAAAATTAAGCTATTTTGGTCTGCAATTTATGAGTATTTATTCTGTTTTTCTGCAGATGGACCCTTGTGGTTTTCAGCTTTCAATGTGCTGCTTGTCTCTGACCTTGGCTGTGAGCCCTGGATTTCCTGTTCTCTGCAGACTGGTTCTGCTTCCCTTCCTCTCTTGTCCTGTGGCTTATGGCGTTATGTGATCTTCGTTATACTTATACTATGATTTCTGCACACCTAGATCATGCTATATTTCCTTTAGGTTAGTCGTATTTGGTCCTGGCAGGCTCCTTATGTGATCCTGTAGTCCCTCAGGGTTAGTTGCCATAAACATCTGCAAGCTGGCTCTGCATCTCTTTGTTGCCTTGTAGTCAGCGTTTCTGCATTTGGCTTATGAGAAAAATAATAAAAGCTTTTGACAGTATGTATATGTATCTGTCTTCTATCTATAAAACTGTGAAAGCATGTTCTTCGTGTATATGAGTGTGTGTCTGTGTAACATTGTGCATTGTTGGGAGTGTGCTTCATGACTAAAGTGGCTATTTCGTAGTGTCACTAATGACATCAGCACAGTGATTTCTCTGAATTAGTCAACATCATCCATCAAGGCATTTGGGTCTAGGACCACTGTGGAAGCACCTGTATCTATTAAGACATTGGGCCTCATTATAAGTTTGCCGGTCCCAAACAAAATGGTGCCGGTAAGCTCACCAGCACCATTGTTTCCAGACCGGCAAACTACGGGTTTGCCTACTGGAGCCGCTATGCCCTACAGGTCTGACCCTGCTGGACACAGTGGCCATGGTAGGCAGACCTGTCATGGAAGCACCAGCACTGTTAGCAATGGTGCTGGTGCTTCCGTGGTCCCCATTCCCATAGAGTCTTATAGTACTCTATGGGACTAGGGACTTACAAATATACCAGCGCCACAGGACCTGGAATAGCCAGGTGGCATTGGGAAGTCAGGGGCCAGTAGTAGAGTCCGGCGGCAACCCGCCAGTAGCACCGGCACGGTAACCGCCAGACTCAGAATGAGGCCAATTGACTTGATACGGTCTGAATGGCTATCTGAGAGAATATTGTTTTGCATATGTGTCAGTAAGTGTTCCTCTTGGGGCCTGGCCAAATAGTGAGTGGCTTTGTGTGTTTCTGACTTTTTGGGCCATCCTGTTCATTGGGGCAAGGAGGGGTATTCCAGGGACCCTCTTTTCATTCCCCCCTCTGGTCGACATGTCGACCAATCCTCCATACCTCATCATTCTTGCTTTTGGTAGTGATTTCTCCGTTACTCCTCCAAGATGTCCATAGTAATTTGCATGGTCATCAAAACTCTAGGCCATATAGCTACAGTATCCCTCCTTGCACCATGCCTATTTCCCCAGTATCTCTTATTGTCCAATGGATTATCAAATGTTATCATCTCAGTCAGGAACAGTGGGCATTCCTTCATCCTTGCCCTCAGGTTATTTCTTTCTTCTACTATTTTGTCTCTTTCATCTTCCATGTTCACATCTACCAACAACTTCATCCATATGGTGTTCTCAGTGGTTTTGCAACATTGTGTAATACAGATATTTACTACACATAGTCCCACTAGCACTATTATTAGTGCACCTACTAATACCTTCAGCCCATCTGCTAGCCATGAGGGCATTCATGACCATAGGTACAACAACCAGCTCTGGTCCTTTCCTGTCCCCTTGGCTTCTTCCTCCATCTTGGTGTGCATCTTTCATAATCGTGTCACTGCTTCTGTCAGTTCAAACGCCTCCTTCCATTGCTGTGAGAAGGTCTAGAACAAATCTGGTTTGAAGTGCAACCTTACTGCTGGGAGCTCTTCTTTTATCGCATTGAAGCCAATCATTTGCAACCATTTCACATTTTTGCATGTTTGGACAGCTGGACAGCTGAAACTACTGACGCGAAAAACATCTGTGTCCTGCTGAACAACCGATGTTGAGGTGGTACATCGTCTATTGATACTTCTGATTCTGATGAGAAATAGTTGTCTCTTTTCACCCTACTCATTACTACTGACCATTTCTTTCTTCCCTTTTCTTTCAATTCTATTGATCTCTTTTTTCTCTTGTTAGTATCTTTTTAGGGAAGTCACCTGTATTCACGTCCTTCTGTGGCCCTACCAGTGCTGGCATATTGATGTGCAGTCTTTAAATAACTGTCTTCATAGGGGAACGTTGCCTTTGGCATCCATCTCAATGTTGCCCTTTTTCCTTGGAATCTTCCTCGGGTTGTAACCATGGATAGGTACAAAAGGCATTTTGCTCTTGCTGCTGATATTTCAGTTGTTATGAAAGCTCTGTAGGCACTCATGGCATTGGGGATTAGTGAGCCAACATAGCAGTTCTCCCCAGTGGTTTCTTTACCTACTTTGGTCATGTGCTTGTTGCCACATGTTGTTAGACACTCAAGCAGTGTCACTGAGATATAGGTCCACCCCTCCCATGTCTGTATCGGCACTGTACTTACCTCTCCTTACTGTGCTTAGACTGCTCCCCTGTCCACCTGACATGGGCATTCCACCTGCTGGTGTTGGGGTAATGTTAGTAGAGGATATAGTGTTATCACTAGATACAAACAGGCCGATTCATGGAATTAATGTGCGCTGAAAATTCCAGCGCAGAGGTGCAAAAATGTGCGATTCGCAGTAAAAGTGTGAAATTCGTAGTGCAACTGCGAAAATCGCAGGGAAACCAGCGCACATCGATACATGGAAGTCCGTGCGCGAGAAAAATGTTGGATGTGCGCTGAAAAAGTGCGTGGCGCACGCCGGCGCACAGGTCATCCAACGGCGTGCGCCACGGCCGCTGCGAAATCACACATAGCGCGGCGCACATCACAATAGTAGGCGGAACACGGGGCGTAACACTCGGAATGGGGAACAACACGTGAAAATATGGGCGTCATGGGGGAAGTACAGGAGGCAAGTGCGCGGAACGCCCACACGCCCGCCTACAACTCGTATTCATGGAATCGAACAGGGCAAACCAGCGCACGGTGAAAGACGCGCACAGGGCCAAACAAGTACGCCACAAGAATGCAGGCGGTAGCGTCCCTGCACCTGAAATAAATGTGCGCCAAAATGTGCGCTAACAAAAAGCACCCATATACAGCTATGATGAATGGTCCATACAGTGGCCCTCTAGGACAAATGAGGTGCAAAGGGGTACCGACAAACACGGACACCCGCTGTGTGAAAAATAGCGTATGCGTGTATCACAGGGTTTCGCGGGAAGTTCCACACGCGATTGGCCTGGGCACGTGTATTCTGGGGTGCACGTTAAGTTTCTCACGTGAATTAGCAGGGTACGTGTATTTCGGTGTGCGCGTGAAGTTCCACACGCAGTTTCAGCAGAGTACGTGTACTCCGGGTGCGCGGCAAATTCCACACGCGAATCCAGCAGCCTATGTGTATTTCGGGGGTGCCGAGGAGTCCCACACGTGAATTGGCCGTGTGGGTCCTCCCAGCTGTTCCCTCTATACCCTCCATGGCCCCTGCAGGCGGCCCACACCACAGGGGACTACACTGCACCCCTGCACATGTCCCGCAGGCAGCCCATCCACCATGGCCATGCCCCCCAGCCAACCCACATGTCACCTTGCATTACTGCCCACCAATGCATGTCTCCCAGCACCCCCACCCCCCAGCATCCAGGGGCACCCTCCACCAGGCCCCCACTCCTGTCCCCCTGCACCCCCACCCCCAACCAGTCAGGGGCACCCTCCACCAGGACCCCACTCCTGTCCCCCTGCACCCCCACCACCCTGCATCCAGGGGCACCCTCCACCAGGCCCCCACTCCTGTCTCCCAGCACCCCCACCCCCCAGCCATGCGATTTGCCTGGGTACGTGTATTCCAGGGGTGCGCGGGTAGTCTCACATGCGATACCATCAGGGTACGTGTATTATGGGTCCGTAAGAACTTCCACACGCGATACCAGCAGGGTACGTGTATTTCGGTGTGCGTGTGAAGTTCCACATGCAATTTCAGCAGGGTACGTGTACTCTGGGTGCGCGGAAAATTCCACACGCAAATCCAGCAGCCTATGTGTATTTCGGGGGTGCCGGGGAGTCCCACACGTGAATTGGCCGTGTGGGTCCTCCCAGCTGTTCCCTCTACTCCTTCCACGGCCCCTGCAGGCGGCCCACACCACAGGGGACTACCCTGCACCCCTGCACATGTCCCGCAGGCAGCCCATCCACCATGGCCATTCCCCCCAGCCAACCCACATGTCACCTTGCACTACTGCCCACCAACGAATGTCTCCCAGCACCCCCACCCCCCAGCATCCAGGGGCACCCTCCAGCAGGCCCCCACTCCTGTCCCCCTGCACCCCCACCCCCCTGCATCCAGGGGTACCCTCCACCAGGCCCCCACTCCTGTCCCCCTGCACCCCCACCCCCTGCATCCAGGGGCACCCTCCACCAGGCCCCACTCATGTCCCCCTGTACCCCCATCCCCCACCAGTCAGGGGCACCCTCCACCAGGCCCCCACTCCTGTCCCCCTGCACCCCACCCCCCTGCATCCAGGGGCACCCTCCACCAGGCCCCACTCATGTCCAACTCATGTCCCCCTGCACCCCCACTCCCCAGCAGTGCAGGGCACCCTCCACCAGGCCCCCACTCCTGTCTCCCTGCACCCCCACCCCCACCAGTCAGGGGCACCTGCCAGCAGGCCCCCACTCCTGTCTCCCAGCACCCCCACACCCCAGCATCCAGGGGCACCCTCCACCAGGCCCCCACTCATGTCTCCCTTCACCCCCACCCCCCACCAGTCAGGGGCACCTGCCAGCAGGCCCCCACTCCTGTCTCCCTGAACCCCCCCCACCAGTCAGGGGCACCTGCCAGCAGGCCCCCACTCCTGTCTCCCTGCACCCCACCCCCAGCAGTGCAGGGTACCCTCCACCAGGCCCCCACTCCTGTCTCCCAGCACCCCCACCCCCCAGCATCCAGGGGCACCCTCCACCAGGCCCCCACTCATGTCTCCCTGCACCCCCACCCCCCACCAGTCAGGGGCACCTGCTAGCAGGGCCCCACTCCTGTCTCCCTGCACCCCACCCCCCACCAGTCAGGGGCACCTGCCAGCAGGCCCCCACTCCTGTCTCCCAGCACCCCCACCACCCAGCATCCAGGGGCACCCTCCACCAGGCCCCCACTCTTGTCTCCCTGCACCCCCACCCCCCACCAGTCAGGGACACCTGCCAGCAGGCCCCCACTCCTCCCTGTACCCCCACCCCCACCAGTCAGGGGCACCTGCCAGCAGGCCCCCACTCCTGTCTCCCTGCACCCCCACCCCCCAGCATCCAGGGGAACCCTCCTCCAGGCCCCCACTCATGTCTCCCTGCACCCCCACCCCCCACCAGTCAGGGGCACCTGCCAGCAGGCTCCCACTCCTGTCTCCCTGCACCCCCACCCCCCACCAGTCAGGGGCACCTGCCAGCAGGCCCCCACTCCTGTCTCCCAGCACCCCCACCCCACAGCAGTGCAGGGCACCCTCCACCAGTCCCCACTCATGTCCAACTCATGTCCCCCTGCACCCCCACACCCCAGCAGTGCAGGGCACCCTCCACCAGGCCCCCACTCCTGTCTCCCTGCACCCCCACCCCCCACCAGTCAGGGGCACCTACCAGCAGGCCCCCACTCCTGTCTCCCAGCACCCCCACCCCCCACCAGTCAGGGGCACCTGCCAGCTGGCCCCCACTCCTGTCTCCCTGCACCCCCACCGCCCACCAGTCAGGGGCACCTGCCAGCAGGCTCCCACTCCTGTCTCCCTGCAGCCCCACCCCCCAGCATCCAGGGGCACCCTCCATCAGGCCCCCACTCATGTCTCCCTGCACCCCCACCCCCCACCAGTCAGGGGCACCTGCCAGCAGGCCCCCACTCCTGTCTCCCTGCACCCCCACCCCCCACCAGTCAGGGGCACCTGCCAGCAGGCCCCCACTCCTGTCTCCCTGCACCCCCACCCCCACAGCAGTGCAGGGCACCCTCCACCAGGCCCCACTCATGTTCAACTTATGTCCCCCTGCACCCCCACCCCCCAGCAGTGCAGGGCACCCTCCACCAGGCCCCCACTCCTGTGTCCCTGCACCCCCACCCCCCACCAGTCAGGGGCACCTGCCAGCAGGCCCCCACTCCTGTCTCCCAGCACCCCCACCCCCCAGCCGTGTGATTTGCCTGGGTACGTGTATTCCAGGGGTGCGCGGGTAGTCTCACACGCGATACCATCAGGGTACGTGTATTATGGGTCCGCGTGAACTTCCACATGCGATACCAGCAGGCTACGTGTATTACGGGTTTAGCGGGAAGTTCCACACGCGATTGCCCTGGGTACATGTATTTCGGGGTGCGCGTGACGTTTCACACGCGAATTCGCAGGGTACTTCTATTTTGGTGTGCGCGTGAAGTTCCACACACGACTGGGCCTGTGAGAGTGGGGTACGTGTATTCCAGGGGTGGGCGGGAATATTTACTCGCGACTGGGCCTGCGAGAGCGTGTTACATGTATTCCTGGGGTGGGCGGGAAGATTTACACGGTCGCCTACAACGCAACAAAAAATAAATTGTCCAATCCTGAAACAGATATGCCAGCATGAAGCAGGCGCACGTCCCGCACAGCATAAAAGAGTGCGCAAACAACAAACAAGCTCAGACGCCAGGATGTACATACCGTTCCTAGCAGCAGTGGCCGTGGGATACCGCAGGAGGAGGAGAAGGATAGTCAGGGCCAGAATCTTCACACTCAGAACCAGCCTATTTGGTATGCCTGATGACCAGGTGAATGGAGGTACAGGTTTCCACCACACATAATACTCGACCTGGTCAGTGAGTGGGAGGATGACCTCACATCACCCACCCTGTGCTCCCAAGCACTCAGCCCCCTGGAGAAGGTCCTCAATGTACTGCACTTCTTGGCTACCGGATCATTTCAGTGTACAAGTGCCATAGTGGGGGGGGGTGTCACAGGCCACGCAGTCACGGTGCCTACACCTGGTGTTGGCCATCATCACTGCACGCCCATCAGTCCGCAGGCACCTATACCTGCCCAGAACACCTGCAGAAAGGCAGGCTTTCAGCCAGGATTTCTACAGGGTGGCAAATTTCTCTAAAGTGCTAGGTGCCATTGATTGCACCCATGTGGCTCTACGTCCCCCCAGGGCATCTGAGCACATCCATAGAAACCGCAAGCACTGGCATTCCATCAACGTCCAGGTAGTATGTGATGCCAAGGGAATCATCACCTCAGTATATGCCAACTATCCAGGGTCCACCCACGACAGCTTCATTTACAGGATGTCAACCCTAAACCGGGACATGGAAGCTGGGCGGCATGGCGATGCATGGCTGCTTGGTGAGTAGAAATGCCACAGCACACGCATGCATGACAGATACAGAGTAATGCCAATACCCAACTAATGATCCCCATCACCACCTCCCCAGGGGACAGTGCCTACCCTCTGAGCACACACATGATGACGCCAATTCGGAACCCCATCACACCTCCCGAGGTAAGATACAACACAGCCCATATTGAAACACAGGGCATAGTGGAGCGCACATTCTGAGTGCTCAAGTCACGCTTTCGCTCCCTTGACCGTTCTGGTGGGCAGCTGTTATACGCTCCCCCAGTAGTGTGCAGTATCATAGTGGCAGCATGTGTCCTGCACAATGTTGCATCACGCTGGGGCCTGGCTGTGGACATGGTGGTGCCCCCACATCCCCAACCACATGCACGGCCGCTGCGCATGGGAGGGGAAAGGGCACGGGGTGAGGCAGCCCGTACGCAGCTGGTGGCTAATTACTTCACATAGAAATCACACCCCTGTGGAGTGCACACAGCCCTGGCACATACCATCTGACAATCAATGATGACTCATTCTGACAATTCTGATGAATCAAGGGACAGTCAACTGTCAGAACCATAGCAGCCTGAGATTGTTCACCTGGAAGTGTCACAATGTGTGCATCCCTACCTACACAAACACCACCAATGCAGTGTCATCAAAAGACACACTTCCATGCAGCAAAAATGAATACCCACTTGCAAAATACAACATGAGAACAGTGCCATGTCACCCAACCCCTCCCCGGCATGGCCACACAACACACCATGGCATGTCATGCAATGTGAGAGCTAACAAATTAATCCCCGCAACATGCCCCAAGTGTCACCAATTACAGTGTCCCTAATGGAAACTGGCCACACATGAAATGCTCACAGTAATGCAGGACCAACAACACACATTACCAAATACTTACCAATAATACCAATCACCTACACAACCTCCAACCTACCATAATCATGACAGTACGGACTTAAAAAATTGGTAGCCTCACTACCTGATAATGCCAGCACTTCGAACACTTCACACTATACAGTGTTAGCGTCACGCAAGAGTGTACGTGCACTGCTTACAACATGGACTCCAGGTCCAAAGTAGACCGCCTTGTGAAGACATGAGAAATGGACCTGCAAATTAGGAGGATGAGATGGATGCAGAGGCACATATCAATACACCATGCAGTGTACAATACAACCACAATATGCACTAGGAATGTATACACAGTATTGACTACAGACTGCCCACTTATCATATTGGAGTCCAACCTCACCGTGTAAGTCAATGTCACTTGGGCACACCCTTTGCAAGCCTTGGAAACAGTAAGCAGGAGGGGTGTGTGTCACACAAACCCAAGCATCTGACCCAAATTCAGGACAAGCCTGCATGTGCCCAGCCACAATACAGCGTATGCCCATGGGAGCCACACAAGGCAACACACTGTCAAAAAAATCAAGATTCAAAAACAAACAAAAAAATCCAAAACAAAAAAATCAAAAATCAGAAATTGCCATGTATGAGCCCGGGGGGGTGGGGGAGGCCACCCAGGAGGTCTGAGGACAGGGTGCACACCAAAACCCACCTGTGTGGATCTTAAAAAAAAAACACCTCCATGGGCTCATGGCCTGCACGGCTACCCTGTTGTGGGAGAATCGCTGCTGTCGCTCTCCTCACCCTCTGCAGCTGCATCAGGAGGTGGTGGCACTATGGGAGGCAGCCCACGCAAAGCCCTAGTCTGGTCCTCCATGGCAGCAAGCATGCGGGTGTGGAAGGTCTGGTTCTGGAGGATAATTGTGCGTAGGTACCCATGCAACAACTCACGGGATGCCTGGACCTCCGCCTTAGTTGCCTGCATCTCAGCTGAGAGCGTACGTGTGAGCTGCTCCAGCTGCTGTTCTGTCCTCGTGTTAGCTGAAGCCTCAAGCTCAACCAGAGTTGCCCAGAGCTGACGGAGTTCCACCCTCAGGGCTTCCCTGTGGCCCTGGGACTCAATAGAAATGGCTTCCCGCAGAGTCTCCAGTGCCGCCCGCCTGTCCCTGTTGGACGCCAACATGTCCTCCCTGTGTGACTGGCTAATGGAGTCTGTTGCCTGCTGTAGTTGTTCAATTAGCCTTTCTTGGGGGACAATGGAATTGGCCACCCTATCCATGGCCTGAGCCATCAGCTCAGTTGATTCTGCCTGTTGGTTTGCCATACCGTATATGGATTGCTCCCATGCGGTATTGCCAGGTGGCGTACGGCCTCCGCGTCGGCGGGAACCACACCTGTCTGGGGCAAGGCGAACTGCGCCTTGCTGTGCCGGCACTGCCTGAGGCTGCAGGACTGCATTCCCCCTCTGATCTGCTGGCCCAGGAACAGGATCAGATGTAGCGGAGTGTGACCCTGCATCCGTAACCACCAAAGGCGGACCTACCAACACTGACATCCCCATTGAGGGTTCTACCCCTGGTTCTGGTGGGTTGGACAGTACAGAATCCCTCCCAGAAACACGTACCTGCGACGGGACACATATGTCTCATCATCCGAATCGACACCTGAATAGAGCTCGCGGGAGGTGCACCCAGAGACACCCCTTGAGATGACGGCCTGCAGCAAGTGTGGGTTCTCACCCACCACCACACCACGTCCCTCACTGGTGCCCGGTCGGGCCTGAGACCCCTCCTGGGTCTGCACCATCTCCACAACCCCAGCACTATCAAGTGCGTCATCCCCTGCAAAGACATGAAAGAAAAGAAAAGGGAACAGACATTAGCAACATGGAACACAATTCGGGCTGAGAAGCAACAGAAACAGTACTTCATTGACACATGTACCACATGACTACAACCCTCCCATGCATGCACTGCCACTGCGTATGAAGGGGAGTCAAATGGCACACAATGATGACACCAAGATGGAAGACCAACAAATTTGCTGCATGCTGCCTAGCAGTGCCATCACAGATTGGCCTGTGATTGGCATGTCCAATACACATACATGACACATGCCATCACACAGATCGCATGTACCCTAGCCATGTCACACATGTGACAACAGGACTGAGAAATGCCTAGTGAAAGTGGTGGAATGCAGACAATCAGCATGAATGAACACAGAATAACATGCAACTATGTTGTGGCAAGATGACAATTCAAGGGCAACTGGTGTGAGGTTGGGCTGAATGTCTACTGTTGCCAGAAGGGATACTGCAACACCCAAATCCTGGTGAGCAGAATGTATTGGATGAAGCACATGGGTGACCCAAACCACTCAGGCACACACCCCCTCACCTGGCACTCAATCAGAAGCACTCACACACACACCATGCACATGGATGACACACACATGCGTGTGCACTCACTGGACAATGCCTTGTAATCTGGCAGGTCTCCCACGCCTTGGATCTGTTCCTCTGTGATGTAGGTCCCAGCAACATACTCATGTGGAGTGAGTTCTATGTCCTCTGCCGGAGACGCACCTCCAGTCACTAGAATTGCGGCATGACTTGAGGCCAGCTTTTTCTTTGCCCTGCGCTTAAGGTAATTTCAGCGCTTGTAGCAATCATTAGCTGTGCGCCTTACGAATCCAAGGGCTCTTATGAGTTCCGCAATGGTCTGTCAGTGTGCCTGACGTTGTGCAGGTGTGGTCTTGCATCCTGCAGTAATCACCATTTCGCTGTCATGTGCGGACACATACTCCACAAGTGCATCAAGTTCGACCTGATTGAAGCTGGGCTTCCTTGGTGGGCCGGACTGTGTAGCCGTGTCTGGGGCATCAGCCTGTACTGGACGGGCACTCTTCCTCTTGGAAGGTGGTGGTGATACTGAGTGTCCTACGCCGCTCTGGACACTAGGGGCAGGAGCCCCAGTGGACTGTGGACTAGGAGTGTGGGAATGAACACTCACCATGGGACTTGGTGCAGGCATTAGCTGAAGTGTGATGTAGTCAGGGGGAACGTCAGCAGGATGGACTAGGACCGACACTGTCCTGGCTGGGACACTCAGAGCTGGGGTGGATGGGGCCACAGCTGCCCCTGCAGCTTCCCCACCCTGCCTACTCGGGGCAGTAGATGACAAAGCTGCCCCTGATCCATGTGGGCTGGTGACACCAACGTGCACCGCCACACTTGACCTAGACCTGCTGACCTGGAAGTTAGCCATGGAGTCACCCAGTGCCAGGTCTGGTGCCACAATGGGCTGGTCCAACAAGGGCTAAGCAGGGATGGTGCCAGCCACGTTACCCTCAACCAGTGGGGGGGCATGGGTGTCCCTGACTGGTCACCCACACATGGGGGGCTAGGGGCACCCTGCAAGTCCTGGCCACGTCCCCTACCGTATCCACCACGGCCACCTCTTGTGGCTCGCCCACCTTTGCCACCCTTACCGCGTGCTCGCCTCCCAACCATGGCACTGATGTTGTTGTGCGTATTGGGAGTTGCAGTAAACTATTGTCCTGGGCAATTGGGGGTCAAAGGGGTAGGATACTAGATGGAATTCGTACCCTAATGCTCTAGCAAGGCTGTATGTGACCCCTGGGGGAAGATGACGGGTCACGCAACGCACAGGCACCCCGAAAAAGGGAGATAATGTGCACGCAACCCCTCCTAGACCACGTGCGTGGAAAAAAAAACCTGTGGCACCCAGAAACACAAAAATGAACGTATGCGTGTCACACACAGCCTAGACTGACCTCTGAAGGGGTAGGCAACACATGGGGCAAGCACACACAGATGTCAAATACGTGCGCGACTCACTGTCTGCCAGGAAATATTGCATGAAAAATATGCGCGTGTGCGCGTTGGCAACACCCCGCCAAAAGAAGAATTGTACGCTGTCTGAGGAGACAGGACAACAGGAGAAGTGAACGTTGTTTGAGGAAACAGGCCCAGAAAAAAGACAAGAAGAGAAAAAGCTGTCAGAGGTAACAGGGAGTACGAACTTGGAACGCTGTGAAGTAAATCGCGTGTGAACCGACAAGAAGTACAGATTTCACCCACTCGCTCTCCACGAAAAGCACGTACAAGTAAATGGTGTTCTACACGTACCTTTTAAAGATGCCCACACGTCCAGCGTCACTTCCGCGTGTACGCGCTATGGCCCCATCCTCCAATCACACGAACTGACACTCTGACGTGCAGTCATTGGACGTGTAACATGCACCCGTGTACAGGGAAACGCCCGCGCACGCACGTCACAGATGCGCGTACGCGCTGGTGGCCTTTGGGCCAATGAATTTGCATACGTGTGCTGACGCGCTTGCAAGCTAAGGCCCTTCCCTCGAATTACACGCAGACGTGCTGGATTTTCACGTGCCAAATCACTCCGTATCAAGCTGGCCACGCGTAAGCATACGGAAGACCACGCTCCTGCTCAGAAGGCCGAATTACTGCCCCCCAGAGCCCCGAGCACGCTCCCACCTGCCATCTGCTGCTGCCTGATTGCCTGCTGCCCACGTGCCCTGCCATTTGCTGCCTGCACATCAGCCAGGGGTGCTGTTGCAGTGACCACCCCTGCTGGAACAGAAGACTCCCGACTGGGATTCAATCGCTCCACAGCCCAGCCCCAGGACCCAGTTGCCCACCAACTCCTGCCTCTGGGGTTGTCATGTCGGGCACTGCAACATCTGGCACCACTGACAACCCCCGGCCAGAGAGGCAGAGGGGCACCAGCTTCACTGCCACCGAAGTTGGTGTCCTGGTGGAGCAAGTCCTTGGGCAGTATGATGCCCTCTTCGGAAGTTTGCGCCGACAAGGAAGGACGGACTCGGATCTGGACGGACATCGTGACTGCCATCAACGCGGAGGGGGTGGCAGTCCGTGACTTCCAACATGTCAAGAAGCTCTGGGAGGACTTCCGGTCCAGGACCCTCAACAAGGCCCGGCGCCTCTTGAAGGCAGAGGATGCTAAGGGGCGCCGGGGCCACTTGTCGGACGATCAGATGAGAGTCCTGGAATGCATATCCCCAGCGCTCCACGTCCAGGTCCTTGAGAGGCAGACCCGTCTGGAGTCGAGCTGTAAGTGTACATGCATCATGATTGTAAGCTGTGCGTGTGGTGATGTGCCAGTAGTGTGCAGGTTGCACATGTGTTTGTATGGGGCCAAGTATGGGTGGGGGTGTACAGGGCCGTGAGGCTAACACATGCGAGGGCTGTCATGTGTGAGACATGGATGGTGCTTGTGTGTGTAGGCTTGCATGCCAAATGCAGTTGTGTGGGCACACATGTTTGGATGAATGTGTATGTAAGACGGCATGTTCGTTATGTCACACATGGATGTTGTTTTCAGCTGCATGTATCAGCACTGTGTACATGTGCATGTGTGTGTATTTGACAAGGGTGCAACAGTGATGCAACATGGATGCATGTGACAGCGGGATGTGGAAGCCTGATTGGCAGATGTGACATGGATGCTGATCTGAACACTGCTACAGTTGGCAGAGGTATACACATGCATGCAAGTGTGGGTGTGTGTACATGTGTAGTGCACTCCCTGTGTTGCATGTGATGTCTGGCTCGCCTTTGCCTGCTCTTGCTGTTGTATGTGTATGGATGGTGCTGGCAGTTGTGATATGGCTGTGGTATGGCTCATGTGTGCAAGTTGAAATGACATGTGTGTTGGCGATTGTGATGCCATGTCTGAGGTTTTCCAATGCCATTCATGTACAACTGTCATGTGTGTATGTGTCCATTGTACAGTGCCCTGATGCCTGTGTTTTATTTCTTCTTGTCTGCAGCGTCAACTGATGAAGAGGGCGGAGAAGGTGCTGTGGAGCATAGCGGTGGGGATCGCACCACAAGCCGGAGACGCAAGGCCCGGCTCCCCTCCCAGGTTGTGATCTCGTCGGGGAGTGAGGAGTCCGGTGCCGCGTCCCAGGCCCAGCTGCCGGGGGGAGGTCCAAGAGGCGGAGGTCGGAGTTGGACTCCTCGGCAGCAGAAGGGGCAGCTGGGACCCCACAGGGCCCAACGGGGGAAGATGGCATGGAGTCATCCAGGTTGGTGGGGGGTTTGGTGGAGGAGGAGGCCGTGCAAGCAACAGAGACGGGGTCTGGAGGTGGGGATTCCACTGGTGCTAGTGGTGCAGTGGCGGACCAGGGACAGGAGGCAGCACAGGCCGCCGCGGAGGTGCCTGTGTGCAATCCTGTCCCTGATCCTGTCACTGCATCATCTTGCACCAGCAGGGATGCCTACGTCCAGACCCGTTTTCAGGCAGGGGATGAGCTCACAACAACTGGCCTTCCTCTGCCCGTGGATGTGGCTATCCGGGTCCGGGTTGAGCCTGTCCTGACTGATGTGGCGTTGCGTCAACGGGCCATGCGAGGTGACCTGCAGTCTTTTCATGAGGAGACTGCATGTCATCTCGAATGGCTCGTTGACCGCGTGGGCCTACTGGGACAGGTCACCCAGGCCGGATTCCTCCGTTTGATGGGGCTTGCTCAGACCCCCTCCTCAACTGAACCCCCTATGCGCCAGTCATCCTCCGTGCCATCTTCCCACCCATTAGTCACCTGGGTGCCCTGTGGAGCTGCCTCTGACGGTGCGGCCAGGCTGATGGAGGAGGCATCCCTGCCACAGTCGGGAGTCGGACGTGCAGCAGGAGTGGCCACATCAACAACTGCACCCCAGCCGGTGGAGAATGTGCAGGCAGCAGGAGCCAGGGCACAGGCAGAGGCACAGCAGCAGCAGCAACGAGGTGGGAGCCATGATGGCTCGGGGCCTTCGACATCGGAGGGGCAGGCATCGGAGGGGCAGACATCGGCCGGAGGGCAGGAGGACCCAGGACGGGAAGTGTCTTCCATGTGGCAGCGGTTGGGCCATGCCATAGATGCGGACCGGCGGCGGGCGGAAGAGGCGCGGCTCACGATGGTCAGGGCGGAGAACTCCATGCGGAGGGCCCTGAGGCGGGAGGGAGGGAGTTGGAGGTGAACATGTCGACAGCCCTGCGGACCCTCGGGGCCATGGAGGAGGACCGCTGCCCTTGTAAATAGTTCTGTAGTTAGTGTTAGGTTTCCTTTGGTTTTTCATTTTTTTTGGACCTTTTGGACAATGGGCCACATTTTTGTATATCGTTTGTTTTATTAGGTAATGTTATTAGATAGGTTTCATTTCTTCTGTTGGGATCACGGACCCTGGATTGTTTATCTGTATATAGTTGACTGTTGGATTTTCTATTTTTTTTTTTATGATTTACCCATGGAGCAATGGTTTTCGATTTTAATTTTCCATTGGATTTACTTTTGTGAACTATGACTTTGGACACCTTTCCTTTGGATTATGATTTGTGGTTTTACATTATTTTACAGACATGCTGTTTTCTTTTTTTAAATTCCCATTTTCGTTTGTTTATTTTTGATTCAATTTATTTTTCTGTTAATACATATTTTTTCTTAAAACTTCAATGTGTAGTATCATCTCATTGGTTTCATTCATATCATGATATGGGTTTTGACATTCACTGACACCCATTGTGTGTATGTGAGGGACATGTGTTCATTTACAAACTTGCCATCGGGGTTGTATCATGTAATTGTCATTTCTAAGTGGGTGGATGCAATACTCGGGTGGGTGTTTGGCATTTGGAGGCTGCCCATAAGGCCCAGGGATCTAGATTGTGATGACATGTTGGCTGGGGGACATGTGTGGGGGCCTGGTGGAGGGTGCCCATGACTGCTGGGGGGTGGGGGTGCAGGGGGACATGAGTGGGGGCCTGCTGGCAGGTGCCCCACAGTGCTGGGGGTGGGGATGCAGGGGGACATGAGTGGGACATGAGTGGGGGCCTGCTGGCAGGTGCCCCACAGTGCTGGGGGGTGGGGATGCAGGGGGACATGAGTGGGACATGAGTGGGGGCCTGCTGGCAGGTGCCCCACAGTGCTGGGGGGTGGGGGTGCAGGGGGACATGAGTTGGACATGAGTGGGCGCCTGGTGGAGGGTACCCATGACGGCTGGGGGTGGGGGTGCAGGGGGACATGAGTGGGACATGAGTGGGGGCCTGCTGGCAGGTGCCCCACAGTGCTGGGCAGTGGGGGTGCAGGGGGACATGAGTTGGACATGAGTGGGGGACTGGTGGAGGGTGCCCTGCACTGCTGGGTGGTGGGGGTGCAGGGGGACATGAGTGGGACATGAGTGGGGGCCTGCTGGCAGGTGCCCCACAGTGCTGGGGGGTGGGGGTGCAGGGGGACATGAGTTGGACATGAGTGGGGGCCTGGTGGAGGGTGCCCTGCACTGCTGGGGGGTGGGGGTGCTTGGAGACATGAGTGTGGGCATGGTGGAGGGTGCCCCTGACTGCTGGGGGCTGGGGGTGCAGGGGGACATGAATTGGACATGAGTGGGGGCCTGGTGGAGGGTGCCCCTGGATGCTGGGGGGTGGGGGTTCTGGGAGACATGTGTGGGGGCATGGTGGAGGGTGCCCTGCACTGCTGCGGGGTGGGGGTGCAGGGGGCCATGAGTGGCACATGAGTGGGGGCCTGGTGGAGGGTGCCCTGCACTGCTGGGGGGTGGGGGTGCTGGGAGACATGTGTGGGGGCCTGGTGGAGGGTGCCCCTGGATGCTGGGGGTTGGGGGTGCTGGGAGATATGTGTGGGGGCCTGGCGGAGGGTACCCCTGAATGCTGGGGGGTGGGGGTGCTGGGAGACATGTGTGGGGACATGGTGGAGGGTGCCCTGCACTGCTAGGGGGTGGGGGTGCAGGGGGACATGAGTGGGACATGAGTGGGGGCCTGCTGGCAGGTGCCCCACAGTGCTGGGGGGTGGGGGTGCAGGGGGACATGAGTTGGACATGAGTGGGGGCCTGGTGGAGGGTGCCCTGCACTGCTGGGTGGTGGGGGTGCTGGGAGACATGAGTGTGGGCCTGGTGGAGGGTGCCCCTGACTGCTGGGGGGTGGGGGTGCAGGGGGACATGAGTTGGACATGAGTGGGGGCCTGGTGGAGGGTGCCCCTGGATGCTGGGGGGTGGGGGTGCTGGGAGACATGTGTGGGGGCATGGTGGAGGGTACCCCGCACTGCTGGGGGGTAGGTGTGCAGGGAGACATGAGTGGGACATGAGTGGGGGCCTGGTGGAGGGTGCCCTGCACTGCTGGGGGGTGGGGGTGCTAGGAGACATGTGTGGGGGCCTGGTGGAGGGTGCCCCTGGATGCTGGGGGATGGGGTGCTGGGAGACATGTGTGGGGCATGGTGGAGGGTGCCCTGCACTGCTGGTGGGTGGGTGTGCAGGGGGACATGAGTGGGACATGAGTGGGGGCCTGCTGGCAGGTGCCCCACAGTGCTGGGGGGTGGGGGTGCAGGGGGACATGAATGGGACATGAGTGGGGGCCTGCTGGCAGGTGCCCCACAGTGCTGGGGGGTGGGGGTGCAGGGGGACATGAATGGGACATGAGTGGGGGCCTGCTGGCAGGTGCCCATGACTGCTGGGGGGTGGGGGTGCAGGGGGACATGAGTGGGACATGAGTGGGGGCCTGCTGGCAGGTGCCCCACAGTGCAGGGGGGTGGGGGTGCAGGGGGGCATGAGTTGGACATGAGTGGGGGCCTGGTGGAGGGTGCCCTGCACTGCTGGGGGTTGGGGGTGCAGGTGGTCATGAGTGGGACATGAGTGGGGGCCTGCTGGCAGGTGCCCATGACTGCTGGGGGGTGGGGGTGCAGGGGGACATGAGTGGGACATGAGTGGGGGCCTGCTGGCAGGTGCCCCACAGTGCTGGGGGGTGGGGGTGCAGGGGGACATGAGTTGGACATGAGTGGGGGCCTGGTGGAGGGTGCCCTGAACTGCTGGGGGGTGGGGGTGCTGGGAGACATGTGTGGGGGCCTGGTGGAGGGTGCCCCTAGATGCTGGGGGGTGGGGGTGCTGGGAGACATGTGTAGGGGCATGGTGGAGGGTGCCCTGCACTGCTGGGGGGTGGGGGTGCTGGGAGACATGAGTGTGGGCCTGGTGGAGGGTGCCCCTGACTGCTGGGGGCGGGGGTGCAGGGGGACATGAGTTGGACATGAGTGGGGGCCTGGTGGAGGGTGACCCTGGATGCTGGGGGGTGGGGGTGCTGGGAGACATGTGTGGGGGCATGGTGGAGGGTGCCCTGCACTGCTGGGGGGAGGGGGTGTTGGGAGACATGTGTGGGGGCCTGGTGGAGGGTGCCCCTGGATGCTGGGGGGTGGGGGTGCTGGGAGACATGTGTGGGGGCATGGTGGAGGGTGCCCTGCACTGCTGGGGGGTGGGGGTGCTTGGAGACATGAGTGTGGGCCTGGTGGAGGGTTCCCCTTGCTGCTGGGGGGTGGGGGTGCAGGGGGACATGAGTTGGACATGAGTGGGGGCCTGGTGGAGGGTGCCCTGCACTGCTGGGGGGTGGGGGTGCAGGGGGACATGAGTGGGACACGAGTGGGGGCCTGCTGGCAGGTGCCCCACAGTGCTGGGGTGTTGGGGGTTCAGGGGGACATGAGTTGGACATGAGTGGGGGCCTGGTGGAGGGTGCCCTGCACTGCTGGGGGGTGGGGGTGCTGGGAGACATGTGTGGGGGCATGGTGGAGGGTGCCCCTGGATGCTGGGGGGTGGGGGTGCTGGGAGACATGTGTGGGGGCATGGTGGAGGGTGCCCTGTACTGCTAGGGGGTGGGGGTGCTGGGAGACATGAGTGTGGGCCTGGTGGAGGGTGCCCCTGACTGCTGGGGGGTGGGGGTGGAGGGTGACATGAGTTGGACATGAGTGGGGGCCTGGTGGAGGGTGCCCCTGGATGCTGGGGGGTGGGGGTGCTGGGAGACATGTGTGGGGGCATGGTGGAGGGTGCCCTGCACTGCTGGGTGGTGGGGGTGCTGGGAGACATGAGTGTGGGTCTGGTGGAGGGTGCCCCTGACTGCTGGGGGGTGGGGGTGCAGGGGGACATGAGTTGGACATGAGTGGGGGCCTGGTGGAGGGTGCCCCTGGATGCTGGTGGGTGGGGGTGCTGGGAGACATGTGTGGGGGCATGGTGGAAGGTGCCCTGCACTGCTTGGGGGTGGGGGTGCTGGGAGACATGCGTTGTTGATCAGTAGTGCAAGGTGACATGTGGCTTGGCTGGGGGGCATGCCCATGGTGGATGGGCTGCCTGCGGGACATGAGCTGGGGTGCAGGGTAGTCCCCTGTGGTGTGGGCTGCCTGCAGGGGCCATGGAGGTTGTAGAGCAAACACCTGGGAGGACCCACACGGCCAATTCACGTGTAGTACTCCCCGGAACCCCTGAAATACACGTACCCTGCTGAAATCGCATGTGAGACTTCCCGCGCACCCCAAAATGCACGTACCCAAGACATTTGCGTGTTGAACTTCCCGCGCACCCCTGAAATACACGTACCCTGCTGAATTTGCTTGTGAAACTTCCCGCACACCCCAGGAATACACGTACCCAGGACATTCGTGTGTGGAACTTCCCGCGCACCCCTGAAATACACATACCCTGCTGAATTCGCATGTGAAACTTCCCGCGCACCCCGAAATACACGTACACAGGACATTCGCGTGTGGAACTTCCCGCTCACCCCTGAAATACACGTACCCTGCTGAATTTGCGTGTGAAACTTCCCGCGCACACCAAAATACACGTACCCAGGACATTTGCATGTGGAACTTCCCGTGCACCCCTGAAATACACGTACCCTGCTGAATTTGCGTGTGAAACTTCCTGCGCACCCCTAAATACACGTACACAGGACATTCGCGTGTGGAACTTCCCGCGCACCCCTGAAATACACGTTCCCCGCTTGGCGTTTGCTGTTTGGCAGCCCTGTGAACTGGTCCAGGGTTAGCGCAGACATTTGCGATGAATTGAGGATTTTGATGGCTTTTCCTTGCGCAAGGGCGTTCTTGGGGGCGTAACTGGCGCTGCTGCAGGGTCGCTGCGCCACTCTGCGCCACGGCTGGTTTTGGAGGCTGAAATCCATGAATACGCTGTGCGATGAAATGGATTTTATCGCACGTGGCTGGCGCAGTGTATCGCACAGGGACACTGTGCGCCAGCCGCGTGCGCCACTTTTGTGCGAAATTCTATGAATTACCCTGAAAGGATATTCGCCAAAAAAGTAATGCAAAAACACCACTATAGACAAGAGACAATACGCGACAAGACAGGATGAGCATGTTTTTAATAACCATTTCCATTACCTGTGCTGCTTGGATTCTGGTGCAGCTTGAAGATATCAGTTGCCTACCTGAAATGCGCAAAAATGTGCATTAATGGGTTTCGTATTGTTTTAGTTCCATCCCCGCAGACCATGTAGTATGTCATGGCAAAAATGAATAGTTGTTCCCACACAGCCTTAATTCGAGGTCTCTGAGGACGGCAAGGACAGACGGGTCTCCTCTTTCTAGGTGTGGATAAACTTGGGTTAGGTATTCTATGAAGACATGGAAATGCACATTGGGATGGCGTGCTCGAGACCTGTTGGACCTTCTAAAAAATTGGACAAATTGACCTTGGAAGGTATCAGGTTGAGTATCAATGGACAGCATGGAAGAAATGCAATAAAATCAGTCTCACTATCACGATAGATGTATGCAGAAAGAAAAATAACAAACAGACAGTGTACCCTCACTCTGGATGTGTGGGAAGTCCTTGCCCTAACTCTGCTGCCCATGAGCGAGTAACTATTCGGTATCCTCTGCTCGGCAGTGCTGAGTCCGATTTATTCCTTTGCTCTTCTTGCTGACGATTGTAAGCTGTGTCGATGTCAGTGCCAGGTGAGGCCACTGCTTTGTAGGGCTTGATGTTACCTAAGTGATTCCAGACGTTCTTCCAATTCAATTTAACGGCTCTTTCAGTTACTGCATCCACAGTGTGAGGGCCTGTGAACCATGGCACATCCCACATTCTGGAAAGGTTTCTCAGGAGAACCTGGTCTCCTGAGTATACGGGTAGCTGCTTAAGTAAGTCCTTGTGGTTTTCAATGCTGTCACTCTCTTCTCTGCCTTCAGGCCTCTCCAGGTGTCTTTGCAGCTGGCAACAAATAAAAGAGGCCCTAGCAATCAAGGAAGTCATATAGTCATACATTTCCTGACCCAACACAGTAGCCACATTCTCAGCATCCCTAATTGATCTTCTGGGAAGGGCCAGGGGAAGTTGCATGCGCCATCCTGTTACCACCTTCTGTGGGGTAAAATGGTGGTCGGACGCTTCCTTATTGCGCAATGCAGCCAACTGTTGTTCAAACTCTTTTTAGTTTTGACTATAGCTCCTTTAAGATGGTTGTTCGCTTGTGGGTGATAGGCACAGGAGAATATGTGTTGGATTCCAAGCAAGGGTGTGATATGCTGGAACATCTCATTGACGAAGTGAGGGCCACTGTCAGACTGCAGAATCTCACACACGACCCATCGTGGGAATATCTGTGGACCAGAAATGTTGCCGCTCTAAGGGCATCAGGATGAGAACAAGGACTGGCTTTGATCCAGACACACAACCACTATCATGTAACGATACCCTTGGCAGACTTGGATCATGTCAACATAGTTGAAGTGGAGGTGCTGTAATGGACACACTGGGTGATGTATGGCTCCTCTCACTACCCTTAATGTATGACCTGCAGTGTATTGTTTACACACCACACAATTAATAATTAATTTGGCCACGTGTTCTGCCAAGTTAGGACAGAGCCATGTTTCTCCAATATGGGTGGCAAGCACCTCCTTCCCTGTATTGAATAGATTGGGCCTCATTTCAAGATGTGCGGAATGTGTTCAACAGCGCCGGTAATGGTGCCAACATCGTTAAACCCACTCCACACGATTACGAGGTCCCCTCGTGGGACCCGCTCTGGACGTCTGGTTTTACCAGATGTCCAGAGCGGGTGCCGCAAGGGGACCAGGGAGCTAACAATGGGCCGGTCATAATCAGCCCGTTGTTAGCTCCCGCACCCATATGGGGGCTCAAATGGGAATGGGGAAGGTCCGTGCCCGGGTTCCCTGAAGAAGGAATTACCTGGGCCCTCTAAACTCGGAATGGCCCTGTAATTCTCCATTCAGGGAACCCGGACCCGATTTTGGAGGCAGCCATGGCACCAATAGCGCCATGGCTACCTCCAAAGTCGTAATGAGGCCCATAGTGTAGTTGTGTCAATGCTGTGTACAGTAATGCAAGTGGCATAACCTCTTTCCCTGTGTTGTTTTTGCTGCCATGGGGCGTCTGTTGGAGATACTATACGTCCTCTCATAAGGCACAGTTGCTTTTCCTCCCTGGGTACGGCTCCCTGCAGCCCCATAATTTGTGTCATTGGTAATATGTTGTACCCATCTTTTAGTATCATAGTTCTTGCCTAATCACGTGCATGTGACAAAGCCTCCATTTCTAAAATGTCCCCACAGTAGGTTGCGTGTTTGGCCTCTGCGTCTGCGGCTTTGTTACCCCTTCAGTTAGAATCCTCCACTTTTGTGTGTGCTTGGCATATCATGATTGCTATTCGCTCTGGGAGATCTATGACATCTACTAATCTGCCCATTAGGATTGTGTACTGCATCAGTGACCCATCAGCACGTCTGAAGCACATTGTCAAGCAACGTGACAGCCCAGAATGCACTGTGGATGTCACGCAGACTGAATCTGAATCAATTGTCACTTCCTTCTTCCTGCTGTGCTCCAATGCCAATATTAAGGTCACTAATTCTGCTGCTTGTGCTGAATAATGTGATGGCAGACATGCGCTCACCACTACCTCATTTGTTCAGTGCTCTCTCAGTCCACTATTTCTTTCCCCAGTCATCTGGTCAATTATTGACAACCCGTCAATATAGAGCATGCCTCCTCCCTCAAGAGCGTCCTCCTGTCCTTTGGGAGTGTCATTGAATTCTTCTAAGTTCACTGTGCATTCATGTGCATTCTAACCCTCCTGTAAAGCATCATTGAGAAAGATTGCTGGGTTAACAAGTTTGCATCTCACTATCTTCAGAGCTGGGTTAGATAGTAACACCTCATGCCCTGAGGCTCTCTGTGTTGTCAATGTGCTCTTCGGTTTTTCCAGTATTGCAAAGAGAGAATGTTCCACCTAGAGAGTGGTACTGTATCCCATGGTAATACTCACTCATTTGTCCACTGTGAATGCGGCTGCAGCCAATTCTTGTTCGCATGGATAGTGTCCTCTCATTACTGGGTCTAATTTCCTGCTGTAATAATCTAGTGGCTTTTGCCCAAAGCTGGTCTTCTGTGTCAGCACTGTGGTCATCACCACTCTGTAGGAGTGTGAGAACAAAAATAATTCCTTTTGATAGTCTGGGATCCCTAACACTGGAGCTGTGCATATTGCTTCCTTCAGCTCGTTAAATGCCTCAGTCATTTCTGTTGTCCATTGTATTTTCTTTTACCCTCCTTCGCTTCCTTCAGTGCACTTAATAAGGGCCAAGTGTAAGTGCTGTAATCGGATAACCATGCCCTGCAGTAATAACATAGTTCCAAGAACTGCTGCATTTCTCGAACTGTTGTGGGTTTTGCTGTCCTGTGTATTGCCTCTCCCCTTTCGGATGTCACTCATCGGCCATTTTGGGAGATCATCTGTCCAATGTATAACACTTCTATCTGTCAATATTGTAGTTTGGCCTTGTCCACTTTGTATCCCTTTTCTGCTAGTACTGTCAGCATATGTACTGAGTCTTTTCTGCACTGTGCTTCTGTCTTGCTGAATATCAATATGTCATCTACGTACTGTATAACTGTGCTTTCCATCTGTACGTTGCCTGGGTCCATTTGGAGGACCCTATTGAATATGGAAGGTGATTCACAGTACCCTTGAGGAAATTGTGCATGTTTCCACTTCTTTTTTCTATATAGAAATGAAGTTAAGTCTTGTGAGTCTGGGTGTAATTGTTTGGAGAAGAAAGCATTCTTCAAATCTATGACCAGCTTCCGTTGGGATGTTGCACAAAATTGTCATCTGATTCAGAACTAAAGTATATTCTGCTTCTACGATATGCTCAATAGGGGGCAAGTCCGGCATAAAATGCCATGTCTCATACATAACTGTGTCAGCCTTTCTTGATCTTCACTGCTCCCATACCTTTCAGTAGCCCGGCATCGTAGGGACTTGTGGTCCATAGGATGCTGGGGACCTTTGCCAAGTCCTCCTCGAGAAAGGTTGCGGTGCTCTCAGAGCCATTGCCATTCTTTGTGGTACTTCTCTGTAATATATTTTCACCCAATATATGATGCTCATTTTGAACACTAGCTCGTGATCTGATCTGTTGTCTGTGAATAGCTCTTCGTCTGTGACTGTAGTCAAACTGTACCCGTGATTATCACTGTTCGCCATGGTCGCCCTGCGTCTGTTCCGTGTACTGCTATCCAGTCGTCTCCCACGATTACTGCCTCTAAATCTAGTGGCACGATCATCCCCTCTTTCTCATCTACTGGTATCTCTTGCCTGAAATAGTACTCATTTGGAAGGTCCCCCATTTTCCTCTGAATCGCTAGAAGCCAGACTATTATAATTTCAGTCCCTTATTGGAACAGTTTCCATCCACTGGCACCCCCCTCTGTACCCTTCGTCCACAATAAGCATGTATGATTTCTTTCACATTTAGAAAGTGCATTCCCTGTTTGGAGCACACTATCCCTGTGTAAGTGAATGAAATGGGCATATTAAGTCTGCTCATGAGGTCTCTCCTCAGTATATTTACAGGTGTCTAGAGCAGGGGCAAAGATAGCTTGTGCTCCCCAATAAAAAGTACAAAAGTGCAAAAGTGCACCTGTAAAAGGAACCAATTCTATCACCCCAGAGAACCCTTGAGCATACATGGCATCGATTGACATACTATATTTCTCTTCCCGGGTGCAGGATTTGGTCGCCCCTGTGTCTACAAGAAAGAAAAAGTCTTGTCATCTATTGTCACCCCTATATGTGGTTCCTCCGTAGGGTTGGGTGTAATCAATAGGATAGAAACCAACAGGTCCACCTGTAGCCTGTCCTATTGAGGGTATAGGTACATCCAGTTCCCAAAAATGGGTTGCCTCCCACTACAGTAACCCCCTTCAGATTCCTAATGGGAGTCATTGTCATGGAGTCTGTGCATGTCATTGTCCCGTTGTTTGGGTGTGTGCTGTTCTGCATCTGCAGTATTTGCTGTGTTGTATATGCGTGTTGTGTGTTACCCTGCATGTGTGGCAGCTGTGGTGCCTGTGAATACTGCTGCCTAGGCGCTTGCATTTGTGGTGCCTGTGTCATGGGCTGGTGTGTCTGTGGGCATGCGTTTGGTGCCTGTCATTGTTGTGGTGTCTGGTCCTGCATATAATACTCAGTCTGTTCCCCCGAGTTTGTTGGCTGGTATTGCATTCCCCCATTCTGTTGCATCCCTCCCCTGCCTCTGAACACCCCTGAGATATGCCCTATCTGTCCAGACACTCAGCATTGGGGTTGCTCTCTTATCTGGCTCTGGAACCTCCCTGAAAATGACTCTGGGCCTTGTTGAATTTATGGCCCATGTCCTCGAAACTCCCCCGGGAATCCCTTGTTGGTGTGCTGTATCTGATGCCCATACCCGCATCCTCTAGGTGGCCCCCCTCTTCCTAAAAACCCATACTGCGCATTCCCCCATGAATACTCCTCCCACGAGCAGTGGTGCATACTGTGTCTTTGGTGCCACTTGTCCTCCTGTGCTCATCTGTACTGCCCCTTCCATGGCATATTCATATAGCTTTATATATACTAACGTTGCCTCTTCCTGCTTTCTTTTCTCGTGCTTTTTCCTCGCATTCTCTTGCATTAGCCTACAGTAGTGTACTATTGTGAGCTGTATTTCTGACCAAGGATTTGCCTACATACCCACTCATTTCTTCAGTTGCCTTTGCTCCTGCTCTGGCAACCCATGGCATAGTATATGGTAAAATAATGCTACTGTTTTGTCCCATGGTTCTTGCGTTTAAAGGCACCAAAGCTCTTGAATCATCTGAATGTAGTATAAGGGATCTTTGTCTTCCCCCACTTTCCATGCCATAATCACACTAATGTCTGATGTGTCTGGGTACTGTGTCCATAGAATTTGTCATACAGCCACTTGGCAGTGGCAAATGGCGCGCCATCGTGTGCCGTGTCCTGGGTGGTTACTCATGGGTACCCTGCCCTTTTCCATACATTGTCAGCAGCTTGCCCCAGGATTTCCCCTTTACGTCCCACACTGCTAATTTCTGTCCCAGTGTCATCCTTTCCATCATGTATCCATTTCCCTGCACCCGTGGTTAATGAGAATAGCCTACACCTCAGGTTTTCTTGTCTATGTGTTTCCATGGTATATACTGAGGTTGCCCCCTCCCTTTTCCAGTAAGGGCAACTGTGTGAACCCATTCTGCAAATTGCCCCTCGTTTCAGCCTGATCTACCTATCAGGTCTCTCTGTGTCTTTAATGTCAGTGCATGCCTTTGCCAGCTCCCCCTTCCTTCGCCCTGGAAGATCTCCAAGCCTCTGCACATATGGGTTCAGGTCGTCCATGCGGCGTGATGCATCTCTGGACCTTGTCACCCCTAAATCTTTCCCTACTTCCCATGTCACACTCCTCTCTGCACTTTTCCCAGTTGACCAATGCTTGGGTCGCCATCTTCCCTCGTCCCCACTTACCTCTGTGTCCTCATCTGAGTCAGTGTCTATATCACTGTCAAAATCATCTGTGAATCTCTGCCTCCTAGAGGCTGTGTCTTCACTTAGCTTCTCCCGAAGGACCCATGTCTGTCCTGTCCGATAGTGTGGCAGTCCTGTCCGGTGTGGTACTGCTGTCTGGCTCTGTTTGCGTACTTCCTACCACTTTGTTATCTCCTGTGCTTATTGCCCACTTTGTTCTTATATTTCCCACTTCTCCGTTCCCTTCTCACTAAAATGTGCTTTTCCTTCTCGTCTTCTTCCCTTTGTCTCTCTATGTCTTTAAGCTCATACCTTCTCCTCATCTTTCGCTGCTCCCGCTCTTTCCCATCTTCCCTTTGCTTGTCTCTTCGCGCTCTCTCGTGTCCCTCCTCTCCTTCCTTCTCCATTCTTTTTACTTATTCCATTGTCTCTGCCCACTCTCATGCTTTGCTGCTCCACTATGTCCCTCTACCTGGCTCTTCAACACCTCAGACTCAAACTGAAAACAAAAAAAGAGAAAAAGGATGACTAAACTGAAAAGGACACAGACAGCCCCAGAAATGACAAGGAAGCTCCCACGGCACCTGGACAGGTGACACCGGATAGACTGGAACATAGGCGACACACACGGAGACTGAGTCAACTACCCCAGCCAATCCCACCTAACATCTCCACCCACCCCTTAGTCACCACCAGATACCACAGTGTTATAGAATTGTTGAGATATTGGCAATTCAACATACTTTTGGACATCGACAGGTGCACTGGCCACAGGAGTATGAAGGGAGGACAGGGGGGATATGAGCGAGCCGGATAGAGGTGGGGGCCAGAGAAGTAAGGAACTTTGGAATGTCAGATGGACCCAGATCAGGACAGAGCCGAATCAGGGGAGACTACGCAAGCCTAGCGCTTCGATTCAGGATAGAGCTGCCAACTAACCACCTCCACTAACAATTTCCCCTCTGCATACACCTCTCAAACTCCAAACCAAACACAACCAAACCTACAGCACAACAAACCGCACAAACTTCACTACATTGCAACAACAAAACAAAAAGGCACATAGACTCGCACAACAGTACACGACGACTACCGGCTGCAAAGACACCAGGCCCAGCCAACGGACCCACCGGGCTGAGGCCACCAACAGCACATCACTGCTCTCTTGCACTTTTCCTGCTTCCTCCCACTAACTCAACCTCCCATCCTTTTTCAGAGCTGCCAGAGTGCCAGGGGACCACTCCGTTGGTGATAGTGCGCGGTACAAATGTCCTTTAAAATTAACATTTCTTTAGTCGCCCCTGCGGATTCTCCCATTGCCATCCCATTTAATTTCATAAGTATCTGCCCTCCTAACCATTTGTTCGATGTTATGCCCTATAGCCCCTCCTCGGTGCTAGTCTGGGTCTTGCTGCATGCTCCCTTTCCACTGTCTGTCTGACCCCTTTCTACCTCTCCTCCTTAGTATATGGTGGAGGTTGAAATATTGGATTTGTGTGCCCATCCGATACTTTTAGCTCCTTTATAGGGTATAATCCCAGAGCTTCGGCTGCAGCTCCTTCAATCTCGTTCTCAGGAGAAGGTGGTGGAGCGGTAGCTGAGAGTGCTCCCTCTGGTTTCTCCTCCCGATTTAGCATTCATTGATGCCTCGCTACTGCCCCTCATCCTCTTGGACCATTCGCCAGAGATTAAATATTGCCATACAACTGGCCAACTATGTGTGTCTGTAATGGTTGCTGCACATTTTTGGAGAATCTCCCACATTGTGGCCATGCCTTAGTCAATTTACCCTCTGTGCTTTTTGTCCATTCTGCATAAAAATCTTGTCCTTATATCGCGGAAGACCTTTACACAAGTGCTGTAAGGGCATATCCCCTCCACACTTTCCTTGATAAATAGTGTTTATACTTACTTGACCTCAAGTCCAGACTTTCGTCACTGCATTATTACACAAGCACAATGAAAATGTTCAGTTCAGATTTCTGAATATCACATTATCACAATATCACAATATCGGTTTTTAACAATTCTTCTCAAGCCTGTCTAGCCCCAACACAACCTGGCAGGTGTGCTCTGTGCACCGCCCACCTGCAACTCTCCATCTCCTCAGGCACACCCACCACTCTTGCGCATGCGCCTTCTGCACACCGTCAACGAACAGCGTACTCTGTCAATTTTAAATGTCTCAACACCAACTTCTGGTGCTCTCCAAGTCCTATGGACAGATCTAATGGGCGATGTCACCAATTCACTGAACAAGGGAGTGCTACAGATCACTTACAATGCTCACAATGCTACTGTCCCCATTACACAGACATTTACATAACCCCAACATGAACCCACAGCTGTCTACCTGCCTCCTAACAGGGGATACCAATATGTTCAATCTGTACCTACAGCATCGCCTTGCAGATAAAATGCCTCCTCGAGACTTAACCAGAAGAACGCCTTCCGGAATTTAGGCCAGCTCCCTTTGCTACGCCTTTACACAGGGATACCATCATCCATGACCCGAGCTAAAACAGCAAATTCACAGGGAATTCAATATTCACATATCTTCTGTCATCTGTGCCCATAAGTCAATAGTCTAGGTTATTCACCAGAACCTTTTTCCTCAAGACCGAATGTGCCCTAACCACAAGAATTACATCTAGCTCCGATCCTTTGCCTACTATGCTTCACAGTACTCGACAATATTAGACAATACTCAACAATACATCAAAGCTACTCAACATTACTCATTACCACCTCACACCCACCATTACTTTCCCACTCACCTTAGTTGCGGTGTGGCAGAGTCAAAACGTACACTCCATGATCCACTGGGGCTGTTCAGCTATCAGCTTCCCCTTAGCTGCCAGGCCACTCTTCTAGTCTGTTGGACTCCTCATGGACCGCGGGCAGGAAATTTCCAAGCTGGCTCCTGACAGCTTAAAATACACGCCCCGTCAAACTCGGTGTCCACGTGTTGCCCCACAGCCCTCCAGGCACTGCAGGTGAAGAGGCGGTTTATGCCGAAAGGGCGTAGCAAACCATCCCGCTGCTACCAACTTGTTGGTGAGGTATGGTATGCGAGAGGTCTGGGGATTAGTACGAGCTCACCTGTTCAGCTCCCAAGGGCTCAACAAGCCAGCCCCCAGAACAAACAGAGAACTAGCCAAGGGATCATACAGGACATTAAAAAATGTCCTGTGTCACTCAATTTTGTTGCAAATCGTCGTCGCAACATTGGCCCTTCCCCGAAAAACCTATCACACTTTTCGGTTGGGTGATCAGACTGGTATACATTATGGATTTCCCTTAAATATCTGAACTAATTGGCCCTCTCATGTCAGATGGCTGACCTGGCCCTTCCCCATGAAACTATCTATTACATTGGATAGGATTATTACATGATTACAATTGGCCCTTGCCCCCTGCCATCCACCCCTGGATTTCTGTCCCTTGACTGGATGGAACTGGTCTCCTCAGGCCTGGGACCCAGCTCTGTTCTCAGTGATCTGTCCACCTGTTCAAGGTGATGAGTATGACTATGTGTACCCAATGCATCTGGTAGCAGTACCACGTTTGCCTGTGAGAGTGCTCTCCATGTTGCAACATTGTTATTTTGTTCATATTTCACTTTATGTCTGTGGTGCTGAGAACAGTTCGTCTTCCCACTGCGGGTGAATACCCATTGTCTAGCTCGGCTGTATCACGTGGTTGAGGACCATGAATAGAGCTCTTCTGGGTTGAAATTTATGCTGATTTATTCTGTTTTTCTGCAGATAGACCCTTGGTCGTTTTAGGTTTGGAACCTGCTGCTTGTCTCTGACCTTGGCTGTGAGTCCTGGCCTTTCTGTTATGTGCAGCCTGGTTCTGCTTCGCCTCGTCTCTCATCCTGTTGCTTGTGGACGTATGTGATCTTCATTATATTTACAATATGATATCCTATAGGTTAGTCATATTTGGTCCTGTCATGCTCCGTATGTGATCCTGTAGTTCCATACGGTTAGTTGCCATTAGCATCTGCAAACTTGCTCTGCATCTCTTCAGTGCCTTACGTTCAGTGTTTCTGCATTTGGCTAATGAGAAAAATAATGAAAGCTTTTTATAGTATATATATGTATCTGTCCGCTATCTAGAGAACTGTGTAAGCAAGTTCTTTGTGTATATGAGTGTGTGTTGTACATGAGTGATTGTTGGTGTAACATTATGCATGGTTGGGAGTGTGCTTCATGACTAACATGACTATGTTGTGGTATCACTAATGACATCAGCACAGAGGTTTCTTGGCATTAGTCAACATCATCCATGAAGGCATTTGGGTCTATGACCACTGTTGAAGCACCTGTATCCATAAAGTAATTGGGCCTCATTCCAAGTCCAGCAGTAACCCTGCTGGTACTGCCAGTGGGTTGCCGCCGGACTTGCAATATTTACCGGTGCCTGGCTTGCTGGAATCACTGGGGGATTACGACCTGTGTGATCCAGGAAGTCAAGTGCCAGTAAATTGTTAATCCCCATTCCTATTTGAGTCCAATAGCACTCAATGTGAATGGGGATGACGGAAGCACCAGCACCGTTAATAACGGTACCGGTGCTTCCGTGGTGGGTGCCGTTCTGCCCGCCAGGTCTGACCTGGCGGGCGGGATGGCACCCAACTGCAGACTCGTAGAGTGCCAGTCCGGTAACAACAGTGCCTGTAGGCTTACTGGTACCAGTGTAACCCTACTGGCACACTTGTAATGAGGCCCATTGACTGGATACGGTCTGAATGGCTGTCTGAGGGAATATCTTTCTGCATACATATCAGTCATTGGTCCTTCTGGGACCTGGTCGAATAGTGAGTGGCTTCCTGCATCGCTGACTGTTCGGGCCGTCATGTTCATGGGGGTGATGAGGGCCATTCCAGGGACCCTCTCCTCAAGGCGTTTTGTTCTGAGTACACCCATCTGAGCAGAACACATCTGTGTTCTCTGTTAATGGGTTAGACACTCATTAGTGTGGCCGTCTCTTTTTCAGAAAGCTGACCACTGCACTCTTTGTTTTGAGAGTCTTGAGAGCTGAGGATGAGCAAGCTATTATTGATAAATGCATCTACTGCTCAGGCAATATGTCATGGATACTGTTCAAACGTTTGTTGACCTTGAAGCGGTATCCTCAGACAAAAGACCAGCTCTTATGGCGAGCCATGGCCCTCTCCTTGCTAGACAGTCATGTGCGATACTCCTCAGGTTACGCCCCCATTATGCATGACTTTCCCTTAATTTCTGATCCAATTTAAACCACTGTAAATAATGACTACAGTAATTTCAGTGATGCATGTTTGTTGGGCCAATCAATTTTGGAAAATATGCAAATAAAGTACCAGTGTCTAGTTATTTTTACATTAAACACTTGTTTGATGAGACTGCAGCACAGGTACTTTCAGCATGGGTCTGTAAACCAAAAACTCTACTCCCTTGGCATATTTGTTTCTCCACCATTCTGCTCTATCATGAAGGAGAGGTTCTTCTTGATGTGAGCTTAAGTCTAAAGACAGGAATCAGTATCTTGAAGCAAAACATAGTGATACGGTCAATCAGTTCTGCCTTATTGGTGGGTTTATGTACACATTTCAAGTACCCCTTGCGTTGTGCACATGCAGTCTTGATGTTGTTTCGTCATGGAGATTCAAGAAAGGTCTTTGTTAAGTACTTGCTCCATCCTATATGCAGCCACTGTGGAGTGCTTATTTGTCTCTATGTGTATGATCCATAATTTGCTGGTGTCATAGGGCTAATGGCATTGTGTATATGGCATGATGAATTGCAGTATAATGTTATCATTGAAAAAGGCAGTCTCCATTATCCCCTCAAGCAATATCACTGGACTTGGGCCCTTCTTGGAATTTCCACCCCAAATATCCATTTTAGCATGGTTCTTTGCACAAAGCTTGCAGGCATGGCACTCATTACAAGTTTGCTGGTCTGGGAAACATGCAGGTAAACCTGGCAGTAATACCGTGACCAGCACTTTTTCCTGACTAGCAAACTACAGGTTTGCCAGTGGGGTTCCCTTATTTACCTCCAGCCAAATGTTTGAGGTACATCAAGCTCCCGCCGGCATAAAACAGCAAGTATTTCTGGCACCAGTAGTACCAGTGACGGAAATACCATCAATCCCCTCTATAGAGTCCTATGGGCCTCCATGGAATGTAGATTTACCACCCTTTCCATCATCTGTAATATCCCAGTAATTCTGGGATATCAGATTTCAGTTTTCTGGTATACTGCTGGAATTACCAGCGGGACACTGGCAACATTGTAATGAGGGATGTCCTTTCATCCAGAATGCCATTCAGTTAAACCTTTTGGGGACAACAATACTCTTGTCTGTAAAAATATGTCCTCAAAGTCTTCACTATTCTCCACAAAGGTTTTAATGTAGGCAACACACACTTCTCTTTGTTGATATCATTGATTAGTGAGCTAATCCTGTGGACAAACAACAACTCATGTCAGATTTTGATTACTGTAACAATATGAAGATAATCTACTAGTACTACATTGATAGACTAACTACAAAGCAACAAATAAATAAAATAAGCCAGTGCCTTGAAAAAGTAACATTAACATAGGGGATAAGAGTGTCAAAGTAAAAAAGGAGTGTTGTACCAAAATATAATGGCAACTTAAAGATGCATTGTGTTTAGAGCTCACAACTTACTTGGGGCATATGTCTGGCAGAGATGAAACCTCCACCTATGCATTGTATAAGGAGCACAGCATTAACTGTGCGTGCATAGCTGACAGAAATGACATGCTTCACACGCATGAACGAGTACTGTGTTAAGAGCACTCAAGTCATTGTATAATTATACAACATTGCTCATGCACTGTGTTATTAGCGCAAAACCCATGGTGGGTGCATATCTATGTGTGACTGCATGTACCAGGATGTACTGTGTTAAGAGAGCAAATACCCCTGAGCGTACACATCTGGAAGAGGCTACATGTCTGAGTATGCACAGCACTAAGAGCACAAAACTAAATATGGATGAAAGCAGGCAGAGCTTTCTCTGTGTTACGAGCACACTAGTTGTACGAATATACATAATAACAAATACATTGCATTAACAACATGCAACTCACTGTGGGCACATATGTGGCAGTGACTTCATGTCCATCATTCATTGCATTAAAAGCACAAAATGAACTGTGAGCACCATCGAACATAGACTAAAGGTTCGAACATTCACTGGGTTAAGACCACAAACCTCACTGTGGGCACATACCTAGCAGAGACTACACACCCAAGCATACCCAGTGCATAGTGTACAAAACTAAACATGGGTTCATAGGTGGCAGAGACTATGGTACAATTCCAAGCATGCAATGCATTAAGAGGTCAAAGGTCACTGTTAGGCAGAATCATATGCAGTACCCTTTGGAAACATCACACAATTAAGACTACAAGTGCAAGTACAAATTCACCTTTGGTACAAGCCTGTACTGCACAGTGATAGTGATGGCTGAGCAGCCAGACTTATCTCAAGAGTAAAGTGAGCAGTATCAGAAGTTACACAAAGGACAGCAATTACTAACAAACACTGATTCAAGGTTTCGGAGCAAAAGAATATACATTTATTTATACCATCACTTATAAAACAGTTCACTAATATAAAGCAGCAGAAAATCACAACTAGAATTCAAATCAATAGGCCTGGGCCAATGTTAATGGTTCAGAGTGTTTGCAGAGGATCACACAGTTCAGAGTAGTTCGCGGTTAAGTCTTTGCCAAGTTATTCAAAAGAGTAGAGAAGGACAAGCCTTCGGAGAGGCGAAAGATTTAAAACACTTTCACTGTGGTCAGACGGAACGAACGACCGGAGTTGAACAGTACCTTAGATGAAGAATGCTGTAGCTGAGGCAGTAGTTCCTGGCAGTTCCTGCTGAGTCACGGTTCCTGAAGTGACTGTTGGGCTGACAAGAAGGAGGAAGACTGGAGGGTCCTGCGCTGCCCAGGGAAGGAGCCAGCAGCAGAGAGCAACGCTTTGAATAAAAGGTGCGCTCCTTAAAAGCACAAATGGACTCTCTCTTACTGGCTATCCTGTTTCCTGTAGCACAGCAAATTCGACTAGGCTGAAGAGGAGGTCCAAGGGCTTTGTGAGCTGGTTGGTCCCACCAGGCACAAGGGAGAAGACTCCTTGTGGATCTCCTCTGTCGTCGAAGTTTCAGGCAATTCAAACCTGCAGCAGAGCTTCACCGGATTGTCCACTAGTCGCAGCAGTCGTCTTCCTCAGCTCCTCGTTGGTTCTCTCGTTCCAGTGGCGACTCTGCCTTCCAAGTCCCAGAGACCTGCTTTTAAGCAGTTTTCCCCCATTCACACAACCTGGCTGCCAATCACACATTAGGGTGGCTGTCCTGACAGGACAGCCACCTAGCCAATCAAACTAGAGTGTGACCCTGTGCAGGGGACATCAAACCCCTCCCTCACATCCTGTCCACCCAGACATTCAGGTGCCTAAGGAGGGCTTCTGTGCAGAAGCCTGCCAAAGGACGGCAAACAAAGGAACCAAACCTGGTTTGGCACAAAGATTAAAACATGAGAAAAACCTTTACAAAAAGAAATGGCAAATAAACCCAACTGGAACCAAATAAAATTAAACGTGGTCCAGCGGATTAAAGTTCCAGGCTACCACCATAGCCTCTAACACTACCGAGGCTATTTTCATAGCTCGCGGTAAAATAAAAATGGCAGATACCACTGCCACCAGCCAAATGTTAGAGAAAGGGGAACAAAATAATGTTCCATGAGAAACAGACAAGGGATAACTATTAACCCTTTCAATTACTCTATGGAAGATAGTTTGTTCTGGGTCTGTAAATTTAAAAAGACTAGTAAAGTCAATGGCAACTCTACATGTTCTGGGAGACCGTAGACAGTCCCAGAAAATGGAGTTTAATAGTGGGAAGTCTCAAAAGACAACCTAAAAGTGCTGTGTGACATACAGTAAAACGATGATGCCTATGGAATAGGTGAGACTCCATAGTCCATGAGCACAAAATGTACAACACACAGCAAAAACACATGTAAGAGTGGGAAAAAAGGCTCACACTCTTACCAGGTGAAAAAATGAATCCTAAAAATCCAGCAAAGCTGCTGAGGGAATCAGTAGGTAAGGGAAAATAGCCATTCTGGAGAATTCTCCCTAACAGTCACTGTAAAAACGTTCCTCTTGTAAACTTGATGAAGGAGCTCATCTATAAGGATACATACACACCTTAAGGGATGGAGAGAATAGAAAGTCAATATCAGTATAATATAGTGTATACAGAATTTCAGCTCTCCAGATTGCACCACAATACTTGACTTACTCATCCAAATGCTTGCTCATTTTCTTATCTGGGTGGGCTTCCACTGATGTGGTAATAGATTGCAGACAGTGTGATAGAAATCCTGAGAGGTAATAGCCACTGGGGAATCTGCCAAATGGTGTAACTAACACCATCCATAAAACTCCTCCAGCTTTTCACTCATCACTGGGGTGATGGGCCAAGCCATTGGAGGGCCAGCAGTAAAACCAGTAACAGCCATAATTAGACTTTGGTAATAATGAAAAATGAAAATCGCATTAAATACCTCTACAGTCGTGTTAACAAGGTGGCTTTAAAATCAGGTTGAATGTTACAGCGGGAGGGCAACTTGGTATGTGAGAATGAAAGAAACTACTGGATCATTGCTTAATCAGTGGCTGTATAAGGATGAGCCATTTATGCATCATGCACAAACAATAAATATCAGGTTAAAAGGTAATCTTGTCTCCCCAAGTTTGAGGCAACCTCAATGATTTTTTAGTACTAGTTCACAACACACGGAATAAACCCAGAGAGTGCGCCAAAAGGTGTCCCTGACTGTGCGCTGGTGTGGACAGCTTTGTTCCTCCCCAAGGCTTGTCCTGGCCAAAACATGCACCAAGATAACTTTTTTAAAAAACTACTGATATCGATATACAAACAAAGGAAAATAATACACCAAGTTTCGCTTTGGCTTCCCTAGATCCGTTTAACCCCAACGGTCAAGTAAAAAGATTCACATCTTCTGTTAGGCACAGAGTAAAAGGCAAATCTCCCCAAAACACATCCAACATTAAAAGAGATGAGTCATCCAAGTACATCAGTGATTACACTTCTATCATTGCCCTCTTGTGGAATACCAATGTAGACATTCAATTCATTTCAGACAATTCAACTGCTGTTGCAAGGTATTTTACAGCCTATCTCACACACGCTGATGAAAAGACTGAGCTAAAAGACCTTTGGATGACATTTGAAATTGTACAGTTTTGGAATATAAATACTCTCACATAGAGAATGTGGACTTAAGAAGCTGTATATCTTTTAACAGGTACATCCTTATATGGGAAATCTGAAAACATTATCTGGCTAAACCTTGGTCCAGCTTCATCATGAAAAAGGGTACATAAATCCTTTGAAAACATAGAAAATATAGCCACAAATGATTCCAATAGCCACGATATTTTAAAAAACAATTTGATTGACACTTTAAGGAACAAATGGTGGCAATAGTAAGACAGACACAAGTGATCACAATTCAAGGGTGTTTATTAAACTTTTGCAAGGGTATGATAAATGCCCATCTAAACTTAAATCTAAGATGGGAGCAAGCTACAACCATCAAATGATAAGGAAGGCAGTCCGAGCGGATCTTGTCAACATAAAATGCCTATGCTAAAAATAAATATTGCCAATCCATACTACTAATTTACAAATAGTGTGGGTGCAGTTCATGAAAAGGAAAGAAGTGTTCACAAAATGATAAGTCAGGATGAATGGGCCATTGGCCTCCCTTCCCCACGTTTTCAGCATGGGGCAAGGCAGGTCACTCAAGCAAAGCACACACTCTGACACTGCGGAACAAGGATACAGTTCAATTTCTGTGTCCAATCCTCTTTATTCCTGGTAAGGTTTTCGGTCAGGTGTGGTTCTTCTCCTTTCAAGCTCTAAGGGTTCACAATGAAGGCTTCCCTCAGCCAGGCCCGAGCCTTCCCTCATGCAGCACAGTTCACATTGAAGGCTTCCCACAGTTGGGTTCGAACCTCCCTTCATGATTTATGGTAAATTAAGAACGCTTCCCTCAGCCGGGCTCGAGACTCCTTTCAAAATTCACAATTCCCAAAAAAAGTTCTTTGGAATTCCAGTCCCAGAATGCACTGGGCTAATTTTGCTCCCACTTCACAGCTCCCCAAATGGCATTTTCTGCCATTGGGAGCTGCAGGAGCTAAAATGAGATGTTAATTGGAGGTCAGGGTCTCTACACCTGCCCCTCAGAGACCTGGGTTCACCTGCATAGGTCCAGGGGAGGAGGTTTGCTATGGCTACTGCCAGGCAACCCCAGCTGGCCCTGGTCTTGTCTTCTGGAGGTACAGTTCCCTCCTCCACACTGCAGTTTCCTCTTAAGTAACAGGGCCAGTGTTTGAGTGTTTTTCTCTTCCGCCAGGTCTCCCATGGTGTCTGCAGCTCGCTAGCTCCTGCTCCTGCTTCCCGGCACCTTCCAGCATACCCAACTCGCTCTTCTTCTTCACAGTACTATGTGAAGATGGGATGGGGATGTTGTGTGTTTGGTGGGAAATCGAAGATGAAGAGGGTGAGGAGGGCACCACTTGAAAGTTTAGTCTTGTAGTAGTTGCTTAGATTAAGAAAATCATGAATTCTCTATAAAGAACAGTCTTTTATAATGTTCTCGCCTGGGGCTGCCAATCCAAAAAACGATCCTATAGCACTAGGACCTAATCGAACAAAAAACTACCAGGAAACAAAGTGACTCCACTTTGTTAGGAAAGGCGCTTCACAGTTAGCCCCAGCTAGGTTGCTAATATTTAGTATGCTGTAGATTGAGTATCAAATTTTCGATATGAAAGTAATGAGATTGAAAGAATTGTTTGATTTCTGGCAGGAATTGTTTAATTCACATTCCTGTAATATTTGCCGCCAAAGTTTGTCTTTGTAAATCACACAATGAGTTTGCATCTCAAATTGCCCATAATACTCTGGTGCCAGTGCATTTCGGATAAAACCTTCATCAGGGCGGTATTATAGCAAAAAACAAATTATATAGCATGACTTATATTTCATCATTGTTAACAGTATATGTATACACATAACAGCCATTATTTAAAGGTAATTACAAAAGCACATACAAATCCGCGAGCCACGTCCATTTGAAGAGATAATGAACAAAAATAAAACAAAACGGCATCCCAATTAGTTAACTGAAGTAAATGTGCATTTTCTTTCTATCTTTAAACTATATGTGCATGTCCAACCTTGGTCATGCCAAACGCTTGGATCGTGGTGTTGTACGGCAGTACAACAAGATCTACAAGAAAGTTAAACAATAATACTGAGTCATCCTCAAAAACTTCAGTAATGAAGCATGTAAAGCCTAATTGTTGCTGCTGTACTTACTAAGCATCGGCTGTTCACAAGCCGTGACCGCAGAGTGAGCCGCTTGCAACGCGCTCGCGTTAGTTTACCTTTCGTTTTAAAGGTTACTATGGAGACGGTGCGAGGCGTTGTGATCCAACTGGAGCACGTACGCCTCGCGCCCCACCCTCGGGCGCGAGCCAGGGGGCGGGGATGTCTCCATGGTGACCGTCGCATTGGGAATCAATGCGCGTGATTGTAATTTCATGTCTTCAAAGCCTTAAAGGCGCAGTTACTTGAGCAGGAAGGGTAATAGAAATGTGTATTCTTTGCATGGATCGCAATGTTGTATTAAAGACTATGGGTCCGCATTGAACCAGCAACTAAATATAAGAAGGAGAGCGTATGGAGGAATTAGTTGATCCGGTGTAATCCATCACTAGGACATATATTCTGTTAATTATGTATTAATTGCTATGATGTCATTTAAGCAATGAGTTCAGAGCATTCCACTATTATAAAGAAATCAACCCAGGTATAGTCCAATCATCAAAAATCACGGCAAAAACTGTAAAGTGCAGTTATATAGCGGAGCCATATCAACGGATGGCTTGGAATAGAAGCTCTACGTTTACGTGGAAAAATGTCAATATTCTGTAAATAAAATATAAAGTTCCACAAAAATGATTTTACAAGAAACACATATAGTTTATTTCTTCATTGAGCCCTCTTGGAGTGAGAGAACTCAGACAGTCTATCCAAAAGGTTTCTCTTTGGTCCATTTTCCTTCGGAAATTCTCGTGGGTGTCTCGTTTAGAAACCACTTCTAGAATTACAAAGCGGATCTGAGCCAGGTTGTGTTTCTTCTCATCCCAATGTCTTGACACCGCTGAGTTCGAATTGTGATTCCTTATGCATGATCTATGTTCATTCCATCTAATTTTTGCTACTCGCAATGTCTGACCCACATAGTACAGTCCACACGGACACTTGATGGCATAAATCACGTTAACAGAGTCACATGTAGCACAATCTTTCAATCTGATTGTCTCTCCTGTATAGGGATGTTTTACTGTTTCTCCTTTCATCACATAGCCACAATTGCTACCATTCAAACAAGGAAATGTTCCAATTCTTTCTGTGAGTTTCTTCTTAAGTACTGGTTTGGTTTGAACTAGTCTATCTTTTAGGTTTTGACTCCGCTGGTAGGCGAATGTGGGTACTTCCTTAAACAAGTGTTCTACTCTTTGATCACATAATAATGTGTTCCAATGTTTTTTGATAATGCACTTAATGTGGTTGCTTTGACGTGAGTATTTGGACACAAAGACCAGTGGGGGAGCCGACTCTTGCTTAGTCTTTATCTTCAATAAGTCTTCTCTGCTTTGTGTGGCTACTCGTGATTGAGCTGTGTTTATTTCTTCTTCCGAATATCCCCTGTCCAGGAACTTCTTCCCCAGCTCTTGGATGGCTATCTTGTAGCACCAAACTTCAAAAATCATTTGGAGGTGGCCATACATACTTTATTCACAAAGTTTGGTGAGCAACTTAACCATAAAGAAAAGGCCCGCTACCGCAGGGCCTGTAATATGTGATAGATATATTTATTTTATTTGATTTTTTGTTTTTTTGTATTACGGTTTAATCCAAAGCCTTTCACAATGTGAAAACACAGAAGATTACATGAAAAAAAGGAAGTGTTCATTAATAGAATAAAAAACACAATAAACACATTACACATTCATACCTACATACCACTATAACAGGTAGTGTCAGACTATTTAAAGCCTACACTAATAGTACATCTATGCTCAAACACAATATTCCTAAAATACGAGTCCAATTATTTAGTGTGGTGTCACAATTTTAAAACCATCTTCATATAGTATAAAACACAAATATATATATATATATATATATATATATATATATATATATATATATATATATATATATATATATATATATATATCATTAAGACATGGAGGAAGGAAAAAACCGCACTCCAAGCATGAGGTCTGCAGGTCCCAGTAAACAAAGTAGCAAACTCGAATCCAAGTGCCAGAAAAACGAGTTTAATAGATGGTTAAAAATAGTAGGCAAAAGACACACAGCAAACAAAACAGAACGCCAGGGCAGTGTCCTTAACGACGCTTTTCGCGCTTCTCCGAGCGCTTGATCACGTTAGGGAGACATGAAAACAATGAGAGTAGATATTAACAATGGGTCCTTCTTCCATGTTGCCTACCAACACAAGCTAACAGTTTGGCGCAATAACATGGCGGCCATTTTAGAGTGTAGCAGAAAACTGCATTAACCATAAAAAGAACAGGTTAAAAATAGAAGTAGAATCAATAGCACATTAAAATTCAGCACCAAACATGTAGATATATAGTAAAAGGACATGCAGTGAGATGGATGTAAACAAATTTCACTCAAAGCAAACATTAGCAAAGATTAGCAAAAATTTGCAAACATTTGCAAAAATTTGCAGTCCACAGCTGTGACATAGAGTGCAAATGCATTCCTATGTAAGCTTATGAAAAAATATGTATGTAATAGCTAAAAAAATATATATAAAAATATATATATATTTAAAATGCGAGTGCATGTCTAGCTCACCAAGGCAATATGATAATAATACATAGAGAAGACACAGCTGGGACAAAAAATGCTGTCTAATATGAACACTCTGTTGACAGTTTGGGGACAGTCAATATGTGCGACCTTTAAGATAAAAACATGTTGCAGGCTGCAATGTAAAGTGCAAGTGCATTAGATTGTAAACTTATGAGTCTAGCAGCATTAGATAGGCAGAAAAGTTGGTAATCATAAAATGTTGGTGCAAAATGCAATATTGAAGCTTGTGGGAAAAGTAAAGGCAATTTACAATGAAAAAAGCAATGTCAAAAACACCCAGAATTACAGAGTACAGATACAATCGTGTACTCCCAACATTCAAACCCCCTAAACATCAGAAAAGGGCAAGACAGCCAACATAGACCAACTGAACAATTAAAAAAGTTGGAAAACTTGAAAAAATGCAAATTAAATAAATCAACCAATTCCAGGCCAGGGCCAAAATCCAAATAAACAAATGGGAAAAGCAGTATATGGCGGCAAGGGACCAGGATCACATAACAGAGAGCAAGAGAAAAGGAGAGGTGTGTGTAGGCGCATAAAGAAACAGAATAATTACGTTCCCACAAAAGTATGTAACTCCTCATCCACATTATGCCCATTGGGATACTTAGTGTCAAAGTCCAGGATAAACCTAGTTTCCAGTTGTCTCAATTTCAGAGTGCGATCACCTCCCCTCGGATCAATTGGTACATGAGCCACAGCAAAAAATGCAAGCAAATGAACATCACTGTCGTGTTCCTGCCTGAAATGTTTGGCCATAGGATACGTAGGATCAAAGTTCTTAATCGCTCTGAGATGCTGTAAAATACGGAGCTTAAGTACACATGTTGTGGATCCCACGTACCATTTCCGGCAGGGGCATGTTAAAACATACACTACAAACGGAGTCTCACAATTGATAAAATATTTTAACCTGAATTCCATACCCGTGATTGGATGTACAAAAGATTTACAATTAGTGGCATGAGGGCAGGCTTTACACTTTTGACACTTGGTAAAACCCTTGGGTAAGGTGGGTAGCCAATTGGTCCTAGTGGAATTGTTCTGGACAGGAGACAAATAACTGGAAACCAGTCTATCCTTCAACGAAGGTGCCTGTTTGTAGGTTACTGTGGGACACTTGGAGAGTAATGGGCCAAGATCTTTGTCCAGCCTGAGAATATGCCAATGTTTCGCAACAATTTTACGAACATCATAAGAGGCTTTGTTAAATGTAACAATAAGGCGAGGTTCATCCTGACCCTTATCTTTCCTCCTACTGGCAGAACCATGTAGTAACACTTCCCTTGAAAGTGACCGTGCTTTGGAGAAAGCCATTTCAATAATCTTTTTTCGGTACCCCTGCCGTAGAAAGTCAGTGGCAGCCAACCTGCAACAGCAATCAAACTCTTGAATGTCTGTGCAGTTGCGCCGAAAGCGAATAAATTCGCCATAAGGGATACTGTTCTTGCAGGAGAGCGGATGGCTACTCGTTGCATGCAGGGGAAGGCCAGTGTTGGTGGGTTTTTTGTGTAGGGAAGTATGAATGCCTAGGTTGTCCAATCTTACATTAACATCCAAATAAACAATTTGAGTATAGCTGTGGCATTCAGTGAATCTCAAATTCACAACATTGTTATTAATGTTGTCCACAAAAGATCCCCACTCATTCTCATTTCCCTTCCAGATGATAAAAATATCATCGATATACCGCCACCAACCAATAACTTGTGTAGAAAAACTAACTGAAAGTAACTCAGACAAGAAAGTAGCTTCCCACCACCCCATGGTGAGGTTAGCGTAGGATGGCGCAAATGTACTACCCATAGCAGTACCTCTGACCTGGTGATAAAAGGTACCCTCAAAAAGAAATACATTGTTAGTTAAACAGAACAGAAGCATATCCAAAATCATCCCACTGTGCCCCAAATAGTTCAAAGAACGAGTGTCCAAAAAATGTTTGCAGGCTACCAATCCAGTCGTGTGATCTATAGATGTGTAAAGGGAAACAACATCTAAGGTAGCTAACATTAAGCCCTCCTCCCAAGGTATATCTGAAATGTGACTCAAGAAGTCCTTGGTATCGCGTAAATATGAAGGCAGGACTGACACCAACGGGGACAGGGTCTCATCTATGAATTGGGCCATATGTTCAAGGAGAGAACCACACAAAGTTACAATAGGCCTGCCTGGTGGATGGATCAAGGATTTATGAGTCTTGGGCAGAAAATATATGGTGGGTATAGTATGACTCACAGGCACAAGAAACTTAGCAAGCTCATCCTCAATAAGGCCTTTCTCGGCCCATTTGGTACATAAGGCGGTGAGCTCCAACTGTATTTCGACAAAAGGATTCTTTGGAAGCCTGGAATAACAGCACCGATCACGTAACTGACGATTAGCCTCAGCCACATAACATTCCCTGTCCTGAATAACGATATTAGAACCCTTATCGGCAGGTTTTATCACAATGTTAGGCAAATTCTGCAATTCATTAAGGGCCGATCGTTGTGGGATGGTAAGATTCTGTTTGTTGTTAAAAGGTTTTTTACGAAGTTTACGAAAATCATTAACACATAAATCATGAAATGCCTCAATACATCCCCCCACCGAAAATTGAGGGTTGAACCTGGACTTATTTTTCAATTTAGTACGTATATCCCAGTTGGGATCAATGTCAAAGTCAACTGGATCAAAAGTAGAGGGATCAAACAATTCATTCTGGAGACAGGCCAAGTCAGTCAAGGTAGAGATGTCAGAAATACGAATGTCAGTTCGGCCAGCCCGTGGCACAGGTGGTTTAACTTGCGGGGGATTGATGGAAAAGAATTTCTTTAGTCTGATTTTCCGTAGAAATTTGTCAAAGTCCAGACGTGACTGGACATAGTCAAACTGAGTGGTAGGACAAAAATTCAAGCCCAATGAAAGCAATGATGCTTGTGAGCCCGTGAGGGTGTGGGAAGACATATTGACAATTTGATAAGAATTTATATTGTCTGTTGTTACTACTTCGCTCCAGAGCGCGTCAGCCTGCCTTGTTGATGTACATCTGAGCCGCTTCCCACGACGGCCTCGGCGGGTTTTTTTCCTTTTGACAATTTCTGTTCCTTTCCTCTCCCTCTTCCTCCTCCTCTGTTCTTTCCACGGCCTCTGCCCCTCTTTTGGTTTTTTCCATCTTGACATAAAAGTCTCATTTCCTCTAAAAAATTTAGTTTGATAGGCATTTCATCATTTTCTGAAACAGAGACATCAGATTCTGAAGAAACGGTTTCTGCCTCCCCCAATTGTTTAGGAAATGATTGTGTAGTAGAGCTTTTACGCAAAGAGTCAAACCGCTTGGCAAAGGTGAAAATACGACCTGATTCATAGTCAATTTTATCTCTAATAAATTTTCTATGTTTACGCTGTTTGATCTCCTCTTCGTAGGCAATAAGATCTTCTTCAATTTTACTTCGTAGTTTCTTACCCTCCTCAGTGCTGGGAATATCACGTAATTCAGACTCTAATTTGTCAAGATGTAAAAGTACAGCATTGCGGTCGGAATTGGCATACTTGACTAAAATTTTCAAGAACTGCGCAGAGCAGTGACTGCTGGCACCTCCCCACTCTTCCAACATGTTGGGATCCTGATCCTCAAAAGATGGTGTTATCATAATACGTAATCCACGGGGGACACGGCCCACATCGAGATAATTTTGCAGGGAGTGCATTAACAAGATTAAAAGTGCAAGGTGTAGGATAGCAACTGTGTCTTTAAAAAAAAGCATCCTTAATAGAAAATACAACTGCAAAGAACATAATTATAAATACTCCTGCAGATTAAGTTCCATAATACTAAAAATAAACCACAACAGCTCATAATATATACTTAAAGTGCACCTTCAGAATCAAAAGTGCATGGTGTCAAAAACATCTATTCCATTTACAAAACAAGCATTAGAGCAGAAAAGTCAAACAGTGAGAATTCCTGCTACAGACTTCTATCCCAGTCTTACATAGTGCTAAAACCAAAACACAAGAACTCATATGGGCCTGATTCACAGAGCATTTTCCAATGGGATTGCACCATTGTAAAACGCGTCTGTGAATCAGGCCCATAGTATATACATAAAGTGCAATGTCAGAGTAAAAAGTGCAAAAGTGTCTAATAGCAACTATTTTCTTCACAGGGCAGGCATTGATGTTGAATAAAAAATACCGCTGTAAAGAACATAAGTATAAATATTCCTGCGGCTTAACTTAAATAATGCTAAAAACAAAGCTCATGATATATACTTAAAGTGCATCTTCAGAGTCAAAAGTGCAAGGTGTCTAATAGCAGCTATTTCCTTTGCAAGGCAAGCCATAGAACAGAATAGTCAGTAAGAATTCCTGCTAGACACTTCTAGCCCAGTCTTACATAGTTCTAATAACAAAACACAAGAGCTCATAACATATACATAAAGTGCAATTTCAGAGTCAGAAGTTCAAAGTGTCTAATAGCAGCTATTTCATTCACAGGTCGACGTTCGAGCTGAATAATCAAACAGTGAGAATTCCTGCTAGAATATTCGAGGTATTAATTTTCCATGACGATCAAGTTGACATACCTCATTGCGGCTACAGAAAGCATAACCCCTGAGTTAGTAAGCAAGTGGTGCCATATTTTCTCCCAAGAGAGAGTTCCTGACTTTGTCATATATCTACCAAATATTTCTAATCATGTTGTACATGAAGCCAGGCATGCAATTGTTAGATATTTTGAAGTCTCAATGCCAGTATGCCAAAAGTGGCATGTTCTCTCCTTTCTCGCAATTTTTGCTTTTACTCCCAGCACGTCATTAGTTGGGTACAGATTAGGTTTTACTCTTAGAGAGCGATTATGCTCTCGATAAAAGTTTTTGCAAATATGGCTACAAGACGTTATAGGATTTTACATCTAACTGGAAGTGGTCATATAGCTTATAGTCAACCAGCAGGCCTCTGTTAGCAATCCAATCCAATCACATTCTAAGAGTTTTTCCATTACCCTATGCGGATTGTACACTAACTGAGCCTCATTAGACTCAATTTTGGAAAGTATTGAGAGACAGACTCCCACACTTTTACTCAATAGCTTGCAGGAGATACTAATCCACACAGTGGTAGCGTGTAAATCTTAATATTTGTGATTGTTTGCATTCAATTAGTGCCTCTACAGAGACTAACCCTAATTCATTGCGAATTGCTGCCAGTGATGTACCCAATGGGAGACACAAGACCCTCTTACAAATCCTAGATTCTGACCTTTGCTCAGTCCCAACCTTCATTCAGTGTCTCACCACTGTGGATCAACCTCAATACAATATTCTGGTTGTACATAGTTATCACTGGTGTCAGTGAGAAGCAACTGTATCTCTCATCGAGTAATAGCAACTGGGCTGCAGTACTTGCTTCAGTGGCTTTGATACAAGCTTGATGGTCCAGTTGAGACTCCTTATTACAGAATCACATTTCCAGCTATAGGACCTTCTCCTCACACTTTTTGTCATAGGATTCATTACCAAAATATTAGATTAGGGGATGTTAACTTCCAGATATATATCTTTTAAATATTTGTTAACAGCCTCAAGTGAACGAAGGCGTCTGACTGGCGTATACTCATTAAGAACTAGGACTTATGCATAGAACAGGTAGTGTATTTTACAGGTTCCCAGTCAGTCCACACCCCTGAGGCCATCGTCAATATCAAAAATATACATAGTAAATAAGAAAGGGGCCAACACACAACCTTGACGTAGACCCTGATTACTAATAACCCAATTTGATAAAGTTCCTCACTGGTCCAACCTGATCTACATGCTTGTACCTAAATGGAGTGCTTCAAGCATAGCTAACAGAGTAGGAGGGCAGCTCTGTGAATGCATTTTTCACAAGCTCTAATGACGCAATTGAAAGCTTTACTTACATCCAGAAAAGCAAAGTAAAGCTGTTGATTAGCCTCCATAGCCTGTCCAGCCAAGAGACGCAACACCAGGAAGTATAGCAAGATATTAGTTCCTCTTTTGAATCCCAATTGATTAGGATCTAGAAATTGTGCTTGCCTTGCCCAGGTGTTGAGGGCTCTCAGGATAAAGTTTAAAAAAATGTTATAGGATGTATCCAAGATGGAGATCAGGCAATAGTTTGACCGGTCCCCAGACTTAAAAATCACTATAACTGTTTTGTCCATCCATGACCGTGGAAAAATACATCTCCTAATGTTGTTAAACATATCTAACAGAATACTTGCCCAAAGTGATGGATCAGATTTTATGCTTATGTTCGAAAGACCATCTGACCCTGGAGTGTTTGAAGATTTTGCTTTTACAATTGCACATTGATTTTTGTGCATATCGATATCAAGAATATTTCATGAAAGTAGATCTTTATGCAATAAAACAGTTGTTAATAGGTTGTCGCTAAGTTCCTTGGTACTATAATAAATATTTTAGAAATAACCCTTCCAGACGGACCCTGCGATTGGTTGAGTTTAAATGGCACTCTGTTGGTCGATAGATTTCATTAGTGACCAAAAGCATAAACCATTGCTAGATTGGAGTTAGTACAGCATTGATTTAGTATTGTTCTGGTACATTATATGGCGATGGTATTTGACACAATTGGTGTATGCTTGTTTTAATTGTTTTATCATTGGGGTGCCTGCCGGATCCTGCTTCATAACTAATCATACCTTATGCCTGAGTTCTCTTTTTTCCTGTAAAACCCTGATGTTAAATTTGTGAGAATGATTATATATGTTAGAGCCCCTTTTAAGTTTCCTAGTTGAAACTAAACCCTTAAACAGATTTTGCAAGAGGGAAACAAAATACAAACGTATCATCTCAGCAAACTTTCCCTTGTCATAGTGTCAGTTTATTTTTGAGTTGAACCTCATGGACATGGATGGCTTCCATATGATAGCTTTGTGTCTTCTGCTAATTTCCAAACATGTTCAATCTTCTTATTGTCAGTTATAGTATTAAAAGCCATTGTCAAAATAACCTGACAGTGATCACTACCTTCCTCGGATGCAACCATCAGTATTTTGCTATTGGGAACCATGTAGTGCAAAACAAATTTATAATCTAGAGTTGACCTTGCCATAAATCTAAACCAAGTGCATTCTGCAGGTATGTCACCAGTTTGGTTACCATTTAGTATGTTCATGCTCCACTCATGCAAGGTATTTCTGATAGTAAAGCCTCTGTCACTAGCAGCCATTTTATATCATAACGGTGTTCATTGAGACACTCAGTATTACAATCCACCAGCAATATAACCCCCCCAGACCCATCTCTGGTGCATATTTCTCAAGAATATCTGAGACGTACCCCAGCTTGGTCTTTGAGGGATTATATTAAACATTCAAAAGAATGCATTATTTGTGCGTGTTCCAGTTAGCATCACACAAATCAAGCTTGATACCTAAAATGTCACAACTTCCTATGTCCAAATTTGTCACAGTAATACCACTGGCAAGACGCAACTCACTTAGTAGCCCCCCCCAGGCCCCCGTTTGGACACCCTCTAATACCCCTACATGCTGGCACAACACAAATCTCAAACCCATCCAGAATCGGAATGTCAGTAAGCTATGGTTCTTGAAGGCAAATTATGTCTGCTGTTGACTAGAGATCATATTTTGAAGCTAGGTGCTGGAAGCCATGCGTTTTCCACAAGACCACGGTAGTTTTGTATATTTCACATATTACTTTACATCGTATTCCCTTTTACATGCAGTGTGTTCAAAATGTGCGCCCAGTCATAGGACACTGCACGATGTTCCAATGGTCTATTTATGCAGTCTTGCCCACTGGAAATTCCTGCTTTCACCATGACAACTAAGGGGTTGTGTGGCATAGGCAGATGGTTTACAGAAAATACATCTGTTGTTGATGTTAAATTAAGAGAATCAACAGTGTCAGTAATTGAATAACCAAGTAGTTTCAAACTTGGGCATTCTTGCAGGACTATGTTCTTTACCAGCTCAGAATGGAAACCAATCTCACTAAATCTACCCTAGCATTGTCGATGAATTCTATCTGAGCTATGTCTTTGGATGATGCGGATTTTAAACTTGGCAGTTCACCAAACAGTGTCAATACATATTGCCTGTTCAGTGGAAAAAGGGCACCTGGCTAGGCCCCGATATGCCCAGGTAGGTATGCAATGTTATCACATAAATAATCAGGGTGCAAGATCACATGTGACGTCCTTTGATGTCTTACTACACACTCACAACATAGAGTGGGCCTCATTACGAGTTTGGCAGTAGCCATGGATTTATTAGCTCCATGGCTGCCGCCAAACCGGGCTCCTTTACCGGGTTCCCAGAATGGGGAATTACCGGGCCATTCTGAGTACGGGAGGCCCGGTAATTCCTCCATTTGGGAACCCGGCCCCGGGCCTTCCCCATTCCCATCTGAGCCTCCATAGGGCTGAATGGGAATATGAGAGGGAGCTAACAACGGGCCGATTACAAGTGGCCTGTTGTTTGCTCCCTCTTCCCCTCGCGGGACCCGGTCATGACGCCTGGTTTTGCCAGGCGTCCTTACCGGGTTCCGTGAGGGGACCTCGTAATTTTGCGGGACGGGTTTAATGGGTCTGCCTCCATTAGCGGAGCCCGTTAACCCATTCCGTGAACCTCGTAATGATGCACAATGACTCTTAATGGTGGGTCAACAAAGCTTTGGGCCTCATTACGAGGTTGGAGGTAGCCATGGCGCTATTAGCGCCATGGCTGCCTCTAAAACCTTTCCGACTCCGGTCTGGTGGATGGAGCAATTACCGGTCCATTCCGAGGTCGGCGGGACCGGTAATTCCCCATTCATCAGAGCCATTCCCCATTCCCATTTGAGCCCCCATAGGGTTCAATGGGAAGGGGGAAGGCGGCAATAATGGTACCGCAAATTGCAGTACCGTTATTGACCCCGGTATCCCTTTGCGGGTCCTGTCCTTAACACCTGGTAATATCAGGCATTATAGAAGGACCCGCAAAGGGAACTCGTAGTAGGGCGGTAAGGGATTACTGGCACCAGTGCCCTTAGCGGTGCCGGTAATCCCTTACCGCCCACCTCGTAATGAGGCCCTTTAACCCTAAATTATTTATTTGACAAGTCAATTTCTTATTAGCATTCAGACCCAAAATGTGGACATATTATAAAATTAAAATAGTGGTAGTACAGCTATGTACCATCCAATTCTATCTGAAGGACTTATCCTATCATTCGTGACAGAACATTTACATAGAAACATGTGTTATCCAGAGAGTATCGTCTTTCTGGAGTACAAAAAACAACAGTGTGACATTGAACACTGTTCATTGCAACTTAAAGGAAGTAGACACTATAATGTTTCGGCCATATAAAATATTTTCTTGAAACTTCTAGTGGGGATGACCTTCTTCATGACATGTGGGATGAAGTGTTATCCATGTCCGTGCGGTATCTATAAATAACAATAACAGTGGAAGTGTGTGTTAGGACAATCTGTGATTACAAATGGACTGTTCTATAATTTAAAAAACCTTATTAGGTGCTATTGAGAGCCAAAGCAGTGTCCATTTTAGATCACTGGAAAAAACGTAACATCAGTGTTTTATTCCTGTGGTAAGTGTTTGCAAAATATCCCTCTTTAAATTAGTGGGAGGTGCTACCTTAGTAAAGCTCCGTAGGAAAAATGCAGATTCATGTACAGGATCCTGTCTATCTGTATAAGAATCGAGACAGAAAAAAACAGGAATCTGTGTCAATGCTGGCACCAGATGGTTCCCAGTACATTGTGGTACATGTTTTGAGTCACTGATCATGCCTAGTAATGGATCCCGCTAGAGAGTTTGGTAGTGTTCCACATGAGCCCATTGTTATATTCTTAAGTGAATCTCAACTGCAGGGGATGACAAAAAACAGGGAGGCATGTGTCAGCTTGCTGTTCCTCGCTAAAGAGTAGTGATACTTATATTCATGCGTGGATTAAACATTTACAGTGTTGATAAACATTTGTCTCGAGAGATGCAAATTTTGAGCATACTGAGCACAATGATCGGTGTTAAAGACAATGGTGTCTATCATCACGTTACGCTACATCTGTGGCTTCTCTCCCAATAGGGCACAGTGGACCATGCATGGGCGTGCCAAAATCTACATATATATTGTGGTGTGAGAAGGTTTTCTGAAAAAACAGGGATGTGGTCTCAGGTTACACAAAAGGGTAATAACAGTGTATCACATATTTCCCTCTCTCCCGTGTCATGGATCGCGCCAAAGTACATCATTTCAAAATGGGGTGCATCCATCGTCGTGTTAGTTGTGAAAAGGTTCCGATCGCATGTTGACTTACTTCTCGAATGCTGCTGCCGGCGGTATACGCCTGGCTACTCTGTCGGATACTGGGAAGGCGGAAGCATTTCACTGCCTTCTGGAGACGCTTAGTGCACGTTGCCTTGGGTGACACTAGACTACCAGACGATCCAACGGACTCAGTACGCATGTGACTGGAAAACGTATACTAAGAAGTATCGCTCCAGGGCAGAAAAAATATATTTTCTGTACGAATGCGATGTGATGTATTTGGGCACTATTCTGCTGAAAATAATTTTTAAAAGGCAGCTAGTGCTTTGGACAATTACGGTGTCTCTGTTCAAATAAATGTTTCATTGAAAAAAAAGGGGTTGTTTGAAAAAAGGTTATGTGTATCTGTACGGCATTCTCAAGAATGGATTCTTTTAGTGGCACTTTATTTTTCGATATGATGTGAGGTGGTTTTATGCTGGTGTGGGACCAGTACATTTACACAAATGACCAGAGGTGGCTAACAGAGTTTCTGTAGTTAATTGTCCACATCAACATTCTATTTCTTAAAAGTTCCCCATAACTATCTTCTGAGAAAAACAGCATAATGGTGACTTTAAATGGTGTTTCACCTGTTCCAGGTCTGATAAAAAACATTGATTTTAAGATAGAAACACAGTTATTGGTTTACACTCCATCATGGAAAAATGGCAATAGTATATTGGCATTGAATGGGGATCGAATTAGTTCAGGTATAATCCAACAGTGAGGTCAAATTGCGTGGCTTCTAGTGTTTGTAATTATCTGTCCAAACATGCGCCAAAATATATATATGCAACAAAATGTCATATGTCGGGTGGATCGAAATCAGTCAGTGTATATCTGGAAGAAGTTCTAGGACTGGTCTTTTTTGGCACACCCATCTGGATAGGAATTGACTCTGCTTGTTACTTCCAGAAATGTTTCCATTCTACTGCTATATTTAATCCATTCTTCACTGTGTCTAGTCTGTGTACCCATCGCTGCTCCCGGCTTGTCATGGATAGATTAATGTTGCTGCCCTTCTTCTGTGTGGTCAGTGTGGTCAGTTGTTGAATGACGGTCCAGGTTAGATCCTCGTTGGAGTGTCCTAGTCTTGTGTAGTGATCAACCAGTGGCTTATCTGCGATTTTATTCAATTTCCACAGTGTATGGGTTCTTTGTTTGATTCTATATAAGTATGAAACAGGGTGTCCCGCAAGTTTTTATTTTTCTTGAAGGCAAACATGGGTTTTCTCTCCAGCGTGCCATTGTTTTTGATAAGGTCCCCGTTCTTGTTTATAGAGGCTTTTGTGAAATTACTGAGCGGACTATATGTGGTAACACATACTGTCTGATTTAGGGGGATCTTTTGGTCTGTGTTGGCTGTTCTATTCCTTGCCATTTTGATAGATTTTTTTGGGTAGCCTCTCTCTGTTAGACGAGTTTGTAATTTGCTGACATGACATTCATACTTGTCTTTCTCTGAGCAATTCCTTTGTATCTGGAGACATTTTTCCCAATACACTGTGGAATTTGCCTCGAGTCGTAGGTCACTATAGCTGTTGAAAATGTGTGGCATGCAAATACACAAAATCAAGCAAAACAATTGTATACAAGGATTTTCATTGGGCCCTTAAGGACCACTTGAACTGCGACAGTAAATTTGTGCTATGTACAATTATATGCCCATGCAACTTGATCTACATTTGAAAAACCATCAGACCTATCAAGCAACGAATTTCCGAACATCGGTCTTGCATCAAGAATAAAATCGCAGATAAGCCACTGGTTGATCACTACACAAGACTAGGACACCCCAACGAGGATCTAACCTGGACCGTCATTCAACAACTGACCTCACAGAAGAGGGGAGGTGACATTAATCTATTCCTGACGAGACTCGAGCAGCGATGGGTACACAGACTAGACACAGTGAATAATGGATTAAATATAACAGTAGAATGGAAACATTTATGATATGATATGATATGGCATTTGTAACGCGCCTATACACAGGTGTTTCAAGGCGCGACGAGGCAGGGAGGGGAGGAACAAGGGGAGACAGACAACGATCCTACTAGGCCAGGTGTCATTCAGATCGCGCAAGTGCAGGGGTGGGGGCGGGGGAAATGAGCAAGGGGAAGGGGAAGGGGGGAAGTGCAGTACAAGGTAAGTGGCGTAAAGTAATAAATAAATAGGGCCAGCTGGTGGCAAGTGCAAGGTAAGTGCAGAACAAGTGCTGGAAAAGGGGGGGGGCTGTAGGGATACAGAGACAGTCCCGCAGTGCAGAGGGGTTCCAGGGCATCAGTGCAAGTGAAGAGTGGCTGGGCCCAGGACCGAGGCCGTTAAGAGTGGTCCAGTTGCAGAATCAGTGCAGTTTCAGTGAAGAATATTAGCTGTTCAGCAGGGGAGAGGGAGAGAGAAAGCAGAAGCAAAGAGGAAGGTTTTGAGGTGCTTCCGGAACCGGAGATGGTTCTCCTCAAGTTTCAGGGAGGCAGGAAGGCTGTTCCAGAGAGAGGCCCCTGCCGCGGAGAGAGATCTACCCCCAGCTCGTTGCTTCGAGAAGCGGCTGACCCTGAGGGAGTTGGAGGCGGATGAGCGAAGGGCTCAATTTCTGGAATTAAAAGGCAGAGTCAATTCCTATGCAGATGGATGTGCCAAAAAAGACCAGTCCTAGAACTTCTTCCAGATATACACCAACTGATTTCGATCCACCCGACATATTACATTTTGTTGCATATATATATTTTGGTGCACGATCGGCAGATAATTACAAACACTAGAAGACACACAATTTGAACTCACTGTTTGATTATACCTGAAATAGTTCGATCACCATTCAATGCCAATATACTATTGCCGTTTTTCCATGATGGAGTGTAAACCAATAACTGTGTTTCTATCTTGAAATCGAGCTTTTTGATCAGACCTGGAACAGCTGAAACACCATTTAATGTCACCATTACTTTTAAGAAATAGAATGTTGATGGTGACAATTTACTACAGAAACTCTGTTAGCCAACACTGGACATTTGTGTAAATGTACTAGTCGCACACCAGCATAAAACCACCACACACCATATCGGAAAAAAAAGTGACACCAAAAGATTTTTTCAACAAAACGTTCATTTGAACAGAGACACCCTAATTGTCCAAGGCACTAGCTGACTTTTACAAATACCTTACAGCAGAACAGTGCCCAAATACATTACATCGCATTTGTACAGAAAATATATTTTTTCTGCCATGGAGCGATACTTCTTAGTATATGTTTTCCAGTCACATGCCCACTGAGTCCGTCGGATTGTCTATTAGCAATAGACTCACATCTAACCTATAGGAGAATGTTTCTCCAACAGAACACTTGTCCGCTGTCGATTGGTCATCATGACCGTACGTGTAGCTACCACAAAACGAGCTAGTTTTGCTTTCTAATATCACCCAAAGCAACGCGCACTAAGTGTCTACAGTAGGCAGGGACACGCTTCCGCATTCTGAGGATCCGACAGAGTAGCCAGGTGTACTCTGCCGGCAGCAGCATACGAGAAGTAAGTCCACAAGCAATCAGCACGTTTTCATGACTAAAACGACGATGGATGCTCCCCATTTTGAAATCATGTACTTTGGTGCGATCCATGACATGGGAGAGAGGGAAATATGTGACACACCATTATCACCCATGTGTATAACCTGAGACCACTTCCCTGTTTTTTCGAAAAACTTTCTCACACCACAATATATGTAGATTTCGGCATACTCATGCATGGTCCACTGTGCACTATTGGGAGAGCAGCCACAGATGTAGTCTAATGTGATGATAGACACCATTGTCCTTATCACCGATCATTGCGCTCAGTATGCTCAAAATTCACGTCTCTCGAGACAAATGTTTATCCACACTGTAAATGTTTAATCCACGTACATGTATAAGTATCACTACTCTTTAGCAAGGAACAGCAAGCTGACACAAGTCTCCCTGTTTTTTGTCATCCCCTCAAGTTGAGATTCTCTCAGAAATATAACGCTGGGCTCATGTGGAACACTACCAAACTCTCCAGCAGGATGGCTTACTAGGCATGAGCAGTGTCTCAAAACATTTTGGGTAGGACCTTCACCAATGTACCACAATGTACTGGGAACTATCTGGTGCCAGCATTGACACGGATTCCTGTTTTTTCTGTCTCGATTCTTATACAGATAGACAGGATCCTGTACATGAATCTGTATTTCGCCTATGGAGTTTTACTAAGGAAGCACCTCCCAGTAATTTAAAGAGGAATATTTTGCAAACACTTACCACAGGAATAAAACACTGACGGTAAGCTGTTTTCCAGTGATCTAATATGGGCATTGCTTTGGCTCTCAATAGCACCTAATAAGGTTTTTTAAAAAAAAATTATAGACCAGTCCATTTGAGATCACAGATTGTCCTAACACACACTTCCACTGTTATTGTTTTTTTGCTAGATACCCCACAGACATGGATAACACTTCATCCCACATGTCCTGAAGAAGGCCATCCCCATTAGATGTTTCAAGAAAATGTTTAATATGGCCGAAACATTATAGTGTCGACATGCTTTATGTTGTAATTGACAGTGTTCAATGCCAGACTGTTGTTTTTTTGTACTCCAGAAAGACTTTACTCTCTGGATAGCAGATGTGTCTGTAAATATTCTGTCACGAATGATAGGAAATGTGTATTGTATGAGTTAAGTCGTTCAGATTGAATTGGATGGTACATAGTGCTACTACCGCTGTTTTAAATGTATAATATGTCCGCCTTTTGGGTCCGAATGTTATTAAGAAATTGACTTGTTAAATAAATAATTTAGGGTCAAAGACTTTGTTGACCCACCATAAAGTGTCATTGTATGTTGTGAGTGTGTAGTAAGACATCAAAGGACGTCACATGTGATCTCGCACCCTGATTATTTATGTGATAACACTGTTCAATGGAAAGGCAAATCTTACTGAAAACGTACGTTCAAAGTTGATATCAGACAGTACTTCACCCTTCTACCCCCGACACATTCAGGACTATGATGCGCCGCCCCTGAAAGTAGGTCACCAATTCATGGAAGTCTGAGTTGATTCATCCTCTTGATCTCTTGTAGGATAGGCACCTTTGGTGTCTCTAGAGGCGGTGTATTTAGCTGACTAATTAGTTTCTTTGTCTTTTCCTCCAATGAAAGGGAAAGCGGAAAGACGTTGACTAGAGTGGATGTTTGTTGCCTGGTATGAAAAGCATTGCGCTTGGTGACAACGGTAGTTGGGATGTGGCCAAACCTCTTGCCCTTTCTTCTACAAGGGCTTTTATAGCCTCAGATGCTTAATGATTTTTGTCTATATGTTTCAGCAAGGAATGTAGTTCCTCCTCTTCAATATTCAAATGGATAGATATCAAAGTAGAGTTCACTAAACTATTTGGACCAAGCTCTACGAGAGGTTTTAAAAAGCGAGTAATTAAGCCATTAGCAGCTTTCTTATTTGTGTTTGACTAGTTTAGAGTTAAACACTTCCCTTTTGCCAATGCCTGAGTCAAAACTGGAGAGGAAGTCTTTTCATTCCTATTTCCAGCTATTTCTTAGTTTCTTTGCTTTTATAGTTCCCGTTCCCAACCTCACATCTTCATTTGCCTCCATTGTGGCCCCTACTTCAAATTTTAATGAAAGTTGACATTTTTGTGAGCCCTTTCTTCCTTGTTTTGAAATGCTTTTAACATTCTTTGATTTCTTTTTCTTTTTCTTTTTCTTTTGTTGGTAAGGTAAAGTCTCAGAAACCTCTTCCATCACGAGGAGCTCCCTATTAGTATGGCCTATTTCCAGAGTATCTGACAACATGGAACTCTCAGTGCCCTGTTGCACCATTGTCCCTTGTATTTCGATAGTCATTATGGAGCCAGGATTGTGTTTAATTACTTCCAGTGTGCTAATTATGTGGTCAGATGATAACGCAGTCTGGCGTCCCCTATCAGATACTATTGACCTAATTGTGATTGGACTACTCAGGGTAGGACCCATGTGATTAGTTTGTTGTTCACCGGCTACCTTAGACATTAGACAGCCACTTGCCATAACGTATCCCTCTATAAAGTTCATTTTGACATATAAGTCGTGAAGTGCAGCACATATTTCCCTAAGTTCATATTGAACTAAGTCATGGCCTTTATCCATTGTGTAGAGGAGCAGGTAGATGCTATCTTGTCACTTCCCTCCCCCTCACCATCGTCATATTGGAGCAGTCGGAGAAAAGCCATAAAGGGAACCCTCTGCATTGTTCCTATTCTGCATCAAGTGTATGAGAGACGTTATGCACTCAGACAACCATACAGAATGTACCCTCGCACTGAAAGTGTGGAAGCATGTTGCATGGAAGAATGCTATATGGAAGGATGTCACCTGCCAAGATGTCAAAATGCATCACTGAATATCATGGACGGACGTTCAAATGAAATCTGATGAAGACAAAGTGATGTCATGAAGAAGATTTATGAACCTATGCTGAAACTATGTGAAAATACTGAAGCACTAAGAGTAAGAAGAACCAAAAGTTAAAGTAATCATGGATCTAAAGAAGATGAAGTAACTTACTGAACAATAACTGTAAATACACAGTAATGCAAGGTAGAAAGAAAATATATAGAAGCTTGCTATAGAGGAATATGTACCGTGGCAAGGATGTCTATAGTAGGAAAATGGATGCTGGCTCACGTTTTACTTAACTAAGCTACCTCAGAGACAGGCCGAGGATGTAGGATCAGGAGACGTAGGAAAACAGCTTTGTGTGCAGAGCCGACAAAAAGTCAAGGTTGGCCCAGTGTTAACAATGCTATTTACAAAGGATAAGCACAGAGCTCAATGAGAGTACATGGATAAGCTCTGAATGTGGGACATTCTGCATAGATGGAAGAAGACTAAAACATATGTGAGAGCCAAACTGTTGGTCAAATAGAAATGTGCAAAGTTCATATGCGATAGAGTGAGCAAGTCTCTAGAGGACAAGAGAGCAAAAGCACCCTGCATAATTGAATCAAATAGCAGTAAATGGAAGACTGAAATGGACACATCCATGGTCTTTTCACATGTGATACAGAAGTTGAAAGCAAAGGCTATTCATTAGAGCCCTAAGCTAAGATAGTGATGTGCTCACACTCCCTTGAATGTTCCCAGACAGTGAGCAGGCAGAAGGTCAACTACAAACAAAAGACTTTGGCTTCTAGCCTATCGTTGAGAGATGATGAACTAATTGGGACAATTGGGAGTAGTCTGATGGGATTCAAACACCTAGGTTTCATTTCACATATGTGCTGCTAAATCCAAGGTTGGGATAGTATGCCAACCAATCAGTGGGGTTGAGGGACAACCTAACACACAATGTTGTATAAACCTGTTACGCTGTTGTTATGTCTAATATAATCAGCGCTATACATATTTAGTGGTAGTTCGAGGCGTGCCCTACAGATAAGGTGTAGCCAATGATGATGTGAAATGATGAAATGATGATACCCAGAGGTTTCTAAGCACAGACCCGGGGATCGAACCTGTGTTGCTCCATGTCGTCTTGCTTCCAAGGCAAGCATGTTGTCCCTGAGCTATCCTCCGAGCTATCCTGCACTAATCCTTATATGTTCTGTAACTAAATATGTTCCCTTCACCAATCCCTTCCCTTGATAGGTTTTGTATATTGCCCACATAGAATGATGTCATAGATGATGCATATTGGGGTACAAGTCCTCTATGCAATCAAGTTTCTTTGTGAGAGTGCATGCATCAGTCCGATGTCTGCCAGTTGACCCTGTTTTATTCAATTGATGATAAAGTAGTACTTTGCCATATTCTTTGAGTCTGTCTGATAATTTGGTCTGAGATCCTTATTATAATTCCATCTAGCATGAAAGACACATCAATGTGCTAGAGCACAATTGTATTAAGGATCCTTGACAATACTGGAAAAGAAATGATGTGTTCCACTTGTGCATGTGTCTGGTTGGTTGTGTTCGAGATTTTCTGAACGTTGAGCATCATGCTCCCCCAATTGCTGCTAAGACGGTAGCAGCTCATCTATAAATCATGATTTGGTAGCTTGCAATGATTTTTTAAAATAAGATGGGGGATGACTGAACAGGCGTTTTAGGTGTCGTTCTAAAAAGGGAGACTCCCTCCCTCCTATTCCAAGTGGTGCTACAAGATGCAGGTGGCCCCATGGACAGGCAAACACATTTGGCTAATTCTTGCAAGACAATAGGAGCAAGTATGGAAACGTCTGAAATTAAGTCAATATACTAACATGCCAATACATCCTCAGAGTCTGTATGCTGCAAAGAGCATGAGACACCCAATGCCTCAACCTCATCTTCATAGTTTGTATTTGGAAGGCCATCCAGGAAGGGTGCCAATTTAGGGGGTAAAACCTGTCGAAAATGTTGCGGTGCTCACTGCCCCTTGCGAAACTAACACGGGAAGATTTTGCTGGTAATCATTATTCCCTCCAGTCCCTGCCACAATCAGTGCCATGGTTCTTTAGTGTGCAGGTGATTTTAAATGCACAGAATTGTCAGACCAGAATGAATTTATTGGACTGTATTTGTTGCCATTTTGCTGGTTTTGGGGATAGTGGTCCCCATTAGTTTTCTGTTACTCCTGAGCTAGTATACCATGTGAGCGTAGATGTGCCTAAATTTGTGTCGTAATTCAAGGTAAACTACCAAGTGGTAGTCCTAATAATAGGTATTTGCAATCAAACACTGGTAATATGTGTTTACCTCTTCAGAGATGCCTGATACCTTCTACCTTTGGCCGCCGGACTGCCAGACTGCAGTGTCTCTCACACTCTGCCTCACTCTGCTGTACACGAGCGCTATGTGCTGCATTTTCCAAATATCAGGAGTTCCCAGCAGGCAGGACAGTTGCAAGTCGATCTGGAAGCCGAAAGCAATCCACAGCAGAGCAATAGAACCACAGGTCATCAGGGACCAGATGGCAACCTCTGATGACAATATCAGTTACACTATGCTCTACAATTTGTTGATGTAGCTGCTGTAGCAACGCATGATTCTCCTTTCTCCTTTTCCCCTTGATTCTGCCAGACTGCAGTTTCTCTAGCTATGCCTCCCTTCATCACAAGCAAGCGCTAGAAGCTGTGTCTGCCCAATATCGGGAGTTCCCAGCAGGCAGGCAGGATAGTTGCAGGTTGATCCGGCAATTGAAAATAATCCACAGCAGACCATTAGGTCAGCAGGTCATCAGGGTCCTGATGGCAACCTCTGATGACAATATCAGTTACACTATGCTCTGCAAATTGTTGATGTAGCTTTTGTTGCCACACACAATTCTCATTTCCCCTTGTGCCCTTTATTCTGCCAGACTGCAGTTTCTCTCTCACTCTGCCTTATTATGCTGCATGTGATAGATATATAATAGGAACCCATCTGTACGTGAATATAGCACGCTACTCCAGGCCATCTAGCCAGACACAAGCCCATCAGGGCAGACCTCCCAATAGCTCAACAGGACTGCAATCTCCACAACAAGCCTGCCAACTGGCAACCATGGAACACACGTTTTAGCCTTGATGAAGACCCTGAGTGGTCGAAACACGTGTAGGCTTACCACCAATTACTACAATAAAATGCACAGAAACCACTATCAATATGGAAGTAAAGAGTTAAAATCATTTAACAAGTGCAAGGTATCCGTGTACACACACATTCCAGTGCTGACAAGAGGTGTGGGCAACACCTCCCAGACCCGCAATGACTAGCCCAAAACATACCAAAAAACACCAAAAAGTGATGAGTGGAGTGAAAAATTCATTCAAAACACGAGTGCCCAAATATTTCTACTAGATATATAATTAAACCTATCTTAAATATATATCATTGTGTCATTCAAAAATGTAACCTGGTAGTTGAAGACGTATATGGAGCATAAAATGAAGGGTATCTTAAACAACATATAATTAGATATTAATTAAATCAAAACGTGTAGCTTGAAGAGCGTTGTGCACAAAATGTAGTACCTGATCATATAAATGGGAGTCCCAACACTTTCATAACAGGAACAATGTGATCCTCAAAAGTAAAGTGGCAAGCTGATATTGCAGATTGTTATTGAAATGAAGAAACATTTCATAGGGAGGACATGAGTGAGCAGCGCACACTAGTGAGATTATTATGGAAATTGTTTGGGTTTATGGATTTTCTGAATGCTGGAAAATGTCTGTTTTCTAGGTTTGGTTTCTTAGACAATGTTGGAACTAAAAGGGCTGGGTGTGTCGTAAGCTACTATTAGTAATCAACTTTCTAATATTGAGTGCAGGAAGGGTAGAATCTGTGCTGCGAATAGTACCTTACTTCCCCAGTATCTCACCTACTACATCTCACTTTACTCTCCCACATGGACTCCCCTCTGTTCGTCCCTACCTCACCCTCTCTCCATCCCGTCGCACTTTCTCTAATTTTCTGAATTTTTCCCACACCACTGGAATGCTCTCTCATAATTTAATTGGTGGTACTCTACAAATCAAAGCTAAAACTCCTTCTGCTGGTGATCAAAACACCCTCTTACTCAAACTAACACCCCAACCCATCTCCCTTGATCTAGTTACTCATTAACATCTGGTGTACATTGTCAATACGTAAATACTGGCTTCATGCTCCAAATTTTAAAAATATGTATGATTTGTCATCTTGCTCTGTCTCTCCTATATGTTTCTACTCATACCCCTTCATCATATGGTATGGCTCGTACACTACAGCAAATCTTTTAAAAGGGACCTTACCAAAGAGTGACGTTGATCTCTGCTATAAACAATATCTAGGTCATTTTCATTTAACTTGACACATTTGTTTTACAATAAATACAAATGTCACATCTGCTCACTTGCAAGCCAATCACTGTTTGACTTTATTTGTTTTTCCGTATTCCACATGTTTTGCCAATCCCACATGCTCGCTTCCCCTCTAAGCCTGCAGTTCTTTCTTTATTTTCTTCTTTTTTTCTTTTTTCTTTTTTGCAGTTGTAAAGCTGGAGAACTTGATGAAAGTTAATATAACTTCTCATCTGTCCTCCAGCCAAACACTGCTCATAGTGATTTCTCCTTCCTTTTCTTTTCCCCATTGTCTATTCCTCTCCTTCATTCCACACTATTAGCTCATTGGGCAATTTATCAGGCCTTTAAAACAAAGGGTACACCGTCCACCGTATGCAGGGATATGCGTTGTTTGCACATTGATGGTTGTGGATATTGTGGCTGGTGGAGTTGGTTGCCAGGGGATCCTGGCATAAGTTGAAGATCATAGCTGAAAGTATGGATTACTATAAACTAGACTGGTGATTTTTAGAGGAAGTGATCTGGAGATATCCACCTGTATGCAATGATAAGAAACGTATCTTAATGTTAGGCTATGAGCCACCAGAGGACGTTCTTTGTGGTTCTGATTCTGCCATATAGTGATAATTGGTTGATGATCTACTGTGTGGCATGCTGCTTAGAGATTAACCAGTGCTAGGAGACAGGGTGTCTATCATTCATAGACTCCATGCTGCATCTGGATCTGAAACATGTTTAATTGATGTGTCTTAACTAATGCCTGAAGTTAGTGGCTGTGGTCACTTTAAGGATCTTTCTTTAGAAAGGAATATTTCTGACAGAGCATTAGTTTATGAGGTCATCCGGGAGCAAGGTTTTAAGCAGGCAAGAAGCCAGATCAGTATACGCAGCAGGAGCAAGGGAAGGTTAGCAGGGGAGAGGAAGCGAGAAAAAAGAGGTGAAAAGGAAGGTCTTGAGGAGCTTCCAGAACTTAACGATATCTAGCACAAGTGGGGAGAGGGAGGCTGGCCATTCCGAAGGAGGCACCTGCAGAAGATTGAGATCTACCCTCCATTCTGAGCTTGGGAAAGCGACTCACCCGAAGAGTTTTAGGAGTAGATGAGCGGAGAGTTTTAGGAGGAAGGTAATTAGAAGAGAGAGTTGAAGGGAATGAGGGCCACGGCCACAGAAAGCCTTGTGGATGATGCAAAGTGTCTTAAACCTGTTCCTTGAAGCCACCAGGCGCCAGTGAAGGGGTTTCAGGGCCGGAGAGATATGGTCCCTGTGCTTGAGGCCAAGGATAAGTCTTGTGCTCCTGTTATGGATGAGTCGAAGAGGGCAAAGAGTAAAATTAGGCAGATTGAGATAGAGGCTGTTGCAGTAGTCCATCCTAGAGACAACCAGGTCTCTGGAGACAGTGAGCTTCTTGGGGTAGGTGAGAAAATGGAGAATTCCTCTGAGGAGGAACAGCTGGAAATGGGCCTTCATGGCAAGGTCCTTGATGTGTGGAGAGAAAGAGAGAGTGAAGTTGAAGATGACACCAATGTTTTTTGCCTCATAAGAGGGTGAGGGCAGAGGGCCCAAGAAGGGCGTCCAGAGTGAGAGAGGAAAAACAGGAGCAGGGGTCCCAATGAGAAGGATATCTGTCTTACTTTCATTAGGGCAGAGATTGGTAGTGGATAGGCAGTCAGGGATGAGCAAGGAGGAGGAGGAGGAGGCAGAAGGTCATCCACATAACACTGAAAGTTAGAGGAAAAGGTAAAGATCACGAGGGCCAAAGGGGCAAGATAAACATTGAAAAGACAGAGGGAGAGTATAGAGTCCTAGGGAACACCACATGTGGGGAGAGAGGTGGTGGAGAGAAAAGACCCAAGCTGAACCTGTGAAGGCCAGTCCAGGGGGAAGGAGGTCAGCCACACAACAGCCAGATCTGTGATGCCCAGGGTCTCACGGAGATGAGTAATCCGGATGTTGTGGTTGACTGTGTCAAATGAAGTGGAAAGGTCGAGTAGAATGAGAACAGAGGGAGAGCTAGAGTCAGGATTAGAGAGCAGATCTTCACAGGTGTTCAGGGGTGCAGTTTCCGTGCCTCTGGCTTCTCTGAAGCCAGGCTATTGGTCATGGAGACAACAAGAGATTCAGATTAGAGGGTTAACTGGGAGATCTACTTTCCCAGGAAAGGAGTGATAGAGATCGGGAGATAGTTTGCTCGAATGGAGAGGTCGGCAGAAGGCATTTTTAGTAGGGAGTGCACAAGGGAGTGCTTGAGAAGAGAGGGGAAAGATCCAGTGACAAAGGAGTGATTGCAGAAATTGGCCAAGGCTGGAACGGGATAACCAATGTTGTCCTTAATGGTTCTGGAAGAGTAGGGGATCTCACCTGTTTGCATGGGACTTTCATAGACCGCACATGTCTGGAAACATCATCAGGTGTTACAGGAGAGAGGAGGAGAGAAGGAGAGGAGGGGGGTGGCCCAGGAGGGCCTGAGAGCAGTAGAGGGTGAGATATAAGATGAGGAGGACAGTGCAGACAGGATGTCCTGGGTTTTAGTAGTGAAATGAGAAGCCAGAGCCATGCATAGGGCCTCAGCAAGTATAGAAGAAGCAGATACTGCAATAGAATTGGCCAGCTCCTTGCAGATTTAGAAACATTTGGCAGTGTTATTAGAGGCCACAGAAATGTTGGCTTCAATATGGACCCTCTTCTTGGAGACGATGAAGGGCCTCATTACAAGTTTGACGATCCGGATACAACGGTACCAGTAAGCTTGCCGGTACCATTGTATCTAGACTGGCAAACTCTGAGTTGTGCTTGTGGGTGCCTTTCATTTCACCAGGTCTGACCTGGCGGAATGAAAGGCATCCACGGGTACAGCATGCCTGTAGCACCGGCACCGTTGTGGACCATGCCGGTGCTACAGGCATCCCCATTCCCATTGAGCCTTTTCGGGCTCAATGGGATTGGGGATCACCCAATTCCAGCACCCTCGATAGGGCAATTACCGGTCCAGGGGGGGCAGAATACCCCAGTAATTACTGATTCGCGGTCACTAGAAATATTCTGAAGTTTGGCAGCAGCCTGCCGGTTTTACCGGCAAGGCTACCGCCAAACTTATAATGAGGCCCGGAGAGTCGAGGACTGAACACAGCTATTGTAAATTTGAAATTTAATTACCTGTAGTGGTAATACTAGGTTTAGGAGTGAAAAGATTCTTAGTAGTGTTAATAATTTGCACTAAAGGAAAAGAAATCTGTCATTGTGACCTGACAGGACCTGACAACGCACAGACTAAGGCTGTGAATTCTTTAAAGCAGCTGCATAATGTTGCCAATTGACATTTTTTACATATTGTTTCACTGTTTGTACATATGATTTCACTGTGTGCATTCAAAGCTGTCACCTGCCCTGATATTTGTCGAGCATAGTTTGTTAGGCAACCACCAGGCCAGATTATACTCTAAGCTTTGTGTTGACCACTCATTTGGCACTTGAGGACTACAGCTCCCATCTTCCCCTGCTCTGCTATTATAGAGATGTCAGGTGCTTCGGCACTGGCACTTCAAGAGCCAAGCTGGTCTTGCGCCGGTCCCGCTGGCTGCTATTTAAGCTGCCAGGACGTTCCACTGCATTCAAGTATAGGAGCAGTCGAGGACTGAACAAGGCTATTGTAGATTTGAAATTGAATTACCTGTAGTGGGAATACTAGGTTTAGCAGTGAAAAGATTCTTAGTAGTGTTAATTATTTGCACTAAAAGAAAATAAATCTGTCATTGTGACCTGACAGGACCTGACAACGCACGCACTAAGTCTGTGAATTCTTTAAAGCAGCTGCGTAATGTTGCTAATTGTAAGGTTTTACATATTGTTTCACTGTTTGTACATATTATTTCACTGTGTGCATTCAGAGCTGTCAGCTGCCCTGATATTTGTCGAGCATAGTTTCTTAGGCAACCACCAGGCCAGATTATATTGTAAGATTTGTGTTGACCACTCATTTGGCACTTGAGGACTACAGCTCCCATCTTTCCCGGTGAAAGCGCCTGATGATCTTATAGAGACATCAGGCGCTTCAGCGCCGTTGGCTATAAGAGCACCCTCTCCCATCCAGAGCCGCCCAAAAGCTTTAGATAGATCTAGTGAGACACAAATCACTGCCTATGAAGAACTTACCAAAAAAAGATGCCCTAAAAAAGACAAACAGCCAACTCATCCAACGTACCAAAACATCAGTCAAACAACCCCCAAATCAGATTTAAATATCAGCCTACTACATACACAGTCTCTAAATAAGCACGCTCAGGGTATACATGACAGGATAATCGATGAAAATATCGACATCCTGTGCATCACTGAGACATGGCTTATAGAGCCGATAGACCCGACCTGTGACATTGCCATCCCAGATGTCATTTACTATACCAACAGAGAAACAGGCCAATGAGGGGGCATATCAGTTATTGCAAGAGACTCCATCCACCTGTTCCCAAGTAACATATCATGCAGCAGAAGCTAAATCCTGCATTTAAAATATTTACCAACAGATAACAGCAGCCTCAACTTATTGTAGTTTACAGGCCACCTGTCTCTACACCAGAATTGAATGAGGAGCTTACCCACCTTCTCAACCTGCTCAAAGGTCCTAATACTGCCACACGAATAGTTGGGGATCTCAATCGATGGTATGGCGACCCCAAGGACAAAGAAGCCACCAATTTAGAGAGACTATTAAACAATATTGATTTCAAAGTCGTAAATGGACAATGGACACCAACTAGATTGGGTCATAACAAACAATCTGGAGTCACAGGGCTGCAGAACTGATCCCTGTATCTGGTCAGATCATTATAGTGTGACCTTTTTCGTTACCCCCCTTGCCCAAACCACATCCCCCAATCCCCCGCTTAGAGTGATACATCGGAACTTCAAAAACATAGACAGACCAACTGGAAATGTGCCTAGCTGAAACCTAGAACAACCAAAATGAGGATGATTCCTGTGATACACTACTGACAAACTTGATGTTCCACCTCAATAAGCTGGTGGACCAGAAGGCACCACCACAAACCAAAACCATCAGATCCAACCCTAAACAGCAACAATGGTTCTCTGAAGAACTTGTTGAACAAAAAAAGGAGAAAAGAAAAAGAGAAAATGAATGGCTAAAAAATCCTACCCCGATCAATAAGTAATTATGGAACGGTAGTGATAAAACCTAGCAGGATAATAGAGACAAAAAAGAATGTCTATAATGACCAGATTACAACCTCAGCCAATTCCACTAACAAACTTTTTAACATCTTGAAATCTATAGAGAAACCTAAAGCAACCTCTCCCCCATTCACACTGACTCAAGAGTAGTGTGACAAAACTCAGATAGCGTTTTTTGATAACAATTGCTAAAGCTAGGGATCTAATAACTAAATGCCAATCCATAAAATGACATCAGCAATTCTCCCGACCAAGGTGACCATTAAAGGCATTGAAGCCTTTAAATTCACGGAAATTACCTCAGAGGATGTGAAAAAAGTGATCGCCACCATGAAACCAACTACCTGCGCAGAAAATATGCTGTCATCTAAAATAATTCTGGAACACCCAGATATTGTCGCACCCACACTGAAGAAAATCATCAATACATCTTTCAGAGATCAGTCAGTACCACAAGCCATAAAAAAGGTTACGGTAACGCAACGTCAGGCCCATTACTAATTTTAATTTCATCCTAAAGATCATGGACAAGATAGCCACCACGCAACTAGAGGCCCATATAGAAGCATCAGAATCCCTACACTCTCAGCAATCGGGATTCCAACCAGCCCACAGTACAGAGACCACCATGCTTGCCCTACAAGCTAAAATGCTTAGCATTATGGACAAAGGGAGGGCTGGCCTTCTTATCCTACTTGACTTAAGTTCAGCATTCGACCTGCTAGATCACAACCTACTTAAAACAGCGTTAGAGAATACAGCTAACTGCTCCACAGAAGCGATCGGCTGGATAATGTCTTTCTAAAAAACAGGATCTCTAGGCTACACTGGAGAGACAAACTCTCTCTGAAAAAGGAAATCTTATGTGGCGTTCTTCAAGGGGCCAGCATGTCACCTTTACTATTCAATTTATACCTGAGATACCTATGCCTAGTACTCGATCACATTAATACCTTCTTTATCAATATACTTAGCTGGTGATCGAACTAAGCGGGGACCACAAGAAAGACAATGAACACTTAAACATGGTCTGTAATACTGTAGAACTATGGATGGACACTAACTGGATGTGCTTGAACAGCAAAAAAATTGAGCTTATGGTATTTGGCTCTCACCAAGCCAGAGCAAAACTATCCTTGGCATATAGCTCGTTCCAGATAAAAGACACACAAATACAAATCTTGAGCAAAATCAAAACCCTGGGAATGATGCTGGAAGCACCTTTGGGGACTGAAGCGCAAGCTCTATATGTAAAAAAAAATGTGCTTATTACCATAGACTACGAAAAGCCATTAGGCCCTTTTTGTCAGAAGACAACTGTGCTACCATAGCAAAGGCCACCATTCTATTACGCCTGGACTATGGCAACGCACTAATCCTGCGGTCCAACAAACAATGTCTCCACAGCAATCAAGTCGTTCCGAATAACGCAGTGAGGATCATTAAGAAAACAAACAGATCCGAACACAATAGCGACTCGAGAAGGGAGCTACACTGGCTTAAAATTGAAAACAGAGTCCAATTCAAGGGCTTAACACTGGCGCATAGATGCATCCACAGGAAAGCACCTGCCTACTTAAAGTCCAAAATCTACGTGTACGCCCACCAAGTAGAATACTCAAATCGTCAGACCAAGGCAAGATCACAGTGGCTCCACACAAGCGGAAATTTGGTGCAGGAAAATCTTTCCCCATCCTAGCCGTTGGTCTTTGGAACAACCTCCCTGCACACATAAGAATGGAAGCAAATTATATTTGCTTCCGCAAACAAGTGAAAACCCACATTTTTAACTAAGCCCCATCTCACTTTTAGGCATTTTCGCACGCACGTCCCGTGTCCTGTTTTGTCCTAATCTACGTTTGTACCTTGTGTCTGTGTTTCTGCACCCAGAGGCTTGTGAGCTACCGGCGCAATATAAATAAACAAATAAAATAAAGAAATACATAAGAGTCGGTATTGTCTTTGGAGCAGGCAGCAGTCCAGTTTGTCAGAGGGTGCACCCGAAGCTCTCCACTTTCATTCAGCTACTTTGCATTTGCATTTCAGAGTGGCCAGATCAGAGTCATACCAAGAGTTGCACTTGGTGGCAGGCTTCAGGTGGATCCTCATGACAGGGGCAAGTATATCCAGAGTGTTAGAGATGGAAAGGTCAAGGTTGGAAAGGGTTGTGTCAGGATGGGAGCCAGCCGGAGGAGTAGGTGGGGGTGAGACCAACTTTCCATTAGAGCATCATGTGTAACATTACAAAATTTAGATCTTTTTGCACTATGCACAGTGATATAAAATAACTCATAGCCCAACACTAACAAACTTTGGTATAGCGCTATCAATAGTTCAGTTATCAGCATTGAATTTACATAAAATACAGGCTACATCTATCTCTAATCATCAATACATTTCATCAGACTTACGTCCTTCGAGTTAATGAGATGCAATTATAAAACCTCTTGCAAAAGAGTACCTGAAGATTTCCCCAGAATGGCATCACGCCCTACTTTGCAATGGAGACAATATTTTCCATAAAGGATAATAATTTCCTTTTTATCTGGGATGCTTCTTGGCACGCTTTATGGACTAAGCCTGTTCGATGCTTTACTTCACATATGTTGTCCTGGGAAGCAGAGTGAATGTCTTCACTAATCCATGAGTTTTTTGCTAGTCATGATGATGTAAGAGATTGGTCATTCTCCAGCTCTCCCTGTCTCTCTTGAAACAATGGAATGACTTCTGGCACATTGGATGGTATACATAGAGAGTTGCCGTTTGTTGTAGCTGTTTCCATTCTTGGAAGATTTAAAAATGTTATAAATGATTCATTTTCCAGGAGATGCAAGATTTTTCCTCAATCTTTTTTTGCTTGCTTTGTTTTTGGTCTTGCCCTTAGCCTGGTATCATTACAGTGAAGTTGAAAAGTACCTTGCTTCTATAGCATTGCAGACACTTTTCAAGTTGTTTATGGTTCAAAGTGCGCAGTAATTTTCTTAAAAGGGGTTTGAATTTAGCCACCTATTTTCCTTTGTTGCCATGCTGTGAGACAGGAATTAGATTTAGCTTTGATGCTTTTTCGCTGTTATCAAAGACCATTATTGCCTAGTCGTTGAGATCAGGCTCATTGGTTGGAGCTTCTAGTCCATTATAGTTGCTAATGCATCAGAAGAGGTGATGTCATGTTTACTAAGGTTACTCATTTATTTGTAAATTCCATCCTGCTTTTGTAGGCTAACAGATTTGGTTAGATTTTTACTTTGAGTGTTGACTCAGCTCTCTTCAATAGCCTTTTCAGTAGACAGAGTTCATTGTGCGAGTATAACATTTGACTTCCTCTTGCCCGTTATTGTATGATATCACAAGTGAGCTTAAGACAAGATTTAAAGCAGACGTTGAGTATCTGCCTAGTAACATTAAATCAGGTGTAACCATCTTGGGGAAGTTAGAAAATAGTGTTCTGATTACTGGAGACTCAATTTAAAATGAGGGCAAAGTATTTGGGAGACAAACGGGATTAATAGCTCTGAAAGATTAATGCTGTAGTGTGTTACTACAAAAGGCTCATCCTGATTAATGTTACTATCCCGCAAAGGTAAACATTCCCTCTGTGTAGAAGTTATTAAAACTGTTGCACTCCCTTCGGAAGTTCCCTTCAAAGTCAGTTATTTTTGCTCTGGGTTCAACTGGGTTCAAGGACTTATGGCACGTGCATACAGTGTTTTCCATAGGCATACATTTATTTGATAGGAAAGCCCTTTCCACAATCTTTCACCGAACAGACTAGGGCTGTGGGCCTTTTCTCCTTAAAGCATACTTATTGTACAGAGATGGGAAACAAAAAAGAGAGGACTTACTGTTAACGCCTTCCTCTCTTAGTCAAAGCACACATATAAACTGGTATTTACTGCCCCACACCAGCAGATCCTGCTGGTTCAACTGTGCTTATTAGCACTCATCACATCATTTCGTTCCTTTCCATGGAGTGTAGAGCAAGGTGGTGACAGTCATGTAGCACTTCTTAGAAATGCAAGTGTCAAAAGCTGTTAGCCAACGCAAGTGTTCACCTCAGTCTTCTTTCCTTGTATGTCACCTATTGTCCTGGATGATGCAGTTACATGCCCGGGGGAGGGGAAGAACCTCCAGGTTTCCCAGGTTCCCAGCTCCACCCACTCCACACAAAGGGTATTGAACAGCCCTGAAGGTCAGTGGGGAAGGACTGCTACTGCTGATGCTTGGAGACCTGGTCCTTGTCTTGCATGAGAATTGTCATGTTGTTTGGCTTCTCCTGCACCACAGTCTGCTGCTCACTCACTTTTTCAGCACAACAATTCTATGGGCACTGGCAACTACATCTGCCACTACCTACCTATATACACCACCTAATTCTTTGTAAATATCATATATTGCCACTTAGATTAGTGGGATGGTCACCGTATATAAGGTGTGCATCACGGGAATTGTGCCAGTGGTAATAGCGCCAAAATGGGCAGTAAGGGGAAATGTTTTCGTACCAGCAAAAAGCCGGAGGGAAAATTCCCACTTACCGCCCGACACATGATTGAGCCAGCCCTTAAATGCGGCGGTAATATGTGGCGTGTATATTTACCAAGTGCAGCCTTTATTAACCTTGCAATGCAATTCATTACCAGATAATGAGTCATAAGAATGTTAGTATTTAATATAGCTCTTCATGTGGTTCTTAGAGCAACTAAGCTATGTAATAAAAGGTGTTCTTATTGCTCAATCCAATGGTATTACATTTATAGAAGTCCAAAGGATGAATGGATGAGTTGGCCAGGCCAAGTTTTACTACATACTTAGCTACGCTACCTAATTCTTTGGAAATGCCATATCTTAACACTTAATATCTCAGATGGGTGGCATGGTCAACATATATAAGGTGCAGCCTCCCATAAGCAGGTAGGTCCGTGATATGACAAGTACATCTCCACAAACGATTAAACAAAGCCATCTAATGCCAGTTAATGCATGTTATAATTATCCGTCTTTCTCCCTGTCTGGTATGTAAATTTACCAAGTGCAGTCTTTATAAACCTGCAATGCAAGTCAATATCATATAATGAATCATAATGATTTTAGTATTTGAAATACTATTTAAATTTTAAGACACTCTGCCCTGGAATTCTTCTCTTTGGGTTCACATGAAGAAAATAATGCAGCCATTTTCGGGGTATCTATTTTCCATCTCCCCCAATATGTACTCATCAGACACAGTGCAGCCATTATTTCTGTAACTGCTAAAATGCAGTTTTGTGATGCAAGGGAATATGTGCTCAGCAGATGCAGCACAGCCATTATTTTTGTAACTGCTAAAATTCAGTTTTCTGATGCAGAAGATTTCTGCTGGGCTGGTAAATGTACCCCACAATGGTCCCCCCTCTACTGTCACACATCCTCCTCTTCCAAGCATAAAGGTATCTCTTTCTCGTATTACTTTTCACCACATTTACTAAGGTCATGGGTCTCTTTATTCTGGTCTCTAGGGGCTCTCTTCCCCCACACTGGAGCATGCCTCCGTTCTGTCTCACAGGCCCCCCACCCTTGAGCACACCCATCTTCTGGGGCCCCAGATGCTCACAACTTCTTCACAAGAGGACACCTCTTTCTGGGGTTCAGAAGGCTCTTATTCGCTTCACTGGAGCTTACCACTCTATTTGGGTTCAAGAGGATCTTCTTAACCTTACTGGAGCACTCCCTTCTTCTGTGCTCCAAGGGGCTATTCTCACATGAACTGTAGAGCACCCTTCTTCTTAGGATCAAGGAGCTCTTCTCCCTTCACTGGAGCACATCCCTCTTCTGCAGCTCAAGGGGTTCTTATCCTCCTCATTCGAGCACATCGATCTTCTGAGGTCAACTGATCACCCTTCTCTGGTGCTGTACAGATTTGTGAACAAACTCCACTCCTCAGATCTTAGCCAAGGAACTCTCTCTTTCTATGAATCTAAGCTTCAGTTTTAAAGCCCTCACCATCCTCCCATTGGCTAAGACAGATTTTGAATTGTTTAATTCATTGTCTTCCTATTCCAAGCCACAGAAGGGAAGTCTTTAAAAGTCTTGCTGCTATTTTAGATTTCTTTAGGTTTGTTTTCAAAGCAGGAGATGGTGTTTGTCTGCTGCTCTGTTCTTGTCTTTCCTCCTTGCTGCCTCCTGAACAGATGTTAATTTTGTGTGTTCCTTGTGTTTAAAAGGCCATAACAAGGGACCTGTAAACTGCTAGTAAGTTTCCACCTGTGTAAAATAATAATTTCTTTGGAAAGGGGAAGGGTGTGTTTTTCTTCATAAATTCTGCAGCTGAACGGAAGGAGAGAGCCATTTTCTTACTTTTGGCCCTTGTCATTTCTAACTAGTTATTTTCTTAGGGGGTTCAGGAATAGTTCAAGGCTGGTCCTCCGAACATCCTGAGCCTGCTTTAGAAGCACTTTATGGTAGGGTCTTTGCGGCGAATCCTGCAGGGTTATTCTTCAAGGGCCTCTCTCCTCATGGGAACTCATACTTCCCCTTGCACCGGATAACATTCAGGATGCTTAACCCCTTATGTTCTAAGGGTTTGCTTTTTCATCCTGAATTCCCTTAAGGAATCATTGTAGGCTCTGGTCCCTCCAGCAGTTAAGTTAAATGGTCAGGTTGGAGTGAGTATCACGGTTCTGTCAGTCCCACTCTCAGGTGGGAAGTGGGCATGATGTAATTTTGGCAATATGGCTTTGTCACATAGCTCCACAAAATACTTTATTGTATTATTCCAGCCATTGGTCCTGCCATGATAGCTGAAAGTCACTCACAAGTTGGGATGGGTCATGTGATGGTCTCAAATGGCAGAACCCCTACAAGGTCTTGTTGTGGACCAGGTATGATAACTTCTCAGTAAATACAATCTGTGTTTTAGTGTGGTATAAGCTTGAGTGGGGGAGATTCCCACCACACACATGCAAATTAGCAGGTACGACCTTGCAATCCACTTCATATCATTCTTTTCAAAGACTGTTCATGCATTTCTCTCCTTGCATTGCCTCCTACTTCATAGTCGAAGCTGCACATCCATCTTCCTGGTAATGTTACTCTTAAGAAAATCCATTCAGCACCAATGGATCGGGTCTCTACATGTTTCTGCTCAACTTGGCACCGGGAACACTTACCTCAAACTCCTACATATAAATAGCACAAGGAATCCCTACCAAGGCATCAGAGCAGATGCAAAGGTGACCACCTTCAGTGCCACTCAACTGATGGAAAACATGTTTGAATAACGTTGGGCTGAAGGATGGGTTAGAATTGAACAGGATCCCAACTATTTACCTAATTGTTTTAAGAGAAATGTGTTCATGGTCTGACTATATCTGACATTACAACCACTCCTCGATTATTACAAAGGCAAAAATATACCAATGTTGAATACAGACTAACGGTATTACATATTTCCTAAAAAACACGAATTTGATAGAATCAAAGTTGTTATTAGATGCATTGTCTCTGTCTTCCTGGATCCTTCCCAGTGGTTTTCTTAAGAATTGATCTTGTATTGCAATGTTTGAGCTCCATTTTGATCTATAAAAATCAAATGGAACCAAACAAGATGTTATGTCTGCCTAAGCAATCCTTATTCAAAGATCTAAGAAGCACCATTCATCAGGTGCATCACAAGCCCTTAAGCATCTCAATTCAATTCAACATAACTGTATTCGGCGTGGTAGCCATGAAAGTATAAATAACAATCACAAAATTTACAATACAATACAAAAAACATATCCAATGTTTGAGGACAGGGAAACTGTAAGGCATTATTAAAAGGGTGATCACAGGCAGCCTGGGTCCTACACTATCCCCTTAACAGGTCGAAACAAATTCAAACACAGCCTTGCTGTGGTTAGTGATAATTACTGGAGAGCCTGTTAACCCTTTTACCCCCCCAAAGGGATAGCATTTTCACGTGTCAACACTGAACCCAAAAGTCTGTGGTCCACGGGGAAGAGACACAGTTTGATTACACTGTTCAGGTGTAGGCATTCAGTATACTCCTGACCACTTCATTGTCACAGAGATTTAGTTCAACAAAATCGTCTTCTCCCCAGTTACACTTTCTGGCACAATTGACAATGTCATCCTTAGTCAGAAATGAGCAACCCCCTCTAGTTTTCAACCAGTGTACCCTTTTGTTGAGGAGTGCCTACCTTGGTTCTGGTTGGTTTGTGAGTAGTTTCGGGACTCTTTGTAGTAAAATAGTCCTAGTGTCCCACGGCCTACCATACCTGGTTGAGGGAGAGTGTGAGTTTACGGTTGTGAACCTTCCTGGGAGCACACAGGGTGGACGCCCCTTACGTGCTTGATTGGGCTGTGGTAGCTTATAGCGTGGCCACTCATTCGTTTTTACTTTCGCAGGGTTAGGTTCTATATTCTCCTCTGTGGCAGTGGGCATAGAAGGTTGAGGAACCTTATCGGAGTGGATGGGGTAAATGGGGGAGTCACAGTCCCGGTCAGCTCCAGAGCGTGAGTCACCCCCTTCATCAGATGGTTTACAAGTTGGGTCCCCTGCAGTTATTCTGCTGGGCGCCACTGCGATGAGGGTCAAGAGCAAAGTCTTAATCTGGGACAGCTCAGCCAGAACTAGGTTGCAGTTTGTAGGGTATTTTGTGGAGATTTGGGGCCTGACGGTATTTTATTACCGCCGAGAAATAACTTAGCAATAATCACTCTTTGTATTCAGATTTGGCCATGTGCAACAATAATACAATGGACATGCATTATTTCAGCACCCAGACCTGCATATTTGGTATACGTGGTTGGTGGTATTTTGGTGAGCATAATTCTCTTGTTTTATTTGTGGCCCCAATGTCCAGAATCCCTTATCTTCGCTTAGATTTTTCGTGTGATCACTAGAGAGACCTCAGACCTGCATTCTAGGGAAACCACAATTTCCAGGGATAGTGTTGGTGCGCCACCATGGGCAAACTCACTGACTTATTTACGACAGAGAGCTATATGTGGTAGTCTTGTGGTAATTTCCACTACCTTATATACGGTAGGGAGCTATGTTCAGAGAGTCTCTCTTCCCGTTGGCTCATGTACCTCCAACAAGTTATACTACAGTCATTCACAATTATTCATACTGATTCTGACATACACACATCTGTCTTAAAATGACCATTGCACTGTTTAAAAATCTCCCCACATCATTGGCATTGTAATGGTAAATAGAAAATAAACCACCCGTCTGTTTTCAAATATTTTCTGTATTATAAAATTTACATTTAGGCATGATCTCATTTTTTACAGCAATAAAAGGGAACAATCAAAGCATTTTCAATGACACACTGCAATTATAGTGGCGGAGAACAGAACTTAAATTGCAACATTAGCACTTGATAAAGACACGCACGGGACTTTCATTTTTCTAAACTGACTGCATACTTTCGTGCACACACACAGCTCCCCCAGTTAGGTAATTACCTTATCTGTTCAGATTCTTCTCTCTGTGAATGTGGCTCTCTTGGCGTAACTCCAATAAACAGGAACGCTTGCCTTCTCAAGCCGGGGTCATTGCCTGGAATTCTCAGCTTTTTCAGATAGGACTGCCTCTGCCAGTGGAAAGGTAATTCTTTCAGCTTTCCCCAGTCTCGACTGCAGCAGGACATCCCCACAGCCAGGTCTTCTCCCCAGTAGTGCAGAAAGATGTCTGCCTGTCTTTTTCCCTGCTACTGCCCACTAAAACTTTCCTCTCAGCCCTCTTTATGACGTGTTCCAATGAAATCCATCATCTCTCATCCTCCTACTTTTCAACAATAGCTTCGCTTATACATTTGCAATTGTTGCAAATCTGACTTCCTCCTTCCTGCCGTTACTGTGCACAACAACACGGATAATCAGGCAGAGAAGAGAAAAATCTGCACACTCATTTAAATGGTTTTCAAAGTATGCCTAATTCTGCAGTAGAGAACACATTTTATTAGTGGGTTATATTAAAATAAGGTTTTATTAGTCAGGTTAATTGTTAATATGTTAGCTGTTAATTTTCAAATGTGTCTCTAGCAATATAGGCATTTCAGGTGAAAAATAGTGTGCATTTTTAAATGAACACGTGTGCTTTTAACTGTAAAAATAGCTTTGCATCTTATATATTAAAATCGTTTTTTTGACTGAATAGCCTGTCTTTCCTTGTTAATCTGCTAACCCATATATCAATGCACCGCACCCTTGTGGTGGTGCTGCAAAAAAAAATGCTACTTGTGCAGTAGTACTGTACTCTGTGCTGTAACATGCCAAAAAAAAATGCTACTTGTGCAGTAGTACTGTACTCTGTGCTGTAACATGCCAAATATCCTTACATATACCCTCCTTTTGTTTTTTAGAACTTGGCTATAATCCAAGCCAATCTCTAAAAACAACTTGTTCTTTCTTTTTCTCTTAAAATGCATGTGTATTGGGATATCTTTCTCTTCCTGACGTAGTCAGTAAAATCAGTAACATTTTCATTTTTACTGATAGCACAATCAACCATCCACCCATGATTAGCACCAAGATAGCCAAACCCACTATTGAGCGTTCCCCCCAGGTTCCCCAATTAAATCTTTCCACTTCTATTATGCCCAGATTACTAATTGTAATATTGTTTTTTCGCAAATTCATTTTCATAACATGTCTTTCTTTGTGATTCAATAAATATTCCACATCTGGATCTATTGGAAAAGTATCCCTTTGAAAAAAATCGATATTTTCCACTTGGCTTTCCCAAACATCATTTGTTACATGGAACAATGTTAATCCCCCAATTGACACAATTGCATCCTTTGGAACCTGTAAATAAAAAACATTATATTTTACCTGTTTAACCACGTATGTTCCATGGTTTAAATGTACTACCGTCATGTTCTTTAAACAGGTACTGACCAACCATTTACCTCTGACCATCTTAGCCTGTGCCATTTCTTCACTCCCCATATTACTAATAATCACTTCACATCCCTCTGATATACTTGGGTCAGATTTCAATCCACAAATAGCATCTGTGGCATCAGGAACAAACGGTTTACCTGGACACATATAATTTTGTTCTTTAAATGTTACACATGTTTCCAGGTTTGGTATTAAATAAACTTCAGGTTCCCATGACTGAAATGCCACCACTTCTGGAGTCTTAATCTTAATGAATTTGTCCTCTTGCCAAAATCCCACGTTGTGTACCCACTTCGTTTGATAAATAAGTTCAGGGGCTACAAATGGGATGCATAGCAAAAATCCGATCTCTAGTCTTTCCAAGTCCACATATAACGGCATTGCATTCCCCATTTCGAATGCAATTCTTATCTGTATAAGGTCAATTTCCCTCCTGGTCAATCTTTCTATCATTTGCCGAATGATATCCTGCGAAACAAAATACAAGGGAATATGTCCTTGAATCAATTGTGAAACTGCAGTTTGAACTTCTCTCATATAATTCGTTAATAGTCTATCAACAGGACTCATTATGTTCAATATTTCATTTAAAGTTCTGTCATGCTTAAGTATTATTTTAGTCGCCCGTTGCATCACATCCGCTTGTTCATTTAGAATGATTGCAGTTTCATTTATGAATCTTACTTGTTCATCCAGTCCCCCTCTAATTCCATCTAATGTCTTTTGTATTATTTCTAGGTCAATACTCAGTTGTTGTGCTTTAGTACTCAGTGTTCCTACCGAAATAGAATTGGCTGTTGATATTGTAGTACCTATTATTGCCCCAATTATAGACATTACCATTGATATCGCGAGCATCACCGCACCTCTCTTTCCTCTCTTCTTCTTAATGTCTGCTGAATTCACGAATGTTTTTTCCAATTGCATTAATATATCTCTTATTGACTGCTTAGCGTCCTCTTTTCTTATTTCCAGCCACTCTTTAGTCTGTTCAATCTTAATTCCGGTATTGTTCAAATGTTTTTCAATCAAAATCTCAGGATCCAATGGTATGTAGATATTTTGGAAAATCATCCTTCTATCACTCATGATGAATCCTGGTGCTTCTTCTACCGCGATACCAGATGCTGGTCCAGGTTCAATGACAACCTGTGCTTCTGAATTCTTGAAGATCCCTCCAAATATCACTATTGTTAAACATGTCATCGGTATCATCTTCAATGCTGATCGCTTTGTAGCCTTGGTCTTCACCCCTCTTTGGGGCTTTCCCGGAATCCGTCCTCGCGGTCTCCAGTACTCCATCGTCTCCCGTGGCCTCTGATCCCGGAACCTCCGACCAAATAATGTTAATTGTCTAAATCAAAATAGAAAATAAACAGATTAAGTACATAGCACAATACTAATTTCCACCTTTTTGCCAAAAATAAAACATGCTTGGTAAAAATACTTCTTTTTTTTTTTTTTTTTTTCTGAAATTAAACACAAGTTAAAAGAAAACAAACACATATAAAACAGCATTCAATATTTAATACACTTTCTCTCTGTACACCAACCACGAGCTTCCGTTATATGTGCATTTATTTATTTATTTATTTATATTATATATTTATTTATTTATTTATTTATATTATATATTTTCACATATATTACAGTGTTTATGTGCCATCATAACAATCAACTTTTTTTTTTTTTTAACTTCTTTGTCACTGCCTCCTGATTACACCCATTTATTTTCTCAAGGGACTCTATCCGTTTCCACATGCTCAAGCTGCCTGATCTCATGTCTGGGATGGCATGGTTTGATTTGATTTACATGGACAAACTGCTCTATTGCTGTTTCACCTTCATTTTTCAAAATTTTATACACTACAGGAGAGACTTTATCTATAATTCGGAATGGCCCCTGCCAGGCTGCCAGAAATTTAGAATTTTTCTGTTTACTTTTCCCAAAATGAAACTTGTACACCTGATCCCCTACATTGTATTCCTTTACTGATGTCTTTTTGTCATAATATGACTTAGCACTGTCAGCAGCTCTTTCCAGATTTCTCTGCACAAAAGCAAATGCATGTTGCAAATGCCTCCTCATTTCATCAATATATTCATGAACTGTGGATGCACTCACTAGAGTTTGCTCATGTGTTCTGTATAGTAGGTGTTGTGGTAACACCATTTTCCTACCTGTTAAGACCTCATGGGGGCTAACACCTGTTGCTTTGGCAGGAGTCGACCTGATTGCCATCAAAACCAATGGTAAACGCAAATCCCAGCTGGAACCTGCTTCTGCCACAAATTTCTTTAAAATGTCCACAACAGACCTATTGCTTCTTTCAACTGTACCTGAAGACGCCGCCCGATATGCGATATGTAGTTTCCTTTTCACACCTAGTATTTGCCATACCTTACTCATTAGAGTACTTGTGAAATGACTTCCTCTGTCTGACTCAATTCTTTGTGGCAACCCAAACCTTGAGAACACATGGTTCACCAGCAATGTGGCTGCTGTTTGCGCACTACAATCTGGTGCGGGAATGCACTCAATCCATTTTGACATCAAACATACCACACTCAAAATATAGCGGTGTCCCCTGCTCGACCTTTTTAAAGGACCTACATAGTCTATTTGCAAATCTGACCATGGGAGAGTTAGGCCTCTTTTCATCAATGGTGCTCTATGCATTGGTGAAGCAGGTTTAAATTGGGCGCATACTAGACATCCTCTAGTATATAATTCCACATCTTGGGACATATGTGGCCAGTAAGCATAATCTTTTAGTATTTCTAATGTCTTTTGTGAACCTCTATGGCCTGCAGTTATGGCATCATGTGCATGGTGTAGCATTAGTCCTCTGAATGAAAGGGGTACTACCCACTGTATTTGCCCTGTTATGGACTCTCTAATCATGAGTCCATCCTGTAATCTAATTCGTGTTTTGTTCTTTAATAACACCCTCAACTCTTCTTTTCCCATACAATCATTTTCTGTTAAAGGATTTTGTTCAGGATCCATCAAATGATTATAATAGATTCCCAAAATTTGATCATTCTTTTGTGCCTCAATCAAATCTTGGTCTGGCGTGTCATGACTCCACTGCACCACCGGTTGATCTACCTCCTTTGGTGCTTTAGACCGTGTGACTGCATCAATTTGTATTTCACCCATTAAATAATCAATAGGTAGCAATTCTCCCATCACAGCCCCAATCTTAGCCAGATGGTCTGCCTTATCATTTCCCTCCTTATCCTCTCCTGGTGTTTTTAAATGCCCACGAATTTTTCTCCAGTATATTGTTAAATTATTTTCTGACACCAATTTGTCTATGGCTTGTATCATTTTTCCATGTTTAAGTGGCTTTTTGTTGTATGTAACCATGCCTCTTGCTTTCCAACCAGGCAAATACTCCACAAAGCTATTCCGTGCATAGTCAGAATCAGTCACCAGGACAATTTCACTGAACTTTTTATCAACTGCAGTAGCAATTGCTTTATAGATGGCTGCCAATTCCGCCACCTGACTGCTCCTATCTCCAATCCTCATCCCTATACTAGGAACGCCTTCACATTTCAACCAGACATTTCCTATTCCTGCCACTAATTGTTTATTACTGTCATTTTCAATGTGAAAAGCACAACCATCCACGTATACAGTTGGCAAATCCTTGCATGTTTTTTCATCAAAAGCTTTGTGTGGTGATTGTTCAAATTCCTGTAAACTAGCTTCCACATCCATTTCATTTGTTATTTGTTCAGCTGCACAGTCATGTAAGTCAGCTAACCCTTGAGCAATTGGGCTCTTTTTATTTTGTCCATATCTTACTTCTACGGGAAAACCTTGTAATGCCAGCGTCCATGAAGTGATTCTGGATTGCGCTAGATTGCCTGATCTAATTCTTTTACTTTCTAAAAATTGCAAAGGTTGATGATTTGTTTCAATAATCACCTTTTCTCCCTGAACAATGGGGCGGAAATGTTGTAGCGCCCACACAGTGGTTAATAGGGCCTTTTCGCATTCATTAAATTTCATTTCAACTTGGGAAAATGCCTTACTTGCATATGCAATGGTTTTGTGATTCAAATCGTGTTTTTGTGATAACACTGCTGACATACAATGTTCAGAAAAGCCTATTTCTATAAAGAAATCCCTATCCTTTATGGGGTATGCTAAACATGGTGCCTTTACAAGACATTCCTTCAATCTAGCCACTGCATCAGATTGCTCTCTTTCCCATCTCCAGGGAGTATTTAGTTTAAGCAGTTTAGTCAATGGTTGAGTGATTTCTGCATAATTCTCAATGAACTTTCTGTTATAGCCTGTCATCCCTAATAAACTTTTTACTCCTTTCACATTTTTAGGATCTTTTAATCTTTGTATGGCCTCTATTTTCTTCCTTTGTGGATTTAGCCCATGTTCAGTCACTTCATGCCCTAGAAAGTTCACTTTTTTCTTGCACCATTGTGCTTTTTGCAAAGATACTTTGGCGCCTGCTTTCTGCAATTGGCCAAGCACATGTCTTATTTCATCAAAATGGCTTTTAAGGTTTTCATTTTTTATCAAGACATCATCCACATAAACTATTGTCCCTCTTTCCGCTGCATCCGGCATGGCCTTTCTCAAAAATATGCCAAATTCACTCCCACTATTGATGTACCCGAACGGAGCTCTAAGCCAGGCATATTGAGTCCTGTCAAATGTAAAGGAAAATAGGTGTTGTATCTCCTCTGCCAATGGCACACACCAATATCCAGATGTGAGATCTAACGTGGTAACTACATTTGAACCATGTATCTGAGCTAGGCCCTGATCAATGAATGGTAGTGGCCATCTAGATACTGGTACTCTTTTATTTAACTCTCTTAAGTCTGCACACAGCCGCCATTGACCATTTGGCTTTAACACACCTAAAATAGGCGTATTGGATGTGCTATGAATGGGCCTAATTATTCCCCGTGATTCCAAATTTTTAATAATCTCTGCCAATGATTCTAAACATGCCAGCGGTAGTCTATACTGGCGTACAAACACTGGATTTCTGCTACAACCTTCTGGTAGTGTGGCCACATGTAAATCAGTTAAACCACAATCATAAGCATCTTTTGCAAATACATCCTTGAACTCCATAAATATTTCCCTCAGAGTGCGTCGATCCTCATCGCTGTTACATGCATCCGCTAAGGAGATCTGCTCTTCTACCATTCTGGAAAATTCTGGAAACTCTTCTGGTAAAGGAATCTCAGCGCTTTCCTCTAACTGTGTGGCTGTGTCTTTTTGTAGAGCTGCCACTTTCAAATATTTTGGCATATCAGCTTCCACTTCAATGGGCTGATTTCCTGTTTCATTTTCATTTAAATTAAATATTATGCAATCCTCTTGATGGCAGCACACTGTCTCATTTGAATCATAAGGATACACAGAATGAATTTTAAACATTCCTTTGGGCTGAGAGTCCAGGTGTTCTGGCAACTCGCCCTTGGCATCTACATATTTTTCAGGAATATTCCCAATCACCATGTTATTTAAATCTGCCGTATAATGTGATTTTTGTATGGCCATTCCTAATGGGGAGTTTTCCTCTAAATGAATATCCTGACAACCTTTATTATTCACCATGATTTTTACAGATCCCTCACCAATGTCTACCAATGGAATGTATTCATAATCCAGGCCTTGCTGTTTTATGGATTCATTCAGGCATACAAATGCATCAGAGCCTTTCATCTGCTGTCCATTTTTGCATTTCAGTGTTATTGCAAACTGTTTTGTAAATGCAGGAATAATAGTATTTTTCCTCATCTGTAATTCGACTGCATAAGGAACTAGTTGTGCACAATGATAAGCCCTTCTTTTGTCTTCAAATTCAGGCGCCGGCCCACCTAGGCGCGACCATATTTTTTGATTAAGGAAATCTAACACCATACACATTCTGTGCATGATGTCATTGCCCATGTAAAATTCATTTTGTGCTCCACTCACTATCCATACATTATGGTAAATTGCTTTCTGCCCAATGCTAATTTTAAGCATGCATCTGCCTGTAATTCGGTTTTCAAAGTTTGGACTGTCCAACCCAGAAACATATTGGTTTTTAATCCTAAATTTCGGGATTTCTTCCCTCTCCATAATTTTTTGCAACAATTTCTCATTAATGAAACTCCTTTCATGTTCAAGCGCTAAAGTGGCTTTTATTGTTTTAAGATAATCATTTATACCAGCGTGAACCCATGGTTGCTCATCTTCCATGTGTATCTCTGCCAGAGTGGTAATGTGTTTTTCTGAATCTGTTTTAGGAACAATATTCTGTTTGCATGTATTCTCTTTTAAATAGAAACGTAATGTGTGTTCGTCTATGGCAGTCTGCCAATCTTTCCTTGGGTCCAAGTATATTTGTACAGGTAGTTTTTCATTGTCGCTCTGATCTTTGTCTTGACACCTTAATATAACAGTGACACTAGGTATGCAGCTATTCTGTAGATATACCTCCACAGCATCCTTTGTTTTGGCAACGGTGTGACATTCTTTTATATTGCTGTTTTGTGATTTTAGTTTCTTAGGCCTCAATGGTTTTTTGGTTAAGGACCACAGCACTCCATTCACCCCATCTATGAGAGGAGACAATCTTTTCAGGCAATCTGTCCCCATCAGAAATGGAATTTCACAAATAGATGTGATCAATACCTCTTGTTTCATTCTGTGCTTTCCTATTTTTATGTCAACCTCAGTTACACCTATGATGGGCACCTCCTCCCCATTAAAGTTATGCACTGGGCCTTGATTTGCCTTCACTGTGATCTGACTCTGTGGAGGCCTCCCTTCATTGATACTCTTTACCAGCTCCTTGGACATAATTGTGGCCTGTGCGCCAGTGTCAATCATAGCAAAGGTGTGGCATTTTTCTTCTACAGTGATGGGTGCATAATATCTGTCCTCAACTTCCTCTAATACACATAAGAAATGTGAATTCTTACTGATTTCAGGGCTCACCTTTCTCAGGCCTTTTTCACTTTTGGCTAAGCACATTGGTAAATGAAAAGACATTTTTCCCTCCTTTTTACCCATTTCTGTGCGAGATATTTTATTCATTTCTCCATGTTCAGAGGTTTTTTGGAGTGTGGCCACCGTTCGCCCATCCATCTGGGTAACATCAGAGACCACATTACAACCTTCCAACTGAACATGTGTCACAACATCATTCAGCAATTTGTCATTTTTAATTCTGTGCATTTGTGATCATTTAGTGTAATACCAGCCCTTTCAGCCTCTTCAAAAATATGTGGCTCAAAGAATTTTTCAGGTGATTGACTTGTACCCTCCTTGTGAGTATTTCCTTTTTCTGTCGGTGTTTGGTAATTGTTTTGCTTGCCCAGGGAAGGAGCTATGGCATCCCCACTTACTCCCTGTTCACTGGTATTCCCCATGCATGAGTCATTTTTCTTAAATCTGTCCCTTTGTTCTTTTGGAATTCCTAATGTTTCTTTTTCATTTGTGCAAATCTTTACTGTTTTATTTAGCTCTAAGTTAAACCGTACCTCTTTTTTAGAAGTATTTGCACTTTCTGTCACAATTTCATTTACTGGTACTTTCATTTTTAATCCATTAGTCATCTCAGAGTCGTTATGCAAAGTTATATCAGAGCAATCTGTCATTTTGGCACTGCAGTTATCATGAGTACTTAGTCACTTTTCGGAAGCCCCCCGGTCATTGCTATGGCCATCAGCCCCCTCTTTGGAAGGTTGTTTTTGCGCTGTATAGAGCTTTCCTATTTGCTCAGCTAACATTTTCACTTGGGCCTCAAGGCATTGGAACCTTTCCACCTCTCTAGGATCCTCTTTCTGTGGCCTAGGTCGATATTGGTTGTTTTCCCCCTGATTGGATCTATTCTGATACCTCTCAGGTGATTGATACCGGTTGGGATGGTTTCTGAATTCTTGATTCATTTGTGGAGGGGAGCGGTTTGCACCCATCCTTTGATTATAGTCCCCTGGTGGGGAATCATTGTACTGGCGTGGACTGTAGTTCACGTTTTGCCTCATGTCCTGTCTCTCAGATTGTGGGTACTGGCCCCTATATTGATTTCCATTATCAGTAAATCGATCCACATATCGGGGCCTATCCTGATTACCATATATCATGGTGCTGGGATCAAATCTGCTCTGTGTCCCCAATGACTGGTAGGGACCATCATTTCTTTGATCTTGATTTTGTCTCTGGTTATTGTTCATACCTGCCATATCAGACCGGTATCTTACCCGGGGTCTATCTCCTAAATATCTAGGGCTGATGTAGCTCTCTCTATTACTAGGATCATGTGATTGGAACATTGGTACAGGCAATGGCGATCTTTGTTGATTACCCCTTTGTTCAGGTGTCACATTATTTTTACCTTGGCTTTGAGCAGACTCAAGGGACATTTTGGCTGACCTGATTTCCATTACTGTGGCTGAGGGTTCTTTAGATTTAGGCCTAGTATCTTTCATTTTATCACTTTCTCTACCCTGACAATAGAGTACCTCATATAGCTTGGTGCTTTGATGTACAATCCATTCAAGGGACTTGTCACGGTCAAATTCACGGACCAATTGGGATATGATGTCTTTCTGTAGCCCATAGAAGTATGCGGTTTTAAACTCATTGGAATTTGAGTCAAAAGATACATCAAAGCGAGAGAATGCTCTTTTTAAGTCTTGTAAAAATTGGCGAGGTGATGTATTAGGTCCAGCAGTAATAGTGTACGCAACTTTCTTTGCCTCTTGCAATGACTGAAAAGGAGAAAAATGACGCCTAATTTCTTTTTCAAACTCCAGCCATGTTATATTCTGCTGTTCATTTAATCCCCTTATGATGCTGGCCGTCGGGGCATCTAAAGTTAAATGAAAATATTGTCTGTACTGTTCCTTAGGTATCTGGAGCGCTTTAAAAATGTCATGCACCGCTTCTAAGTGATCCTCAATGCAGCATTCACCTCCCTTTTTAAATGGTTTGATCAGGGCTTTAATGGATTTCATTATTTTTATGGGGCTACTTGTTGCAATGCATGGAATTGCACTATTTTGTGATTCAATCCTGTTTTCAGGTGTATGAGATTGGTGGCTGCCCCCAATGGGAGTATCAAATCCCCCAAGGGCGCTGCAACCAAGTTCAGTCACCGGCCCAGTCACTGGGGCACTAGCTCTTTGGGCAGAGCTAGAATTCACCTCCACTCCATTGAATGTGGTACCCTGCCGCCTCTCCTGTGACCTGGGAATGCACATTTGCTGTTCTAAGTCCTTACACTTTTTAAGGAGTCTGTTGGCTTCATCATGCAAATAATTATTTTCATCACTCATTTTATTAATTGCCTCCTGCATGTCACACATTTGAATTTGGCATTCATTGAACTCTTTATTTCTTTTGTCTCTTTCTTGAATCATTTTAATCATTTCTTGTTCTACACTCTGGAGATCACCTTCTTTTTCACAATGTTCTTTTTGTAAAATCTGCATTTCTGAAACAACCTCATCTTTATCCTGCCTAATGTGATCCACTAAGGCTTTTAAGTGTGTCAATTCTTGCTCACTATCTTCAAATTGTTTCTTGCTTTTGGATAACTGAGTATCAAAGTCTCTGCATTTTAATTGCATGTCTTTTTGGCATACATCCAATTCTGCTCTCAACATTTCCTGATTTTTACTTGCCCCATCTATTTCAGTCTTTAACCTGTTAATTAGCTGAGTATCATTCTCTTGCATTCGCAGTGACTTGTTTAAAATAAACCATATTTTGCCGCATAGACGTATTAAACAGTCTTTCTCTGCACTTTTATCGGCTGCATTCAATAATCTCGTAAGGCAGACCTGAATTATGCTGCCTTCTGCAAAAATATTGTCTAGTTTTTCTTTCTGCACCTCACCCTGAATGCGGTTACTCCATTCTAAGGTACTGTTCGAAGACCAATTCCCATGTGCAAATAACTTTGCCTCTAAATATTGCACTAGATCTGAGAATGTGGTTTCCCTTTGTGACATTCTGAAATTCGTTTTTAGTGGCACACTGCTATTATAAAATGGGTTCCCTTTAATGTGCAAATGGCAGTGTGAGACACGCTTGCCACGCCCAGTAGGTACTCTATGATCACTTTCCCGGCCTGCAACGCACCATAAATATGTAGGGTATTTTGTGGAGATTTGGGGCCTGACGGTATTTTATTACCGCCGAGAAATAACTTAGCAATAATCACTCTTTGTATTCAGATTTGGCCATGTGCAACAATAATACAATGGACATGCATTATTTCAGCACCCAGACCTGCATATTTGGTATACGTGGTTGGTGGTATTTTGGTGAGCATAATTCTCTTGTTTTATTTGTGGCCCCAATGTCCAGAATCCCTTATCTTCGCTTAGATTTTTCGTGTGATCACTAGAGAGACCTCAGACCTGCATTCTAGGGAAACCACAATTTCCAGGGATAGTGTTGGTGCGCCACCATGGGCAAACTCACTGACTTATTTACGACAGAGAGCTATATGTGGTAGTCTTGTGGTAATTTCCACTACCTTATATACGGTAGGGAGCTATGTTCAGAGAGTCTCTCTTCCCGTTGGCTCATGTACCTCCAACAAGTTATACTACAGTCATTCACAATTATTCATACTGATTCTGACATACACACATCTGTCTTAAAATGACCATTGCACTGTTTAAAAATCTCCCCACATCATTGGCATTGTAATGGTAAATAGAAAATAAACCACCCGTCTGTTTTCAAATATTTTCTGTATTATAAAATTTACATTTAGGCATGATCTCATTTTTTACAGCAATAAAAGGGAACAATCAAAGCATTTTCAATGACACACTGCAATTATAGTGGCGGAGAACAGAACTTAAATTGCAACATTAGCACTTGATAAAGACACGCACGGGACTTTCATTTTTCTAAACTGACTGCATACTTTCGTGCACACACACAGCTCCCCCAGTTAGGTAATTACCTTATCTGTTCAGATTCTTCTCTCTGTGAATGTGGCTCTCTTGGCGTAACTCCAATAAACAGGAACGCTTGCCTTCTCAAGCCGGGGTCATTGCCTGGAATTCTCAGCTTTTTCAGATAGGACTGCCTCTGCCAGTGGAAAGGTAATTCTTTCAGCTTTCCCCAGTCTCGACTGCAGCAGGACATCCCCACAGCCAGGTCTTCTCCCCAGTAGTGCAGAAAGATGTCTGCCTGTCTTTTTCCCTGCTACTGCCCACTAAAACTTTCCTCTCAGCCCTCTTTATGACGTGTTCCAATGAAATCCATCATCTCTCATCCTCCTACTTTTCAACAATAGCTTCGCTTATACATTTGCAATTGTTGCAAATCTGACTTCCTCCTTCCTGCCGTTACTGTGCACAACAACACGGATAATCAGGCAGAGAAGAGAAAAATCTGCACACTCATTTAAATGGTTTTCAAAGTATGCCTAATTCTGCAGTAGAGAACACATTTTATTAGTGGGTTATATTAAAATAAGGTTTTATTAGTCAGGTTAATTGTTAATATGTTAGCTGTTAATTTTCAAATGTGTCTCTAGCAATATAGGCATTTCAGGTGAAAAATAGTGTGCATTTTTAAATGAACACGTGTGCTTTTAACTGTAAAAATAGCTTTGCATCTTATATATTAAAATCGTTTTTTTGACTGAATAGCCTGTCTTTCCTTGTTAATCTGCTAACCCATATATCAATGCACCGCACCCTTGTGGTGGTGCTGCAAAAAAAAATGCTACTTGTGCAGTAGTACTGTACTCTGTGCTGTAACATGCCAAAAAAAAATGCTACTTGTGCAGTAGTACTGTACTCTGTGCTGTAACATGCCAAATATCCTTACAAGTTACAGCAGCAGACAGGATAGCCCATACCACCATCCTCTTTCCTTTCTGGTGCATGCAGGTATGACCACGGGTGTAGACGCTGGGGTAACAGTGAGCCCAATTGTGCTGGTGAATGGTGGGGTGGGACAGGGTGGTGTGGCACAGGGCTGAGGGGAAGATACAGGGTCAACTTCAGGCTTGCACCCCTTGATCGTAGGGTGGTCTGTAGCAGGGAGGGGCCCTTCAATGGACTGTGTAGGTTGAGCAGGAGCAGGAGGGCAAACGGGGGTTGAACAAATGGTAGTGTTCAGCTGGGGCTCGGCTACAGCAGCCATACTCAATGCAGGTAGGGGAGGGGACACTGCACCAGGGTTGCCCAGGAATTGGCTGATCTCTGTAATCAGCATGTGGGCATCCCCGAAGGCCATGGATGCTGTGGATGCTGTGGATGCTGTGGGTCCAGTTGTCTCATGAGGGGTTCCTGGAGCAAGCAGTGTACTTTTGGCAGCTATGGCTTCCACTTTCAGATTTCTCTTTAGCTGCCTGATTTTCCTCATGCTGCCTATAGGCAGGCCCGGGCCCAGCTCAGGGCCAAAGAACATGAGGGGTATAGAGGCTGGGATCTCCCCCATGGCTTGACCAAGAGGCTCTGGCATGTTGGAGCCCCCAAGGAGTGGTTCCAGAAGTGTGATAAGTGGGTCAGAAAAACACAGTCAGGATATTGATTCCCAAGTTACCTTGATTGGAGACAGCACTGTCCAGGAGTAGGAATGGTCCAAGGAGTCCAAAGAGCGTCCATGTGGCCTCCCACCACTGCCCCGAACACCAGCAGCACCAAACACTGCGCCCTTGCCCCGCCATGGGCTTCACTGCTGTGGGGCTCGGGAAGCACTGATAAGCCTGAGGGGGCGTGGCCACCAGGAACAGGAAGGAAGTCCGTACAGGGACAGGCACCAGCGGCGCCAAACACAGCACCCTTGCCCTGCCACGGGCTTCACCGCTGAAGGGCTGGGAAGCACTGAAAAGCCTAAGGATGCCTGGCCACCAGGAACATGAAGAATGTCCCTCCACGGACAGGCACCAGCAGCGTGAAACACCACGCCTTTGCCCCGCAGTGGGCTTCACTTCAAATGGATAACATTGTGGCCTCTATTGAACAATTAGCAACTAATCCAAATTTTATGAAAAGAAAGGTCAGTTGTGGGACTGGATCAACCAATGCCACACTGTTGGGAAATACAAAGCGTATGGCCACTATAAACAAATCAATGTACAATATAACACGTTGCCAGGATATCTGCAGTTATTTCAGGACCTTTGGGTTAGATTAACTAACATGAGAGTCAGGTCTAATATATTAAATACTTTAGATGTTGTAGGCCCTTGGCGAGATATTCCCCAGTAAGACACAGCGTTTATGTAAATGTAACGAGTTGTGGACACACCTGGTTACAGAGTGCCAGAAGGTGAATAGGCTAAGAGAACAATGGCTCTTGAAATGTATTTGCTATGTAACTATTGCATGTGCCGAAACTCTATGGACCTTGTTGTTCTCAGGTACAGAGAAACATGTTATTATGGGACATGTACACTTTATCAGCGTAGTGTAACAATTGCTTGGCAAATCGTTTATTGATGGGTTTAAAAGAAATGGTGTATAGCCAGTTGTATTCATGATGACAATGAAATTATACATGATGTAGATAGAGTATAACATGAAAATGTAATTTGCAAGAGTAATAAGAAGTGTTATTAGATATTAATACTTTTTAGAGCGACTACTTAACATTGTTTAATCATTTGCAATTGGTATATGTTTATCTGTCATATTGTGTTTAAGGTGTATTGCAAACTATATAACACAAAACATAAAAAATAACATATCTTACATTATAGATCATAGTCTTGAATCATCTGAACTACTGGCCATGAGTATTTGTTGATTGGAAGCAGCAGAGCACATCAGATACCAGGCAGCTGATACTTTTTATAGAAAACAAAGAGATCCGCTAAATAAAGTAATCACATTACAAATTGATCCACTTCAGTACAGCCCTAATATTCCCTATCAAATGTTTCCTGTACAAATGGAGAATCATGTGAACACCTATACATATACATCAGGGGACTTAAGCTAAGATAAGGGATGCATCAATCCTATGTAAAATGGTGTGAGCAGTGCTTCTCTGTTATAAGTCTTAGACAGTGTCTGTACTTCAGTTGGATCCAAATCTTGAATGGCATTAATGGAGACATTTTGACCATGACATTTTTTCTGAATTGTTTTGTGGCATCAGTTTCTAAGATCCTTAAGTGGTACTGGGGAGGTAGGTAAGGGTGGTAGTTAGAGAATTCCCAGGTTCAGAAGATCATTTAGCTTAGAAGTGGCATTTTTGTTGCAAGCTTGCATACATTGTGAACTGCACTTGTTGGTATAAAGGAGATTGTCTGTGAAGCTTGGCTTTATGTATGTGGTTATGTCTTTGAGGCACAATGCTTCGTATGGTGCAACTAGGTGTGTTATGGCATTGACCATACTTGTAGACTACACAACATTGGGTAGGCTCAGTTGTTCCATCAAGGACAAAATGTACCAATGTGGATGGGGGTTTGTGGAAATGCACAATGTATTTGGCTTTTTATAGTATAGTGAAAGATGTCTGAGATTTTAGATTCAAAGAAAATAAAGAGCAGACTTGTGCAGAATTGGTCAATTTTCAGGCTTGACAATTTTAAGAAATAAGGAAGAGATGTTGACTAATTTCATAAAGTTGCCAAAATGTTACATACCAAAATCTACCGCTGAATACCTGTAAAATGGTACAAAACAGTTAGCAAGGAGGCTGCCTCTGAATATGTTCTTTACCTATAAATGTCCCCAGAGAATAACTTTCATTATTATTTTCAGAGAGACATACATAATCACTTTGTTTCTGTGAAAAGAAAAACATTATCAAAAGATATACAATTCAAAATCTTTTCTGTGAGAACATATTATTTCATGGCTTATTCACAATATAGGAAACCTTATCTGTGCATGGCAAAACATTATTTTGACATTTGATCAACTTCAATTGTGCATGCCTTCCCATAAACTGATTACATTCTCTGTGAGCTATGGTCAGGGTAAATTGTCTATTTTTAATCATGGATTTGCAGAGTTACTCCAAGCCCATACCTATGGTGTCTCTCCATTTCTCTTGAGATTTCATTTCATTTTCATTTTAATCCATTATTCATACCAGTTGTATATGGGGAAGGGAAAATCAACCTCATGAATTCAACCCTACACATTTTATTAAGGAAGGTGACAAAATTGAAACATATTGTTTAATTCATTGGTGCTTTCTTCACCTGGTTTTATGGACTTTGCTTGTGCACATAATATTATTCAAACATGTTGAAGATTTTTTTATGTGTAAGAACAAGGTTCATAATTTAAAAATAGTTGTATCTTTTCTGGGCTATGACATCAACCCTTTTTTTAATTGAGTCACAGCGGGTCACAGCAGAGACATATCTTGGTTCAGTTGTGAGTTGTTTGCAGATAGTGTATGATTTGTTAGGTGACATTAGAGTGGACTGCTTACCAAAGTCTGTCAAAGGGTACCAACGTTTCTTGAATATTTGTTTAAAGTAGCTCCAAGAGATAGAGAGACCAAGGGATCCTTAAATGATCTAACTATATCTGAGTCATGCTCAAGTCTCTTTAAACAGGTGCTCTTGTCATTTTCCACGTATTGTCTTGTGTCTTTTTCCATGTATGTCTTGTAGGTGCCTCTCTATCCCTGTTTCTATTGAAGATGAGAAACACCAGTTATGGTTTTCCTCATGCTGTCTTTTACTCATTCAGAGTCTACTGGAGACATCAAAATATGGTAACTTTGTTTCAATTAAACCAATACATCCCATTATGGAAGATTGTGGAACGGGACATGCCGCTGGTAAGCTTACCTTCTTTTGATTTCATAAAGGTGCATTAATGACATTATTCCCATCAGGAGTTACATTTTTCTATCAGCCCACTCTACCTGAAAGTAGAGTGCATCACTTCTAGGCTTGTAGAGTGCATCACTTCTAGGCTTATAAATCCACTTCAAGTTCGACAAAGTCAGGTGTCTTCATGTTTCTGGTTATTTATTTAGGGGGATGTCTAGACTGCAGAAAATATTCCACTGTGTCTACCATGGATGTGTTCTCCCTCTGAAGTGCATGACATCTATTTCCCCTTGTCCCATTGCCACATATTCTTGATGTGCCAACTAGAAAAAGGAACACATGAGACAAAGTCATGTTTCAAAATCTTTGTTTGCAAGCCACTTGTTGACTTGTAGGAATGGCCAAAGGACCTACTGGTATAGTTTAAGTTTAAAAGAGAAACACCTAATTCAAAGTTGTATTAAGATTAATTCAGTTTGTATTCTGGAAATTACATTTTTATTTTGTAAATAGCATGGTGATAATAAAATACATAATATAATAACAGTAACAAGAGGCATATAAGCTCAGCTTCAGATAATAAACATAGATTGCCACATATTAGATCAACAATATCAGGCCTGTTTGGACAACAGTGAATCAAGCAAAAGTAAACATAAGATAAAAGAAAGAGGTAGTCTGGTAGTAAAAAAACACAGCGGGAATGACATCTCCCAACAGGATACTACAGCAAGAAGCGTCAGGAGTCTTTATTCTTTGAACTCATCAGCACACATATCCAGGAACGGTTCTCAGATGCGAGTGAACTTGTCATGGTCACATTTGAGTTTGTAAATGGCCCTCTCTTACGTTGATAAAGTTAACATCTCCTCCACCCAGTCATCTATGCAAAAGGAATTTGCAGGTTTTCATGCACACGAAATAATTGTCTTAGCTCTCATACAGCCATTGGGCAGTCAGGTCTTGTTCGCATATGACTGATCGTCAATCAGACTGTCATCAGCAAGGAGCAACAGGGAATCTTTTGTAGGTATTGCTTGCCCAAGCACCAGGCCCAGCCTACCTGAGACACCTCCCCAAAAGTCCTTAGTCTTGCCACAGAACTGTAGGAGATGGCCGAGGGTCCCCAATGTCTGGTTTCATTTCCAGCACTGATCACTTTCTAAGAGGTGTCTCTTAAACATTTGTTCCAGAGACCAGTGTGTTCTGCCTAGTCATTTAGTCTGAGAGGCCCTCAAACAGCAATCCATACTTGACAAGCTAACATTGCTACATCATATTTCCCAAAAGCCAGGGTTCACAAACTTGTTCAACTCCTTGGAACAAAATATGTTTTAGATCTGTATCACCCCTACGAGCAGACACAAGAACTCTGTACAAAGTGGCTGCTGGATAAGTGGCATGCGCGCATAGCCTCAGGTGTGACCATGCCACACTTCCAGTGAACAGATGAGCAGATAAGCTGCACAGCATTAGCCCCTTTCAGTGCGCATGGCTGCAGTCCTGTAAGTCAAAATCCTTGCACAATTGTGCAAAAGGTATCCATTCATCTTGCACAGGTTGATCTTTAATGTAGCACATCCCTCCCAGGTACCAAGATTGCCAAAATATAGTCTTCTCTGCAAGTCAACGCAGGATTCAGCCAAAATGAAGCATCAGGGAATACTAATGGGTCACTGCACAGACGCTGTGCTAGATTACACCAACCGTCATGCAGAAAACCAGAAAGAGGATTCTTCGCCCGCAGGTGCCAGGTGATTGTGGACAGCAATGCCCTGGGCTCCAGTTGAGAAGTATGGCTAGATTTTCATTTCAATCCACGAGTTTGCATGAATATCAATCATGTGGCATACATGTCTTTCAGAGAAAGTCAAGTGATAGTCAAAAGAGTTTGGCAAGTTTATACCCCCAGCTTAAGGGGGAGTTGCAGCTTCCACAATGTGAATTTGGGTGGTTTGCCATCCCACAAGAATTTCTGCAGAAAAGCATCAATCTCCTTAAAGATGCTCCTCAATGTTTTGAGCGGAAGCAGAAAGAGGAAATAGTTGATGCTGGGTGCCACATTCATTTTGACGCAGTTGACTTTGCCCCATAATGAGAGTTTTTGAAGTGATCAACGATCTAGGTCAGTTTGGAGCTTCGCCAGCAGGCACAGCCAATTACGTTTGGGCAGCTGCCCTACCTCTGGGCTAATCCATATTCATAGATATCTCATCTTCACAGAGCACCAGATAAAATTCAGGTGATCAAACATGTGTCTCATGCAAGATTGAGAGGTTGGAAGGATCTCAGAATTGCTCTAATTGATCTTATATCAGGAAATTTCAGAAAAGCCTCCAATTTCGGCCATCAAAGAGGCACTACTCAGTTAAGGGTTATGAACAACCACTAAGAGGTCATCTACATACAGCCAAAACTTCCCGCAGCTACCCCCATATCCAAGTTCATGTACAGCTTCCTTTGTCCACATGAGAACAGCCAATGACTCCATTGCAAGAATGAATAGCAAATGTGAGATTGGACATCCTTTCCTGATTCCTCATTTTAATTGAAAGGACTCAGAGATTAAGCCATCAGTGAGGACACTGGCGGTATGGTTCGGATAGAGCAACTCAATCCAATGAATGAATGTCAGCCCAATGCCCATCGACCTCAGGTTTTCACTAAGAAAAGGCCATTCTATTCTAACAAAGGCTTTTTCAGTGTCACAAGGGATCACTGCCACTGGTTCTTCAAGCTTACTACCTTGGTCAATAGTCAGAATCAGTCTCTTCATATTATCCGCCACTGAGCTTTCTGAGAAAAAGCCAACCTGATTGTCATGGACCAGAAAAATGATAACATTCCCCAACCTCCTTGCTAGTATTTTGCCAGCAGCTTACAGTCTGTGTTAATCAGGCTAATCGGACTATAGGTTGAACAGCGAGTCCGCGATTTGTCCTTCTTCACTAAGACCAAAATTAAGGCATGTCTCATTTTGGCCAGAAATACTTCACTTTCAAACGATTCAATGTATATATCTCGGAGCAGCTCAATCGTACATGCAGGCAAGAGTTGATAGGCCCAGCTGCACCTGGTGATTTGTCCGCATTTAGAGTGGAAACTGCAGAGCGGATATCCACAACAGAGATTGGTGTTTCCAGTGGAGTAGCAAGTTTGTTTGATAAGAGATGGATTTCAATATGATCCAAAAATGAAGCTATGTAGCTGTTCTCACATATGAGCTTAGAATCATACAACTGTTCATAGAAACCCCAGAACACACCATTAATCTCTTTGGAAGACAGCAATCATTTGTCAGAGTTGTTCCTCACTGCCATGATGGTCCATTCACTTTACGCCACTCTCAGCCTCCCAGACTTTTCTCCTTGCTGAAGGTTTTGATTTTACTTCTGAACAATGCATTTTCTGCCCTTCACAGGTGATCTTATTTCATACTTTTTCCTCCTTATTCGGGCCTGAACCTCCAGATCTCAGGTATCCACATAGCGCCTTTCTAGGGCTTTGGCTTCATCAGACAAACTTCTAATTTCTTTTTCTTTCTCGTTTCTGTAGCAGCCTGTTTTGGACATTAAAACAACCATCATATAGCATTTTAAAGACTCCCATACAGTCGAAATTGAAACATTTTCAGTTCTATTTATCACAATAAATTCCACAATTTTCATCACACACAATTTGGTACTCTCACATGATTGTTCTGTAGGATGGATATGTTCATTTCCCACGGGAATGTCTTTTTCAGTGTGTGTCGTAGTGAGAGGTGCATCGAGACTGGCACATGCTCAGTAATTGCAATAGAGCCAATATATGAACCAATGCAACTAGGCATCACACACCCAGAGGTCAAGAAGTAGCCTATTTGTGAGTCGGAATCGTGGCAAGCTGAGTGGAAACTGTAGTCTCTATCCAATGGGTGCTCCAGACACCATGTGTCTGATAGATGAAGCTCCTTCATCAAATTATCAAGTGACCACGTACTCCTTGACGGCATCATGCACCTGACTCTATTGGAGCAATCAAGCATTGGGTCCATTAAATGTCCACTCCTGGGTGACAGAGTTGGCAGAATACACACAGCACACACTTTTTTGATGTCTTAAAATTTGATTTTAACAGAAATAACCCTACCATTTACATCTGAATTACCGGATAGAACGTTCAATGGCAAATTCTTTCTAAGCAAATTGGACCACCCCCTAATACTTGTTGTAACTGTTGAATAATATGTTGCCCCACCCAGCTACGTTTGCGTTTGCCAGCCTCAACATCAGTGAGATGCGCCACTTGAAGCAAGGCAATACCACATGATGTAGACTTCAAGCACAATAACATTTTGACACGTTTAACAGGACTATTCACACCATTTGCATTCAATGATACCAATTTTAGATGTCCAATTGATGTGGTATTCAAAGGTGGAGCCATAACTAGGTGTGGTGGAAAATAAAAAAAACAAACAACAATATAACCCCAGCCAAAAAATAGGGTGAGGGTGAACAGGAAAAACCTGTCAACAGTGACAAGTGGATGAACCACCAGAAAACAATACACCAGTATAAGAGACAAGAAAGCAATGTAAAGCCTAATAAATATTTGAAAGGTTTACTCACCACCCTATATGTGTAACAGACTGCAAAATATATGGTTTTCTCCATTAATGAATAATAAATGATGGTCTCTATTGAGTTCGGAATTTGAGTTAATTCTGGCAATGGTCCAAGTTTACAGATATGACGTTACTCGGTCCGGAGGGGCTGGGATGGAAACACGCCCCGGCTGGACCTCTGATGGACCTTGGTGAGTCATGTATCTTTTGCAAGCCTTGCAAGCAGTTCACAGTTCTTTGTATAATACTGAGAGAGGAAAGCTCTATGTAACCTGCGTACAATTGGAATGCAAGGGGGATGATCTCCAGGGGGATAGTGGGGTACACTTTTCTCTTTTCATTCATGGCTGATACTCTATACATTCCTAAACATAACGCTTCTGAACCACTGAGGGTACTCTATCACCCATTTTCTTTTAATGTGACTAATGCAACCTGAAGCGTGGTAACTAGAGGGCTTTGAATTAATCAAAAAACACTGTCAACACACTGGTCAACACTCTAGACCACATTTTTCTACCCTTTAATGGCTACACAGAAACAGAAAGACCACATGAACATTTGTAAAACGTTGGGTTTCACCCTATGTAACCCAGGGTAATCCAGACATGGACCCCTTGCTCACTGTGCCGTAGAAAGGCTCAGCTTCACCTCACTGATGAGGCCTGACTAGCCTGAAACACCTGTCTCGTGTTGCTGATGGTACTCTTGTTCAGAGGAGAATTGCCTAGCCAAATTGCACCCCCAACTCACACAAGTATAGGTGGTAATGTTCCTAGAGAGAGCCCGTTCATGGTTTAAACAAATGTGGATATTTGAATATTTATACAGTACAATAATAAGGCATAGCAAGCCAGAAGGAATATGCCACTTTGCAAATTTCTCCCAAAGAAGACCCTGATTAACTTTGTTGAACTCGGCTGTTAGATCAATGGATGCTACATAGTTGATCCACTTTCTTACCCCAGTCCTGTTGCTGCAAGATTTTAAGAATAAAACCATCGAAATTGGTTCCATGAGACTGTCTAAAACGTGTTTGCCACTTCGTCATGTACAGATTTATTTAATTTTTTGTATTTGTAAAGCACACTACAGCCCAAGGGCATCGAGGCTCTGTTGCAAGAAGATGTCTTAGTTACAGGAATATGTGTGCATTCTCATGGGTTACAAGGAGCATGACCTACTCATGGTAAAACAGAGGGCACGTACATGCAGTGATTCATAAATTAAAAACAGCAGCAAGTCACATTACATCAGTGATGGGTTACAAAAAGGTGTTGAGGAGAACTGAACGGCCCAGTGGCCAGGTTATACAAAGAGCCATGTTTTAATGGCTTTCCTGAAAGCAGTGTGTGAGTCAATGCTTCTTAGGTGGGTTGGTAGGGAGTTCCAATGTGAAGTAGCGATGAAAGGGAAGCTGGAGCCTCCTGCATCGGCCCTCAAGGTTTTAGGAACAATGACCATGTTGGAGGTGGCGGCTCTTGTAGGTCTGTCCAAGTGGGATTTAACAAATCTCTGTGAGAGATACCGAGGAGTGGTGTTGTTGAGACATTTGTGAGTGATGGCAAGGGTTTTGAAGGTTATGCGTCCCTTAATGGGGAGCCAATGGACTAGACATCTGGTGGCACAGATGTTTTCTTTCTTTGAGATGCCAGTGGTTGCTCGGAGGGCATTGCTCTGGATAGTTTGAAGTTTTTTGCAGCAGTGCCAACTAGGAGAACGTTACAGTAGTCTAATCGGGGGCCGATTATCATGCTAGCAATGGTGAGGCAGTTCTGTTTGGACAAAAAGGGTCTGGCTGCGTTGATCAGTTTTGAGTGGTAGGCCAAGGAAGCTGCAATCACGTTTACTTGTCTGCTCATGGTGAGGTTGGAGTCTAGGAAGACCACTAAGGTTTTTACTGCCTGAGAAACGATAATAGGAGTGTTATCAATGGTGAATGCCTTGTAGTTATCGTTAAGCTTTTTAAGGTAGTTGGGGAGCCAAAGAGTAGCAGTTCTGTTTTCTCCCCATTCAGGCAGAGCCATTTTTCTGCCATCCAGGTTTACATTTTGGCATATATGGAGTTTAGTTTGTCATTGTCAATGTCATAGTCACCTGTGAAGAGAATGAGCACCTGCATGTCATCTGCATAATAGGTGTATATTACGCCTAGCTCATCAAGGTTGAGGGTAAGCATATAGATAACCATAACATGATACAAGTCTCAGCCTGGTGCCAAGCAATTCAGGAGGAATTCTCTGATAAAATCCTTGATCATCAAAAAACCATTCTTACACAGCAACTCAATCTTAAAGTTGTCAATACAAATATGTCAACCTCCGTTCCCTCCACTAACAACCCCTGATATCCAAATATAACTTCAGATAGTGTTCTGAAGCAGAGATAGCTAAGATAGTTGGCAATCTGAAACCTAGATCATGTAAAGCAGACTTCTGCCCTGCCAACACCTTTAAAGGATCCCTAGATGTGTTGACCCCTTGGATTACCAGAATGGTCAATCTATCCTTTAGTAAGGGCATAGTTCCGGCTTCATTCAAAGGTTTGGGTTACACCCTTATTGAAAAAGAGCACCCTTGATCCCACTATGGCCCAAAACTACTACCCTATAACTCATGTCCCATTCCTGCTCAAAATCCTGGCTAGTGAGGCCTATCTTCAACTTCAGTATTTTGTTGAGAACAATAACATCTTAGGCACGCACATACCAATCTGAGTTTAGATTAGAGCAAGGCATGAGACAGAAGCGGCCCTTCTGGACCTCAAAACCAGCTGAATTAGTACAGTGGTAAAACTACATCCTGCACTGTTCATGCTATTAGACCTCTCTTCGGCCTTCGACCTTGTCGACCATGCCATCCTTGTCGACAGGTTGAAGGATCTGGCTGGCTGCTCTGACAAGTGATCCGATTGGATTGCCTCTTTCCTGGGCCCCCAAATATCGAGAATGGCAGTAGAGAGTGTACAATATTCCCCTAACATCATTAATGCTGGAGTACCACAAAGATCATGTGCATTGCCATCTCTGTTTAACATCTAAATCAGGCCTCTGCTTGACCTCCTGTACTGCCGGGGTGTCTGTATACTAACTATGCAGACACCATCCAGGTGGTCCATGAGTTGTTGGGCAAGTATGGTCAGGATTCAGAGACTCTGAATGAGGTATGTGCTCATATTCAGGGTCGGACTGGCCCTTTCGGTCTTTCGGCCCGTGGCCGAACGACTTTGGGGTCCCCTGGGGCCGGTTTTCCGGCAGCCACCTCTGGGCCGTTTTTTTTTTGTAAAAAAAAAAAAAAAAAAAATTCAAATTTTTTTTTTTTTATTGGCAGGCCCCCGGGCCCGGCCTCAGTGCTTAATTTGTGCCGGTGGTTGCCGGTCCCCGACACCGGAAGTGTTTTTTCGGCACCGGCACTCCCCTCTGCAGCTGCCCTTAATCACGTCTTGCTGCGGAGATAGAGAATGCACTCATCAAAGAAAGTTAACAATTAAGTGTTAACTTTCTGTGATGAATGAGGCTCTGCTGTCAGTGCTCCAGCCACCTGCCGGGCCCGGCAGGCCGGCGTGGCGCCAGTCAGGAGGCAGCCTGAGCCCAGCTCAGGCAGAGCGCTCTCTCTCTCCAAAACAAATTGTTGTGGGTGTGGGTGGGGGTGGGCCGCGTGAACTGCGAGTGCCGCCTTGCTCCCAGTGGCTCTTTTTTTTACAGTGCAGGATGGGTCTTTGATGGCAGGCACCAAAGCCTGCAAGGGTCAAGAAAAGCAAAGCGCCCAAAATCAAAGAGGAGGCCGGTGTCCTCGGGTTGACGAGTGAAAACTTTGCGAGGGCCCTGAAAGAAAACAAGTACCTGCTTGTGAAGTTCTGTGAGTACCACCACTGCCTACTGCTTAGCGTGTTTTGTTTCGAGTTCACAAGGACAGAGGCTGTACTGAGATACTCCTACAGTGATACGTGAATAGAAAAATCTTCCTGTGCCGTTTTGTAAATGTTAAATTAATATCCTTCAAATGATCACAATACATGTTTCAGATGGCCTAATGTTATCTTGCATTTATTATGAAATCCTAAAGTTGGGAATGCAGACACGGTATTGAACGTATTACAGGGCACGTTTCCTATTGAAATTGTAGTTTTACAATGTTTGGTTCATCTGAAATACAAATGCGTGGATTCTGAAAGTGTATAACATTAATACGCAGTTTGTCGATCGTGAGTAAGAGAAGCCTTTTTCTGCAGTGTCTCCGGTTTCACATGACCTTGCCTTGACGTTAGACAGTAACACCGGGCGACGTATGGTCTCATTTGAGCAATGGCGCTATCTCGCACCTGGCTCTGTTTGCAGGCTATGCTGGAAAGCATTTACCATTTAGCGTCGGCAAGCGGCCACCAGCTCCAAAGTGTTTTCTCGTGGCAACACGTACGTGTAAAGTAAACCTAGGTGATAAGCACATGTCTGGGCTGCTATGCAATTATTAACTGCAGAGCACAATTCTAGGTCACAATCAATTGACCTGCCATCAGCGTGCTTATAACTTTAGAGTGCACTTTCACCCGTGCATCAGTGAACGTTAAAGGCACTGATAGGCCTGTTTCCTTTTTACGGCTTAAGACTAGCAGCCCGCTCCTGCTTAACAGAACAGTTTATCTCAGACTGACTGGAAAAAAATAGTTTTGCATGCAGCCTGACAGATCGTGTTATAATCCTTTCACCAGCCCGCCCAAAAGCTTCCTGCCACCTGGAAAAGGAACACTTCCCTTTGAAGTTCGTAAAATAAGCCCAGAATCCAAAGGACAACTTTATTTTTCCCACAGCGTTTGTACAGATGAGCCTTTCTCCGCTTGTTGCACTCTTTAAATTCTTAACTGTCTGACAATGTTTGCGAGCAACGGGTTTGTGTGCATCTTAACTGGTATGTGTTTTTAAAATTTAACTTTTTGTGCAACTTTCATGCAGAGTCCGAGGCGTCAGATTAAATATTCTGAAACATGCTCTGAGAGCATGTTTCAGAATATTTAATGTGATGCCTCGGAAAAATGCTTCGATGAATACAGATACATGGAATCATTGGCAATCACTAATTACTGCTAATAACTAACACTTTCTTTGGTCATCATTTACTGTGGTGCGTGTCTTTTGTGAACTTTTCTCAAAACATATTGTGTAGTAAAGCCGAGAGTACATACCCACTGGTCACTTCACCTGCCCATGGTAAAACATGACTTTTTTTCTGTGGGGAGGGGTTGCAACTGGGAGAAAAGATGAGAGAAAAAGTGTCAGTACTGAAAAGTCAGTTGAGCTGGGAGCAGCCTCGGACTGGCCTGTAGGACAATAGGCCCAGGGCCAACCAAAAACACAAAATGCTGGTGTGGGACCTTTTTTTGGCCAAAGTGGGACCCTTATTGGCCCATGTGGGCCAGTTTGATGAGTTAATTCACACTGCGACTAGTAGTTTTGACCAGTGTTGCTGAATAAATATTCTTTAAAATATACAATTTGCATGTCACTTTATCAAAAAAGCTCCCCCCGGGTACTATTCAAACAGTATCACAAAAGGAATGAAAAGCCATTTGCAAGTGCGGGCCACTTTTTCTTTGGTGCCTGAGACAATTGCATGGCCCAGTCTGACCCCGGTTGATAGCTAGCCTTTGTTGCTGACTGTGGGCAGTTCGGAAGCACCCCACAGTGTCTTTGTCGAGGGCATAGGGGCATTGGTATCCCGAAAGGGGCCAGGGATAGGCGGTGATGTGTAAGTTGGCTGTAGAGGCGCTGTCTGGAGGGAGGGGTCTGATGTTACTCTGTGAGATGCAGTAGTTGTTCTTCGAAGAGTGTGATTGGACGTGAATTGTTGGGGCACACAATTAAAATAGGGTGCCAAGAGCAAAAACCACTGGCACATCCATTACACCAGGGCAACAAATTCATACAAGCCCACAGAACTGTATGCAAAGTAATGTTATTTTATGAGTTGTGTTGTAATGTAACAGACACATGAAGCCTCCATACGTAGCATTTTCTGACCTCTCCCTAAACCTCATTCCGGTTTCCCTACCCACCTCCCCATCTATCCAACCATCGTCACCCCCACCCTCCTTCCCTGCTGGGGTTGCGGAGCCCTGTATAAGCATTGACTTGCAGCAGGTCCCAAAACCGCAGTGGGGGTGGTTGGTTCATGCCACTCCTGTGCCTCGGAGCTGTGGACCTCAATATGTAGCATTTTCTGTAAAAGTCATGAATTGACGTGATTCACGGATGATGGTTTGAGGGCAACTTTTTTTGAGGCGAGGGGTGGGCCACTTTTTCGAGGGGTGGGCCACTTTTTTGAGGCGAGGGGTGGGCCACTTTTTTTTTGTTGTCCGGGCCTATTTCTTGTCCCAGTCCGACCCTGCTCATATTCCCTGGCGCTTAACAACAAAATGGAGCTCCTTATTGTAGCTACTGGGCCACGGCATAAGAAACCTGATGCAGGTTATGAAAGCTTTAACATCCACTTGAACGCAGAACTGAGCATGAATGCCCAGGTGGCGCACATTTGTTTATCTTGTGTTTATATGGTCAAGCTTTGCAACCAAATCGGGCAAAATCTCTCTCTTAGGAATAGATTGATCCTGACTTTGGCCTTAGTAAACTCCAGACTCAATTACTGCTACAGGGCCTCATTACGGCCCTGGCGTTAAGGATTTAACGGCGCCGTAAAATGTGTCTGTGCCGTTAAACCCTTAACACCTCATTACGAGTTCCCTTTGCGGGACCCAACCTTAACGCCTGCTTTTTGCAGGCATTAAAGTAGGGTGCCGCAAAGGGACCTTGGTGCTAAGTACGGTGCCGCAATTTGCGGAACCCTACTTAGCGCCTTCCCCATTCCCATTGAGCCCTATGGGGCAAAAATGGGAATGGGGAAGGGCCCATGGTGAATGGGGAATTACCGCCCCGCCAACCTTGGAATGGGGCGGTAATTCCGCCATTCACCATGGCGGACCCCGGCATGGACCATGGTGCTAATAGCACCATGGTTTAGCGCTGGGGTCGTAATGAGGCCCATAGTCTTTTAATTGGGACATCTCAGGCTAACCTTCAATCTCTTCAGACTACCGAGAACAATGCAGTGCGAGACGTTTTTGGTTTTTGTAAACAAGACTATATTACTAATTCCAGAAGGGGACTCTTTGGCTCCCTGATAAGCAGAGGATTTTTCAAGTGTTGGAACTCCATTGCCCCCTTATTTCTCTCAAAGCGTCTGATCATACATCATCCAACCCGGCACCTGCGTTCCCGTTCTAATGACAATTAGAAATTGAAACAACCACGGTTCAGTTTGACTAAATTTGGAGGTGCCTTTTTTTCGGTTCAGGCCCCTAGAGAATGCAATGTGATTCCACTAGCAATGCAAACCTCCCATTCCCTGGCAGAATTCAAAGGAGCAGTGAAACCATATTTGTTCAATCTCAAACTAGGTTAAATGAGCCTTGACCTGATATCCTTGTCCTGTGTACTCCTGATTCTAGTTTTTTTGTATTGTCTGTTTTGTTAATTTTGAGTGTGTTCTCTGAGGCCTACGGGCGTGTGGTGCTAAATAATACATAATAATAATAATAATAATAATAATAATAATAATAATAATAATAATAATAATAATAATAATAATAATAATACATGAATAATAATACATGAATTTTGACATAATATCAACAATAGCGGCATCGGTTCTAGACAAGAAAATCAACCCTTGCTAGATCATTAGACGAGAATGCTCTTAAATTTGGAATCTCAGCTAGCAAGGCCAAAATACAGGAATGATTAAGAACAAATGTCCTATTCTCAGGAAGAAGACATTCCACCAATAATTTTTACCCAGGCCTAGATGGTTGATGTTTCTCTACCCTCTCACTGTTTTCTTGACGTATGAACTTTATTAACTCAGGACCGCACTGACCTCTATCACCTTTCAACCTCATTTCTGCTCCCAATTCCCCTCTCAAGACACTCAACACCTTATCAAATCTAGTCCCATTCACACTTTCACCCTGACAATACTCAGAATTAAAATGGGGACGGTGGAGTTGGTCAGCTGAGACAAAATTCCTCATTTTTCTTATTAACAATTCTGAGTCCCAAATGGACTCCAAACCCTTCCCCTTGGTAACATCATTACCATTGCCAACTTGGAAGGAACAAGAGACCCATAGAGAAGTAGGGCGTAAAGGAGAACTATTATTACCCATAAAGTCCACAATCCTCTTTTCATTTCCACCAAACACAAATGATATCAGATCTTTAGAACAAGTTTCCATCTTGCATACATGAGTCATAGCACTGGATACTGAGTCCGAGCAAAAAGATTGACTGGCCCTATCACCCATTCTAGAGATACAGTCAATTTGGGTAGATCTGTTTAGACTAACAACATTCTTAGGTGCAGAAGCAACAGACTGGAATACCAAGTGCTCTGCATCACATTTTAACAATGGTCTGAATTTTAACTAGGACCAAGGATGTGAGTGAACCTCAAGCTGTGCCTAACAGATGTCAGTATTATAACGCAAAAAGTGCATGCCAGCCAATTTGAATTTGACAATGCACAACAGGTTTCATCATTTGCCCCACACAACAGCAATGGACTAAATGCAATGAAAGAAAATTAACATAGTAATTCTACAAATATTTCAGGACCCAATAACCTACTCACATACTAATAGTCAATGCAATTTAGACCATTGCTTGTGAGTGCAAAACATTGGTGCATAGAGCACAGAGGCCGATTTCATAAAATGTAAAGATATTCCAACTGCGCACAGCCAACTGGAAATGCAGAATTAGATTTGTTTTGCAGTGAATACGTTGACAGGGTTGAGATGCAAGTTGATTTATTCAAACTGACTCTATTGTTCATTTATAAAAAGGAGGAAGAGTGCAGGATGAATGTAACATTTTCTCTTCAGCCCTGCAGTTTGAATCTCGGTCAAACACACAATAGGAAATCATATGCTATTTTAATGGGCTGATTTGTCAAGTGGAGGTTCTCTTTGAATGACATGTGAGTTTGAAAAAAAGGTTGCAAGCAGAGAGGGATGGGTTAATTCACTCACTTACTGGCAAAGGGAGCAGAAAGACTGGGAGAGAATTAGTTCCTAGGCAGGCTGAGTCTCCCATGTTCTTGCCAGCAGTGCTACAGGCTGTCTGTCTTGTGGGCTGTCTGTCTCTCTCCTGGGTTGGTAGTCCTTAGAAGAGCTGCAGTCGCGAACACTCTTATCTGTGAATGACCATGTGCGTGACAAGCAGAAAGGCTGGGGAAGGACTTTGTGGGTTACTGCCAAGCCGAGTCTTGGAATAACATCAGCTGAATCTAGGTAATTATACAGTAATTGAGGAGCATGTTGTGTGCGATTGATACTAGGTAGCGTAGGGTTAATTGCATCATTTTATTTTTAGGCGTTGCATAATAATAATAGTTTAAATGTGCATGTAAAACCGTGTTAATATTTCTCCAAGTTCTTCTGCGATAAAATTCAGTGTCAGAGCTTCTGACAGTTTTTGTTGCAAAATTCAAGCCCAGGCAGTAATGTGGACATTATCGCAAACAGAGTCGTTTGAAATATATTGCAGGAAAGACTTTGCTTATGTTTGAATTACAACATGGGTGCACATGCTATTTTGTGTAACTTGCATATTTTTTGTTTCTGATGAAGAAAAGGTGATATTGTCTCAGTGTATTCTGCACCCAGTTTCATTGGGTTGGCATGCATGGAGCTGCAAAACGTGCAGTAACAAAAAAATCTAAATAAAGTCAGTCACAGTCAATTGTTTTACTCTGAGAGGCTGAATGAATGATTTGTATTTCATTTGCATAGTTAGTGTATTCTGGGATGCAAGCCACAAGGCCATACACGAGTGGTATTGTAGATAAGATGTCCCAGGAGGGCATGAGTTAATTATTCAGAGTGTACTAATTCCAGTACTTGTTTACCATTTGTGACCCTGGTAAAATAATTATTAGGCAGTGTTCTAAAGTTAGTGTCACCACTAAGAAAATACCCCAATACATGTAACACAATATATTACCAAGAGCTAAGAAAATACCACCATACCAAAATATCACAAATTACCACAAGATGCTAAGTATAGCCCAAACGATCTCTAACATTTTGGTGTGTTGTGCGGGAAGTGGCAAAATAATTACTTGGTGTGGCCTTGTATCATAAAGAATAACCATATTGTGCATTCATTTTCTGAATTAGAGCAGTGAAATAGTGCAGTACTCTGTGCTGATTCGACTCTTGTTATAGTGTTATTGGCAATAGTGCCGCCATTTTCCCAATTCAGGCTGATGTTTCTGAGTTGTCAGATTAACTCGAGGCACAGCTTTCTGCTCATGCAAATTGGTCCTTGGAAAATGTGACAACCAGGAAAAGCAGGATTCGCACAGAAGTAGAAAAAGAGAGATTTGAAGGTGTTTTGGATGAAGGAAGCATTGCACAGGTGTCTCTCGTTGGGCTGTTCCTAGTGGAAGAACTGCAATATAAGACTTTTTCGCAAAACTTTGGTTTATGCTGAACGGATACATAGTGATGCAAGGGAAAGACAGTGAAGTCATTAGCAAATTACAGTGCAGTTTAGACAATGAATGTGATCAGGTCCAACAATTGAAAGCAGAATTTAAACAGAGGGAGCTAGACACAGAACTACAAGCAAAATGTAGCAACCTTGCTACTCAATTGGCTCAGCGAGAGAAACAACTTAAAGATAGTGAGCAAGAATTAACCCATTTAATAACAATATTGGATGCCATAAGGCAAGTTAAAGATGTTGCAGTTTCTGAAATTCAAACACTGAGAGAAGATAACAGGAAGAAAGATAAGGAATTCCATCATAGGAACAGGAAATATTTAAATTACTGGATGAAAATGAAAACAACTCCAAAGCACTTGATCATTGTCAGACACAGATCACAGAATGACAAGCAATAATCAATAAGGTCAGGGATGAGAATTCTGCTTTCTGTAGATGAGTACCCTCACCAGTTTTTTCAAAACTTAAAAAGAACATGTTCACGCTTTGATGTGACCTTTAACCCTAACTCTGTAGAATTTAAAACTGCATTCTTTTATAGGCTCCAAAAAGAAACAGTCTCCCAGTTAATTTGTGAATTTGACAGGGAAAAACCACTCAAATGGATAATAGAACAGCGTACCAAACAGTATGAAGTGATATTTGGTCAGAAAGAGGAGGGGCCTAAGAATAGAGAGGCAATGTCAATGTCTAAGGAAACAACTCCAACAATTTTGAACAGTTTTGTAAATATGCTGGTAGAATCGGCCCAGACTCATGACACCTAATCAAAGGGGCGTGCTTCCACAGAGGGCATCACCTCAAACTCCTATGTTCCAATGCATTGATCCAAGCAATATAAATTCTTACATTAGCCCTAGATATCTTGGTAGTTCTCCCAGAGTGGGATTCTGCCTTGATATGCCAGGCCTAAATATCTGGGGAGCTGGGGCGTAGCGATCATGAGAGCATGGCTGCAATCACACAATACCTGGCATTAGAGTGTTTATTAATGGTTGTTATCAGTAAATGTGAGCTGTTGGAAAAAGTACAATCATGTTTTATTGACAACAATCTATTGGGGTTTAATAATGAAGTATTGGACAAATTGAATATTATTGGGGTTAAATTGGAACATCGTACCTTGACGTTGAATGATGTTTTACAGGGGAGAAAGAGAAATGCTATTAAATCAGTTCAAGGAGTAATCTATGTGGAGGTTAATCATCCAGATGATTTAGGAAGGGAGTTATATCCTGTGTAATTGGGGGCATCAACACCTAGTTTGACAGAGGCAGTGGGAGGTATTAAAGAATAATAAACAACGGAAATGTCTAGTAGTTCACAAAGCCATAATGTATAATGATAGAAAAAAGAAGTAAGAATAATGTGATATCATTTAACACTGATAACATAAGTTTGTTTGAAAAGGAAAGATTATTGAGATGAAGGTAAGTGTTGACATAGGAACAAAAAGTTGGGTGTTCCCACCTAGCTATGTCCGATGCTCTCCAAAATGCTCTTGAAACGAGCTGCGTGTTTGTGCTTATTTGAATAATGCTGATGTTCTATTTTAATTTGTTAAGTTCATTCACAATTATTCCTTTTCACTCCAAGAAAGGAAAGGCGTTCATGCAGTTTAGTGATTTTGGTAAAACAACAATTTAATTCAACATACATTTTGTATGCAAATTGGTCGGAGTTGAATGGCAAAACAGTGCCTAGGTCTGAATATGGCTCAAAAGCCGATGCCTTTTGGAGAAACTCTCCAGCCTCAGGGCTTAAATCAAGCCATACATTATAATGACATATTCCAATGAGAAATATTACAATCCACAAAGAACATACAGTGCATCCCATATTCAGTCATTATCAGTTCAGAGAACATAAAGTACTGAATCCACAGTACATACCATAATCTACCGTTATCAGTTCCAACATAAAAGTGTAGAAAAAAAAATAATCATGAACCTCATGATTATGCATTCATGCATGCCTGTGTTTTACTCAAACAAAAATGTTGTTGATATCACACAAGGAAGTTTGCCAATAAATGATGAATTAATAACCATAATAAAGGGGCAAAATGGATATGCCCTTAACAATAACAGTCAGGCATTCAGCTTTATTACGGTGATAGTAAAAAGTAGCAATTTGGACAGCAATGACCATTAAAAAAAGATAAGAATATATAGCATGTCTGAGAATGCTTAAAATACAAAGACAAGGGGCCTCATTACGAGTTGGGCGGTAAGTAACAGCCCTTACCGGCATGGAGCAAATACTGTGTCCATGTTGCTTCAAGGCCGCTATTAGAGGGCCATTACGAGTATGCGGGCACGAGCTTTGCGTCATGCTGGTAACGACCTTACCGCCCTGCCGCTAAAAGGCGAAAATCACCCTTACTGGCATTGCGCGAAGCGCATATTGCTCCACCGCCATCTATGCCACCGGCATTAGCGGTGCCCGCTATTAGCGGTGACCGCTAATAAGCGGAACCGGAAGTAGCGTCATCACACAGGAATGGGAAAGAGCACGGTGGCCATCTTTAAAAACACAATCCATTGACATCCTCTGTAACCAGGACCCATATCACCACCATAACTGTCCCAGCATATACCTGCAGCATTTCACAATGCCCAAGGCCCTTTAATAAAGTGCTGAGCACTTGCGCAAGGAGCGCTTCTCACAAGACAAGCTCAACATGCTGGCTGAGACGCTGGCAGAAAATGCAGATGTCGTGTTCTCCACTAACATGCAGCAACCTGCAGTGCAGCGCAAGAAAGAGATATGGGCGGAGGTGGCAGAGAAAGTGAGTGCACAGGTAAAGATGTCCGGAAGCACTGGGACGACCTGCGCTTACGCGTCCGGAACATCATCTCTGCCAACGGTAACCTGGGGATGGCAACAGGTGGTGGTGCGGCCTCCCTCATAAAGATGCAACCCTGGGAGGAGATCTGTGCAAGCACCATTGGGATGGAGGCAATCGAAGGAGTAGGGAATATGGAGCCTGGAGCCCCGTCATCGGCTGATGCAGGTAAGTGTCCCAAATGAAACACTGAAAAGAACTACACAATGATGCCCCCCTGAAGTCACAGTGCAATGATGGGAAGCAGGGACCACCAGACACATTTTTTCAAGACTGCCTACAGGCAGTGCACAGCACCATCTTGTCCCCATGCATGATGCACCCTATATATGTTTCATCCCAGATGCATCCATGCATAACCCACCCAAAAGGCAAGCAACCTGTATGTCACTACCCCAATGCCAATCACCTGCCATTCCATAGAAATGCAGCTACCACAATTCATGCCTGATGCATGTAGACCCATCACTAATGGACTCCCTCTCTTGGTCCCCCACAGGCACAAATTCTGAGAGTGAAGACCAGGACCCCAGGGAGGATGCTGCGACACCAGCCAAGAGGTCTAGGGGCATGGTGCCAGCAAACCGTCCCTCAACATCCAGGGGAAGAGGGCAACCTGCACTACTGGGACAGCCCAACACAACACAGGATCCGAAAGCACACCTCTCCATCACTGACACCACCAGGGCATCCCCACCAGCCACATCCACACTGGAGCCAATGGCTGAAGGCACAGTTTCAACAGCAAGCAGTACCATTGGTGAGACAGCTGCCACGGCAGCTGTGTCTGATGACGAACTATACACACAGACACCCGGAACACCTACTGGTACAGGCCCCCGGCAGTCACCCCAACACTCCCCACCCAGCAATCAGGATGCCAGCAGCCATGAGCTGTCCGCAGTGGAGTCCTGGCCAGGGAGCTTCAGGCACATGGGGAGCATGAATGAGGGCCCAACCATTCCGCATGCACCAACAACATCCGCCAGTGTCCGGGACAGGCCTGAGGGCATCAGGGAAATACAACAGCACCAGGAGGAGCTTACAGGACTGCTGACCCAGCACATAACCAAATGTGGCCAGGCAACGGAGGAAATGAGGGCATGCACAGCATCTCTCAAATCTGCCATAGAGTCTACAGGCAAAGACATATGTAGTGAAATGGCGGCTGTGAGGCAGGTCCTCACCCAAATTGTGTCAGCATTGGAGGCCCTCCGTCCCACACAGGTGGTTCAACAACCAGAGACCTCCTCAAATAGCAGCTCCAGACAGACAAGCCCCCTGCATCGGTCTGTGCGGAATGTGCGCAAGTCAGACAGGGGTCCACCCGATGCTGCCAGTGGAAAAGGGGTGTAGGTGCAGCATGGCAATCCAAACTCCTGAAGAACAATGGTGCATGCAAGTGCACACCATGTGTGGGGAAGTTGAGGGGGGAGGGGGAGGGGAGAGAGGTTGTGTGGGGAAGTTGAAGGGGATGGGGGAGAGGGTGTGTGGGGAAGTTGAGGGGGGAGTGGGAGGTGGGAGGGGGTGTGTGGGGAAGTTGAGGGGGGAGTGGGAGGGGGTAGAGGGTGTCTGGGGTGGTGGGCTTCTGCATTTAATATGTTACATTTTTCAGTACACCTGTTGTGAAATCAGAATTTGAATGAGCGGACATTGTATATTGTGTACGTGTGCTTTATTGGTGAACAGTCTACAGTGTCCATGTCCCTGACACACCCAGTGCCCTGAGTCCCACCTCCATGTCACACTCCCCATCCATGTGTGCTAGAAACATTGGTTTATCAAAGTCTGATGCATGGGATGTCCCTCCTGTGCATCGCTGCCTCCCTGAAGTGCAGCCCCATCTCCACCCTCCTCATCCTCATCGTCAGGTGGTTGCAGTTCAGGGGGCAGAGGCACATTCCGTCTGAAGCACATATTGTGTAGCATGACACATGCCATGACGATCTTGCCCACCTTCTCATGCCCGTACAGGAGTGCCCCACCAGACCTGCTGAGGCAGTGAAACCGTGCCTTCAAAAGGCCAAATGTCTGCTCAATCACCACACGGGTACGTGTATGCGCATGATTGTAGTCCTCTTCGTGCCTGTTCTGCGGGTTCCGGACTGGGGTAAGGAGCCACCTCTTCAAGGGATAGCCTGCATCACCTGCTTGTGTGCAAGAATGTTTATGTGTAAGTGATCACATCTTATGGTACTTGTATCAATGACACCATAGCATGCATTTATTTCCTGTTGTCATCCACATATCCATGCATGAATACAGCCTCATGACGTTACTGCAATGTGTGTATTCATCAGATTGACAGATGGCCGTGGCATCATCTAGTGGGGGCAGGGTTGTCCTATTCCTTGTGAGTGCCCATGCACTGTGGTAGTCCACGCCGGTTGTTGACATGATCTGGGTGCCGTGTTGTCAATTGGATGCTTTCATCCTGTCACCGTTCATGGCATACTCATGATGATCTCACTCTGCACAACAGATGTGGACATGCTGCTTAGGTGGGCCTCTGTGTTGGTGTTGGGGTGTGTTCATGTATTTTGCCCTCATGTGACTCCTTTGTATGCAGTAATGGAAAACTGTCCTTCTTGATGATGGTATTTTGTGCTGTGCATTGGCCATACTAACTGCTTGTCGCTGCATTATTGTGTTGTGGGGGCTACCGTCTGATTATGTGCAGTGTACATGTTGATGGCTATGGAATGGTTGTAACACTGCATCATATTCATGGTAGGGCAGCTTATGTCGTGCATTTTGGGGTCAGGTGACAGGTGAAGTCTGGCCTGCTTTGGGGTATGAGCATGGCCCATCCTCTCAAGTACTCTCAGCCAGGTGAAGTATGCATCTCTCCCCCCCATCCCAGCCAGGTGAAGTATGCATCTCTCCCTCCCCATCTCAGCCAGGTGAAGTATGCATCCCCCCCCATCTCAGCCAGGTGAAGTATGCATCCCCCCCATCTCAGCCAGGTGAAGTATGCACCCCCCCCCATCTCTGCCAGGTGAAGTATGCATCTCTCCCCCCAATCACCTACCCACATCGCGATGCCATGAGCCTGACATGCAACTCACCGAGAAGCCAGGATCTCTGCCCTGCATGTCGCTCCATGTAGCGTGGTATCGTGGAGTTCCGCAAGAACCTTGAATCATGGGTTGATCCAGGAAATCGGGCACAACAATGTGTGATGATCTTGTTTAAGTCACATACCATTTGCACGTTGATAGAGTGCTATAATTTATGGTTGCGGTACACTGCCTCCATGGCATGTGGGACCACCAATTCCACATGGGTACAGTCGATGGCGCAAATACAACCAGGGATGCCGGCCAGTGAATGGAAACCAACTTTGGTGTTGGAGATCTCCTGGGCAGTCCGTGGTACGAAAATGTGGTCACCTGTGTGCTTCAGGAGGGCATCCAGCACTTGGTTCAGTGAACGTGAGAATAATGGCTGTGATATGCCATGCATGTGCCCCACTGTGTGCTGGTAGGTGCCTGTGGCCAGGAAGTGGAGCACAGACACTACCTTCAGTAGAGGTGGGATAGCGGTGCTTTTTTCAATGAGGCTGACAATGTTGTCATGTATCATGTCCACTACGGTGGTGATGGTGTCCCGGTCCAGACGGTACAGGGTGTGGATCTGCTCAGGGTTTAGGTTAAATGGACTGGCTCTGATGCGACGGATTAGGGGCTGCCTGCGTGGTACCACTGGCTGCATTGGTGGGGCATGCTGGGCCTGCCTCACCCTCCTTCTCCTCCTGAGTCTCCTCTGTGCTGCTGGTTGTTGTTGTTGGTGCTGGAGTTTCACTACAATCATGTCCTCCAGCCCCAGCATTGCTAGTAGTATTGGAATCATTTTGGTGTGTGACTGGGTGTGGGAAGGGGTGGGGTGTGCTCCTTTTGTGCTGGCCCTGTCTATATTGCCTCCACCTGTGCTGATTGTGAGCACCTGTGGTAGTTGGAAACACTGCACATGGCCGTTTAGGGGTCGTCCGCGATGCCGGTATTTACTCCATGCCAGTAAGGTATTTTTCGGGATTTAGTAGGCCGTTATTTGCATGTCCGCATGAATAGTGATGTCCTCCTGTTTACGCCATGCCGGTATTGCCGGCATGAAGGGTCGCGTTATTTACGGTGATGCTAATAGCGGGTTGGCGGTTCGTAATGGCCCGGAGCGGTAAGCGATGCCGGTAATCCTTTACCGGCATCATTTTTCCCTTACCTCCTACCTCGTAATGACTGCCAAGATCACAGATAAAACAAAAAAAATATTAAACCGTCATCTGGCGGTGGTCGGCTTAATCTATAGAGGAATGATTGCTGAAGTAGGACTGCGTGCTGTGACCAACGGACTAAATGGACGCCGGATAGGCAATACTGGACACTGGAAAGTGGAGGGTAGAGGAGGGGGGGCAGGAAATGGCTGTTACTGTTGGAAACAAAGTGTTAAAAGAATGAGGGGAAAGGGTGGGAGCGGGAGGGAGGGGGGTTATGGGCTCCTTGTTGGGGTTATTATCATGAAAATGCTAATAAAGAGTGTTTACAAAAAAAACAGTAATTTGTACAAATCTGCTGGTCAAAAAATATTTCAAGGAATCACCATGGAAACATTTGCAAATGTTCATTACGGGTACTAATTAATGCATCACTCATTTTACTTATTTTCATTCATGCCCTGTAGATGTATTTGGAAACAAAATATACTGTTGTCAAATTGCGTTTATCCCTACAATACATTAGGGCATCCTCGAAATATGATGAATTGCAGTTAATCTGAGAAGTGGGAGCAAATATTTATTTCGGGAGCCTTCGTAGCCTTTGCAAAAGAACACAAAATTAGCACTAGCTTCTTCAGTTGCTCCGCAGACTAGGCAGGCTTTGTCCCTTGTGCTTCGCCAGTTCTGCTTAAAAGCTCCCACCTTTAGGTTGTTAATGCGAAACTTAATTTTTAAACCCCTAGCATATCGAGGGCTAATCATGTATAGGTGGGGCTCAAACCCCAAATCGAGATTTCACTGTAAATAGAGTGGCTATGTACTAAGGAAGATGTATTCCTCTACCAACCTACGGCAGGTACAAGAACCTCCTACCAATTTTCTTGTTCCCTTTTCCCTGGATTTTGAATTTAGTGTGCTTATTATTACTGTCTGCTTCCTGGAGTCTCATTCTCTCTTCCGATGTTTTGCAGTCAGCACTTTGCAGTGGTTTCCTTTTTCTGTTCAGCCCATTTTCTCTTTGTTCTTTATTTCTTTGTCTTTGTCCTATTCTGCAGTGAAACCTTTATCCTTTAGTCACTCCTTGATTATAGAGGTAGTGTTTTGTGCCATTTGCCTTTCCTTCCATGGGTTCCTTTACTTTCTCTTAGAATCTGTTCCAGGTTTTCCCTTGCACTTCTTCCTTTATTCCCTATTGATTATTAGACGTGATGTGCTGTTGTAGCCAGCTCCTGTTTGAATGCCTATGCCTCACTATTCTGTAACCACTATTCCGACTTGTCCCTCATCAGGAGTCATATGTACTAAGTTATCCTCCCTTTACTGTTATAGCCTATCTGGGTACCTGTTTGATCAACAGAGTCTGTGGGCTTTGCTGACATTGCAGGTGGTATCTCCAGTTCTCGCAAGTATTGTCTTTAAGTTACCTTATACAATACCATCAAGGATGTTAGCTCACAGATGATGTTGTTTCTTGCCTTGTATTTGGGTTTAGCGCTGACAGTACCTGTAACAGAAATGTGGGTAAGGAGCTTGCAGACTTCTTTGTAATCATAAAGAGTGTCAATGTGCTTACCCCACATCCCTTTTTATATATTGTAGGAATGAGATGTCATCAAATGTGGTATTTAAATCTAATGATCTCCTGGACTATGTGATGACCATGAAGATGACTTATTTTCAAGGGCTATACATGTAATCAGGTCACACTCCCTGACATGAAACATGTGGTAGCTAACCCATTGAGGAGTGGGGACTTTGTGGAGTGAGGATAGAAGTGATAAGGGCACCATGGGGAGGGAGGTACCCATGAAACTACCGGAAAATAATACCTCTAGAAGAGATCATTGTAACTGGTATAGTGACATGGGTGAGGAATTAATAGATGGTTATTGGCAGTTGGTGCCAAAAGCGTTTAATACTCATTTCTCAAAGAAGTATTCTCCATGACACTACATTATGCTTATGAAATACTTGGGGCTCCAAGCATTATTATGATCATGATTGGCTAAATTAGAACTGTCATATATATATATTTGTTATTAATGCTGCAAGAAACATGGGCTGAGGACCCATTGTTTTTTTGGTGGGTGGTCTTCAATTAATGCACCAGCAAAAAAGGGGCCAAAGGCAGACCTAAAGGCGGCCTGCATTTATCTCTCAATAATGTCTGAAATATTAGTAAGCATTGAACGAGTACCACATTTGTATTGGGTGGGGTGATGCGGCAAGTAAAGGGGGAAACAAATGATATGTTGCACATAAATATATGCTATCCACCAGAAATGAGAGAACACAAAGTGATTGTTGAAACTGTTAAACAATGGTTGATTGAGCTGAGAGATGGATTGCCAGTTGTCCTGGATGGAGACGTTAATGCTAAAACCCCTCTGTTTGTGAATATATATTCTATGGGGTAAATCTCCAATTGGAAGCATTTGTAGTGACAAATAGGGCATCGGTTGGGCCAATGCATTGTATATGTACGGTATTAAGATGATCAACGGCTATTGTATTAGTGAGAAACAGGGGAGATACATGTGAGTGTGGGAAAACAGTGCATCAACCATTGACTATATTTTTGAAAATCAGACGGTTCTTGATATGGTCATTGACATGGCAGTAGGCTTTAGGGAAGAAAGTGACAATTTCCTGGTATGTGACGTATGTAATTTGGATAAGAATGAATCAGACACTGATAATTGTGGAAGGATCGCAGTCAATTCAAGCTTAAATCAGATAGTATGGAATACTAAAGCAAACCAGGCTGTTAGTGTGGAACTGCAAACCTTTTTAGGTTATGTAGAGGTCAATCAGTGGGACTCAATGGATGGCATACTTGAGTTTTTTGAAAATGCATTGGTAAAGATACAACAATTGGGAGATAAGTGGAATAATAGAGGAAAAATAGGACATCAGAATATGAAGCCACCACATAACAGGCATTGTTATGACTCCGGAGTTCGAGTAGAAAAGAGGCAATTGAGGAAAGATATTAAATTGTTTCCCCTGATGTATGGAAGCAGCAAGGTTATTTATCTGTGGTGGTAAAAACTAAAAGAGAGGAAAAAGAAAATATAAAAGATGGCTGCAGTTACATCTTAAATATAAAAAGAAAGAACAATGGATGTATTTAGTTACATGTGTGTTAGAACAAGGAACATTCACCTGGAGTCCTGATGAACGGTGTCTCCAGTGCAGTTTGGGAATGCTATTTAGGTGACACACTTGGAGGGGATGGCGAGAGTATCTTCCTTATAGTCCTGCATGAAAACACGTGGGAATGTAACATCACTTTTCATAAAGTGTTGAATATTATAAGAAAAATAAAGTCATTAAGTGCCGTAGGTCCGGACGGCACAAGTCACGCACTGCATCATCCATAAGGCTGTCTGGGGCCGTGGAGCAATCTGTCTACAACTTGCTCTCACCGAATACCTTCCTTCCAGATTTTTACTCTCCTCCGGCTCCAATTCTCTACGTGTCAAGCACTATTTGAGCTGGTGGCAGATCTCTCTCCTTGGCAGACTCCCTCCTCTTGAACAGCCTCCTTCTCCCTTTCTGTCTTGATCCGGATCGCCTCAAAATCTGCAAGCTCCTCAAGACTTTCCTCTTCAACTCCTCCTTCTCCCTCTTGCTCCCTTGCTAACACCCCACAATTGCTGAGATTGGTGGCCATGAACCATATGTGTCCCTCAGGGCCCTGGCCTCCCGCCTAATCACTCTCAGCCTTACCCCCCACTCTAGCACTTGCCTTTGGGCACAAACTGGGCTGTGTTGTTACAGGATTGCTCTTTTTATTGGCAGGTAAACACTTCTGTACCAAGCCTCCTTGGCCAGGCACTTACTCTTGCACACAACTAACTTCTTGCACTTCCCTCTGTATAACTCCTAGCACTTACCCCTTCCCTGTCCCTCTCTCACTCTGCACTTCCACGTTGTGAATGTTCACAAGACCTAGTAGGATGACCCCTTTCCTGGTTATCAGTCTGTTCCATTTCGCCTTCGTTCCCATGTCCCCTCCCTTCTGCCCTGTGGGCACTTTGAAAAACAATTTGTTGAGGTATACGTGCCTTAAAAATGCACAGTGAATAAAATAAATATTGAAAATGAATCCAGTGCTATGGCAAGAGCTCTGTATAAAGTGTTAATGGCTATTAGTAAAACTGGCTGTATCCCTTTTTCATGGAAAAATAGTATAATTTTGCTTGTGTATAAGAAAGGCTGAAGGAAGAATCCTGGTAACTACCAACTACTTGTCATATTAGGAATCCCATCCAAGATATTTGCACAAGTTTTGCTTTGTGAGCTAACTCGATGGAGCGAAAGTATTTCAGCAATTCCATTCAATCAAACATTTTTCCGTGAGGTCGCAAGCACAATAAACAAACCTACTAATTTTGGTTTCCTTGATTGAGTATTCTTGGTGTAGAAGGATATTACCTGTATATGTATCTTTCAGAGACTTCTCGGCAGCATTTGATACTGTGCTTATAGGTAGTTTATAGCAAAAATGTATGGGAAAACACATACCTACGGGATTGCTACGTATGCTGGTTTAGTTGTATGAAGACATTATACCATGTCATCCATGTCTGTAACCATCTGTACTCTTGCCCTATAGCTGCTACAATTGTAATGTAATATTACCATGCTGACAATGTCTAACAAATTTCATGTGCTCTAATGTGCCCAGATACCCTAGGGTCAGGTGTGCTATACAAATAAATAAAACAAACAAACAAACAAGTGGGTGAGATCACAGCTTGATGGACAGGGTAGGGATCTAATTGGATTACAAACAAGGGTGTCAAAGAAGGGTGCATTACGGCACCTCTTTTGTTAAACTTGTATCTTGACGATTTACAAGATTTTATAGACTCAAATGGAAACTTTTCTGAGCAATGTGGCAGAATGGCTATATCATGGTTGGGATATGCCGACAGCCTTCTACTGATCGATTACGCACCACAAGGATAAAGAGGAAATTGAAGGCATTAGATGACTATTCAAATATAAATGGTCTTAAAATCAATACAGCTAAATATAAAATAAGGGTCTATAATCAGTGTGAGGACAAAAGTGAAAGGCTATAAATGGGTCATTAATAATCAGGAAGTTGAGGTGGTGAAAGAGTCTATGTATCTGGGTGTGGTGATTGACAACAGGTTAAAGTGGGATATACACACGGAGCGTGTCACTAGAAAAGCAACTCAGATTTTTTGTGCTTTTAACACATTTGTCAGGAACCAGAGTGGTCATTCTGTAAAGTGTTTTTTTGACAGTGTATAAAGTGATGGTCTTATCCATCATGGTCTTCGGAAGTGAAATATGGGGTTGGAAATATATGGAAAAATGTAATGTATTGGAAGCAAAAATCTTACAAAATCTGTTGAATTTGAAAGGGTCTACGCCAATTGAATACCCCAAATTAGAATTAGCCCTGTATAGCTGCTCTACTATGTTAGTAGGGAAGAACTCCATGGAGCCGAGCAAGGCACGTTGCTGCAACATATGTGGCAGGCATTTACATGGCAGCATATGCAGATGAGTAAGAGTTGGCTAGGTCGATTGAGCCCAACCATTGGTCGCTGGGAACACCAGTTGTTGTCCTACTCCAATGCTTGATTTAAGTTGGTGGTTAATAGGTCTTAGCAAACTGTTGAGAAAGAGCAAAATACAGTTGATTTGGCACCCAAAACTAACAGTATTATGTTTCCTGGCTCTTATCTAGAGTATAGTGGGAGTCCATCTTATATTAATGTGTATCCTCCTAATCATACTATCAAAAGATATATGGCAATTACATTTAATGTGATACAAACACCCTAGGCAAGAGTGATTCTGTCAACTTTGTGGAAAGAGGAATGTAAAATAAATTCAACACCTTATGATGGAATGTTTCAGCCTTCTCTCAATTGAGACACATTTTTTAGTAACATATAGTAATGCTATTGGAAATCCTAAAGTATGGTTTTTATGGGAGAAGTTTCTCGCGGTGAATGATTTTTTTTTTTTAAACTTTGTTTTATTAGCATTTTTTTATAATACAACAAACGGGCTCAAGGCAAATTCAAAAAGATATACAAATAACTGGCCCAACGACCCTCCCCCTTCCCCTCTCCCTCCCCGAACAGACCCTCCCCCCCTGAAACTTTGACCCAGATGGGTCTCCTTGTTTGGGGAGATGCTGCGGAAATTTTATTTGTCCGGAGCACGAGAAAAAAGTTGTACGTTGACTATGTTTGTGGCTGTACATCGTCCACCATACCCCGGGCCGTGGGCGCCCGATCCCTCCTTCTTTCCTCCTCCTGAGTCAATGAACGTCCCATCCCCAGGTCTGCTCTACCCCGAACCAGTTCGCTTGGAATGTGCCCAACTTGTTATTCATCATTGCCGTTAGTTTGTCCATCAGAAACATGTTCTTGACCTTTTTCAACCAGACCTCCTTCGATGGGGTCTCCGGGCTCTTCCATTTTTGTGCCAGGGCCACCCTCCCCGCCCTCAACATGGTTTCCCACATCCTTGGGTATATGGATATGTCTGTGTCCTCTGGGGGGAGGCCCAGCAACATTGTTAGGGGGTTCTGGGGGAGCAGTTCCTCAGTGATTTCAGCGATCCAGCCCCGTACCTCTGCCCAATATGTCTGGACTTTCGGGCAGTGCCACCACATGTGCCAACCAGATCACACCCCCTTGGACATGCGGGGGGCACTCCCATGAACATTTTCGCCAACTTCGCAGGATCCCTGTGCCACCCCTGCAAGATCTTGAAATTATGTTCCATGTCCGCTGTGAATAAATTCCCATGGAAAGCTATCTTAAATATCCTTGCCCAGGCGTCCTCAGAGATCTCCTCCCCTGCCAAATCGTTCCAGAAGGTGCAGAACCTCCTCCTCTCCCCTAGGTTGACAGTGTTCAATATTCTGTACATCCCTGATACCGCCCCCTTCCTGGAGGTCGCTGTGCCCACGAGTTTTTCGAAGGGGGTCAACTATCTTTTCAAATTCTGTCCCCAGGATTGGTCGCACAAGATCCCCTTCAGGCGGAGATATTCGAAAATGGAGAGGGTCCCCTGCCCCAGGGCTTCTCTCATTTCCTCATAGGGGCGGAATTCCCCCTCCTTGAACATTTGCCCCTCCCATTCCATCCCCGAGTCGGACCAGGATTGAGCGTTGCGAAACCCCCTGCTTCCCAGTCTGAGGGGGTGACCCCAGAGCGATGACATCGGTGACGGCCATGACGTTAGTTGTGCCGTCTGGGGCTTTCCCGCCAGATCGCCCAGAGGACTCCCAACGTTGGGTGTGATTTTAGTCTATTCGGAATGAATTTGCCTGGGGCCCACAGGAGGTCCCTGACCTTGAGTGGGTGGGCGTCCATGTCCTCCAAGTACGTCCAGTATGTACCCATCCCCTCCTTCATGTGTTCGAGAAGTACGCGCAACTGGGCAGCGCGAAAGTAGAGTTGGAAGTCCGGCAGCCTGAACCCTCCCTCCTCCCTCGGAAGGGTCAGGATTGCTCTTGCTGTCCTCGGGGTCCTACCCTGCCATATGAACTCACGCACTGCATTCTGAAGGACCCTGAAAGTTTGGTCGGGAACACTGGTTGGGAGGGCAGTGAAGAGATATAGTAAGCGCGGGAGTATGTTCATCTTCACAGCCGTCATACGGCCATACCAGGACAAGATCATTGACCCCCATCTCCTCAGATCCGCAGTGACCCTTGCCATTAAGGGGGCATAGTTAGCTGGAGCGAGGCTGGAGAGGTCCCGGGTGAGGAGGACGCCCAGGTATCGGATGGAAGCCCTCCCCACTTTTATCCCTCCCAGGCTGGACAGGGGGTCCAGGGTCGGGTCCCTTGTTCGCATGGGGAGCAGGACTGATTTAGAGGCATTGATCTTGAGCCCCGAGAGGCGACCATATGCAGCCATCAGGGACATGAGGGGGGGGAGCGAGGATCCCGGGTCCACCAGGTAGGCCAGGATGTCATCGGCGAATAGGGAGAGTTTAAATTCTACTTCGCCTCTCTGGATCCCCCTGATGTCTGGGTGTGCTCTGACCGCTATGGCCAGGGGTTCCATGGTGAGGACATAGATGAGGGGGGAGAGCGGGCAACCCTGCTGCGTTCCCCGCGAGAGGGGGAAAGGCTCTGACAGCCTGCCATTCACCTGAACCCTGGCCTTTGGAGCCCTATATAGCGCCGCCACCCAACCCATGATTTGTGACCCGAAGCCCATTTTCTGGAGGGTGAGTTCCATGAATCTCCACTCCACCCTGTCGAATGCCTTTTCTGAGTCGAGTGATAAGACGCATGCGTCAAGGTCCGTCACCTGGGCGTAGTGGAACAAGTCTATTGTTTTTCGGATATTGTCAGAGCCCTGTCTCCCCCTAATGAACCCCACCTGGTCTCCGTAGACTAGCTTCGGAAGGATCCCCTCCATACGCCCCCCGATCACCTTAGCCAGGATCTTTACATCGGTGTTCAGCAAGGAAATTCGACGGTAGGAGGAGCACTCCGAGGGGTCCCTACCATCCTTGGGGAGCACCACTATTATCGCCTCCATCATGGAGTCCGGGAGGGGTCCCCCTTCCAGCACTGCATTGAATACCCTAACCAAGTAGGGGGATAGGGTTGAGCAAAACCTCTTGTAAAAATAGACCGAGTAGCCGTCCTCACCGGGGGAAGTACCCCCTTTCATCCCTCTGATCACGCGCTCCACCTCCTCCTCCATCACCGGGCCCTCCAACCCCTCCCCCGTCTCCCTTGATAGGGCCGGGATCTGTATTGAGCTTAAAAGCCCCTCAATCTCCGCCTCCCTCCCGTTAAATTCGGACGAGTATAATTTCTCGTAGTATTGGCGGAAGGCCTCCCCAATGTGGGTTGTGTCGTAACCTATCTCCCCCCCCTCACTCCTGACTGCTTTCACTAATCTGCTTCTCTGTACCTCCCTCAGCTTCCAAGCTAAAATCCTGTCCGCCTTGTCCCCTTTTTCATAATACTTTTGTTTGACCAATTGGAGGCTTCTCTCTGTCTGGTGGAGGAGGAGGTCCCTCATCTGGAGTCTACAGTCCTCCAGGGCGGTCACCTGGCCTTGGTCCAAGGGGACCGTGGGGAGCCCCCCCGGTTGGAGTTGGGCTATTTTCTCCCTCAGTAGTCTTTCCTGGGCCTCCCTCTCCCTCTTTTTCTGGGCGCCCATTTTGATCAGGACTCCTCGTAGAGTGGCCTTAAAGGCATCCCATAGGGTATGTACACCTACCTCCCCATTATCGTTAAGGTCAAAGAAATCGGTGATGGCCTCGAAAACCTCCTGGTCTAGTACCTCGTCCTTTAACAGGGAGTCGTTGCACTTCCACCTCCCCCTGCGTTCGCTTAAACCTCCCCTTGCTATCGTGATTCGGACCAGATCGTGGTCGGACCAGGTAATGGGGTCAACCCTATGACCTGAGGTGAATGGGTGCAGGATCTCGTCCACCAAGATATAATCTATCCTGGAGAACGATGCGTGGGTAGCTGAGTAATATGTGAAGGGGGGGGTGTTCGTTCTGGGGATCGTGTCCATCAGTCCCAAGTCTTGATTAACCCCTTGGAAGTTACGCGCCATGGTCTCGTCTGATGCCCTGGAGGGCTGCGGGCCTGTGCGTTTTCTGTCCCGGGTAGGGTCCAGGACCATGTTGAAGTCCCCCCCCACCACCACCGAACCATGAGCAAAGTGCTTGAGTTTGTCCCCTACCTTTTCCCAAAATAGGGTCTGGCCTTCGTTTGGGGCATCGATTACAGCTAGGGTGAGTGGGGCCCCCTGAAGGGACCCCCGTAACATCAGGTAGCGTCCCTCTGGGTCTTTCAACGTGGCCTCGTTCTCAAAGCCTGTATTCCTCGATACTAAGATGGCAACCTCTCTCTTTTTGCCTTTATGGGAGGCAGTGAAGACCTCCCCTATTCCACCTCCCCGCATTTTGGGCTCGTTACCCCGCGGCCAATGAGTCTCTTGCACAAAGAGAAAGTCGAGGTTGGCCCTTCTAAATTCCCTGCAGACCAGGGACCTCTTCGTGGGGGTATTTAAGCCCCATACATTTAGGGAGCCCACACCCAGGGGGGGCAGGCAGTCAGCCATAATCTAAGACTTCCTCTCTCTCAGTCAACGTACTCGACATGCTCTTCCTGACGAGCTCCCTTGGTTCGACTTTTCGTCCCCCGACTCCCCCCTCCCCTTCCCTCCGGGTGGGCCAAGAACAAAACCCCAACTGCCCCCCTTCCCTGAACCGTAACTGAACAACCCCAACTTCGTGTCCCCCTCCCCCTCCCCGGCGTCCGGCCAAATAGTTCTGCCATCCCTGGCTACTGGCCGAACCACCAGCTTGCCCGCTGCAGCCGGGCATTCTGTGGAAAGCGTGTTTCTGTGAGCCCCCCCTCCCTCCTAGCCATGCCGTCCCCCTCATGGCTTCCCCATACTTGCTGTTCGTAGGGATGCTGTTAATGGTGAATCCGCTGGCTTTTCTGAGTATCCCACATTACTCGGTGGGTTTCCCCAGGTCTCAATCCTCGGGATCGTTCCGCTCCCCCTCCTTGACTGGCGATGGGGTATTCATTTTCCTATATTTCCTTGCGCCAGTTTTACGTCTCCTGTCCTTCGACGAGCCCGGGCTCCCCAGGGTTTCCCTCCCCGGCCCCGACGGGGCCCTCCTGGGATCCGAAGCCACGACGTAGTCCTGGATGGCTACTCGTATGTCATCTTCCGTGGTCAGGGTTGACCGCTGGCCCATGTACTCAAAGGGCAGAGAGAAGGGGTAGCCCCAGCGGTAGCGGACCCCCTTTTCTTTCAGCAGGAGTGTTAGTGGGCGACACATCCTGTGTTTGGCCAGGGTGTAGGCGGAGAGATCTTGGTAGATTGAAATCTGGGCGTTGTTGTAGGTGATCTCCCGAGCCTTCCTGGCTTCCTCCAACACCTTTGTTTTTTCGGAGTAGTAGTGGAACCGGACCAGGATAGAACGGGGGCCCCCTGCTCTCCCCCCAGCCCTGTGCACTCTATCGAACGTGGGTTCCGTGGTCATCCCTTCGGCAAAGAGGAGGGTGATGATGTCTCTCACCGCGCGGGTAATGTCTCTCTCCATTTCCCCGTCCTGTTCCGGTACCCCGAAAATTCTGAGACTGTTCCTCCTCTCCCTATTTTCGAAGTCGTCCATCTGCCTGGACCTTTCCTCCTCTCTTTTCTCCAGGGCCGCTATCCTCAGTCCTAGGTCCATCTCTAGGGACGCCGATGATGTCTGGTTGGCCTCAACCTGCAACAGTCTGTCTTCGACCTTGTCCACTCTTTGATCTATTTTTTCAAATTTCTGGGCAATGTCAGATCGCATGTCCCTGATCTCCTGTAATGTGGAGGCAAAGCCTTTTCCATGGCGGACGTGGGGGGACCTGGGGTCTCCGACTGTGCAAGTCCCTTGGGGGGGCTTGGGCTTCTCTTGCTGGACGCCATCTCCTGAAAGCGGAATTCCTGTAGGGTTTGCCGCCAGTCCATCGGGCTTCCCCCCTGGGTTAGCCAGTGGTTCCCCTCCTGAGGCTCTCAGATCGGGGGTGTGATGGTGGGTGGGGAGGGGTCCCCTGGGCGAGGCGCACCCCTCCCTTACCGTCGCGTGCTGCTGCAAGGGGTCCGCCCCCAGGCGGGGGCCACACACCCGGGCTGAAGGGGCCGCAGTCCGCTTAGGCTGTCGCTGGTCTTTGTGGGCCAGGATACGTGGGCTGCCCCCCTCAAATCACCACACCTCCGTCCCCAAGTGTGGGGGGGAAACGCTGTCGTCCCCGGGCGGGCACACGCCCCACCAAGGTCTGGCGGGGGCCTCGCTCCCGGGGACCGTGCGTCGCTGCCAAGACTCTCCTCGTGGGGGCGGCGGGGCCCCGAGTTCAACCCGGGGGGAGCACCACACTTGCCTGTTCCCGGAGGATCTTCCCGCTCCGGGCCTTGCTTCTTCACGGCGTGCGGAAGCCCAGTGGAATCTCGTCTGGGCTCTTCACGTTGTGGCGTGGGGCCGGCTGTCCTGCTGGGGGCGCCCCCTCCGGTGTTCTGGGGTTCCCGCTCCTCTCCAGGGGGGTCACCAGAGCGGGTCTTCCCAGCGCTGATTTCTTTCCATCGACAGGGGTGGAGGAGGCTAGGGGGGGAGGGGCGCGGGTCCGCGGTGCGGATCGATCCGACCCCCACGATCCGCCCCGGACCAAGTGCTCGATCGGGTCGAGGGATCCGTCAAGGAAGGCGGGAGAGGAGGGCGCCCCCTCCGTGTGCGCGCGGCTTCCCTAGAGCTCTTCCACGCTTCTTCGGCGCCGCGGTTGCCGAGGCTTGGAGCGGCCTCGTCCCCGCCCGACACTGCGGGTCTCGTTCTCGCTGGTCCCGGGGGCCCCGAGCGTCGCTCCTTCGCTCGTTGGGTGCCCGGGGGGTTCCTCGCACCCCTCCGTCCTACTTTGTCCACCTGGAGGGCTTCGGGGTGGCTCAATCCCCTGCTACAGCCCAGCTACGGCGGGAGCGGCACAATCAGGCAGCCATTGCCTGCGCGCCCCCTGCTGGCCTCCCTGGTGGTGTTTTTTTAATGGGGCGGTGAATGATTTTAATGTAATTTACTATATGAAACTGTGTGATAGTTGAGATTTTTAATGACCTAATATGAGGAATGGAGGAACACTCTAAATGCTGGTTAGACATATTTTTCTTTATTCATATTGCTTATTTATCTGTTGAACATTTTCGTCTTGATTGCTTTATGTTGTCTGTATAAAAGTATTTTATTAGACTACATGCACATAATAAAAAAAACAAGAAGGCTGCGCCCACAAGTCAACCCTTGTCCCAGTGCCCTACATTAAGGCAACGGCCACAAGTCGGCCCTCATCCCGGTAACCCGCCCTTACCTGCTCTCCAAAATCTGCATCACTCTACGGTCACTCCTTTCACCACAGTAATTGCCCCAGCACAGTGCCACATTGCAATGCTGCACCCCAAATACACATCATTCCAATGCCCACTCTTATGCTTACAATGCCCAGTACTGACACCAGGAGTTGGATGAAAAGTGAAATGACTGACTGAATATCAAATTAATTATCTTGCTTGCTGATGTCCATGTTGAATACTCAGTCCACCTAAGTAGACCACATACATTACCATGTGTCTTGGCCACAACCCTTGCCTGACAACACCCATTGTATGTAGGGACACAATAATCAGACTCCCACAGATGTACACATGTGGTTGCCTGCTGAACATACTAAACAGTATGCAGGCACACACTCATGATCTGTTGGGAAAAGGGTACAGTCACATACTCACCAGTAATGGATACCCACACCCATCCATTGTCCCTACAAGGTGACAAACAGACTTGCAGGCCTTGTTCTGTACAAAGGTGGTATTAAGCTTGCAATTGTTGTAACTGCAACACTTGCCAGCTATGCATCCTGAACAACCATGGCCTAGTTCTCTGTGCAGCACTAACCTACCTAGACTCCCTGGCCTGTGTCTCACATGAAGTAAACCTGGCAGACATCCTCCTCTAGCTTGATAACTTGGAAGCTGTGCTAGTGAATCCAGGACAGTCACTTCATCAATTGCTTCCCCCTGCAGCATACACAGCTGTATACCAACAGCCAAGCAAATTGTCGCTGCAGCTACACTTTGGTCCCTTGATGTTCAAGTGACATTGTCCACATGTGAGATGTGCAGCCCAGTGAATCAGAGTGAGACCACATACCCTCTCATCATCCCCAATGCCAATAAGCTATACCTGTTTAGGAAGTGTGAGCACATCCACATGGACAAGCAAGTACCAAAGGAATGCCTAAACAGCTGTGTTAGCATCAAACAAATGTACAAGAAAATAAAAGCTTAAGAAGTGAATGGGCAGAGGTGAATGAGCTGCCAACAGATACCCCATACCTCCCTGCTTTGGAACATGTGGGTACACACCTAAACAAATCAGTACCCATCCTCACTGAGGGACACAAAGCATCTCCATGAAATATCCCTCTCATATCCAAATGTCTCCCCACATCGCAACAATCCTACACATCATCCAAAACATACTCAACCAACACTGATACACTGACAGCAAACATGCACTGACCCTGCATAAGGAATGTCATCAGGCAACCATCCCTTGCTAGCCCCCCTTGTGATGGTCCCTTCCCTAGTCGTGAAACACATGTCCACATGGTCATATGGCCAAGTCAATCAAAGACATGCCACCATACCAACCTCAAACAACCCCCAACATCACTCAACACCCACATAGGAAGTGCCTTTCCATCCACAGTATACCTGTTATTAAACATTATGGGGTCTTGTACCATGCACTGCTGCCACTTGCGTGGTCTCTTGGTGCCCTGGAAGATCTGCAATGGAAGGAGGGATTTGTTATTGGGATTGGGAGAGAGAAGAGCAAGAGAGCTTTGGTGTGCTCTTGGCCACCTCAGTTCGTAGAAACCAGTCACTGAGCGCTGGTGCATTCTGGCTGGTAGCCATCATGTGTGGTTGAGGTATGATTGTGCATGGATTTGGTTTCAAGTTGGGTGTTGTGAAGTGTGTGTGGTTTGTGGTGCAGTAGAGGTATGGCTGTGTTTAGTACAGAGTATGAGGGTGAGTATTCAGAATGGTGAGTGTTTAGTATGGTTAGTTGAGAGCAACACATTTCCTATCCCAAACCATCCATCTAAGAGCAACACATTTCCTACAACCAACAATCCATTTAAGAGCGACACATTTCCTATCCCCAATAATCCATCTAAGAGGGGCACATTTCCTACCACCAACAGTCCATATAAGAGCAACCCATTTTATATCCTCAACAATCCATCTAAGAGCGATGCTTGCACCTGCAGCTCCTGGGTATCTCTCACTGGACCCAGCGGCAGGAAATCCAACCTTCAGTGGCTCCCAGTCGGCACATCCAGTTCACTGGGAATATTGAACTCAGGAGGGTAAGTAAACTCAAAGCATTTATCCCTCTGCCCTCTGTCATTCACAGGAGAACATTGAGAGCAAGTCTCTTTGTATCCTTCCATTCCACTGCTTTTTGGCCATCACACGGCAGTGAAACCTGAAAAAAACTAACACATTTTACTTATCCAGTAACTTTGTTGCATCTCTTCTTTTGAACAATCACCAACACAAGTAACTTACCAGCATCAGATGTATTCTGGGGAGAGGCATTGTTACTTTTGGGCACCAGTCCCCATTCTTCCTAGGGACTGGACAGCTGAAGCTAGGGGATATATCTTGTGAGTTGGTTCCATTTTACTGCATTGCTTTATGCGTCTCCTTTGTTGATTTAAGTCATTGAATGCATTTTAAGAACCTATGGTGACCATATATATATTACATGGCCTGCAGCAGAGGCTGTGCAGTTATCGTTGAGAAGCTCAACCCATAGGGAGAACATTTTTTGTGCAGTTTATAACTTTGCCCTCCCTGGACGGATCCTCACCAAACTTTGCAAAAAAGTATATGGCACCTCGGATTGATTCTGAGAAGTTTGGCGAGGTCGGGGGGGGGTCAAAGTTATATGAGAGACCCAAAATGTGTGCTTTTCCTCATAGGCGCAATGGAAACAAATTTGCTCACGCCCACATCCAAAACCGCTGGACGGGTTTTCACCACATTTGAAAATTTGGCCAAAAAGTAGGTAAAAAGATTTTGATATCTGGATCCAGTCCCCAGACTCACTTTCTAATTCCATCTGCGGACAGCCCCCTGGGCCAATCAGGGGGCGACGTGATGTCTGCAGACATCGGACATGCATGCTGATTGGATGGTGAAAAGGGCAAGGTGCGTCATATTTTTTTTAACAGCTTCCATTTTGGATCCATGGACAGAGGCCGGTGTCCGTGGATATCACGGCAGGGAAAAAGTCTGGAAAACACATTTTGTGTTATTTGGTGGCTGCAAGAGGGACTGAAAGGGGTGGGTGGAGTGGAACAAAGATGATTTGGTGTTGTTTTATAGGAAGAAAAAGAGGTGCAAGTGCCGAGGTAGTCCATGGACAGCGCTGTGAGTGAACAGTTTGGAAAACACATTTGGGGTTATTTGATTGTTGAAACAGGGCATAGAAAGGGTAGCTGAGTGACATAAAGATTATATGACAGGGTTTTTATAGGTAAAAAAGGGTTTGCAGATGCTGCTGATTCCTCTGTCCATTTCGGTGTCCACGGACACCAATATTTTAATGGCAGGGGTTCAGGGCAAGTTTTGTTATTTGAAGGTGTATTGTATGTACTTCTTACATGGTTTTATTTACTAATAATAGTGATATGTGCATAGTAATTATAGGCAGTGTAGGGGGAGTCGAAATAAAACAGTATACGTTTTTAAGCAGGATAATTGAAAAGCTTTAATTGCATACAATTTTAAATATACATTTACTTTTTTGACCCTCATAAACAGTGCACTCTTATGTACTATGTTTGGTACAACAGTAGGGCATGAAACACTTTTCTTGTATTGACTTGAATATTAATTGGGTAATTGGAAAAAAGCCATAGAGGATCAAAAAATAAATACCAGAATTATGTCAGCGTAAGTGTGATAGTGTGTTGGTTTCAAGTGTGTTGTTATTAAGGGAATCTGTAAAGTAGTTAGATTCCTGTTGCCATATTCTAACTATATTAGACTTTAGAAGAAGTTTTGTAGTAACAAGAATTGTGATGGCATATTTCAAGAGAATTGCAATGAAGGGTATTTTTCAAGTAGTTAGATACATGTTGGCGTATTCTATCTTGACCTTTAAAAGTACTATTGTAGTATTATAAATGTAGTTAGATGCCTGTTGGAGTATTATCCCCTGTCCTATGAGGTCCGCAGACTCTGCAGTAGTCTGTGGACAGGGGGTATGCCATCCGGGTGCTTTGAGGATGCCTGGCATGGAAGGAGGACTGTGAGGATTAGCCACTGAGGTATTCTGGTTGTGATTTACAGGAAGAGAGGGTAGTAGGTGTTTTGTTTGTTGTGTGCAGTGAAGATGGCTTTGCTATTGCTAGGAAGAACATGAATGTGTGGATGGTGGGAGATTGTGGCACAAATTCATTAAAAGGTTATTCTGAATCTTATGGTATTTCTGCTACCACTGGATTGCAGGGAGTGGAAGTACGGTGGTATATAAATTGTGGGATACATTGGGTGAGATTAATATCATTTTGTCAGAGCATGGCTCAATTTTAATGGCCCAATATTTGTATTGTGCATTGTGAAGGGACCAGTTTGACCAATGTGAAGGCTTCATCGATGCAGTTTGCCATTAGGGATTTCTTGAAAAGCCCAATGGAACTGTATCCAACTGTGCAGATTATGTTTTCTGCAATGAATCCAAGACAAATATGGAGATGTCCAAATACATTGAATCCAGACATGGAAAAAGCGAGGAAGCTTATGAATAAAGTTCTATGTGCTTTTTTATATGCTTCAGGGATGGCCTCTTTTCAGAATGAAAATATCATGTTGCATGGTGTGAATAGTTTTTGGAGCAATGGAGTGCATTTAAACGCTGTATCTCTTTTTTATATGCTGCAAATGTCATCTTTTGAGAATGACAATATAAGGTGGGATAGTGTAAATCTTTTTCGTGAAGATGGAGTTCATTTCACAGATGTCAGAAAGGTGATTTTTCTTTACAAATTTAGGAATGCATTGAAAAAGTTAAGAAAATTAGAAGGGAAGATGGAGAGAATACACTACTACGGTACATAAAAGCAAACAAACAAAAAAACTGGTGTTTGTTAACAATTCCAAAAAAATACAAAAATATTTTCTTTTCAGACCCAACAACAAATAATAAATAACTGAAATTGAGTTAAAACTCCCCCCACCCCTTTGATTGGCCACGTCATCCACAGACAACATGGTAGTGTGCGGACATCAGTGGATTAGCCAATAGTGTTTCCTGGGTGTGGTGTACAGGAAGAGAAGAAGAGTTTTGTTTGGTGAGAGCACTGACGATGGCTCTGGCAATGTCTTTTAGTAGACAGAGTGTATGGATTTTGAGGGACTCTTGGATCCATTGGCTGAAGGTCTATTCTGAGCACTCTGGATTGGCTGAAAATCTTGGATTCCATGAATCCATGAGGTTTCATCTTCGGAGTGCAAGAAATGATGTGGGCTGACTTACCTTCGTTTTGTAAGAATAGGGTTCATTTAAAACATACGGACATCATTGTTGTTCATTGTGGAGGGAAAAGTTTGGGTTATTATTATTATTATTATTATTATTGGCCACGAGGCCCTCCTCACCTACAGCTCCCTCCCCAGGTGAGGACCATGGCTCGGTGGGAGCACCCTCATGCCACCCGGGCCCAGGTGGAGGGGGGTTCACCCGCCGACGACATTGCCCACACGCACCCTGTCTTTGCATTTACCGAAACCTAAGTTAGGCCTAGACGCCATCGTGCACAGCAAACATGGTGTGAGTTCAGCACACTGTAACGAGGCCCCCACCTTTGGAGGGCCTTTCATGCATCTCTGCCGCCTCAGCAGCCCTGGCAGATCCGCTGCGAGCGCGTTCCCATGAGAAAGTCGGAGATGAGCTAAACCCGAGATGCCAACACGGCAACATTATATTAGTAACAATGTGATATTGCACCCCGTATGACCCGGACCGCAAGGCCGGGGCAACGGGGAAAAAAGCTGAAGCATCACTATCTGAAGAAGGTAGAAAATAGTTCAAGTATTGGTATTAATGAACTACCTCTGTTTAAAATGTGAACGAACCATAAAAATGTAACGTTATATGATATCCCTCCAGGTCTGGACTAATGCTGCTATAACCACGGAGAAAGATGTTGACCAAACGTGTAACCTCTATTTGTAAAAGTGTTTTTCAATAGTATGTAGAAACTTGAACTCATATATGTTTTGAATCACCCAAAGCGGCGAGCATTAATCTCTGTAGGCCATAACCTAGATATCCCTCGTATAACGTCTAATGTACATACAATACGCACACAATGTAGTGAACATAATGTTAGGTAATGAAAAGGTACTGGAACCGACTGTATTAAAGAAATGTGTAACGAAAATGAAATATATATATATATATATATGTGTGTCTGAATAACGTTAAAATAAGGCAGAACAGTATAAAACTTCTGCATTCACTGATCAGCAACGCACGAGGAAAATACCTTTGTGAGTATATGCAAGGTCATTCCCTCTCCCACCCCAGCAAGCCTGCCAGATAAAAAAGCTAAGACTTGTGCTGCGCTCCCTCACCTCCCCCAACCAAGCTGGCGTTACTTCAGAGAGTCAGAGGCCCCGGCGCCGCAACCAAGGCCACAGCCCGCCACCTGTGTTATTTACAGCACGGTAATAAACCCACGGATGAACCCACTGATCTACCAGCACCCTCTCATAAATCCCCACGAACCCCCCCAAGAATCCTGACCCCGTGTAAGGACGACCCCCATCATTGGGACAAGACACAGAGACCCATCTATATAATAACTTCTAACGCAGCAGACAGACATGTATCACTCGGCCCAGGTCCCAGAGCCCCGTCCCGTGACCTAAAATACCGGTCAATAAGACACAGGTAAATCTCACCCCAACCAACAACCACCAGACCTCTCACGAGGTGCATTCCTCATGTGTTGTGTTTATTTTATAAGATAAGCTGGTGAAGCGATTTATTAATGAACGTAAATGTCATTTTCTGAATAACTGTAGTGTGCATGGCCTAGGGCAAATGAGACAGGAAAGGTATTCGTTATTGTCACAGGCTGCCCCAGCACATCAACACCGCATGGATGACCTCAAGCCGGCCTGCCAGGCCCAACCCAACCCACGAGGCTGACCAGTGACGTCGTCCCGCCAAGACCAACCCCGCGCCAGCAACACCTATAGTTAGTCGACACCACCCAATCCCAATTGACTTGTGCCCCCTATAGTGTTTAGGTGTTGATGACGTTTTTTGTATTAGAAATACGCCTGTCTTTGCTATTGTCAGGCAGAGCGCTCTCGTAGGTTGCAGAGTTCTTTGCATGCCTTATCCTTGGATAAACTCCCACTTACGCTCACCCGCACTCTGTCTTGGTCTTATTCCCACTACGGGAGAGTCCCTTATTGTCTCTCATTGCGGGGAGGATCGTGCTGAATTGGGGGCGCTTCCTTTCAGTGGTGACCCCGATAGCGTGATATCTCCAAACTATTTTTCCTAACTCCTTCTTAAACGACCCCCTTGTGGCACGAGAATCTCCGGTCGAGAAGGGATACGCACGGTGAGCCGTCTCCGGGAGGCCGCCCGCCAACGGCGACCGGCACAATAAGAAGTGCGCACTCAATGAGAAAGGGTACGGGATCCCGATTGGAAAAAAATCCCCTTTGAGTGCCGCTCGCCGGAGCCAGGGGCTGACCGTTGAGTTACCGGTGACGCCGCCTGGACGGACCCAGTTTCGGAGAGTATCGGTTCAAGACGGGCACGTGAGTACCGAGTGCGAGTGATCGTCAAGGGGAAAAGAAAGGGAATTGGGAATAACAGAACGGGGACAGGTAGAGGAGAAGAATATCGGGGGTCTACTACAGACGGGTCTTGAAATTTTCTTTATTCTTTCTTTTGCATATGGCCATTAGGAGTAAGAAATAAGTGACGTGGTAGAAGTGACGGAAACCTAGCTCCGAGAGGGGGTGGAAGGCGGCGCCGCATAGTGCTATCTAGACTAGTACTGGGAATATATGAAGAAGTGAGAAATAAGTTATTGGTGTCTAGCAAAAGGAGACACCGGGAATATTTTTTAGTGATTGTGCTCTCTCTCTCTATTTCTTCTTTTTCCATTTCCACGGGGTAGGGGGCGAAAATGAGAAGGGTATAAAGAAGTTAGAACATCTTAAAAAGCGGGGACTCAGTAGTGGCACGTACAGACGTGAACACAGTAACCTTAGCAGGAAAACAGGGACAGCTGGTTAGGGAGGAAAGGGAGGAGAAAGACAAAGAGTGTGAGTGGAAAGCATTGTGAAGGGTGCGCGCACCGTACGAGTGTGAGAGACGAACGGGTGGCCGCGAGGTGGTGTCAGAGAGTGTGGCCATAACCAGTACTTGATCAATTACAAGTGAGATCACATAAGAGTGCCTGGGAATGGGAAGGAGATGAGATATGGTGAGTGAGAAGAGATTTGTGCAGTGAATAACGGTGGGTGATAATTTTAAGAGGTCCGCTCTTGTCTGTGCCATAAAGGAATACATACGCATATTTACAGCTAATAAAAGGTAACGAAAGCGAACGTGGTAGCGCTAGCGATTTAAAGGATGGGGGCTGAAACTCCCTTGTCACACATTTGCAAGAGCTTGCCGGGATATGCTGAACGCATAAATAAATATCATGATCAATGGTTAACAGAATTGAAAGGGGAGGGGTTGCCCCAGATTTGGCCAGAAGGAGGGTCTTTTGACAAAAGCGTTCTTGATATGGTATGTACATGTATTCGCCTTAAGTATAAGGGAAAACAATGGCAGAACAGGAAGGAGATATTAGATCTTTGGAGATTGTTTGAGGAAGTACCCCCACCCAAAGCTCCAGCTCCAAATATTGATTTACCCTCCACCACAGACAATCCACTAATGATCCCGCGAGAGGAAAAGGAACAGTTAAGTACAGAACAGCCTGCGGAAGTGGTTATGTTGTACCCAATATTACCTAAACCAGCCCCTGCAGCAGGATATAGCGACCCGATTTATGTGCCTCCCCCTTCAACCAGCACGCCACAAAGACCAACTGCACCCCCACCATACGAAAACACCAGAGAGCGCACCCAGGGAGGCACACAGAGAGTGGACATAGAGAAGTTAACGAGTGACTTAGAGTCGAGGCTTACAGTGGCACGAGATGAGCTCTCAAGAATAAAAGACATATGTGAACGCACAGCGTGCGCCCCCACACAATCTGGACGCACGTCTAGAGCGTCGAGCGAAAGTAGACAAATTGAGGAAGGATGGAAAAAGGGGGAAATACTGTTCAGAATTGAGGAAGAACCGACCAGGATAATAGAAGTAGGGACAGCAGAAGGAAGCATTGGTGATGTCTCGCGAGAGAGAGGGATCAGAGAGGATTTGTTATGTGATGTCAGAGGAGGGGGGGATGAGAGTGATAGATTGAGCATGGCAGTAGGAGGAGAAGGCGAGGAGCTAGATGGGGCATGTTCACTGGGGACTATAGAGGATGAATGGATAGGACGACTAAGAAATAGGGTGGGGAAGATGGCGTCATTAGAGTCAGCAGTGACTAAGGAAAAGGAAGCTGCAACGGCAAAAGGGAAATTACAACTACCATTACTCCACAGGGGAGGTGGGAGGCCGAACTATATACCGTGGGCTCAGATGGACAAGGCTAACTTAATGAAATTACTACCACAGCTGTCAGGAGGGGCAAGCAAGTGGATATATGCATTTGAGAAACATACCGCGGGTATACCGCTGGCAGTAGGCGATGTGAAAAGCCTACTAGTGTCCGCAGTAGGGGATCAGGCAGACAGAGTGTGGGCTAAAGCGGGTTTTCCAGCTGTAACTTTGGAGTGTGATCGCCATGATGGGGCTTCTTTTAACACCGTGCGAGCAAGGGTGTGGGACGCACTGCGGGAAACCTTCCCAGATACCCCTGATCTGCAGTCAGTAATGCAATGTACCATGAATGATGGGGAGGACGCTATGGATTACATTCTCCGGGTGCAGGAGATGTGGAGAGCGGAAACGGGTACGCCCTGGCACCAATCCACGTCTCTATTTTACTTCATCATTAAAAGAGGGCTCCCAAAGGAAGTGCAAAAGGCACTAGATAAAATAGCAGGTGTTGAGGCAAAAGGCTGGCCGGAGATCCAAAGCATAATAGTACACCATTGTAAACGGATCAAAGAAAGAGAGAGGGAAGTAGCACAGAAAAGGTTGGCGGACGAGGCGAAGTTGGTGCAATCAAAATTGGTGAAGGTCGCAGCAGCGGTAGCGGGACTCCCACTCATACGGGAGGGAGAGGAAGGAGAGGAGGGGCAAATAGCAATACAAGGAAGAATAGCAGCGAATTGGGCAGGACAAGGGCAACGACAGTGGACAGAGCAGGAGCAGAACGGAGGTCCAACGTGGCAAGAGTGGGCCCCAAGAGGAGGAAGAGGTGGGTACAGGGGGCGAAGAGGAGGACAAGGGTATGGAGGAATGGGAGGAAATGGGTGGCAGGGTCCCAGAGGTCCACAGGGGAGCTGTTGGAATTGTGGGAGATGGGGGCATTACTCAAGGGAATGTAGGAGCAGACAAAACAACGGTTTCCAAGAGATAGAACAGTACGGACACCCCCATCCAGGAAGCCCCTACGGCCTCCCCATGGGACAATACCAGCAACCAGACAATGTAGTACAAAGGAGTAACGCACAACTACACGGACATCAATACCGAACACAAACCAGCCCACAGAATAATGACAATGTGCACTACACGCCTGGTAATACTTTCGCCACAGGAGCTAATGGGGCACCAGCCCCCGCACCTTACAGTGGAGTGTCAGTAGTTTCGGGGAATATTTTCGATCAGGGGGGGGCAATGAGACACCCCGCATAGGACAGCCCACAGAGAGCACTTGCGTGTCCAGTACTGTCTACGACCCACAATGCATCAGAGGAACCATTGATAGGAGCGCAGATAGGAGACAAGCAATTCATATTCATGGTGGATTCGGGAGCGGAGAAATCATGCATTAGAGAGGGCCGGTTCCCGTTATCTAATAGAACGTTAGAGACGCAGGGGTTCTCTGGGGCTATAATTGAAGTTCCTTACACAGAGGTATTGGATGTGACAGTGGGGGGTAAAACAGTGAAAGCACCCTTACTGTACTATGAAAACTCTCCCATCAACTTACTGGGGAGAGATCTCTTGAGCAAACTAAACATGACCATATCATTCACAGGGAGCGGCATCGTATGTTCAACGCCAGGCATATGCCCCCTCCGTATATTAGCAGTAATACACGGCCACACAATAATAAAAGAGATCAGAGGGGTACCAAGAAATGAGGAGATGTTTGTTGAAGGCATGAGAACATTGGCTCTCATAGTACCAGAACTAAAAAGGGTGGAGTGGAGAATACCAGCAGAATTCCTTTTTCGTCCCATAGCAAGCCCTGACACTGCTCTTGGGGAAGTACTATCATTGGATTTGCATGCAATACATGTATCAGCAAACAGAATATGCGTGATTGGTATTGACATGGAAGGGTGTGAGTGGCGGACAGTATTGTGTACAAATGCAAATATCCCCCTGAGAGAGCTCTCGGACGAGGAGCTATTTTCTGACACTGAGGGAGATGGTGAAGTAGTGATGGAACTGGCAATGCCCTGCGACATCGTAGTTACAGCCAGACAAACTAAAGTTGAACTAATGGCGGTAGTAGGAGCACCGCATACATTTTTTGATGAAGACATGAGTTCAGTACCCGCTAACTTATGGACTAATGGCCCCCACGATGTAGGGTTGCTACATGAAGTTCAGCCTGTGGTGATAAAAGTAAAACAAGGAGCAATACTACCCCGGGTGAAACAATATCCACTGTCGCGAGAAGCAGAAGAAGGGATCAGAGAGACAATAGAAGCACTGCTAGCACAGGGTATAATAGTGCCCTCAAACTCCCCATGCAACACATGCATTTACCCAATCAAAAAAGCGAAGGGGGGTTCATGGAGGATGATACAAGATTTACGCCCATTGAACGATGTGGTAATGAAGGAGTTCCCTTTAGTCCCGAACCCGGCGACAATACTGTGCAACATTCCAAAAATAGCATCACACTTCACAGTAATTGACTTAAAAAATGCATTTTTTTCGATTCCCTTGGCAGAAGAGAGCAGGTACTTGACAGCATTTACATTGGGAGGAAGGAGGTTCGAACACTGCAGACTACCACAAGGATATTGCGAGAGCCCAAGCATATTTAACAGGGTACTACATGAAGATCTGGGGAATTTGTCTGTAGAAAGCACAGTGATTCAGTACGTTGATGATTTATTGGTTTGTGCACAGGCTGAGGAAGAATGCAGACAGGACTCGATAACACTCTTGACATTATTGGCAAATAAGGGGTACAAGGTGGACAAGGGGAAGTTACAATACTGTCTGACGGAGGTCCTATACTTGGGTCAGTTGATATCGAAGGATGGCAAGCGAATTATACCAGACAGGGCACAGGCGATTAGAACAATTGGGGAGCCCAAAACAGTAAAAGAGATGCAGAAATTTCTGGGTATGTGTAACTATTGCCGAGCATGGATATTGGACTATGCGGCGTACACAAGGCCCCTGCTACAGGCACTGAAAGAAGCACAACAAGAACACAAACACATAGAATGGACAGAGGTGATGAACACAGCATTTAACTCACTAAAAGAGCTGATATCAAGCGCTCCAGTACTAGCAAACCCAGATTATGGGCGCGAATTCTTCTTATTTTCACACTGCAAAGGAACATTGATGACAGCAGTACTGACACAGAAAACATCCTTAGGGCACAAACCACTAGCTTACTACAGCGGCACCCTAGACGCAGTAATGCAAGGTCATTTCGCCTGCGAGCAATCCCTAGCTGCAGCCGCGTTCGCAATTGAAAAAAGTGCCACGATAGTAATGGGCTGCCCGGTGACACTGTTTGTGGAACACTCACTTTTTGCAATATTAGAGCGAACAAAGAGCACATTGACAACACAACGCGCCACAGCATATGAGATAATACTGTCCAGCGCTAACATCCATATAGTAAGATGTAAAACAGTGAACCCAGCCACATTCATCACAGAGGCATGCACCATAGAGGACATGCAAAACCACAACTGCGCCACGTACACAGGTGACGAAAGTAAGGATACAGTGATTTTTGAAAATGCCCTGACCGAGGGTGAGGTGTATTTTGTGGACGGGTCAGCATCAATCGACATGGAGACAGGAGAAAAGCATGTGGGTATGGCAGTGGTACGATTAGAGGAAGATGAATATGAGATACTAGTACAACACCGCCTCCCATCACACTATTCAGCGCAAGCAGCAGAACTAATAGCGCTAATAGAAGCATTGCATGCCGCCAAGGGGTGCGCAGTGACCATATATACAGACTCAGCATACATGACAACAACAGTTCACGGCGGGTTGGCCCGGTGGGGGCGGAGAGGGTTTCGGCGAGCAGACGGAACGCCAGTCCAGCATGCAGAATTATTGAAAGAACTGATTGAGGCCCTGCAAGACCCCACGGCAGTGGCCATCGTAAAATGTCAAGCTCATACCGCAAATACAGATTTTATATCTTTGGGGAACGCGGCAGCAGACGCCGCTGCCAAAGCAGCTTCATATCTACAAAAAGGTGAAATAGGAGAGTACATGTTGCACCACACAGCAAGCCAAGAAGTCCCCACAGGATACAACATGATGTCCACACAGGAGATAATAGAGCTGCAAGAGGGAGCTAGTGCAGAGGAAAAATTGCTGTGGACTAAGAGAGGATGCAGCAAATCACCGACTGATTTATTGTGGCGACAAGAGAGTTCAGGAAAAGTGGTAATGCCAATCACGCTGTTAGAAATAGCATTTCAACAACTACACTTTCCTGCACACAACACAAAGAAACACATAATGGCAGAGATACAAGAAGATTGGTTTACACCTTGCCTCCAGGAACACGTCACAAGGTTAGCTCTAGAATGCACGACATGTCAAATTTACAACTCAGGTATGACATTGCGTACACTAAGGGGTACGATACCAAAACCAAGTGGCCCATTCAGAGAGCTCCACATTGATTATGTAGACATGGGAGAAAGGTGTAACGGGGCTCGATACATGATTGTGGTTGTATGTCCATTTTCGAGGTGGGTGGAGGCAGGCCCTTGTGCCCGCCCTGACGCGAAGGGCGCCGCGAAGTTCCTAGTGCGGGAAGTGTTTCCGCGCTGGGGAATTTGCGACGTTATTCGCTCAGATAACGGGACGCATTTTGTTAATGAACTCTTTAAAGAAGTGACTACATTATTGGGAATAAAGCACAAATTATGTTCGATTTATCATCCTCAAAGTAATGGCGTCGTAGAAAAGATAAACGGCCTGTTAAAAAGCAGATTATCAAAACTTTGTTTTTCCCTTAAAAAGACTTGGATGTACTGCCTGCCTTTGGCCTTGTTTGAACTACGAAACCAGCCAAGTAAGGATCACCATTTGTCCCCGCACGAGATCGTCACGGGAAGAAGAATGCACACAGCGCATTCGCCTCTCCGTGAGCGTTCTGATGCACACAGAAGCGCAGCTATATTGGGGGAGGAGTTCACAGAATACCTGCGAAAATTGACACGGGCAGCGCGCGTAATTTCAAAGCAACTAGCCCCCCCCTCGACAAGAGAGGAGGGGAACGCGACTGAACCAAACGGTTTGCCTGAAAAACCACTACAGCTAATGCCTGGTGACCTTATATATGTTAGAAGTTTTGTGCGGAGGTGGAACGCACCACGCTTCCATGGCCCCTATGAGGTAGTGTTTTGCACGCCTACAGCAGTAAAGGTTAAGGGCCTGCGATATTGGGTGCATTTGACAGATGTACGTAAAGCTTACAGCGCTGCGGAGAGTGAGGTGCAGGATGAGGCACAGGCAACAGCGGACGATGAAGTTGTGCGGAATGAATGATTGGAATTTTGTGTGCTTCATGAGATGAACAGTGAACACAATTAGCGCGCAACAAATGTCCTGGACTAAAACATGTACACATGTATATGTAAATTTTCTTTTTACAATTTTTGAAAGTTTTGCGTGGGGTTCTTTTTTCCCTTCCTGTACTCTTTAAGATGTTTTTTATTATTGTTGTTTTTAAAAATGTCATGTTTTTTATTATTTATATATATATATAGTAAGGTACGAATAATATTGACTGAAAGCTACCTTGTCTGTCAACAAACCCCCTTCCTCACCCAACCCTATATTTTATCACCGAAACGTTACAATGTGGAAATGCTTACATGTTTGTATTTAATGAACTTTTGTGTCTCAAACAGGATTTATCATGGCATCGAATGGGCAGCCTGCAACTAATAGATATGTTAGATTTAGAGAAATGTTAGTGGCTAGATTAACATATTCATTTGAATGTGGTTTATCAATGTGTGCTATCGTGTTCTTCATCTCAATGTTTTGTCTGGTGTTACACTGGATTATAGCGTTCATCTCTACCGAGATGAACGAGGGGGGAGGGGGGAACAACACCACCCTTGCTCCTGGAACGAAAACAATTCCGACTGTAGGTATCAAAGAAGGTGATTTCTTGATCTGGGATGGATCACACTTTGTGTGGGGGTACTATACTACACCACCCACTGCTGTCCTCTCACAATGGAGAACCAAAAATGTAGATAATGACACAATGTCCCAACCTGGAACATACAACAACCACACGATCCCTCCCGCCCCAATTTCAAACAACGATCTCTTGTTTATTAATGAGGATAGAAAAGTGATTATGATGACAGAACACAAGTCCCTATATGAAGAATTAGAAAAGGGGGGTGGGAGGGAGGAAGGGGGGCCTGGTTCTTCACCTCCTATAACGAGAAGGTACAGAAGAAGGGAGAAAAGTAGGCGGAGAAGAGAGACTGGTGGAAAAGGGTATGATGAGTATTATGGGCTAGGGTTAGACAAAATGGAAGACCCACGACACCCTCACCAAGCAAATAAATGGTATGCAGATATGAGCACAACAGCTAAACAAACAACCAATGAGAGCTGTTATGTCTGCTCACTTATCCCCCATGCATCAGGCACACCTAAAGTATTGTTGCCACGAGAATTGCCCATTGTGGATGCCCAATGTCTCCTTCATCTCACGCTGTGTAGAATAAAGAACACTTTCCAAGCACACGATGTCTCTTTCAGAATGGTACAGAACAACAAAACGTGCTATTCGCAAGCGTCTGGAGTGATCTGCCTTAAAGAACCTTTCTTTGCAATACAAGGGACACTGTTTTCCGAAAGCAAATGGAAAGACGAAGAAGTGCTGTGCAAGGCAGAAGCACTGAAGGGTGTTCAACCGGAAAAGTTGCGGTGGATGGAAAGAACGTGCTTGCCAATATGGAAAGAACACATCCCTAAATTAACATGGGTAACAGCGATGGAAAAACCCTTTAAGCTACAAAGTGAAATACAAAACAAACTATGTTTCAAGGGAGAAGGAAAAATGGCAATAGGAACGAACAAGAACTGTAACAAAACTCTCACCATCCCAGATATGAAAAAAGGAACAGCAGCACTAATGGACACCTACTGGGTATGCGGGAACAAGGCGTACCTGCACCTTCCCCAATCATGGAGTGGTAGCTGCTCAATGGCCACTTTGCATTCAACACTAATGGTGATTCCCGAAAGCCATATTGACAGAAGTAACACGATGAACGAAGGCTTGAACCAGAATGCAGCGTCTCCAACTACACAAGCGCACCTTTATGTCCTGTCCTCCGGAGGGAAAGGAGAAGAGCTCTCAAGGAACAAGCGAGCCTCGAACTACATATCACAAGCATCATCTGATTTATTGGCACAGATCCCAGACAAGTATCGCCTGTTCAGCTCCGTGGAAACATTCTTTGCTTCACTAGTATCAAGTGTCCAAGCAAGAGCAAATGCAAAATGGCTCCAGATCACACGGTGGGAACTGATCCAGTTGGCCAATGACACTGAAGAAGGGTTTAACATAATAAAGGTGGAACTACGAGCTCTGCGATTAATGACCATGCAAAACAGGTATGTTCTAGACCTGTTAACAGCAATCGATGGAGGTGTTTGCCGAAAAATAGGAAGTGCATGCTGCACGTTCGTACCTTCCGAAGACGCAGAAAATGGGTCCCTGTCCCACGTTATTGAAGCAGTACATAACCTGGGCGAGAAGATGAAAATGGAAGGTGGAGCTGAGGATAGCTCGTGGTTCGACAATATCTTCTCTTGGGTTCCCTCATGGCTTGGAGTGACAATGAAGTTCCTGATACCAATAGTGGTGATCATCCTTGTGATGTTCTGCCTGTGCCAGGTGGGCCTCCGATGTTGTGCTAATGCAGTCCCTAACGGTGCAATGATGATGGTGACAATGGGCAACTCCGGTGGTACAATTAAAGCAACACAAGAAGTACATGTGCAGACAGGAACAGACAACACCCCCAGGTACCAGTTAGTGCCTATGTGCCGTGACAAGTACATAGTAGATAAGCTATGGCACACCACGATTAAAGAACCACGAGACGTAGAACTGGAATGGTATGAGGAGGTCTGGGTAGATCTGGAAGAGACCGGCGACTGTATATATTTGACATGTACACCAGACGAGTATGCTAGGAGAGGTGAGAGCTTAAGGGGGGTGTGCAGAGCATGGATGCCTATAAAAGGAACCCCTGCATGGGATGGTGCAGTGTTAGAAGAACAAGAATGTAGAAGATTAGAAGAGCTAAAGAAATTCGTTACTTTAAGTAACGAAAGGGGGGAAATGTAGGGGAGGAATGGCCACGAGGCCCTCCTCACCTACAGCTCCCTCCCCAGGTGAGGACCATGGCTCGGTGGGAGCACCCTCATGCCACCCGGGCCCAGGTGGAGGGGGGTTCACCCGCCGACGACATTGCCCACACGCACCCTGTCTTTGCATTTACCGAAACCTAAGTTAGGCCTAGACGCCATCGTGCACAGCAAACATGGTGTGAGTTCAGCACACTGTAACGAGGCCCCCACCTTTGGAGGGCCTTTCATGCATCTCTGCCGCCTCAGCAGCCCTGGCAGATCCGCTGCGAGCGCGTTCCCATGAGAAAGTCGGAGATGAGCTAAACCCGAGATGCCAACACGGCAACATTATATTAGTAACAATGTGATATTGCACCCCGTATGACCCGGACCGCAAGGCCGGGGCAACGGGGAAAAAAGCTGAAGCATCACTATCTGAAGAAGGTAGAAAATAGTTCAAGTATTGGTATTAATGAACTACCTCTGTTTAAAATGTGAACGAACCATAAAAATGTAACGTTATATGATATCCCTCCAGGTCTGGACTAATGCTGCTATAACCACGGAGAAAGATGTTGACCAAACGTGTAACCTCTATTTGTAAAAGTGTTTTTCAATAGTATGTAGAAACTTGAACTCATATATGTTTTGAATCACCCAAAGCGGCGAGCATTAATCTCTGTAGGCCATAACCTAGATATCCCTCGTATAACGTCTAATGTACATACAATACGCACACAATGTAGTGAACATAATGTTAGGTAATGAAAAGGTACTGGAACCGACTGTATTAAAGAAATGTGTAACGAAAATGAAATATATATATATATATATATGTGTGTCTGAATAACGTTAAAATAAGGCAGAACAGTATAAAACTTCTGCATTCACTGATCAGCAACGCACGAGGAAAATACCTTTGTGAGTATATGCAAGGTCATTCCCTCTCCCACCCCACCAAGCCTGCCAGATAAAAAAGCTAAGACTTGTGCTGCGCTCCCTCACCTCCCCCAACCAAGCTGGCGTTACTTCAGAGAGTCAGAGGCCCCGGCGCCGCAACCAAGGCCACAGCCCGCCACCTGTGTTATTTACAGCACGGTAATAAACCCACGGATGAACCCACTGATCTACCAGCACCCTCTCATAAATCCCCACGAACCCCCCCAAGAATCCTGACCCCGTGTAAGGACGACCCCCATCATTGGGACAAGACACAGAGACCCATCTATATAATAACTTCTAACGCAGCAGACAGACATGTATCACTCGGCCCAGGTCCCAGAGCCCCGTCCCGTGACCTAAAATACCGGTCAATAAGACACAGGTAAATCTCACCCCAACCAACAACCACCAGACCTCTCACGAGGTGCATTCCTCATGTGTTGTGTTTATTTTATAAGATAAGCTGGTGAAGCGATTTATTAATGAACGTAAATGTCATTTTCTGAATAACTGTAGTGTGCATGGCCTAGGGCAAATGAGACAGGAAAGGTATTCGTTATTGTCACAGGCTGCCCCAGCACATCAACACCGCATGGATGACCTCAAGCCGGCCTGCCAGGCCCAACCCAACCCACGAGGCTGACCAGTGACGTCGTCCCGCCAAGACCAACCCCGCGCCAGCAACACCTATAGTTAGTCGACACCACCCAATCCCAATTGACTTGTGCCCCCTATAGTGTTTAGGTGTTGATGACGTTTTTTGTATTAGAAATACGCCTGTCTTTGCTATTGTCAGGCAGAGCGCTCTCGTAGGTTGCAGAGTTCTTTGCATGCCTTATCCTTGGATAAACTCCCACTTACGCTCACCCGCACTCTGTCTTGGTCTTATTCCCACTACGGGAGAGTCCCTTATTGTCTCTCATTGCGGGGAGGATCGTGCTGAATTGGGGGCGCTTCCTTTCAGGTACCATGATTCCATTGCAGTTTGCAATTAAGTATACATTTGGAAAGGTGACGAAAATGTTTCCAAATTTGAAAATGATGTTTTCACGTATTGCTCAGAGACAAATGTGGATGTGTTCAAATGTTTATTGTCCACAAAATGTCCCTCTTGCAGATTGGTATGTTTCAGTACATACATAGTGCTGTGACCCACAAAAGTTAGGGGTTAACAGTGTCCTCTATGGCCTGCGATGAGGCCGCTTGGATACTCTGCACTAAGGAGTATCCTTTGTGGTAACAGGATCAGTTTAAGAATATGGGGTAGAGGGTGTCCCTGTGAAAGGTCCTGCCTTTCTTAGAGCACCCGGGTTGTTAGATTTAGTGCATCTCATCTTGGCTGCATGAGTCTTCGGTACATCCCCAAGGGTGGCGCAAAATTGCCACATTCAGGACTCACGCTGGGTGCTGGAGATAGGGACATCCTCCACTTCATAATTATCTTCCTCTTCATCCAGATCTGTATCACGGTACCTGTTCCCCTGTCCAAGCCCTCCAGATGGTGATGGTGGTGGTGGTAGGGGTGGCTGGGGAGGATGAAAGGCCATAACAGATGCCATTTTTAGCAAGATTGCAGCTCTCCCTATTAGCTTTCCAAAGCAGGTGCTCTCTCCTGGATAGCGGATTGAGAATGAGGAAAAGTACTGGGTTGGTCCATTCAGAGGAGCTGTCCACGGACTCTGCAGCTGCTTCATTGGGGGGTGAGGATAATATAATGAACGTGTAGGAAATTAAGGATGTACTGGTAAACACCTATGAAATTCAGTGAAAAAACATTGTTAAAGGGATGTTATGGTTACACGTAAAACCGATAAACTGTGCCAGTTATTACAACAAATTTGCACAACGAGCATTGGCAAGGGACCTAAATTATGTTTTGAAAATGTGTCACAATGTAAGTGGAAAAACTAGTGATATAAATGTGGTGTTTGGATAGTGGGCCCGGTGCTCGGCAAACACAAATATGTACCCTGATTAGATTATTCGAGAGTGTGGCATGGCTGAATCCTATGCCCCAAGGATTTGAAGACTGGCCATAGCTGCAAGCCATGAGCACTTGCCACTGGACACATTGCTAGGGTCTAGTGGACACAGAGCTAGGATGCAGGGTAGGTGTAGTGAATAATAGGGATGGTTTGGTTGGGGTCATGCTGTAGGCAGTTCAATAATGATTTGCATCTGCAGCATGCAGACAATGATTGACATAAGTATGAGTTGCAAATAATGTATTTGTTACCTGAGGTTTATAGTTCTTTCATATATATTAAAAGAGAAAGTATGAATAATGTATGTACAGTGATGTAAGATCATGAAATATTTTCACTTATAAAAATGTACTGAATTAACAGAAAAAACGTTGTTAAACAGACGTTACGGTTAAGATGCACCCCACCATTGGTACTCTTCCGCCCAGCAGTTAGCCAGTGGCCTCCCACCTTGGCATCCCTTGGCACTTCCCTCCTAGGCTCCCAGGAGCAATTCCCCATCCATACTGCCCCTTCTATGTATCCACTTCCCTCACTGCACAACACATATGTGCATTTTTTAAGTGACAGTTGCTGTGTGGAAGGGTTATTTGTAGAGTTTTTGGAAGTTATTGGTGGATGGATGTGTGACTGTTCGACAGTAGGCAAATGCAAAATTAAAATGGTTATAAGGGTCATCCTGTGCGATGGTGTGAATTTAAACGATGTTGGGAATTACATTTTTCTTTTCAAAATAAAAAATGATTTGAAAAAGTTCATATGAACAACGTCAATGGGGAAATGTGGAGTGTATAGTAAAGCATTTGCTAGTAGGTGTAGTATATAAAAATGAGAAGAACAAAAATTGAAAACCGAACAAAAATTAATAAAGGCTCTTTTAAGAGCCACAATTGTAGAATAAATTGTTAAATTGAGTGTAAACCTCCCCACCTCCTTCCATTGAATGTCATGTCCATGGACACCGCAGTTGTCCGCGGATGGCATGTGCCACAACTGGGTCTTTTGAGGGAGATTGGCATGGAAAGAGAACTGTGGACGTGCCATCTGGGTCTTTTAATAATGCATGGCCTGGAAAGGGGACTGTGGATACTGTGGTAGTTGTAAAGGTCCATGGATTATTGTCCTTATTGTATGCTAGAGTAACGTATTTGGGGCAGAAAAGTGTTTCTGTCCTTTTATATTTTTCACTATTATACAATTGTCCATTATTGCCATTAGCATAATAGAAAATGCGATTAGAAATGTTGTAGAATCTTATTGAGTCTAACTACTTTACTGAGAACTGGAGTCTATACAATTACTTGTTTTAGTCCTATCTTTTAACTCTGAAAGGTGGTTCCTAAAGGAACCATTTTTTGGTGTTTTTTGATTTTGTATTTTTTGTGTGCTCTTTGCAGGAGAGGCAAGAAGTAAGGTCGGGGTTAGTAAGGAAGCGGGTAATATGGAAAGGGGCACCAGGAAAGATAAAGTGGGGCAGGTGGCCAGGGAAATATGTTGTTTGTGTGTGTCTTACATCTAAGGTAAGGGGCATTGTTTCTCATGCTCATTGATTACAGCCTCAAAAGGACTTTGAAACTGCTCACCCCTGCAGAGTTGTATGTTGCAGTATATACAAAGTACTGTTGTTTGGCAAAGATATGGATCAACAGCCTCTTTTATGGCTTGCAATGTAGTTATTGGGATCTTCTGCCCCACAGGAGTGGCCTGCGTGGTGGCAGTTGCAGTTGAGAAAGATGAGGAAGAGAGTCTACTACTTTCCGAGAAAGGAACAGCCTTTCTCAGAGCGCCCCAGTGGTTGGATTTGGTGTGGTGTCGCATGGAGTTTGTCCCGTAGGAGGATGTCTGTGAATGAGTACAATGTTGCACTTAACCTTTGTAGTCCTAGCCTTTGGTACATCTACACTGGTGGCATATAACTGCCACACTCATGATTGGCTCTGGTTGCTGGAGGTAGGCATTTCCTCTATGTCATCTTCCTGGTCCTCTTGATTGTTTTGTGCATGATTGACCTTTTTCCGTTTTGGAGACCGTCCAAGGGGTTGTGGTGGTGGTGGTGGCTCCTGGGGAGGAGGGATGGCCATGGCTTATGCCATTTTTTAAGCTAAATAGCAGTTGTGCAGATGGGAAATCACTAAGAATAGGTCTAGGAGCTGTGCAAGGGTACAGTTTGAACTTGAAACTTAGATCAGCTGAAAATGCAGTTTTGAATTGTTTGCAAAGCACAAACCTGTTCGCGAAGCGTGGACTCGTTCAGAAAAACATCATCATAGCACGTGTGTGCAAGTGGTCACATGATACTGTCCAAACAGTCTGCATGATGTCAAATGTTTGTGAATGTTGGTGAACAGGAGACGGTGCTAAGAAGTTTGCAGAAAGTTAATGGAAGTGTTAAAAATGTTGCTATGAGGTCAGGAATGGCACAGTTGGCTGAACATTTGGATATATTGCGGTTAAACAGAGGCGTTGCTAGGGGGGGCTGAGGGGGCTATAGCCCCTGGTCTTTTGGTTGTAGCCACAGATAGAACCCCAGGAGCTACAACCAAAAGGCTAGCTAGCCCCGAGTCTCGACAGGCTCAACATTAGTGTAGCCCCGGACCTATTGCAGACCTACTAACACCCCTGCGGTTAAATATGATATTATGAAATTGTAGCACATTAGGGTGCACTGGTAAAAACCTATGAAATTCACAGAAAAACCTTTTTAAAAGGGAAATTATTGTTAAGTTGTGTTAATAAAACCATGACATTCATTGAAAAAACATTGTTAAAGGAACATTATGTTAAATTGCACTAATAAAAACCTATGAAATTTTTGCTAGATCACGAGTAGCGGTAATGTGGTAAATCCCCATTTCCTGGACCCATTGGGGATGGGTGACACAATTACTGCTGGTGCAAATACCGCTAGCAGTAATAGCGCTGGAAATGTCCATCCCACCGTATCAGTCTAAAAATACGGATACCTCTACTTTGAGACCGCAAACGCATTTTGGTGGCCGTGGACCAACCGTCTCATGCACGATCTGACAGAATATAGGTGATGAACGGCCATTTTGATGAAACAAGAATCGCCATTTTGTTTTCTAACCATTGCTCATTGCTTTCTGTTCCTATTGCTTCGCAGTATATTTTCCGCTTACACTGCTCGACTGTGGAACATTGTTGTCCGTATGTGAAAAGGACAAGGCCACAGGGCCGTGAGGATAACAAGAGTTTGCTGAAACACAAACGTAGGCAGCGCCAGGAAGAATGCCCGGCTCCCTCCTTAATGTAGCCTTGAAGCAGAGCTGCAGGGCATTTAATCATTTCACAGCTGCCAGCCAGTCTTGTTATATGGTAGAATATGTTAGAATAATACCGCTAAAGGCTTGAATTATGCTTTTCTAACGCCCCCCCTTTGCTGAGCCCGCTAAGAGCATGTCGGCTCCCAGGAAGCGAATAGCACCTGATAGATAGCAAGGTCTGGAATGCAACTCCCCCCCCGTATGTAGTTTGCTTCCAAGAACAGAAGCGCTGTGTTCTATTCAATAACGGAAAGATGCCTACGCACTCACAAATTGCAAATTGTTACTAGAATAGATGTTTGAAGGTGTCATAGTGGTCGGAGATGTCCATCATCACACCAGGTTCAAAGAAACCCAATAAAGAGGGGTGTTAAACATGTCATAGCTGATTGTTTGATATGCATTTTGTATATATGTAACTGATGTACGTAATTCACTCTCTTGCGTCCCTCGAGGTCTAGAGATACACGTCGCGGGGTGTGAGACCGAGTTGGCCAAATGAGACTTTTGCTTTGCAATAAAACCCTAGCTTTGGGAATACAACCTCGTGTCTGGCGTCTCTATCGTGTGTGGTGACCCGCCTTGTTTCCATAGACGTCAGGGTCCTCTAGGGGCCCCTTTCAACCAGCGCATTCACCACCAGCTCAGAGCTGGAGGTGAATGCGTACAGATGGGGCCATACTCATGATTGGGCTGAGCAGTAAATGCAGTGGTACTAGAATTACTGCCATATTTTACAGCTCCAACCAACTCGTGATGAGACTCTCAGTCTTTTTAATAATTCTTATGGGGAAACTGATTAGTCCAGAAGACCATCAGTACTGGGTGTATGTCTCTCTACATTTCGTATAGTGATACGTTACGTTAACACCCATCAACTTAAGTGAAGGCAGTAAGGATACTTTGTATCCTTGTAATTCTTTCTGTAGTGTCCTTTTGGTCAGTTACAATGTGCCTAGGATAAGCTGTGGCAGAATTTTATTCTACCATGTTTTAAACTTTTTAATCGTGCAATTCTGCATTTACCGCAATGGGGTTTCTATAACTGGCTAGCACCCTAAGTTGACCTTGCATGAGATTTTTCCTTGTCTTTGGCCATACTGTCCTTTGTCATTCCAGCCTTCTTGGATCCGGAAATTGCCATATATTTGCCATATATGGGAAGCCCTTTCCCAAGGCAAGCTGCTGCTTTCCTGGGCAACAAAGTGTTTTATGTGTGAGCCTGGATGTGGGGGATTGGACTGTCTGGTCTCATTACACATCCTTGTGCCTGAATGTCTTTAGCTGGGCAGATGTTGGGGCAAGTGGTGATCCACAATAGGACAGCCTCTGCCAGTTTGAATGGTGCAAATGCTTACCATTGATGGACCTGTACGAGCTGCCTGTCGGAATCTTGCATAAAAGGAGCATGCAGCCATTCTTCAGATTCGTAAAGTTAAGTCCTCTGCGAAGAAGTGCAGCCCATTGACTCAAGGACAATGGCTACAGCTGACTAACACCAACTCCAGTGAAGTCCCAGTGAAGCCATTCTTTTCTGCCTGATATAAAAGACCACTGGACTGGTTGGAACACCCAGTCTTGAACCCTGCTCGCGAAGATCCATGGTTGACAGACGCAACCACACCATGTCCATTAATGACCAACATGCCTGTACTGCACGGTATGGAATTAGCCAAGCAACAGATGTGTATGACAAAGACGTGAAATACATGTAACTCCAAACATGTCATCTCTCCAGATCTATCCTTGTCCACATACGTATATTGGCCATGAAGGCATTACACTAGACGTCACACTAAGATGAAGCATGCACACATGTCCCACAGCAAATATGGCAGTACTATTATGACCCACAGAGTGTGGCCAAACACACATAACAACCATAGGACATAATTAGATGGAAATCATATTCAGACAAAAGAAGCATATGAAGAAAGAAGCACAACACCATGCACTTACATGGCACAAAGACAAAACAAACATTTATGCTGAACAATCAAATATAAATGTATTGACACAAAACTATGCACAATGATGGTAACATTGTCAGTGAATACATCAATAAAACAAGAGCAGAACCTACAACCAGTGAACTATAAACATGGATCAGCAGATGTAAAGACTAGAGGGGGTTTATCTTTGATACTACTAACTATGGTTGGCGTAGAGGCACAGAGGCACCCCTGCCAAGACTCTCAATGGACGAGCAGGCAAGGCTGAGACTCACAGGGAGGTGAAGCAGGATTGTTCTTAGGTATAATGAATCTCTATGCCCCCCACAAAGGAATGTCTACACACTACGTTATGTGCTAACACAGTTATTTAATTAAATAAAGATTAGGTTCAGGTGAATATATACATATAAATAAGGCTTACTTTGTACACAGGAAACTCTACTCTAACAATCAATGCAATTTGCATAGTACCATGTGGTACCAATTATTCTTAGTTTCAGCAATAATGCACCAACTGGTATATGTCATAAAATACACAAAAATTACTAAGCACTGTTTGAACCTCAAAGCACAACTGTTGAAATGCAGACAATGACCTTAGAACCTGGCAGAATATTTTTTATAGTCAAAAAGGTAACACTGTCAATATCCCCCCACCTGGGAAACCTGCGATGAAAGGTTAAGTTATAGTTTGCTTTTATATTAATGCCCAGTCTGTATGGGTTCATTAATTGTCTGTTCTTTCATTTACAGCTCCCACATGCACCAAGTACCTGGGAAGCAGCAAGGGAGCAGGGCTTAGGATGAATCCTCGACCCTTGTGTTACCCCTGTAAGAAGACTTCACTGAGTTGTTGCTGTTGAGCAGGAGAAGGAAATCAAGCAGTGTCAGAAATTCAGCAGTGATGGTCTGTCACAGTGGTCTCTTTGGCTGCATTAATATGGCGGTTGTGGATGTCCCACATAGATAATATTTACTGTGTACCTCGACAAGGCATTGGAGTTGAGGATGAGTCCTCTGGTTTCCATTGATCACCTTCGGTGGTGGCGGATGCAGTGACAGAATTAGGTGTTGGGTTTTTGTGGTTTGCCCCCATTTGTAGCACTGCACCAGAGTAGAAGATGAATTCTGATGAGTAGTACTCGAGCATTGGACTATCCTGCAGACTTCCACCAAGTCTGGACCCGCAGGACTTTTATTCTATACCGAGCTGGAGCAAACCAACCAGGCACTTCTCTGAAGGTGGCAACACTGGACTTCCTCAGAGGTGGAAACTTAAGTAAACAGATGTCAAGGTTGCAGTGCCACTTGAAGATGCCTTCGCTTGGTTGGATCTTGGCAAGCTCCAGGTGTTGGGCAGAACTACGATAGGGAACCCCGTATTCTGGGCGATACACTGAAGTCTAGCTTTCCAATGGTCACAGACAGCCTCCAGACCCTGGACGATGCTGGGGGACTTCTTGGGCACACAATGTCCAGTCACTCTTTGGCAGCCTTTGGATTTGGTGAAGAGTTGCAGCAGAAGAACGCCTTCATCCAGCTGGATTTAGGATATAGGATTCCAGGAAAACTCCAAGCTTTTGAAACTGAGGTAAGTGAGGGTTCTTCTGACATATTAAAATCCCCCCATTCACTCAGGATGAGCTAGGCTTAGTCAGCCAATCACACACAAGTGCATTAATTCAGCACCCAATCAGGCTCACAGACATTCGGGTCATTCACCCAAAACCAGACAACCAAAACAGTGGATGTGTATTGGGGGCAACTTGTCTTTCAGAGCACACACTGCAATCACTCCAGTTTCAGTCCGGCCTGGCTCAGGCAGTCCCCGGGCTTTGTGACACACAGCCAAAACCAGACACCCATAACACAGAATGTGAGTTGATTCCTCTTTCCATTCACTCAGATCCCAACCCTAAGGGTGTACCCAAAACAAGTTGTCTCTGGGAAAGGCAGCCCCAGGGCCATATACGTTCTTTCCACCAAACATTCAATCAGGGGAAAAGGGGACAGAGCCAAACCTTCTCGGGACTTTGAGAAACAAGAGGGAAAGGCAGAATTTCATGAGGCTTACAGTGGCCATCTTGTCTTTGTTTGGGAATCCATTGATTCCTATGGAGGGTCTAGGTGTCTAAAAAGTGGAGGAAACCCAGAACCACTGCAAAGTCAGCATGTAGCTGCCACCAGCCTAGACTCTATTGTATGTGGCAACACAAAGGTCCCTGAAAACACACTTGGGGAACCCAGGGGTACCTCTACACATGGGTGAAATAGAGGGAATCCTATGGTATTGTTCACCAAAAAATTAAGTTGAAGTGTCCCTACAAGCATTTCCAGCATCACAGTGGACTAGTCCATGCCTATCTCAGACAATGCGTCAGTCAAGGTAAATTCTCCATACACATTCACCTCTTGCAGGCTGACCTCTGTTGTTTAACAGAGGGCTTGCAGGGCCTCCTCATCTAAAACTGTATCTCCTCTGCTGCCCAGCCCAATCTTCCCTTAACCTTGGCCCGAGCCCTGGCAATTGCCTCCTTGTCTGCCTGCTGCCTCTCTTCATCCTGCTGCCTCACAAATGCCGCCTGTGATAACACCAGTGCTGGCTAGCACCATCATGCCTCCTGCCTCACTTGCACCATGTGTGCACTTCCTTGCCTCCTTCTCCTTGCACTGCCATCAACTATTTTCCTCCTCACCGAGAACATCTCCTACTGCCTGACAATGTGATTTCCTGCCTTGCACGGATGCAGAGTTATTTAGGGGGCACCTCACGGATTTAGGGGTTGTGAGATTTGTGTGTACCTTGCAGTGAATGCTGCTTGCACCATGAGTTGGAGTGCTCCACAGTGAGGGAGAGTGCAAGGATAGGGTAGAGGGCAGAAGAAGGGTTCACCTGCTAAATGTGGTGGTGAGCCTACAGGTCATCCGGCACCACCAAAGCCCACTAAGGTTAAGAGGGGTCAGCCTGGAGAGCAGGAACACACAGTACCCAATAAGAGGCACAGATAAAGGAGAAGGGATCATCAAGGAAGGCTTTACAGATGAGGAGCTAACAATCCTCACTGATTACGTTGAAGCACATCAGGTAAACCTTTACCACTGGACTGGCAGTACTCTTCCTGCGACCGACTATTGGAGGATGTGACAGGTGGTCACAGATCACATCAATGCCTGCGGGGTAGAGTGGCACACTGTGGAGGAGGTCCACAAGAGGATGGGTTACCTCATGCGATGGATCAAGGAGATGATCAGCAACAATGGGGCCTCTTCCAAGGCTACTGGATCACTATATGTGGATGAGCTGACTCCATTTGAAGAGGTTGTTAGTGGCCTCATCAGCAGTGAGCAGGTGGTTGGTGTGGGAGACATGGACACCTGTGCCGCCTCATAATGTGAGTGCCATGTATGCATTTTATATATGCATTCATCTATACGTGATATCCTATGCTCTCAAATGTTGTGGTACAGTTGTTTGGTGCCCTTCTCACCCTGCCACGAGTAATACAGTAATGCATCCATGATCACTTCCATTCCAGTTTGTGCATCCTAGAAGGTAGAGGCTTGAACTCTTGTTTGTGGTTGACGTTGATCTTACAGCACACATTACTGTTTATAGCATTCTTTAGTTACTCCAATACATATATATGTGGCAATGGCCTGCAAGACACATCATTGGACACACTCACAGTGTCATGCTTGTGTATAGTGCATTGTGAACACATATTTTGACTCACATGGAATAACACCAAGCAGTGGATGATGTCAGAGTTATCCATTCACTGGTCCTGGCTGCCAATGAACATGTATGAGCATCAACTTGTGTGAGAAGTTGCATGAGGGTATGTTCATGACAGAAATTGCAGTGGTTTGCCAAAATATGTTTGAGTGATGTTCACTCCACATTTGGAGTATACATTATTCAGTGGTTATGCAAGTGTACACTGGTCATATCCATGTTGCATTCTAATCAAAAATAGTTGAGATACATGTGAGCGTGGGCAACCAAAAATCTGATCTTGATCAGTGTGGCGAAGGGGATGATGAGGAGTTTGGCACCACAAATGTCTGCATGCAGGTTTGGTCAGAAGTAGAAAAAATGATACTTCCACATGTTGCAAGAAGGCATGGTTGAATTAGAGAAGGGGCTACGGAATGAAGCACAGACCTCCACCTGTCTACTGTTAGACCTTGCACTGTCATAGATGCTTGTATGTATGTATGTATGGTGGCCTACTCCTCCAATCCTTGACTTGATACAAGGCCTAATATGCACCGAGGTGTTTGCACAGAGAATTGAATGTTAATCACCTGTACTTTTCGCATTTCAGAAAACCCAGTTTCAATGTGCGGCCCTATTGTATCTGTATCCATTACAATGCACATATGCATGTTCATTCAGGTCAGTAGGCTTCTGAATATTGGTGAGGATGCAGTGAATTTATAGAAGGTGGATGAGGCGGATGACGCACAACCACCCACCAGTGCAGCTCGGGTGCTGTACCTGGTGAGAATCCCCTCGTGTTGCAGTCCATCATCAGTAGGCTTGCCGACTACTCTGTTGATGCTGCTGAATCTGATTTGGAGGGTATACTGAAGGACATGGTAATCTTGATGCCATGGAGCTCCTTGAGTTCCTTGCAACTGCTGAGTCAGAGGAGGAGAGCCAGGAGACATTAAGCCATGCAGTGGGAAGTCCTGTGTCAGTGGTGGATTCAATGTCTGCAGTATTGACTTTGCCCATCATGGAAGCAGCAGCGCAGGCTGATGTCAGTTGGAGGGTTGTAGAAAGCCAGCCAATGACAGTGCACTCACTGTGATTGGCCCGGGTTTCAGCATTACTAGCTTGGAAGGCCCTGCAAACATGGTGTGCATGTGCCTGCCGGGCACTAGGAGTGGCAGGAAGAGTTGCTGAGTGCAAGCGCCCAATAGGCAAGGTCCTAAAGGAGATGGCCAGGGACATCCATCGCCTGGCAGAAAATGTCTTCTCCTCAAATGTTGTACACACTGCCTAACTTCGCCTATTGTGGCAGTAGAGACAACATGCAACAACTGAGGCAGGTGTTTTCACGATTATGGTTTGGCTTTGAGACTATCCCTGCATGATGAGTTATTGGCCTCAAGGAACTACCAGAGGCAGGAGATGGACACCTTGAGGCAATCCCTGGATGTGGAGATGTTGGCCTCAAGGGGCTGCCAATGTCGACACAGATTCCCTGCATAATTGCCTGCATGTGGAGATGCTGGCCTTAAGATAAACCCACCATCAATATACAGATTCCTTGAGACAGTCTCTGCATGATGAAATGTTTGCCACACGGGACAGCCACTGCCGAGAGATGGATTCCTTGAGAAAGTTTCTCAACATGCAGTTGGAGATGTCAAGGGTTGTATACATAATGACTCTTGTGGCAGTCATCATCAGGACCTTGTAGCAATTGGGTCACTCATGCACATACCCCTCTCACAAGGACACATATTTGGCCATGAGTTTGTGAGAGTGCACGATCCTGGGATCCACCATAGGAAGAGAGTACCAACTGAACCTCACAGTTGATGCCATTGGCCATGTCCCCACACACCCCTATCCTCTTGCCACCACAACCCCTTTTCCATGCACCCTGGTGTCCATGAGCCCGTGGAGAGGGCATGGATGTGTTTCCTTCATCCACCCCTCCCCTAGGGTGGACAGTTACTTTTTCTGATTTTTTTACCACATCCAATGTAGACTGTATTTTATCTTGACCCTGTCCAAGGTGGACTGTTCTTTTTTTTTGTCCTCGACCAGGGTGGACTTGTAATTTATTTTAGTCCTCATGATAGGGCCATTTTGCTCTCTAGGCTAGTAAGTCAACTGCTCATGGTACTTGGCACATTTTCAAGTGGGGGACGGGAAATGAGGCCATGCGCCCATGCTCAGTGGAGTCAACTGACATGGTCTTGTGGACTGATACAGCCTCATGCATACAGGTGAACAATCCATTCAACATTGATGTTTATATGTGCAGTCTGTCAGACAGACTCTTTTAGCTGGTCCAAACAAATGTCCAATGACATTTCAGCTATCTTGCCTCATCCAGTGCCCACACTCCCTGAGCGGACCCCCTCAGCAGCCTATATCCAATTAAGTCACCATCCCTCTGCTGGATACTGATCTTCCTAGCACCAAGGTGGAGGCCCAGTATTAGGTGGAGGTGATGAGGGATTCACAGCACAACAGCTGTACAACCAGGTAAGCTTGTGCATTTTCATTCATGCTCAAGGTTGGTGACATATGCATCCCAATAGTGGCATGATGTGGCACACGTAGGGTTTGAATAAATTATGAAATATGGTGATGATTGGGTCAAGGTCACTGTCACTGAAGATGTGTGTGTGTGAATGTCTCTTTGACGAGCTATGAATATGCTTCGTATTTCTGGTTTCACCTCTACGACTTGCTGCTATGAGTCAGTCTCCTCGGGATGTTCCTGTGCACATGTTTTGGTGAGTGCTGATGCAGTAGCTTCTTTTTTGTGTGGCATTACATTTGGACTCTTGTCACGTCAGCCTTGCATGCTCTCTCCTGACATATGTCATGTCAAGTAGCCACTCCATGATCAGTGGTGGACTGGCCTTTGCAAATATTTTCACAGTTTATATTCATTGGAGGAGTGGCTTCAGCTTGCTACCTGCTGCAGCAGACTTCAAAAGTCCACAGACACGCAGAAAGCGGAGCGGAAAGTGGTGCAAAAATGGTCCTGCAGTGGTCACAGAGGGGTCGGCAAAGGGGGAGTTGCCCGCTCTTGTCTTTATTACTGAAGGTGTCTTAACCCCTTGGAAAAGGTAAGCGAGATGCTCTTGTTTATAGTGAGCTCTTGTTAATATTGCCACAGACTTTCTTCGAAAATAATTACCGGCTTTAAATTGGTAAGCATGGCAGGTAAAGTTCCATCAAACACAAAGAAGTATAACCTCTGCAATCTCACACCAAATGGGAAGGTCTGCGGGTGCAAGTGGGGAATAATGCAAGTAACAGAACATGTGAATATGACAGAAGGTGCAGGGCCATCAGGACCAAAGGCTGCGCCCGCTTTAACAACAGAAAGTACAAAAAGTACAATTACTGCATTTTTATCCACCCATAGAAATGCACCTATGAACTGGTTCCCAGCATTGGCAGTTCTAGTTCTGAGAAGGAATACGGCGCCTAGCCTGTGGGAATACAGCAGGAAACAACAATGAATTTCCCGGGCGATGTTGATAACAATTCACTTTTGGAACTTTGTTATTCTTTATGCAATGCTGTTTGTCCCCGTAAAAGCATCCAAGGTGTGCAAAAAAAGTGGTGATAACTGTGAACCAGTATCAGCAGACAGTAATAAATCAAACAACTGACGGAGTTTTCTAACCAACGTTTATCAGCAACCCTGAACCTGTGTATAAACTCTTTTTGCAATTCTGAGGCCGATCACAGTGGCTGTAACCCTCTGTCGTTGGAAATATCGTTGCTCAGTGATGCTAAATGTACGAGTAACTCTGAGGCCTCGGCTAATAATGATGTGCTACAATTTGCAATAAAAGTTTTATTTAAACTATGTGGATGTATTCATAAAGATCTGCCTAAACAAGTAGAATGTATTAAACAATTCTGGGCACATGTGAAAGGCAGAGTAACAGCAGGTGGTGAAGGGTCAGACAATGTGGGATGTGTGCCTAATTATGATGATGTTCAAGTACCAACTGTTACTAGTATTCAAGATCCTGACTTGCCACAAAGCGTCTTGGCCCTGACGGCCCTTCCCTATTCGTCTCCTTCAAGTTACCTGACAGGGAAAGAAAGATGGAGGGAAAAACATCTGCAATGTCTGGTGGGCTCTACTGAACATAGCGATCTCACGGTGATACACGATGATAGTCATACTCAAATGAATTCTACGATTGTGTTGTGTGTGTTGGGTAAATCTAAAGCAAAAAAAGCGCCTGAAAGAAGGTTACTAGGAAACAAAAGTGAAGGCAACAGTCTGTAGGAAGACTAACCAGTTGGCTGATTTGGGATAAAAACAACAATAATGAATCAGCAGGTGGAGAGTTAGGTGAAGTTAGCTTGCACAGTACTAATTCAGGTATTGTCACTCCCCAAGTGGAATTACCTCATTGTAATATTCAAACAGCTGTAAATCTCATCCAGGGTGCTTTAAAAACACCCGCCACTGTTGGGAGTATTGCGGTGTGCAGTGAATCACTGGATCCACGGACTGTTACACTAGTGCTGAAGGTGCCAAATGATTTACCATGACCAAACTTAAATCGGTCTGGCGTGTTGGAATTGTTTACTAAAATACCATTGCTGCGACAATTACAATCAACCGACTTTGATTTTATTCAAGCCTAAAATACATTGTTTCCTTCTGGAAATTGCCACAATGATAAGATCGCAGAATGATTCTATTTCTTATTTGGGATATGAACTTGACAAGGCTTCTATAATTGCTTCACCTGTTTGTTGTACCTGCAAAGCTGCCCCCATTACATCCGGCCAAAGGCGATCTGTTAAGATTCCTGGCAGTAATCTATAGGATTAGGATATCATTCATTGTTGGAAATGGCTAAAAGGTATTCTGGCGGATTTGGGGCCATCTCAAGACTGAGATTTAAAGATTGCCTGTTGGAATACAAGGGGCAACTCTCATTTTGTAAACGGCCCTCTGGCATCTGCCATTTAAGATATTTATGCTACAAGAAACTTGGCTATTGGCCATGTATCAGCAATTTTCAGAAAAGGGCCCAAAGGGCCGACCATCGAGGGGACTAATCATTGGTGTGAGTTTAGATTTGTGTTCTAGAGTGCTTATCCCCAAAGTGGATTGCAGGAACGTGTTGGGAACTGAGATGATAGTTGAGGATACAGTTTCACACTACCATATGTTGTTCTTGAATATTTATGATCCCCCCGAAGTGCCAGCATTAGCGAGGTAGGAGTTTTCATATTCAGCATATGAGTAACTGTACCAGTCAATTCAATCATCCTGTAGCAGAGATAAAAAAAATAAAAAAAAAACTCGAAAATGGTTACAGGAATTGGCTGCAAAGGTATAAAGCTAAGAGGCAGAATTTGAATTGGCGAACAAATGAAGGGCGTGTTATGTAGTAAGAACACGCGCTCCATCTGGCAGATTTTAATATTGGCAAGGGGTAACATGAATGTACCTGCAATTAATCAAATTGCTGAACATGATTGGAAGTCCTTCATTGGTGGTAAAATGTATTGTGCGGAAGCAGCATTTTTGAACAGTGTAGATTGTAGTATGGATCAGAAACCATGGATTATGACTTTTGATTGGCAGCATCTCTGTGAATGCATTAGGAACCTGAAGAATTCTAGAGCGCCCGGCCCGAATGGTCTGGTGGCTCTGATATTAAAACAAGAACTGAAGGGATGGGCTTCAATATTGTTACATCTATTCACAAAAGTTTGCAAAGAGCGTAAAAAATACCAGATTCTTGGAAGACCTCACTGCTGGTGCCGGTTTTTAAAGCAGGAAATAGGCTCTCTCCCAAGAACTACAGTCTCCTATCCATGCTATACATTATGGGTACAGTGTTTGCATCCTATGTACTTGTCAATTTGCAGGCATGGGTTGCAAAGTATAATCGGTTGCACCCATTCCAGACAAGCTTTCGTCCTGGGGCTAGTACTAATCATAATATACAAATGTTGGACGTTATAATTTTGGGAGCCAGTAATAAGCAACAAACATCACTTTACATTACTTACGTGGATTTGCAGCCCACATTTGATTTGATAGATTGTGCAATTTTATGGAGAAAGTTGCCCGTCCTGGTTGCTTGATATTATCATTGCTCTCCATAGTAACACCTCGGCCCGAATTTGATTGAGGAATGGGGGCTTGCTTTTGGATTCTTATAAGTAAGCAGGGGGTAAAGCAGGGATTTGTCTTGGCCACCCTGCTCTTTAATATTTTTGTAGCAGATTTACCAGTACGTTTAGAGTATTGTGTTAAACATCGCCAAGAATTGGATCCACAGTGGTCGTCTCAATTCTCTATTCAGAGGACTTGAAACACTTGTGTATAGGCGCGTTACAAATGCCATATCATATCATATCATAGCTGATCAGGCTTAGTCGTCAGTTGTTTGCTGATATGAGGGCATGATAAATGAATTGGAAAGTTATGCTAGTGAAAACAAGTAAAAGATTCATTTGGGTGAAACAAACGTAATGCCGATTTCATCTAAGAAGGTGAACAGGCATCTTATGCCGATTGGGAGTTAATGAATATGCTGGACATTATAAATATCTGGGTCTAGAGATTTTGAGCGGTGGCTATTAGGCAATGATTATCATCGCAAAAATAAGCAAAGCAATGCAGTTGACAGCATTGATATGCAAATTCTCTAACCAGCATGCAGGATACTCCTTATCTGGGATTCTGGCCTTATGTAAGCAATGGCTTTGCCCCTCTATCCGATATGGGCTAGATGATTTAGTAATGCATGACTTTTGTTGGCTAAATAAACTTTAGGGTGCCTTTTGGCAAAAAATCTTAGTCCTTTCTAGATCCATCTCTGGAATACCTATGCCTCGAATTGGGCATGACCTCATTGAGGGGATATGCATTGAAGAGACAGGGAATCTTGCTTATTAAGTCACAAATCAATCCAAAATGGCCATTATTAGCAGTTATTTGTGGAGGTGTGGAATGGAACCCCTTAGAAATAAGTCCAATTACTTGCAGTAGAATCTTTAACTTTTTGGGAATTTCGACTGGGCCTAAGATTTCTCACAAGGGCAACACTTTGAAACTGTCAAGGGTACTTTTGTGAGAAGATTAATAAAATAGAATTGGACCAACAACTACTCCCACTTGGAGACATGAATTATTCACCGGTCTGCATGGTTTCTCCTTTATTCCTGAAATCCCAATGTTATCTCGCACAATGTCCCCCTCCAACGATGCGCAAATACGACTCCTGATGAGGACGAATCAACTACCTTTTCAAACTATTTGGGGGACCAGATGACGGCTCTCTAAAGATGCGAGTTTCTGCCAGATATGCAAATGCCACGATAATATAGAATCTGTGACGCATGTCTTTACGGAATGTCCCAGTCTAGGGCCATTATACATGACTACTCTTGGAAAATTGGCGCACGATTATGAGTCAATTAAGATGATCGAATTTTGGATCTATTGTCTGAACAATGACTCTGTTATAACATGCTTTGTTTTGTATACGGCAAAGTGTCAAATTATGCCTTGGGGAATAATCAAGCAGACACCTGTGTGGCATTAAGTTGAAAACATTAGTGATTATGTTGTTTCTGCCTTTCTTGGTGTGCTTAATTTCTTCCTTTTATGTATTTTATGAATATGATATTAGCTCATTGTAATTAGTATATGTATTTGTCAAAGTTTGTAATGAGCTATAACACTATACATAAATAAATAATTTAATAAAGACACAATAACAGCTACTACACTTGTTCACCTTTCTGAATTTTTATATTCATTCATCAGAGAAAGAAAAAGCACATGTAGACAATCATACTATCTCAAAAACATGTACAGTGCTGGGCATAAAAACATCCTTGATACATTTGCACTGAACGTATGAGAAAGGCACGAAAACAATTTGCACTGGAAGGAAAATGAATATACTGTTGTTTGAGGACCAGTACTTTAAAAATAGGTGATTTCCATTTAACCAGAGGCACCCTAGCTGACACTTTGGGTATCAAAGCAAATGCATTACAGGTGCAGCTTCAATTCCCATTTACTCCCCTGCCCTTAGCTGAGGTTGAGTTAGTATGGGTTTAGGTATTATGGACTCTCCTATGTACCAGAACAACCCCCACCAACTAATTTAGATTTAGGCAACTACCTTTATCCCTGGATACCTTAGAAATAAAGGGAGTTATGCCTTTTGGGTCAGTTTGGGTCAGTTTGAGACCTTGCCAGATTACCCTGCAAAAGAGTCCCAGTTTATTTTGTTATTGATAATCATTCTACTTCATTTGTGATTCTGGCAAACCCGCCTCTCCATTCTGTCTGCAACCTGGGCTTGACTCCGCAACAGCCCAACCTTCCAGCTGACAGGATCCCAGGACACTGAATTATGTTATGCTGCCAGCTACCCATAGATATCGTCAGCTTGCAGACAGCTCTCAGCATCTTTCAAGGCCTTGGTCTCTCATTTGTGCTCAGAGCAGCACACTGAACAAGTCGGTCTATTTTTCTCAATCAATGCATACTGAGGTGGCAAAAGCTCATTGCTCACCCCATGAATGACCTTTGAGCTATTATTCTGGTAAGACCCAGATCTCTTTCAAAATTCGGCAACCAAAAACCCCAGACTTGCTAAAAGTCAGAGTTTGTTAAAGCTCAGCCCAGTTTGAAAGCTTCAGCAAACCAAATACCAGCCGAGAAATCCCATAAAATACCTAGCCAGAAAAGCCCAAAGAACCCCCTTGTTGCCTTCCATAGCCACATATATCCCTTCTGCAAAATCCAGTGGTACATCATATATGGATTATGAGCATCTTTTCCCTCCTATTTGGTGATGTCAGCTGTTATCATCCTTTCCCTTTCATGAAGTGACTTCCAACTTTATAACATGTTGGGTCATTTGAAAATCCTTCAGTACCTTCTAGCACCCAGTACACCCTCTTTTGGTTCAGCTCATGCCCCCTGGTTTTTGGCAAGCTGCATTTCTACTTGTTCAGCACTCAGATGGAAAAGCCACACATTTCTTCCTCTTCCGGTACCACTGCATGAACAATAAACATGTTAATTTCCCAAGGCCTCGTCATTTTGTTGCAATGCACACTGCATTCATCCTTGCAAGCAGGCTGTTCATATTTCATATTCATGCATTATGTTTCTAAACTATTTCTCAGCAATGCTTTTCATTTGTGCGCCTACTACGGTATCAGCACTATCACAGTCTGTGGCCTACAAATAGCCCACACAAACCAATAAAAAAATAACTGCTAGTACCCCCTTTTAGTTTCTAATGCTACATATTGTATAGCGTGTGCTCCAATGTTAGCTTTCTGCAATGTTAGTATTGTTATTTAAGGACTGCAGCCTGTAAACTAGCCCCATCAAGTTTCATCCTCAATACCCCATATTAATACTAATATACATCACACACAGCACATGCTGCTAGGTTAGTGCCTGCTCAGAATCTCCCTACACGACTCAGTGAAACACATGTGATGGAGCCATCATGTCATGGGCTGGCTTTGCAATATCAGGTATTTTGGGTGCGTGACATGGACAATTTTCTCCAACCTGACATGAGAGTTGACATGGTTTGTACACTTTATGTCAAGGATATCAATGAGATTGCAGTGTTCTTTTAATGGTATGGGGTGCACACACTTTGGCAATGCAAGAAGAGCATTGTCAGGGTGTTGTTATGGGCAAGTTGGGTTAACCTGAAAAACCATTTGCTGTACAGGCAAATATTGAAGAAATAAATAAATACATAATTGAAGGCCATCAGGGATGTGGCTTTACTGTCTGTGTTCCACAGGGGTTGTTATTCTTCATAAATAGGTTTGTACTACCTGGTTGTGTGTGTTTCGTCCCTGTGCCCATTGGCCTGCTTAGGGAATGGGTGATGTGTGTGGATGAGGGCAGATACACTCCTGCACCTCTGTTGCTATGCTGCAATGTGTGGCACCATGACACAATAACTGTGCATACTGCAAGAGGTGCATATACCAATACATTCCCTGGAAAGGAGTAAATGGTTATTAAGTTGCATGTATTGTAATGTAATGTGTTTCTGTGTGTCTGATAGTAGATACTCACCAACTAGTCAGGTGTTTCCAAAGGTTCCCAATGCCAGGTGTACAGGTGTACAGGGGAATGGTGGAAGATGTGGCTGTCACGCCTGCATCCTGTGTAGTAGTCATTGACATGCTTGATGTTTCCCTTGGCATCACAGATCTCCTGCACATTGATGGAATGCAAATATTTCCTGTTGTGATATATGTGCATTGTGTTACGGGGGAGGGGTTTGCAGTGCTACATGGGTTCCAGTTGATGGCTCCCAGAACCCGGTGAGAGTGTGCAAGTGCATACAATTCCTGGCCCATTATCTGCCAAGCCTGCAGTGTGGCATGTGAATGTGCCTATGCACACTGTTAAGATGGATTTCTGAACTCTGACCTGGAGGAGCAGAGGTTCAGAAGGCCAGCCTAGTTTCTTGGAAATGGGTAACCTCTGGACAAGCCAGACCAATCAGGGTAGCGATGGCGGCAGTCAAGATTAAGGGCCTGATCACGACTTTCACGGTAACGCTGGCAGTATTACCACCGAAGGTATTAGCCCTACCACCGAACTCCCCGGCGCTAATAGCGCCGGATCACGAGTTCGGCGGTAATGTAATTCCTCATTCCCCATTGAACCCATTCGGGAATGCCCCATTCCCCATTGGGCTCAATGGGGAAAATTTGCGCTGTTACCGCCGGCGGATTTCATGCCGGCGGTAATAGCGCAAATTTTCGGCGGATTTCCCCCCAGCCAAGAGCTGGGGCGAAATCTGCCGAAGTCCTGATTTGGCAGACCCTTAAATCTGGCGGTAATAGCGCGACCGCCGGATTTAAGGGTTACCGCCAAAGTCGTCATGAGGCCATAAGTCTCAAGAGGGGTGAGGGTGACGGAAAGACATCAATGAGCACACAAAGCAAGGACACTTACAAATTACTCCAGACAGGTGTTATATTAAAAATATAGACACATTAATACAAGGCCTTTGTAACATCAACCATAGCAAAGATCACAATAATACTAAAGTAAACCAACACATCACAATCAATACAATATATATACAAGACCGAGGGGTCTAAGGAGTTAGGAGCACGTAATATGTAGACCACCTAGATGTGGAGCAAAACAGGCGGTGCAAGTAATCATTAGACCCAGTTCGACATCCGAAATACATCTAACTAGCAGGAAGTCCGAGCCCTACGAAGAGAGGAGCCTTATGCTCAAAGTACCTGCACGCGCTGGTGCCAATGGACAAAAGAGGGCCTCTTCAAAGATATCAGGCAGTGAATGAAGCGATGCAGAACAAGTCCCCACTACTCAAGCAAGGCCCCCACTTACGGGCAGAGGCAGGGTGAGAGTGCGGGATAGAGTCACTATTTCACAACAGCGGTAGAAAAGAAACGGGCTCCTGCGCGAGGGGCCACTGGTTAGGTTATGGACTACTCACCGGTCCCCGACGCAGGCAGACCCAGACTTCTCCAGTGCAGTTCACGTTGCTGGCAGGTTCAGCTGCGACGATCAGGACGTCTCGGCACCATGTAGATTCTGTGTAGCAGGATGCAGGGTAGAGGGTGTCCCAAATGCAGCCAACGTGCACATGTTTTTATCGCAGCAGAGCAACACGGCAACCGCGTTTACTCTGGTCTGTCTCACTTCAGACCTGGGAATGCCAAGTGTACGAAATTCGGTGTGAGGGTGCCGTGGACGCAGAGCAAGCAGTAGACCAAGTTCCGAGAGCTTCCTCAAAATGGCGGCAGTGACAGAGCAAAACATCCATTGTAAGCTGGTCAGCCCACTGGTTGGCCCAGGGACACTTCCGAAGAGGCTTACTTGCAGGGTTTGATGAAGGTGCCGGGAATAGTTGATCCCACTATTCCCATGGGTCAAAACGCCTTTGCAGACCTTCTAGGACGATCAGATGCCGAGGGGTCTCGCAGGACGACAGCAGCTCAGGGTGCCAAACCTTCAGCGGGTCACCAGCGGTTCCTCGGCTCAGCTTCTTGTTACAGGATACTTGGCTCCTTAGCCCTTGTTCGGAGTGAACTCAGGAGATCGACATGGTAGTGGTGTTTTCAGCCTCCTCTTATCCAAAGTTACCTTCGCGCCAAAACGGAGAGGACCCAAACGGAGATCTGCTCACAAACACTCACACCATATGTGGACCTATCACGGACCACGGTGGTCCCAGGCATTCAGGACACTCCAGACTCTCTTGCACCCGGGATGTGTATTGGGAACAGACATCCCAGCCCACATCCTGGAGGCACACACATGGCATGCAGAAGCCTGCGAAAGCTTTGGGTTTCGCGGGGAAGTGCATGACCAAATAAGGACTGACCCGGGTCGGCTCGACCTGGGGAAAGTGAAGGGGCAAGACGGTCAGAGGACAGGACAAAGAACCTCGTGGAATGGCTATTTTGGAGCCAGGCCACTCATTTGTGCCAAACGCGGTAAGCGCGGATAACATGCTGAAAAAAAGTTCAAAACACAAGAGAAACGATAGCTGCCACCCGTCCCGTCCGTGACACACTTGCACAGTTCATAATAAGTCCAGCGAGAGTTTCTAGTGCCTTGGGAATGACTAGAGACCCAAAAGCGTGGTAATGTAAGTTACAGTGCACTCTTGTTTCATGTTACACAAAAGCTGCAACATGAGGAAAGGACTAAGAGACACAAAGTCTCCCAATACTGACTGTCTTAAGGGCATGTCATTTTCCCCATAAGAATTGAGCGAAAGCCCAGAGGCGTGCGGCAGAAGGCTGCACTTCTCTGGCAAAGTCTAGATCAGGGTGTAAAACAACAGCAAACAGTTTGGGGGTTGCCACATGGAGGGAAAATTACATACTATTACATACCTACCTGAACAATATCAAACGGGCCCGCGTCAGTGAAGTAACTGGACCGCACTCGCCCATGAAAGACAATGCGCCACTGCAAAGAAGGCAGGACGCAGAGCACGCCTAATTCTACCACAAGGTGAGGTGAGGAGAGGGCGCCAGCGGGAGTGAAATCATACGGGGGTGGAGGGAGGATACTTACCCCAGTCGATCAGTCTTGAACACAGTTCTCCTGTATTTCCAGGCAGAACCTTCCCCCCAGACCACATCAGGGCAAAGCTGAGAAGCATACCAGCGAGTAACCCGGCTGGGTGTCGTCCCTGTGGATACCAGGTGAGCGTAACAGAAAGCGAAGACTACCATAACAAATTCACCTGGGCACCATGAAAACATCAGAAATGGACAAATTGGCCCAATTACTAGCAGAGCTTCGTGCTGAGGTTCATTCTGCCTGACAAGAGACTAAGGCCCTCAGGAAAGACCTAATAGTGACCAAATTACGCACTGAATAGATTAGCAGGCAATACTTGCAATCACAGGCAGGACAGACGCTTCTACCTGGAAGCAATCCAATGATGCAAAACCCTGCCATACCACCCACTCCGGTACAGATCACGTTACCTGGAACAGTGCCCCTGGCACCACCATAAAGGTTCTCAGGCGACCCATGGAAGTATGCGGCATTCATCAATCAGTGCTGCCTTCATTTTCTTTGTAGGCCTGGAGCATTTCCAAATGACCAAGCTCGGGTAGCTTTTGTCTTATCATACCTGAGTGGTAGTGCAGCAGATTGGTCGGTGCCGTTGGTAACCCATAACGATCCTCTATTACATGACTTTGGGGGGTTCCAGAGAGAAATGGAAAAACTTTTTGCTTGACATACCCAGGAACAAGCAGTAGACAATGAACTCTTGTCCCTCCGACAGGGGAATCAGGACTTGTTAACGTACATTGCTACCTTCAACAGACTGGTTGCCGAAGCTAGGTGGCCAGAAAACAAAAGAACCACGTTATTCCATCAAGGCTTACGAGGCGAATTAAAGGACGTCTTAGCCCAGGTGGTTGATCCACCCAGAGACTGTGCAGAATTCATGTAACGCTCACCTGATTCTCGCAGAGGCGCCGGTCTTGACTGGGCGACTACCGTATCTTCAAAGGTGATGTGTAGCACCCGGTTGGCTCTTTGGGCTGGACCTCTGTGCACTGTATGCCTGACGTGTAGAGTAAGATGTCTGCAGATAGAAAATATGGGGTTAATGAACTGGGGTTATTGGGGTGTCCCTATCTCTTTCCTCTTCTCCTCTCCTGTAGACCCCCAAAGGTTAACGCTCTCACCTTAGGTAAGTGAATGCCGAGCTCTCCATCTGCCTCAGGGCAGGGTGCTGTAACCAGTTTCTTCACTGGATAGGTAGCGCAGGCCTCTTGACTTCAGAGGACTGCTGTCCGTCGTTTACTGCACGAACGGTAAGTTTCGAGTCATTCAAATGTCTTTAAAGTCTTTAGTAATGATGTCTCTTGTTTTGCAGGGTTCCGGCGATGGCGGATGACGGGCTGAAGTGAGTTGAAGATGGAGCCCGTGTGATGAATAGAAGCGCCTGGAAGCACGTAAGTAAGCGCTTGTTGCCTGCTTCACTATGCGCTCTAACTGTCTTTTTATTTTGCAGGTACGAGTTCGGAGCGGCTGCAGGGTGCCGGAATACCCACTGGATTAGATGTGGAAAGGAGTAATGGCACGTGAGTATTAAAGTTCCCCAATGTCTTTAAACGCACCTTGTTTTGTCTTTCAGATGCGGGATGCAGCGCCGAAGGCCTCCGGAGCGTGCGAAGAGTTGGTAAACTTTTGTCTTTCAGATGCCGGAATGCAGTGTGAAGACCTCCGGAGCGCACGAAGAGTAGGTAAGCCTTTGCCTTTCAGATGCCGGAATGCTAACCTGTTCTTTCTTGTCTTTATAGGTGTTGCTGAAGACTGGATTCAGGATGGTAAGCCTTTTTCCTTAGGCCCAGGACCGGATGCAGAAGACACGATGAGCGTTCTGCTGCAGAGGTTGCAGAATAACGCAAAGCAAGATTCATCCACCGGGTGTGGTTTAAATAGCCTCCTGTAGTGCTTAGGTGTCTCCTTCCACAGCCACGCCCAAGTAAGAAAAGAGTTCCTGGTAAGAAAAGAGTTCCTGCCTTCCAGAAGAGTTCCAGTGTTCTGAATCTAGGGAGTGGCTCCAGCCCCACCCAACAGGAAAAGTAGTTCCAAACAGAAGAGGATCAGAGGCTCAACTGGCAGGCAAGTAAGCAGCATGGTCTGCTGAAGGTAAGTCCACCCAAGCATTATGAGCCCGGCGCTTCCAGCGCTGGGACTGGGCATATTTATGAGCCTGGTGCCACTGGCGCCAGGACTGGGTCCAAAAGGTCCCAATTGGGACTGGTTGGCACTCGGAACCTGGGTTATGGATCTGCTTCCAAGGGAGTTGGGAAAACCCTGACCTTTTGGAAGCAGAGATCATGACAATTCATAAATCTGGTTGTGCAGCTAGACCACCGGTTGCAGGACCGAAAGACACACCGGTCTAAGACGGACCCTCGGACCGTGTATGTTCGACCAAGGGAAAACACACCCTGTGTACCTGAAAATGCTATAGAACCCATGCAGATTGGAGGGATATGGCCTCTATTAACAAAACAAGAGCCGGACAAAAGAAGACAACAACAGCTTTGTTTTTATTGTGGGAAACCAGGACATTTCCTGAAGGACTGTCCAGTAAAACCCCCAAGAAGAACAGTTGGGGCCACAGAGAAGGATGAAGCTAAGGAATTGGAAAACTACCAAGCTCGACAAATGTAGAGGTCAGTTTGTCGAGTGAGAAGAAAGAGTTGCTGACATCGCACTTTGCAATACAGGTGATCTTAATCAACCACCAACAGTCATCAAGAATGCATGCCGTTGAAACATACATTGATAGCGGAGCAGTTGGAAATTATATTGATCAAGAACTGGCAGCAGAGATGGGGCTTCCTTTGCGTTCTAAGCCAACTATGGACAGGGTAACCACTGTGGATGGGACAGAAATCGCTTCCGGACCAGTAACCCAGTGCACAGCCAGGGTAACCTTGCTGTGCCAGGACGGACATCGGGAGTCTATTTCATTCGATCTCATCAAGGCACCTCAGTTCAGGCTAATACTAGGGATGCCATGGTTGGTTGCTCACAACCTTTTCATAAACTGGCGGGCATGAAAATGAACCTTCCTCGGTGACTGCTCCCCTGCCTGCTGTTACCAAGAGGAGAAACCCGACGTCTGTATCCCCATGACTCCCGGTCACAGTATCAACCTGGGAGCAACTAATACCTTGCCAAGTGAATACCATGATTTCCAAGATGTTTTCCAAAAGGACCAAGCCAATAGATTGCCACCGCACAGGCCCTATGACTGTCAGATCGACCTTGTTCCTGGTGCACAAATCCCTTGCGGCAGGATCTACGCTCTCACAGAACCAGAAAACATTCATTTGAAATCCTATTTAGACAAGTACCTTGCAAATGGATTTATCCGTCCTTCGAAGTCCCCGCAGCCAGTCCTTTGTTCTTCGTACCGAAAAAGGAAAGAGACTTGAGAACCTGTATTGACTACCGCGCATTGAACCAGATCACCGTGAAGAACCGCTACTCCTTGCCACTTATCCCTGAGATGCTAGACCAAGATGCCCAGATTTATACCAAATTGAACCTTCGAGGAGCGTACCACCTGGTCCGAGTCAGAAAAGGAGATGAATGGAAAACCACCTTCCGTACTAAGTATGGCTTGTTTGAATATCAAGTCATGCCCTTCGGGTTATGCAATGCTCCTGCGGCATTCCAATATTTCATGAATGACGTCTTAAGGGAGTAAACTGATGTGTGCGTGTTAGTGTACATAGACGACATCTTAGTATACTCAGCCTCGGAACAAGATCATGTCAGGCAAGTTCGTTCAGTCCTCAACAAGCTCCGTCAACATTGCTTGTTTGCAAAAATTGAAAAATGCTTCTTCCACGTCACCGAAGTAGAATTTCTTGGTTTTATCTTTACTCCAGGAGGCATCAGAATGGACATGCACAAGGTAGATGCCATTCTGAAATGGCCTTCACCGACGTCTCTGAAAGGGGTACAAAGCATGCTGGGCTTTGCGAACTTCTACCGCCTGTTCATCCCAGACTTCTCTCAGGTTGTGCACCCAATCACAGTACTATTACGAAAAAACAATAAAAAGTTTGCTTGGACCGAAGAAGCAGAAGAAGCCTTTCAGGAACTTAAAAAAAGGTTTACCTCTGCTCCAATCCTGCAACATCCTCATCCAGACCTCCCTTATGTCGTTGAAACTGATGCGTCCAGTCTCGCAATGGGGGCTGTCCTTTCACAGAGAGACCCGGAAACCGGCCAGCTACATCCTGTGGCCTTCTGGTCAAAAAAGTTCTCACCTCCAGAGATTAATTATGCCATCACGGACAAGGAACTCCTGGCTATCAAATCTGCCTTTAAGGCTGGAGGCACTACCTTCTGAGGGCCAGACACACCATTACAGTCATCACAGACCACTGAAACCTGCAATATCTCAAAACAGCCAAGGCCCAGTCCTCGCGCCAATTACAGTGGGCCCTTTTCTTCGCCGAATATGATTATGTAATCACATTTCAACCAGGAGTCAGAAACAGAAAGGCGGATGCCTTATCTCGCATGGGCATAGATGAAATACTATATACAACTCCAGACCCAGTACCTATTATACCTGAAGACAAACACTTGGGTATCATGACAGCCTTAACACAAGCAGAACTATGAAAAGAAATCCAATGAACAATGAATCCTGATGCCTACCTCGCATGGCAAACTCAAGGAGAACAATATACCATCAAGGACCATCTACCCTTTTTTAGGGATCGCCTGTCATGATGTCTACGCCCGGGGACCCAGACCAAGTCCAGCAACCCCGGAAGCAGGCATCAAGTTACTCCAAGCAAACCCAACAACCCCCGCTAGGGGTTATTTGGGTGCAGTCCTGGTGCCTATGGCGCCAGGCTCATATGGAGAGTCAGTCCTGGCGCCTTAGGCTCAAGGCTCATAGATTAAAACTTACCTGATGCAGACCATGCTGCAAGAGCTCCAAGCCAAACGAGGATTGGAAGGGACTATTTTACCTAGGGACTATTTTTTTACTCGGGTGGGGCTGGGGAGGAATACTTACCTGGGACTACTTTGGAGGCTATTTAAACCACGCCCGAAGAGCAGCACACGCTTTGCGTTATTCTGCATCCAGCAGCGTAACGCTCACCGTGCCTGCAAGTCTGCATCCAGTCTTCTACCACGCCCGCCTCGAGTTTGGAGCTCCTAGAAAAAGGAAGAAAGAAGGAGAAAAGGTTAGAACAAGAACAATACCTTTTATCCTTACCTGAATTCCCGATCCATCGCACCTTCGAGCTGGAAGAAAGAAGTTATTTTATGCGCGTCGCCTTGCCTGCTGCAGCGCCGCGCTGAACTCACCAGCCTTAGCAGCATCTTCACATTTCACCGCATCCTCCTGCATGTTACCGCCGCACTCCAGCACCTAAGGAGAAGACAAGAACAGCAAGGTGAGCCAAGGGAATACACAGAGGAATACCCCCCATAGACTTACCTGATTTTACCACCGGGGGTACTATTCTCTTGACGGGTCGGCGCTGCTTCCACTGCATCATAGCCGAACCCCGGCCCCTAAGGGGAAACAAAAGGACAGCAAGGTGAAACAAGGGACTAACAAGGGGAACCCTCCTCACCACAAAAGACTTAACTAATTTTACCGCCGGAGGCATTATTCCCCGAGACTTCATACTTTCTCTCAGCGCCTGAATAAGGGAGAAAGCAACAAGTCACATATGGACATTATTTTATCGAACTGTGTTGGATAATACAAATCCGTACCAGAACATTACCGGTTGCCACGAGGAACTCTTCAGTAGGGTCAAGCTGCAATCTTCAAGGAATCGGACAAGAGTGAAAGTCAGGCATTTGAACTCTTACGAACTACATACTTACGGCGTCTTGCCGGGAATATCGGAGTCAATATTGTCCTGGAACTCACCAATTCCTTCGAGCCAGTGAAG